>NC_064627.1:1097883194-1098603522 GCF_023864275.1 Schistocerca cancellata | reverse complement strand
CACACTGGGCAAGGAAATTCTGGCCACTGAAGATACGACGTCCACAGGCGGTCGGAATATAGGGAAGTGATCTTTTGGTGTGGAATGGATAAAAGCTTTCAAAATGCAGGTACTGTTGTTGGTTAGTGGGCTTAATATGGACAGAAGTATGCATGGAGCCATCAGGATTGCAGAAGTCAGTGTCCAGGAAGGTGGTGCATTGAGCTAAGAAGGACCACGTGAAGTGAGTAGGAGAGAAGGTGTCAGGGCTGTGGAAGACTGAGGATAGGGGTGTGGAGTTGGAAGGTTGTTGGAGAGGTAATGTTTGATAGCACAAGGCTGTGGACATGAGGGATGTTTGTGTCTATGGAGATGGAATGAACGGTGATAAGTATGGACCCAGGTGGTAATGGAGTGGGAATTGTTGAGTTTCAGTGAAGGATGTGGTTCATATCTTTAACATGAGCAACTGGTTAGTGGTGTTCATTGACAGGAGCACAATATCTTTTAGTGGGAGCACAGTAAACAGCTGCAGTGGGGCATCATGGATTGTTGGATTCTACTGTTTGGTGAGCTGTTACCTTCAGTCTCAAAAAATTTACATTCTGCCAGGACTTTCCACACCACATTAATGAAATAAATGTTAAATTCTCCAAAGTATCTTGAGCTCTACTGTAATTGTTTTGTGCATGTCTTTTCAAAATGTGATCTCAATGAACATCATGTGTGTAGTGCATGTATGGAAGAGGCACAAGGGGATGTGGAGGGTGATGGTGATCCTAAGTTGAATTACACTGAAGTGTTAATGCAGGTACATTCAGCAACAAATGCACAGTAATACAGCTGATGGTGACTAATTTTGAACTTAATTCACAATTTAGTGCAATCTTTGTGCTATTCATCATTTATACACAGGTAAGTCATTACCTTTCTAATTTGATGTTTTGTGTCAATGGGATCAGTAACTGTATTCGGTGACATTTTGTTTAATTTTATTAAATTTACAAGTAACACTAATAGACAATATTCATGAGAACACTTTTATTTTGTTCCATTGTGCCTTTGACTAATATCTAAAACAGCAATAATGGTTAGCAGAATACAATCCTAGTTGTGCTGAGGTCTATACTCACTTTCCAATGTGTGTGCAGTGTGCAGCAGTAAGGACATAATATTCACTGATTAATGATCCCCCACAGTTCCATTCCAGATTACCATCAACTTGATAACCAATAGCAGCCTGTTAACATACATTGTTTATCACACATATGTAGCTAAGTAGTAGTAGAAGAGAAGTTTTAAAATGGTAGGGAAGATAGAAAATCTTGTCAGGTGAGAATAGGATAATATCAGCAACAACAAAAGATAATGTAATAGGATTCATTAATAGGAAGGTAGGCAGGGAGTGAGTTACTATCAACAGTTCAGTTATAGGGTTGTTATCAGAATTGACACAAATGAACACCAACAACAATAGTTCTGGTGTACATACTGATGCTGCAAGCAAGAAACAAAGAAAGAGAAAATCTGTATATGGATACTGAACAGGTAATTCAGTGTGTAAAAGCAGATGAAAATCTAGTAGTCTTGGGGGATTGAAATGCAGTTGTAGAGGAAGGAGAAGAAAAAAGGATCATGGGAGAATATGGCCTTGGCAGTATAAATAAAAGGACGAAGACTCAATGCTTCCATATATTTCAGCTTTTAACAGCAAATACTGTCTTAAAAATTACAAGAGGAGAAGATACATTTTGAAAAGGCCAAAAGGTATGGGAAGATTTCAGAAAGGTTACGTCATGGTCAGGCAGAGATTTCAAAATGAGATATTGAATTTCAAGGCATACCCAAGAGCAAATATAAACTCAGATCACAATGCAGTAATGATGAAGAGGTAGACTTGAAAATCTCTGTAGCTGTAGATACTGTCATGGTGAATAGCTCATTAGGTGCTTCAGTTGAAGAGGAATGGATACCTATAAAAAGAGCTGTCGCTGAAGGTAAAAATAAAAACCTTGCTACGGGGAAAGTAATTGTGAAGAAACCAAAGGTAATGGAAGAAATACTGCAGTTGATCAACAAAAGAACAAAGTACAAAAATTTTCAGGGACATTCATGTATACAGAAATAAAAGTTACTTTGCAATGAAATAAATAGGACGTGCGTGGTAATAAGGCCAAATGGTTGAACAAAAAAATGTGAAGAAATTGAACAAGAAATAATTGTTGGAAGGACTAACTCCATCTACAGGAAGCCAAAACAACCACTGGTGAAATTAAAAGCTAGCAAGCTGACATTAAGAATGCAATGAAAATTCAAGATGGGTGGAAAGGGTATATTGAAGGCCTCTACAGGGGGAAGACTCGTCTGCTGATGTGTTGGAAGAAGAAACAGGCATAGACAGGGAAGAGCTAGGGGACCCAGTATTAGAATCAGAACTGAAAACAGCTTTGGAAGACTTAAGATCAGATAAGGCAGAAGGGATAGTTCAAATTCCACTGGAATTCCCAAAATCACTGGAGCAAGTGACAACAAAACCACTATGCATGTTAGAGTGTAGAATATGTGAGGTTGGTGGTATATTTTTGGAGAAACATTATCCACACAATTTTGAAGAAAGCAAGAGGTGACAAGCATGAGAATTATCACACAATCAGCTTAACAGCTCATGTATCTGAGTTGCTGACAAAAATAAAACTGAAAATCTGTTAGATGATTATTAGATTGAATTTATGAAAGGTAAAACTTGAAGTGAAAGTACATCAATGTTAATATTCAGTAATGACATTGCAACCTCTGTGGAATTGAAGAATATGTACAGAAACTGTTGAATGGACCGAGCAGTCTAATTAGTAAAGAATATGAGCTGAAACAAATTGGGTAAAGACAAACATAATGATAAATAGCAAAAATGAGAATAAAAACTGATGATCGTGAAGCAGATGAAGTTAAGCAATTCTGGTGCATTGTAAGCAAAATAACTCATGACAGATGAAACAAGGGAGACATAAAAAGCAGACTAGCAGAATGAAAGGAACCAGGCATAGAGATGTTAGGTAGTGAATCATGGACACAGGGAAAAATGGAACAGAAGAGAACTGAAGAATTTGAGATGTGGTGCAACAGAAGAATGTTAGCAAATAAGTAGACTAATAATGTAAGGAATGAGGTGGTTTTCCACAGAACTGAGTAAATGAATCTTTGGAATATATCAGGGAATAGCTTCCATGTTACTAGAGGGAACCGTTGATGATAAAAAACTGTAGAAGAAGTCAGAGACCAGAATACATTCAGTAAACAGTTGAGAAAGCACATTGCAAGTGCTATTCTAAAAGAATAAGTAAATGTTAGTATGGTGTCCACGTCCACAATGGTAGTGATGCTAGAGCAAAGTTACATTTAACAGATCATTGAGATTTTCTGATGTGCACCCACATCATTGAACTGTAGGTGAGTGGTTTCCTTTCCTATGTTCTGCCTGTGGTTTTCATCCTGGAATTCACATTACTGCAGTAACAACAAAAATGTACTTCACATAAAGTCAGAAAACTTTATATCAACTAAAAACATCACTTAGAATATAAACTAAATAATAAGTAGGAAAAATGAACATTTAAATCTCTCTGTGTGAGCTCAGATCTCTCTTATTTTATCACAACAGTCATTTCTCCTTACGTATGTGAAAGCCAACAAAATATTTCCACATTTGAAGGAGAAAGTTGGTAATTGAAATTTCATGAGAAGATCCCAGGGCAATAAGAAACACTGTTTTAATTATTGTCAGCCCAACTTGTGTACTATTCTCTTCCTTTATTGCAATAATGCCTTTCTTTAAACTTACTCAGTGCCCACCTTTAATGTTATCTCTGTAAGGATTCCACATTATGCACCAAAACTCCGGGAGAGGATGGTGAGCATAATGCAGACAGTCTCTTTAGTAGATATTCTGCATCATCTAAGTATTCTGCCAACATAATACACTCTTTGGTTCTGAACTACGTTTTCTATGTGAGCATTCCACCAGATTAGGCTGTTCGTGATTGTAACTCCAGCTATTTAGCGAATTGACAGGTTTCAAATTTGTGTGATTTACCATGTAACCAAAATTTAATGAATTTGCTTTTTTTACTCATGTGGATGACCTCACAGTTTTTATTGCCACTTGTTGCATCTCACTTGTATCTTCTATGCATCATTTTGCAATTGGTTTTGATCTTCAGATGACTTTATTTGACCATAAGTGTTAGCATCATCAACAAATAATCTAAGGAAGTAGCTCAGAGTGTCTTCTAAATGTTTATATAAATTAGGGACAGTAGAGGGCCTGTTACAGTTTCTTGTGGAACACCAGACATCATGACTGATTTACACACTGACTTTCCATCAGTTACTACAAACTGTGACCTTTCTGGCTGGAAATCATGAATCCAGTTGCACAACTGTATCAACACTCTCTAAGCAAACAATATAATTAGAATCCACCCATAAGGAACTGTGTTTAAGGTCTTCTGGAAATCTAAGCATATGGACTTATCTTAAGACCCACTGTTGGTATCATTCATTATTCCACGTGAACAAAGAGACCTCTGTTTCATGAGAATAATATTTTCTGTGTCTGTGCTATGTACCAAATGCTCATTTTCTGCAATTAATTCATACTCTTTGAACAAACTATGCGTTCAAAGCAATTTTAGTGATGGGGGCCTGTGATTCAGCAGATTACTTTCTTTTCCTTCCTTAAGTATTGGTGTGCAACTTTCCAGTTCCTAAGTACAGATCTTTCAGGGAGTGAGCAGTTATATATGATAGCTATGGAAATATTGTGTTGACATACTCTGAAAGAAACCTAGTTGATATACAACATGGACTTGAAGACTTGCCTGTATTTAGAGATTTAAGTTGCTTAGCTACACTGAGGATATCGACTTCTAAGTTACTCATGTTGGCAGCTGTTCTTGATTATAATTCTGGAATATTTATTTTGTCTTCTTTGCTGAAGGAATTTTGGAAAGCCATGTTTAGTAACTCTACTTCATTAGCACTGTCACTGATAACATTACCACTGCCGTCACACAGAGAAGGTACTGACTGTGTCTTGGCACTGGTTGCATTTCAGTCGACGTATAATAGAAAATAAGAGAACAATATATGTTGAAACTGGTGACATGCAGTATATTTAGGAATTTATTGTGAAAGAAGAGTGCAATTTTGATTCTTCCCAGAATGAACCTTTCAGTCTGCAGTGAAGCGTGAGCTATTTAAAAACTTTCGTGACTGAGGAAAACTGTTCATTAGACCAGAATTCAAACCTGGAACCTTGCTTTTCGTATGCTATGCTCTTACCAACTAAGTGATACAGTCATGACATTATCAGCTTTAACAGCATTACTTCTTAGAAGGAAAGACAGCATTGGTCATACTTTTTTGTTTTATTAATTTTATATATTTTTTATTTTGTTTTGTTAATAAAACAAACAAATATGACCAATGCCGTCTCTCCTTCTAAGTATATCCATTATCTGGTCGTGGTGCACAGGACACTCCATGGAGTCGCCAATCAATAGCATTACTTCTTCCACTACAACTCTCGTACTTACCAAACTTCACAAACTGTACATTGACAATCAAAACTAGATACTCACAGCCTCAGGCTGTCACAAGATGCATATAAATGCTCAGCAGGTAAGAGCACAGCATGGAAGAGACAAGGTTCCAGTCTGGCACACAATTTTAATTAGTCAGGAAAATATCAGTTTTTATTTTTGTTTATAAGATCAAATTTTGCTGCTCTTAATATTAATATGATACTGGAAAATGCTGTATGGAATATATATAATGAGATAATGTGAAGAGTCATGGTAACCATTTAGGATATGATTGAAAATTTGACAGGCAGATAAACATAACTGGAATTATGACTAAGTTTTCTAATGTTACACTCCTGGGAGCTAGTACACATGTAAACCTTCCTGCCCCCCCCCCCCTCCCAACACACACACAGAGACACAAAAAACAAGCATGTGGAAAAGTGCACAACAGCATGTGACTACACTTTCCTTGCATTTGAAATATGTATGGGGGTACGTAATCTCCTTTACTGAAGTAGTTGATCGAAATCTCTGGTACATTTCATGATAGAAACTTATTTTATTATAGGAGCAAATTGAGGAGCAAATCTCCAAGGTCATGGAACATGTCAGTATATGAAATTACTCCATAAAAGTAACAAACCAAAAAAAAGTCAATCCATAAGTTTAAGTAGACGCCATCAACAACACAACAAGAATCAGCTTACTTTTTCAAGGAACTCCTTGACAGAATAGAAGGAGTGACCCGTGAGGAAACTCTTCAGTTTCAATTTGAAAACGAGGATTTCGTGTGGTAGCTTATTGAAAATGGATGCAGCACTATACTAAACACCTTACTGCACAAATCCAAATGCAAGATTGACTTCTGCCAAGTATTAACTGAGAGAAAATTGCTTATTCTTAGGAATAAGCTAAACAATGAATGACTATATATATATATATATATATATATATATATATATATATATATATATATATTTAAAAGGAAAGATGATGAGACTTACCCAACAAAAGCGCTGGCAGGTCGATAGACACACAAACAAACACAAACATACACACAAAACTCTAGCTTTCACAACCAACGGTTGCCTCGTCAGGAAAGAGGGAAGGAGAAGGAAAGACAAAAGGATTGGGTTTTAAGGGAGAGGGGAAGGAGTCTTTCCGCTCCCGGGATTGGAATGACTCCTTACCCTCTCCCTTAAAACCCAATCCTTTTGTCTTTCCTTCTCCTTCCCTCTTTCCTGACGAGGCAACCGTTGGGTGCGAAAGCTAGAGTTTTGTGTGTATGTTTGTGTTTGTTTGTGTGTCTATCGACCTGCCAGCGCTTTTGTTGGGTAAGTCTCATCATCTTTCCTTTTAAATATATTTTTCCCATGTGGAATGTTTCCCTCTATATATATATATATATATATATATATAATAGAGGGAAACATTCCAATTGGGAAAAATATATTTAAAAAGAAAGATGATGAGACTTACCCAACAAAAGCGCTGGCAGGTCGATAGACACACAAATAAACACAAACATACACACAAAACTCTAGCTTTCGCAACCAACGGTTGCCTCGTCAGACATGTCTGCTTGTGTCTTGTGTGTATGGATGGATATGTGTGTGTGTGCGAGTGTATACCTGTCCTTTTTTCCCCCTAAGGTAAGTCTTTCCGCTCCCGGGATTGGAATGACTCCTCACCCTCTCCCTTAAAACCCATATCCTTTTGTCTTTCCTTCTCCTTCCCTCTTTCCTGACGAGGCAACCGTTGGTTGCGAAAGCTAGAGTTTTGTGTGTATGTTTGTGTTTATTTGTGTGTCTATCGACCTGCCAGCGCTTTTGTTGGGTAAGTCTCATCATCTTTCTTTTTAAATATATATATATATATATATATATATTAGAGGGAAACATTCCACCTGGGAAAAATATATCTAAAAACAAAGATGATGAGACTTACCAAACAAAAGCACTGGCAGGTAGAGACACACAAACAAACACAAACATACACACAAAATTCAAGCTTTCGCAACAAACGGTTGCTTCATCAGGAAAGAGGGAAGGAGAGGGAAAGACAAAAGGATGTGGGTTTTAAGGGCAAGGGTAAGGAGTCATTCCAATCCCGGGAGTGGATAGACTTACCTTAGGGAGAAAAAAGGACAGGTATACACTCGCACACACACACACACACATATCCATCCGCACATACACATACAGTGTCTGTGTATGTGCGGATGGATATTTGTGTGTGTGCGTGCAGGTGTATACCTGTCCTTTTTTCCCCCTAAGGTAAGTCTTTCCGCTCCCGAGATTGGAATGACTCCTTACCCTCTCCCTTAAAACCCACATCCTTTCGTCTTTCCCTCTCGTTCCCTCTTTCCTGACGAAGCAACCGTTTGTTGCGAAAGCTTGAATATTGTATGTATGTTTGTGTTTGTTTGTGTGTCTATCGACCTGCCAGCACTTTTGTTAGGTAAGTCACATCATCTTCGTTTTTATATCTAAAAAGAAAGATGATGAGACTTGCCAAACAAATGCGCTGGCAGGTCGATTGACACACAAACTAACACAAACATACACACAAAAATTCAAGCTTTCACAACCCACAGTTGCTTCATCAGGAAAGAGAGAAGGAGAGGGAAAAACGAAAGGATGTGGGTTTTAAGGGAGAGGGTAAGGAGTCATTCCAATCCTGGAAGCGGAAAGACTTACCTTAGGGAGAAAAAAGGACAGGTATACACTCGCACACACACACATATCCATCCGCACATACACAGACACAAGCAGACATTTGTAAAGGAAAAGAGTTTGGCCCAAACTCTTTGCCCCCACAAACGTACGCCTGCGCCTGCGCATGTGCGGACGGATACGTGCGTGTGTGTGAGTGCACACCTGTAACTCCCCCCCCCCCCCCCCGGCCAAAGGCAAACCCCTCCGCTCCCAGGACTGGAACGACTCCCCACCCTCTCCCCCAAAACTCACATCCCCTCGTCCCTCCCCCTCCCTCCCGCCCTCCTTATGAAGCAACTGTCTGTTGTGAAAGCTTGAATCCTATGTGTATGTTTGTGTGACTATCAACCTGCCAGAGCTTTTGTTTGGTAAGTCTCATCATCTTTGTTTCTAGATATATTTTTCCCACGTGGAATGCTTCCCTCTCTCTCTCTCTCTCTCTCTCTCTCTCTCTCTATATATATATATATATATATATATATATATATATATATATATATATATATGCGATTGTTGGGTTCAAATTCATGATGAAAATGTCTGCTTGTGTCTGTGTATATGCGGATGGATATGTGTGTGTGTGCGAGTGTATACCTGTCCTTTTTTCCCCTAAGGTAAGTCTTTCCGCTCCCGGGATTGGAATGACTCCTTACCCTCTCCCTTAAAACCCAAATCCTTTTGTCTTTCCCTCTCCTTCCCTCTTTCCTGACGAGGCAACCGTTGGTTGCGAAAGCTAGAATTTTGTGTGTATCTTTGTGTTTGTTTGTGTGTCTATCGACCTGCCAGCGCTTTTGTTTGGTAAGTCTCATCATCTTTCTTTTATATATATATATATATATATATATATATATATATATATATATATATATATAGACAAAGATGATGTGACTTACCAAATGAAAGTGCTGGCAGGTCGACAGACACACAAACGAACACAAACATACACACAAAATTCAAGCTTTCGCAACAAACTGTTGCCTCATCAGGAAAGAGGGAAGGAGAGGGAAAGACGAAAGGATGTGGGTTTTAAGGGAGAGGGTAAGGAGACATTCCAGTCCCGGGAGTGGAAAGACTTACCTTAGGGGGAAAAAAGGACGGGTATACACTCGCACACACACACACACATATCCATCCACACATATACAGACACAGGCAGACATATTTAAAGACAAAGAGTTTGGGCAGAGATGTCAGTCGAGGCAGAAGTGCAGAGGCAAAGATGTTGTTGAATGACAGGTGAGGTATGAGGTATGGATAACGGGAAGAGAGGATATATTGAAGAGCAAGTTCCCATCTCCGGAGTTCGGATAGGTTGGTGTTAGTAGGAAGTATCCAGATAACCCGGACGGTGTAACACTGCACCAAGATGTGTTGGTCGTGCACCAAGGCATGTTTAGCCACAGGGTGATCCTCATTACCAACAAACACTGTCTGCCTGTGTCCATTCATGCGAATGGACAGTTTGTTGCTGGTCATTCCCACATAGAATGCATCACAGTGTAGGCAGGTCAGTTGGTAGATCATGTGGGTGCTTTCACACCTGGCTCTGCCTTTGATTGTGTACACCTTCCGGGTTACAGGACTGGAGTAGGTGTTGGTGGGAGGGTGCATGGGACAGGTTTTACACCAGGGGAGGTTACAAGGGTAGGAGCCAGAGGGTAGGGAAGGTGGTTTGGGGATTTCATAGGGATGAACTAAGAGGTTACAAAGGTTAGGTGGATGGCGGAAAGACACTCTTGGTGGAGTGGGGAGGATTTCATGAAGGATGGATCTCATTTCAGGGCAGGATTTGAGGAAGTCGTATCCCTGCTGGAGAGCCACATTCAGAATCTGATCCAGTCCCGGAAAGTATCCTGTCACAAGTGGGGTACTTTTGTGGTTCTTCTGCGGGAGGTTCTGGGTTTGAGAGGATGAGGAAGTGGCTCTGGTTATTTGCTTCTGTACCAGGTCGGGAGGGTAGTTGCGGGATGAGAAAGCTGTTGTCAGGTTGTTGGTGTAATGCTTCAGGGATTCCGGACTGGAGCAGATTCGTTTGCCACGAAGACCTAGGCTGTAGGGAAGGGACCGTTTGATGTGGAATGGGTGGCAGCTGTCGTAATTGAGGTACTGTTGCTTGTTGGTGGGTTTGATGTGGACGGACGTGTGAAGCTGGCCATTGGACAGGTGAAGGTCAACATCAAGGAAAGTGGCATGGGATTTGGAGTAGGACCAGGTGAATCTGATGGAACCAAAGGAGTTGAGGTTGGAGAGGAAATTCTGGAGTTCTTCTTCACTGTGAGTCCAGATCATGAAAATCTCATCAATAAATCTGTACCAAACTTTGGGTTGGCAGGCCTGGGTAACCAAGAAGGCTTCCTCTAAGTGACCCAGGAATAGGTTGGCGTACGAGGGGGCCATCCTGGTACCCATGGCTGTTCCCTTTAATTGTTGGTATGTCTGGTTTTCAAAAGTGAAGAAGTTGTGGGTCAGGTTGAAGCTGGCTAAGGTAATGAGGAAAGAGGTTTTAGGTAGGGTGGCAGGTGATCGGCGTGAAAGGAAGTGATACATCGCAGTGAGGCCCTGGACATGCGGAATATTTGCGTATAAGGAAGTGGCATCAATGGTTACAAGGATGGTTTCCAGGGCTAACAGACTGGGTAGGGATTCCAGGCGTTCGAGAAAGTGGTTGGTGTCTTTGATGAAGGATGGGAGACTGCATGTAATGGGTTGAAGGTGCTGATCTACGTAGGCAGAGATGCGTTCTGTTTGGGCTTGGTAACCAGCTACAATGGGACGGCCGGGATGATTGGGTTTGTGAATTTTAGGAAGAAGGTAGAAGGTAGGGGTGCGGGGTGTTGGTGGGGTCAGGAGGTTGATGGAGTCAGGTGAAAGGTTTTGTAGGGGGCATAAGGTTCTGAGGATTCCTTGAAGCTCCACCTGGACATCAGGAATGGGATTACCTTGGCAAACTTTGTAAGTAGTGTTGTCTGAAAGCTGACGCAGTCCCTCAGCCACATATTCCTGACGATCCAGTACCACAGTCGTGGAACCCTTGTCTGCCGGAAGAATGACGATGGATTGGTCAGCCTTCAGATCACGGATAGCCTGGGTTTCAGCAGTGGTGATGTTGGGAGTAGGATTAAGGTTTTTTAAGAAGGATTGAGAGGCAAGGCTGGAAGTCAGAAATTCCTGGAAGGTTAGGAGAGGGTGATTTTGAGGAAGAGGAGGTAGGTCCCGCTGTGACGGAGGACGGAACTGTTCCAGGCAGGGTTCAATTTGGATAGTGTCTTGGGGAGTTGGATAACTAGGAGTAGGATTAGGATCATTTTTCTTCATGGCAAAGTGATATTTCCAGCAGAGAGTACGGGTGTAGGACAGTAAATCTTTGACGAGGGCTGTTTGGTTAGATCTAGGAGTGGGGCTGAAGGTGAAGCCTTTGGATAGGACAGAGGTTTCGGATTGGGAGAGAGGTTTGGAGGAAAGGTTAACTACTGAATTGGGGTGTTGTGGTTCCAGATTGTGTTGATTGGAATTTTGAGGTTTTGGAGGAAGTGGAGCTGGAAGTGGGAGATTGAGTAGATGGGAGAGACTGGGTTTGTGTGCAATGAGAGGAGGTTGAGGTTTGCTGGAAAGGTTGTGAAGGGTGAGTGAGTTGCCTTTCCGGAGGTGGGAAACCAGGAGACTGGATAGTTTTATAAGGTGGAGGGTGGCATGCTGTTTTAATTTGCGGTTGGCCTGTAGGAGGATGCTCTGAACAGCCGGTGTGGATGTGGGAGATGAAAGATTGAGGGCTTTTATTAAGGATAGGAGTTGACAGGTTTGTTGATTGGCTGAGTGGATGTGTAGGTGAAGGATTAGGTGGGTGAGGGCAATGGATTGTTCAGTTTGGAACTGGTATAGGGACTGATGGAAAGAAGGGTTGCAGCCAGAGATGGGAACTTTAAGTGTGAGGCCTTTGGGGGTGATGCCAAATGTCAGACAAGCCTGAGAAAATAAAATATGGGAGTGTAATCTGGCTAGGGCGAAGGCATGTTTGCGGAGGGAATGTAAATAAAACTTAATGGGGTCGTTGTGGAGGTGTTGTGAGGGTGACATGGTACTAGAAGGTGGAAAGTGTAACATGAGGCTGAAATGAAAATGAAAATAAATATGAAAATATATAGGGAGAGATAAAGGTGAACTAGAAAGCAAATGGAGATCTGGTGTGAAAAAAGGCGAAAAAGTGTTGGTTAGAGCTGGGCTATGTTGATCCTGTGGTGAACTTGTGTAGGTAGATAACGATGTGCATAAAGGTTAGGTGGTTGTGTTGCCGACAAAACACGTTAAAGGGTGGAGAAATTCGGGAAAATTTCGAAAAAACTACTTGAGGATGTATTAAAAGGAGTGGTTTGGTGGTGGCAGATTATGGAAATGAGGCTAACAATTGTCTGATGAAGAAATAATGACGTTAAAACCTGTGGGAAGCGGCTAAAAATGTGAGAAAATCGGAAATGGAAATAAAGCAGAAGTTATTAAAACTAGCCGAAAAGGTTGTTTAATAGCTGAAAGGAACTGTTTGTGAACTAGAAACGGTGGATTTTATAGCAGCGGTAGTGTTGAAAGCGGAAAAAAATTGTTTTGGTTATGGTTTGGAAGTGGGTTACGTATTATTACGTATTATTGAGTATATATCGGCGGGATAAAATTGTATAGTGGATTACGGTAAAAAGGAGAGGTGAATACAAAGTGAAACTACTGGCAAAAACAGAAGGAGGAAATAAGACGACAGAAAAGACTTCGAAATGTAACAGTGACAATAACAAACGTAATTGTTGGGTTCAAATTAATGATATGAATATAATAGAGGGAAACATTCCACGTGGGAAAAACACATCTAAAAAGAAAGATGATGATACCCACCAAACAAAAGCGCTGGCAGGTCGATAGACACACAAACAAACACCAACACACACACAAAATTCAAGCCTTCGCAAACCACAGCCGCCCCACCAAACCCCAAAAGTGCCCCACTTGTGACAGAATACTTTCCGGGACTGGATCAGATTCTGAATGTGGCTCTCCAGCAGGGATACGACTTCCTCAAATCCTGCGGGAAGTGTAGGCAGGTCAGTTGGTAGATCACGTGGGTGCTTTCACACGTAGCTCTGCCTTTGATTGTGTACACCTTCCGGGTTGCAGGACTGGAGTAGGTGGTGGTGGGAGGGTGCATGGGACAGGTTTTACACCGGGGGCGGTTACAAGGGTAGGAGCCAGAGGGTAGGGAAGGTGGTTTGGGGATTTCATAGGGATGAACTAAGAGGTTACGAAGGTTAGGTGGACGGTGGAAAGACACTCTTGGTGGAGTGGGGAGGATTTCATGAAGGATGGATCTCATTTCAGGGCAGGATTTGAGGAAGTCGTATGCCTGCTGGAGAGCCACATTCAGAATCTGATCCAGTCCCGGAAAGTATCCTGTCACAAGTGGGGCATAATATATATATATTTATTTATTTTGTTTATTTCGTGAACTGCCCTTTTCTAAGCCAAAAATATCCTTTTAGAATGGATGGGAAGAGTTACCTCAGAATATAAACCATAGGACATAAGTGAATAAAAATAAGCAAAGTAGACTAATTTTTGCATTGAATGCTCAGTCGCTTCAGATACCGTTCCAATAGTAAAAATGCCAGCATTACTTCTTTGAACAAGATCCTGCACATCACTCACTTCAGATACCATTCCAATAGTAAAAATGGCAGCATTACTTCTTTGAACCAGATCCTGCACATGGGCTTTCCATGACAGTTTACTATCTATCTGAACACCTAGAAATATGAACTGTTCAGTTTCACTAATAATACACCCATTCTGTGAAATTAAAATGTCAAGTTTTGTTGAAATGTGTGTTAGAAACTGTGAAAACTGAGTCTTACTGTGATTTAGCATTAGTTTATTTTCTATAATCCATGAACTTAGGTCTGCACTATTGGAAACTGAGCCAATGTTGTACACAACATCCTTTATTACCAAGCTAGTGTCATCTGCAAACAGCAATATTTTAAGTTACCCGTAATAGTAGAGGGCATATCATTTATATGAAGGAAAGGAGTGGCCCCAACCCCCCTGTGGCACCCCCCCCCCTCCCTCAAGTTGATCGTACCCCACTCAGACCCCATATCACAGCCATTCTCAACACTGTGAACAATGACCTTTTTCTGTGTGTTGCTAAAGTAAGAGGTGAACCAATTGTCAGCTATGCCCCATATTCCGTAATGGTCCAACTTTTGGAGCAATATTTTGTGATAAAGACAATTAAACACCTTAGTTAAATAAAAAAGTATGCCTAGCATTTGAAACCTTTTGTTTAACCAATTCAGTACCTCGCAGAGAAAAGAAAATATAGCATTTTCTGTTATTAAGCAACTTCTAAAGCCAAATTGGACATTTGATAGCAAATTGTGTGATATAAAATGATCAGTATCCGTACATACACAGTCTTTTCAGTAACTTTAGCAAACACTGATGGCGTAGAAATAATTCTAAAATTGTTTACATCATCCCTTTCTCCCTTTTTATAAAGAGGCTTTGCTACTGACTACTTTAATTGTTCAGAAAACTGACCATTACTAAGGGAAAAATTACTAATAAGGCTAAGTACATGGCTAACATGTGCAGCATAGTACTTTAATGTTCTGCTAGGTACTCCATCATATCCATGAGATATCCATCTTCAGTGATTTAATTATTGACTCAATCTCCCCCTTGTCTGTATCACAGAGGAGTATTTCAGCCATCAATCTCGGAAAGGCGTTTGCCAAGAAAGTTAAATAATTCCCTGTAGGAACTAAATTTATATTTAATTCACCAGCAATGCTCAGAACATGATTGTTAAATACTGTACATATATGTGATTTATCAATAACAGAAATATTTTTACTGCAAACTGACTTTATATGGTTGATCTTGTGCTGCTGACTAGACACTTCGTTCACAACTGACCATAATGGTTTTAAATTTATCTTGTGAATTAGCTATTCTATTTGCATACCACAATCAAAAAATCATACAGTCTTTGAAAAATAAACATTCTGCTGGTATCAACGATATTTCAAGCAAGCTGTTGAAGGCTTGCTGTAGTGAAGCGACCGAAGTTTTGTCTCACATCTGCAACACATCCATGCAACAAGGAGTGTTTCCAGACAGAATGAAATACTCTGTTGTCAGGCCCCTGTACAAAGCAGGAGATGCTACAAATGTGTCAAACTATCGCCCTATCTCTCTATTAACAACATTTTCAAAAGTCCTAGAAAAAGCTCTGTACAACAGGATTGTGGCACACCTTGGTGACCTGAACATCATTAACAGTCAGCAGTTTGGTTTTCAAAAGGGAGTTTCAATAGATAACGCAATTTTCTCATTCACAAATGATGTTCTAGAGTCTATAAACAGCAATAGGCTGGCAATTGGTGTCTTATGCGACCTTTAAAAGGCGTTCGACTGCGTAGATCACCAGATACTCTTCAAGAAGGCCTGTCATTATGGAATTACAGGACCTGTAGGGAACTGGTTAAAATCGTACCTTGAAAATAGGAAGCAGAAGATTATTCTAGATGTTTCAGATAGTGTATCACAATATATAGTGGACTCTGAGTGGGGAATTGTGCAGCATGGAGTGCCACAGGGATCAGTGCTTGGGCCCTTGCTGTTCCTCATATATGTTAATGACCTGCCTTTATCCATCAATAAGCAGTGTAAATTTACAATGTTCACTGATGATACGAGCATTGTGGTGGATAATGTGTCAACTACTGACTTAGAATCCGAGGTCAATGATATCCTTAAAGAAGTTCTTGGTTGGTTTAGTATTAACTCCCTTTCATTAAACCTGAAAAAAAAAAAATAACAATTTTATCCAGTTCCAGACAACCCACAAAAACCCAAAAGAAATAGTTATCACACAGAATGATCAGATGATAAAGCAAGTGTACTTATCAAAATTCCTAGGCGTATACATGGACAGTAAGCTGAACTGGGAACATCACGTTCTACAAACACTAAAACGGCTGACGTCGGCAACATTTGCTTTACGAATTTTGTCACGCTTCAATGACATTACCATCTCAAAGTCAGCTTACTTTGGCTATCTTCATTCAGTCATGTGTTACGGCATCATCTTCTGGGGCAATACACGTGCCGCAAAGAAAATCCTCACAGCACAAAAAAGAGCAATAAGAATCATTTGTGGTGTACCTCCACGAACCTCATGTCAAAATCTTTTTAAACGACTTGAAATACTGACAGCAACATCTCAGTACATATATTCACTGATGTGCTTCATAATAAATAACCCCACTCTGTATGAAACGAATTGCCCACATCATGAACATAACACCAGAAGAAAAGAGGATTTCCACTGTGAGTTAAAGAACTTGACACTTATTCAGAAAGGGGTAAAGTACGCTGGAACAAAAATTTTCAATTCCCTACCCAACAGCATCAAAAGTATAAGGAGTAGTACATCAGTATTTAAACGTAGCTTGAAAAATCATTTACTTGAGACCTCACTTTATTCACTAGAGGAATTCTTTCAGAGAAATAAGTAAAACCCAGATTGGAAAGATGTTTTTAAATTTTTTGACACTGTTTACTGTTAAACTAATGTAATAATGCCCTAATGTAAAAATTCCTGTTTTTCTCATTTCCATTATTGGGTCACTTTTAAACCCAAAGTGGGAAGTTTTGATTACTGTTCAAGGTTAAAATACACTCCTGGAAATGGAAAAAAGAACACATTGACACCGGTGTGTCAGACCCACCATACTTGCTCCGGACACTGCGAGAGGGCTGTACAAGCAATGATCACACGCACGGCACAGCGGACACACCAGGAACCGTGGTGTTGGCCGTCGAATGGCGCTAGCTGCGCAGGATTTGTGCACCGCCGCCGTCAGTGTCAGCCAGTTTGCCGTGGCATACGGAGCTCCATCGCAGTCTTTAACACTGGTAGCATGCCGCGACAGCGTGGACGTGAACCGTATGTGCAGTTGACGGACTTTGAGCGAGGGCGTATAGTGGGCATGCGGGAGGCCGGGTGGACGTACCGCCGAATTGCTCAACACGTGGGGCGTGAGGTCTCCACAGTACATCGATGTTGTCGCCAGTGGTCGGCGGAAGGTGCACGTGCCCGTCGACCTGGGACCGGACCGCAGCGACGCACGGATGCACGCCAAGAGCGTAGGATCCTACACAGTGCCGTAGGGGACCGCACCGCCACCTCCCAGCAAATTAGGGACACTGTTGCTCCTGGGGTATCGGCGAGGACCATTCGCAACCGTCTCCATGAAGCTGGGCTACGGTCCCGCACACCGTTAGGCCGTCTTCCGCTCACGCCCCAACATCATGCAGCCCGCCTCCAGTGGTGTCGCGACAGGCGTGAATGGAGGGACGAATGGAGACGTGTCGTCTTCAGCGATGAGAGTCGCTTCTGCCTTGGTGCCAATGATGGTCGTATGCGTGTTTGGCGCCGTGCAGGTGAGCGCCACAATCAGGACTGCATACGACCGAGGCACACAGGGCCAACACCCGGCATCATGGTGTGGGGAGCGATCTCCTACACTGGCCGTACACCACTGGTGATCGTCGAGGGGACACTGAATAGTGCACGGTACATCCAAACCGTCATCGAACCCATCGTTCTACCATTCCTAGACCGGCAAGGGAACTTGCTGTTCCAACAGGACAATGCACGTCCGCATGTACCCCGTGCCACCCAACGTGCTCTAGAAGGTGTAAGTCAACTACCCTGGCCAGCAAGATCTCCGGACCTGTCCCCCATTGAGCATGTTTGGGACTGGATGAAGCGTCGTCTCACGCGGTCTGCACGTCCAGCACGAACGCTGGTCCAACTGAGGTGCCAGGTGGAAATGGCATGGCAAGCCGTTCCACAGGACTACATCCAGCATCTCTACGATCGTCTCCATGGGAGAATAGCAGCCTGCATTGCTGCGAAAGGTGGATATACACTGTACTAGTGCCGACATTGTGCATGCTCTGTTGCCTGTGTCTATGTGCCTGTGGTTCTGTCAGTGTGATCATGTGATGTATCTGACCCCAGGAATGTGTCAATAAAGTTTCCCCTTCCTGGGACAATGAATTCACGGTGTTCTTATTTCAATTTCCAGGAGTGTAGATGCAATAATGCCCTAAATATGAAACTGCTATCTTCACACTTATGTTGACTAGTTTTTAAGCTAATAAGTGTGACTTTCGTGCACTGTTATTAATACTATAACAATGTCTTTATTCTATGTATTTTATTATGTACATTGACACGTTCCACATCTGAGTGACTTGCTCACATGTACAGATCTTTGGAACAAGTATATAAATAAATAAATAATAAATAAACTCTTTGGCCTCCTAATAACATTTTTAAGCACCTTACAATACTGTTTGTAATGGGCTACTGTAGCTTCATTGTGACTAATTCTTACATTTTGATATAATTCCCACTTTGTTCTACATGATATCCTTATCCCACTAGTCAGCCACCCGGGCTGCCTATTACTGTTAGTACCCCATTCAGAATGTTTTAATGGAAAGCAACTCTCAAAGACCATGAGAAATGTGTTAAGGAAAGCATTATATTTGTCATCTATGTTATTGGCACTATTAACATGCTGCCATTCTTTTTCCTTGACAAGGTTTAAAAAAACTCTCTATTGCTGTTGGATTAGCTTTCCAACATAGTTTCTAATTATATATAACATTTGTTTGGTACAAAAGACTTTTAGTGTTAAATTTTGTGCATCATGGTCTGAAAGGCCATTCACTGTTTTACTAACAGAATGCTGATCTAGTAATGAAGAATGAATAAAAATATTGTCTATGGTTGTGATACTGTTCACCTGCACCCTAGTTGAAAAAAATACACAATCTGCATCAGATCAAATGAATTTAGGAAATCTACCAACATCTTTTTCTTGCACCATCATACACAAAATTTATATTTAATTCACCACATATAACTGATATCAGGTACTTCCTTCAAAGTGAATCAGGAGCCCTCTCTAGCTTGAGCAGAAATGCTCTGAAGTTGGAGTCAGGGGACAAGTAAACAACAATAATTAGAAGTTTAGATTCACTAAATTCAATTGCCCTGGCACAACATTTAAATATCTGTTCAGTGCAGTGCTGTGATAGATCTATGGACTCAAATGAAATACTGTTTTTATGTACATAACCACTCCCCCACCCCGCAAGGAACTCCATGAAAAACAGCCAGCTAATTAGTACCCATGTCAAGGAAGCTTCTGAATTGTCAAATTATTTAAGTGGTGTTCTGACATACCAATAATTTCAGAGTCAACATCTATAAGCAGTTCACTAACTTTATCTCTAATACTTCTTATATTTTGATGAACTATGCTAAATCCTTCTCTACTTGGGAACATGACATCCTCTGAAGGTGAGTCCTTAGTTAGAGGGACTTCCTTTAAGCAGGTATACCTATCAGCTGGCTTCAATTTAAAAATGGTGTACCTCTAATGCCAACCACTACAGGATTTTTTCCATGAGTGATCCCACCACCACCCATTACAGTCACCTAAAAGCTTTGCCATCCTCCCCTTCCCATACCTATTGAGGAGCAGGCCATGCCTAGTAAAACTTGATCTACTGATAGACTCAAGTGGCACTATTGAAATGTGACCCATGCCCTCTGCCATCAGTGACCCCTCCAGCCCCATGTTAACATGCCTAACAGCCGCATTAAGATGATTCCAATCATGATGCTGAAACAATTGCATAAAATGCACATTAGTGCCACCAGTTTGAGTAGCTATCCTTACAGGTGGCCACCTACATTATATTCTCCGTTCATATCAAGACTGTTCCCTGCTCCACCCACTATCACTACCTGATCCTCCTTTGTAAAATTCCTACATAACTCCCCTGTGCTGTCAGTCACCTGAACCTATCCTGCACTAGGCTTCAAAATGCTGGTGACCTGGTACTCACTCCCCAACACCTCCTGCAACTGCTGGCCCTCCCCAATACTGTGCAAACTACCTAGCAGCAGAACTTTTTTCTTTCTGTTTGACTTTGCAACTAACCTAGGCCTCCTAACTGCTGAGGACTGCTGCATGTTTCCTACATCTACAGCTACACGGGGCTCCTCTCCACCCAACTCTGACAGGTGGTCAACTCTATTACATATACGCAAAGTATAACTGTCTGAACACCTCCTCCTCCTCCTAGCTGTCTTCTTCCCAACTGCCAGTTCCCATTCCCCACTATCCTTCACCCTCCTCAATCTATCTAGTTCCTCCTTTGCGCATTGTAATTGCACCTGAATGGCACAGATCTTACGCTCCTGCTCCTCTGTCAACTTATTTCTACTGCAGATTCTGCATTCCCAGGAGAGGATCTCACTAGAATGCCAACTGCCTTCCCCACTGCATTCCCCCCAACGAAAATATTATGAACAAATGCCACAGCATAATCCACTAATCACAAATCTATGACAGAGCCCATGCTTTTCACTCATGATAAAATTTTGCAGTTACAGAAAAAAACCATATGTTTATGTTACCTAAGTTTAGTTAAACCAATGGAACTGTTTATAGAACCAACAATAGGAATCTCAAAATTCTCTGTCTACTAAGAAAGCAATTACTTGTATTAATACTACTACACCACAGCTAATGCCAATACTAACAAAACTTCACAAAGTTATCAGCTAAAACCAAAAATTCAAATGGCAACTGGAACTCTCAACGAAGTTAAAACACTGAATGAAAATTTTACTGAAATATTTCACTAGAAACAATAAGAAATGCACTAGGCTTCAAAATGCTGGTGACTTGGTACTCACTCCCCAACACCTCCTGCAACTGCTGGCCCACACCTCTACTGTGCGAACTACCTAGTAGCAGAACTTTCTTCTTTCTGTTTGACTTTGCAACTAACCAAGGCCTCCTAATTGCTGCAAGTTCCCTACTTCTAAAGCAAGAAATTTACTAAACAACTTTAATGCACAGAAAACTCTAAAAAACACAGCAAGTGAACATTTCCATAAGTTTATTGAAGTTATTTTGCCACAAACAGCACAAAACACCACTGAAAACTATTGAATTTAATAACTGCATTACAGTGCGCAAATAACTTTGTCAGTGCTTAGATTTATACTGGCTACAGCTACAACTGCACGCCAAAAAATGTAATAAGCACAGTACTGAGACATGAGACTTGGATGAATGACTTAAGCACACTCACAAATAACAGACCACTCTAGTCAATAACACAGGAAGAAAGACTGAGATACATGGAACTCCACTAACAACTTATGTTTACAGCAAATGTTAACACTATTAACTTTAAAATAAGTAACTGAAGACAAAAACTTTATAAAATATTGATGAGCAACTTCAATAGCAGTCCAGTGTACATGACGTCACACTTACTTATGTATGACGTTGTATAGATGGTCATGTACAAGTAATCATTTCATTCAGTGTGTATTGTAACTCTTACCTTCAAGTTACTGTCACCTGCAATACAAATTTGTAAAATATAAGAAAAAAAGTATTTCATTTTATCAGTTTTTTTGAAACAGAAGAGGTACTTAGAAATACATAGGAAAACCTACCTACATGTTTAATACTGTAGTTTTCTATCATACAATCTATTAAATATGAAATAAATAATATCCAAAATTAATAAAAAAACAGAATGTTTTGATTTGAAGGTTATTATTCAGTATTTAGTCATTAGTATGCTGAAACTAATAGTATAGTTACGTTTGTTAAAAATATTGTATTTAAAGAAGAGAAATCACAAAATTATTATGTAAACAAAGTAGGAAAGACCATCCTTCTCATACCGTCTGTTAAGTCTTCCCTGATCTGGAGATCTGGGTGACTTTTATGAACTCTCTCCATTTCCTAAATCTCACCTGTCCTTTCCCTTAAGCACTCTACCTTCCCCTACAACCCTTCTGCCAGAAGAAGGAGCTACTGCCTCTGAAAGTTTCTAAATTTAAATGCCTTTATATGCTTATTACACTCCTTACTTACTAGTGGCCAACTCCTTGAGCTACCCAGAGCAGGTAGAGAAGTTCCAAATTTTAAATTTACTTTATGAAATAACGGAATGTAATGAGAAATTTACTCTGCTCTCCTTAAATTTGCCATACTAAGCAATAATTTCATTATTTCATAAATAGTAAGTTATATACTAAATGGATTCATGTGAAAACTTATGCAGAACTGTGAAAATTTAATCTCAGCATGAGAACAATTTGAGTAAGTCTGGCAGTGGTTATACTAATATAGTGCTAATCTACTGATAATCTAATCACTAATGTCATGGTCAGAAGACTTTGCAAAGATAGTATGTACATGAGGCAGTTAGCCATTTGTGTACCAGTGACACGTCATTACAAGAGGAAGCATTTCCATTGAGTATGCTAAAATGAACACACATCAATGAAGCCAGTTCATTATGCAGATATGTTGTCAGTGAACATGGGAATCTGTCAGATATGTTTTTATTTTGCAAAAAACCAAAAGCAATTATCATCTATCAAGCATATACAAAGGAATGCCTCTCAACACTACAATGCCTATGAGTCAAATGACATCTTTGGGTAAGTCAAAATCTCCTGCAACTGCTTGAGCCTATAGCAATGACATTTGTGCTGTGTAATTAATTATGTCCACCTGCTAGTGTTATAGGTGTTGACTCTGTCCTACAAGGGAACAACGTTCTTCCACGCAAGGCCAACCTCACACTATTGTCCTAACCTAGTGGTAGTACACCATCTGGGATAGCCATCGTCTACCTAACTGGGAAGTGCAGCCACATTGATATGGCTCCATGCAATTGCTCAACTGTAAAAAGTCACATGACTATTATGTGTTACTTCTACAGCCAACTTTAACACTGTGGCTGAAACTCTAGTGTCAGATATATATGTCAGTGTGCTTAATTCCTTGTTTACCTTATTCAGCTGCTGCTGCTGCTACATTTATATATTGCTGTACATTGACTCAAGGTACACTTTTAATTGTGATTGTGCAAGTCACTGCAAATACTGATTTCGTTTTCTATTCCTCCTGAACTGTGCCCACTGCTTTGGCATCTAAGTTTTCCTATGACAACTTACAGTAAATAGATTCAATTGTCCTCTTATCAGCAACTCTACTCAGTGCTGAGACAGCCCAACTACATTATGACATCCTATCCATTACTACAGGCTTCAACCTCTCCATATCCACAAGTTGCTTGTACTGCAGTAGCAGTGCTACATTTTTGTACTGGTTTCAGAAGTGGTGCTGTCCTACAATTAAATGTGATGTTCACCCCTACAACTACATGCTCTTCTTTTACACCAAGCAATTCAGTGGTCATGTCAGATGCCTTAGATCATGTATGAACAAATGAAAAATATTAGTAGCATGCTCTATTACTAATAGTGTGTTTAGCTTATTCTTTCCAAACTGAATGTGTTACTGAGAGTTTCAAAATCATTTTCATTTCATTTTCACTTTATAGTTGGGAGAAGAATGATTGAATTTGAGGTAATATGTGCTTATGTTGTTGACATTTTAATAAAATCATTCACTTCAAAATTCTGGTGATGGCTCTGTGTAGTAATAATTTATGATTTTCACTTATTACAGTGTTGAATACTAGAGTTGACTGCAGATATGGAACATATTCTGCGTCATAGTTATTCATAGTGAATGTTTTCCTATTTCCTGCATAAACATAACAATAAAGCAAATTTCAAATGGTTCAAATGGATCCAAGCACTATGGGACTTAACATCTGAGGTCATCAGTCCCCTAGACTTAGAACTACTTAAACCTAACTAAACTAAGGACACCACACACACCCATGCCCAAGGCAGGATTCCAACATGCAACTATAGCAGCCACATGTTTCCGGACTGAAGCGCCTAGAACTGCTCGGCCACTGCGGCCGGCAAAGTAAATTTAATCAAAAGTAAAGTTTGCTTGAGAAAGTTATAAAATTACAGAGAAGATACAATGGCTAGCTGATACTTGTACAGAGCAGCACAATTTCATTACTGCCAATTGGCACATCATCCTAGCTTGCTCCCCAGCCTATCCTGTTTTTTCACCTGTGGAAGGAACCCATTGTTCTGGAAGTCATGATTAGTGTTTACACTTTTAAACACACAGGAATTCTGCCTCCTAAAATTAAGTACTGCTCAGACAATCTGTGCCTTTGCAATTAGTGTTTACACTTTTAAATACACAGGAATTCTGCCTCCTAAAATTAAGTACTGCTCAGACAATCTGTGCCTTCGCAATTTTGCAAGAAAAGTTAATTTAAAATCCAATGCAACAATTAACTACTGGTATATTTTCCATGTGAGGAAACTCTCCAACAGCAGCTTTCTTACCTCCAACAATGAACTGATGAACTGATGGAAAAGGAATTTTAGCTGCCTCTTCCAAAGGCCTTTTATACTCATCACATTCTGAAAAGGAGGATGTAGAAATGTGTTATGCATATACAATCTCAATGAAAATGTGATAATAAATTTAAACAATGGAAAATTCAGGATGGAATGTGAAATATTATGAAAAGAGTAGTTGCTAATGACTATATAGCAGAGATACTGTCAGAGACAGGCACAACAAAACGACTGTCAGAAAGTGAACTTTTAACCAGTTAGGCCTTTGACAATACGCACACATGCACCTACTCATACAAATGCAACTCATGTGTGAATGAGTTGTGTTTGCATTTGTGTGAATGAGTTGTGTTTGCATTTGTGTGTGTGTGTGTGTGTGTTCTATTTTTGACAAAGGCCTTGTTGGGCATCTCCACTGTGTGGTGAGAAGCAAATACCCTTTTCATAATATTGATAATAAATTTGGATGATACACAAGTTGACTAAAATCCAAGTAAGACAGCACATAAAATTGAAGTTAGATATTGGTTTATCTTGGATTATAATGAAGTGCACCAAAATAGAATGCTGACATCTTAAGTGTGCAAGATAACAGTGCAGAGAGAGTGGCAGAGTATCAGGTGACTAGTCTTGTTATTTAACGGAGAAGTGTGGGACTCTCCTATCTGTTCTTACAGCACTCCATACGTCAACATTTTTTTTTTTATTTTGTCTTCTTTTGTTAAGAACAAATGTACAATAGTCACATAAAACAGCTAATTTTTTATTCAAGCTTTATTTAATTGAAATTTATTATTCACTGGAGAGTTTTCAGACTACTGATGATAGTGACACATTCACTTATTATGAACATATTTTCTTTGGATGATTTACTATACATGTAAATGACGTGGAGAACAAATTTTAAAAACTTCTGTAGTTCCAATCATAAATAATGATTATTTCCAAATTTCAGTACCACAGTTTCTTAGGCCTGATTTTTCTGACTCCAAAAATTTCTATTTCTAAACTTGTTAGTTTTTTATTACTCAATATGGAAAATTGGAATTTCTTGGCATTTTTGTTGCCTCCGGGAATCTTCACATATACAGAAATCAGAAATCATTCTTGTTAAGTAGTACATATTAGAAACAAATAAACACACACACACACACACACACACACACACACACACACACACACACACAAATAAAATTATTCAAATGGGATGGGAATTGGTAGATGTGTGTAAATGTACAAACAAATGATTACAATTCAGAAGTATTGGATGATTTATCAAAGTGAAAGAGCTTCACAATTTGAGCAACTCAATAGTGCATTGGTCCACCTCTGGCCCTTATGCAAGCAGTAATTCAGCTTATCATTGGTTGACAGAGTTGTTGGATGTCCTCCTGAAGGATATCGTGCCTAATTCTGTCCAAATGGTGCATTAGATCATCAAAATCTTGAGATGGTTGGAGGGCCCTATCCATAATGCTCCCAACATTCTCAGCTGGAGAGAGAGATCTGGCAACCTTGTTGACCAAGGTGGGGTTTGGCAAGCATTAAGAAAAGCAGTAGAAACTCTCACCATGTGTAGGCAGGCATGACTTCACTGGAATGTGAGCCTAAGATGGCTTGCCATGAAGGTCGACAAAACAGGTCATGGAATGTTATTGCAGTACCACTGTGCTGTAGGTGACAAAGTAGTTCTGCTATTAAAGAAAGATGCTTCCGAAAGATGGCGGCTCGTACAGAAGTTTTAGTAAGTGGTTCTGTGCAAAACACCTATATTGCGAATATAAAGTGCATTGTTTTTAGTGAAAGACTTTTAAATGGTATTAGACTATGTTCAGTGTGCCAAAAATGGATTCATTCAAAGTGTATCTCACATTTCGACAAAGAAAACACGAAATGCGCCTGTGGTGTAATTAACTGCTGTTTGTAAATGGTGTATTTACAAAAAACATGGTAGTGTACACAAAGGAAACGTAGTTTCTACATTATAACAGGGCTTATTGTGTGCAAAACAATATATAAGTAATCTGGAAACAGTAATAAATGAACTCAAACAAGAACAAAAAGTGGAAAATGAGCCCTCTATTAGGCCTACAAAAAGCTGGCGTGTGAAACAAAATGAAAAACGTTTCAAATTAAAAACAATGAACAAATATGATCTGCTAGATAAAAATGAAGATACAGTCAACCAGGGAAATAAGAAAAATGATTTCACATCTCCAAGAAGTACCTGGAAGAAGCAAGAAAATATTAAACATTTGCGAAATATTGCGCCAAGTGAGAAAAATAAGAAAGGTGATGTTAACATATTTTTAACTAGCGATGGAAAACGCTTAGCAGGTATCATGGCCACTATGCAAAATAAACTAAAAGTAACTGGTTTTACCTGTCCGGGTGCCCCTCTAAATGAAGTTCTAAAAGACTGTGAATCAACAGTGACATATGGTTCCAAATGTGTTATTTTTAGAGGAGGAAACGATGTTTATAAGAACGAAAGTGTAAATACAACCAGAGCTCCAAGAAAATCGTTAGAAAACTTATACATTCCAATGTATACATCATAAGCATTCCACACGGACATGATCTGATAGAAGCTTCATGTGTAAACAGATAAATTGTCAACACAAACAGAAAATTCAGGAAGGTATGTAGCTGTTTCTCTAATGTTACATTTGCTGAAGCAACAAGATCAGTGAGAGAACATTTCACAAAGCATGGCCTGCACAGAAACTGTTGTGGTTGGCAGGAGAGCCAACACCGTGTTACTAGAGGAGGCCGAAAGGCACCATTGGACAGGTGGAGGTCAACGTCAAGGAAAGTGGCATGGGATTTAGAGTAGGACCAGGTGAATCTGATGGAACCAAAGGAGTTGAGGTTGGAGAGGAAATTCCGGAGTTCTTCTTCACTGTGAGTCCAGATCATGAAAATGTCATCAATAAATCTGTACCAAACTTTGGGTTGGCAGGCCTGGGTAACCAAGAAGGCTTCCTCTAAGCGACCCATGAATAGGTTGGCGTACGAGGAGGCCATCCTGGTACCCATGGCTGTTCCCTTTAATTGTTGGTATGTCTGGCCTTCGAAAGTGAAGAAGTTGTGGGTCAGGATGAAGCTGGCTAAGGTAATGAGGAAAGAGGTTTTAGGTAGGGTGGCAGGTGATCGGCGTGAAAGGAAGTTCTCCATCGCAGCAAGGCCCTGGACATGTGGAATATTTGTGTATAAGGAAGTGGGAATGGCTCTGAGCACTATGGGACTCAACATCTTAGGTCATAAGTCCCCTAGAACTTAGAACTACTTAAACCTAACTAACCTAAGGACATCACACACACACATGCCCGAGGCAGGATTCGAACCTGCGACCGTAGCAGTCCCGCGTTTCCAGACTGCAGCGCCAGAACCGCTAGACCACCGCGGCCAGCCGTATAAGGAAGTGGCATATATTCCACATGGGAAAAATATATCTAAAAAGAAAGATGATGAGACGTACCAAACAAAAGCGCTGGCAGGACGATAGACACACAAACAAACACAAACATACACACAAAATTCAAGCTTTCGCAACTAACGGTTGCCTCATCAGGAAAGAGGGAAGGAGAGGGAAAGACGAAAGGATTTGCGTTTTAAGGGAGAGGGTAAGGAGTCATTCCAATCCCGGGAGCGGAAAGACTTACCTTAGGGGGAAAAAATAACAGGTATACAGTCACGGGCACACACACACATATCCATCCGCATATACACAGACACAAGCAGACAAATGTCTGCGACCTATTAGAAATAGGTTCGTTTCAGCAGTTACCAGAGAGGGCAGATAACAGGCGACACCGCGCTTGCGCAGTTATCATGACGTAGGAAACCCGTATGTACGTATGTTAAAACCACAGTCTTAACATAACAGTCGCGACACTTCGCCTTGATTTTGTTGCTTTCAGCGCCAGCAGCGCCCCAAGCGGCCGGTAGGTTGAACTGTGAGTTCGGCACGATCGTGAAAGGGAGTAGTAATTGAAACTTCCTGGCAGATTAAAACTGTGTGCCCGACCGAGACTCAAACTCGGGACCTTTGCCTTTCGCGGGCAAGTGCTCTACCATCTGAGTTACCGAAGCACGACTCACGTCCGGTATTCACAGCTTTACTTCTGTCAGTACCTCGTCTCCTACCTTCCAAACTTTACAGAAGCTCTCCTGCGAACCTTGCAGAACTAGCACTCCTGAAAGAAGGGATATTGCGGAGACATGGCTTAGCCACAGCCTGGGGGATGTTTCCAGAATGAGATTTTCACTCTGCAGCGGAGTGTGCGCTGATATGAAACTTCCTGGTAGATTAAAACCGTGTGCCCGACCGAGACTCGAACTCGGGACCTTGGAAGGTAGGAGACGAGGTACTGACAGAAGTAAAGCTGTGAGTACCGGATGTGAGTCGTGCTTCGGTAACTCAGATGGTAGAGCACTTGCCCGCGAAAGGCAAAGGTCCCGAGTTCGAGTCTCGGTCGGGCACACAGTTTTAATCTGCCAGGAAGTTTCATATCAGCGCACACTCTGCTGCAGAGTGAAAATCTCATTCTGGAAACATACCCCAGGCTGTGGCTAAGCCATGTCTCTGCAATATCCTTTCTTTCAGGAATGCTAGTTCTGCAAGTTTCGCAGGAGAGCTTCTGTAAAGTTTGGAAGGTAGGAGACGAGGTACTGACAGAAATAAAGCTGTGAGTACCGGACATGAGTCGTGCTTCGGTAACTCAGATGGTAGAGCACTTGCCCGCGAAAGGCAAAGGTCCCGAGTTCGAGTCTTGGTCATTCACACAGTTTTAATCTGCCAGGAAGTTTCATATCAGTGCACACTCCGCTGCAGAGTGAAAATCTCATTCCGAGTAGTAATTGTTTATTTTGATTTATACAATGGTTTTTACCATCGGGAGCGTTTGTAACGCAATAAATTGCAGCAGCAACAGGAAGAAGACACCACAGCTGTCTTTTTTAGGTTTCCTAAGGATCCTGAGAGATAAATACCATCATGTTACAAAATGTATTGTCAGGATCCACTTGCAAACTGTATGTGTATAAATGATGACTGTTTCATTTTAGGAGCAGAAAATGGCTAGTTAATAGCAGACAAGAAGACCTTATGAAGAAAGACCCAGTTTACCTGTATAATAATATTAGGTTTTGTTCGCTACATTTCAAACAAAACCAGTTCATGAACGCAGACAATAACAAACTCGTGTGGAATGCAGTACCCACACAGTTTGACATTCCAAATAAGCCACCTCAGCCGACGATGAAGAAGAAACTGCCACAAAGATTCGACAGTCAATCTAAAGCTGTAAAACAGTCCTATGTCACAAAAGCAGCCAGTTCAACTCTCCATGTATCAGTGCCAGATTCGTGTGAATCATCAACACAGACCTGCTTTGACGATGAAGTGATTAGATTAAGTGCAGCTGTTCGTGTCTTACAAAAGCGTGTGAAGTGTCTGAATGTGCAGATCGCTGGACTTTGAGCGAAACTATTATGGGGCAAGGAAAATGCCTACAGAAAGATTGTTTGAAAATTATTCAAATATTTGGTTTTTCGTGAAATGTCATGTAATCAGCACATTATAATGTTTTCAGTATATTTCTCCCACTATTTGGCAGTTGCTTGTCCCACTTAGAATAATATAAAGATGAAGGACGTACTTGTGGCGACAGGCGACAATGACAAACACAGTACACAATAAACGAGCTATCGATCGCTGTTGCATGTAGAGGTACACGTCTGTGCTTTTTACATGTGAATCTGTGTGTTTATATTCTTTCGATATCAACATGGTAAGCTGCAATTCTGCCCAATGTGACAAGTGTTTCTTCACGAATGTGTTGTAGCTTGCCACTCTATTCATGGTTTTTGTCCATACTTGTGCTTATTTTAGAATCATTTTTAGAAACATATGTCTTCTGATACCACACAAGCTGTTGGAGGCAAGAAAATAACTCGAATAATTCGGGAATTACAAAGGAAATGGTTGCAAACAAACATTATGCTTACGACGCGTCTGACGTTCACCTTACCTGTCGCTTGGAGCGCTAGTGTCGCTCCATCTGTCAAACGGCAACAACTTCCACAGCAGTGAGTGTCGCGACTGTTATGTTAGACAGTGGTTAAAACATTGAAAGATCATACATTATGTCTTAAAAGAAACAAGACGTCACAGGATACTCCAAGAGCATCAGAATTTCGTGAACCATATTAAAATGTGCACATTTAAAGTGTATACTTAAAAGTGCACATTTGTATGTCCAGATTCCCAATGAAGTAGACCTCGACCTGACATTAAGCTTTTCAATGTGGTTTTCGAGATGTAAGTTTTCTTGGAGAACCAGTACTGTATTATATCATGTTTGGTTCTTTATTATGGCATAATGCCATACATTATAGAAAATTTGAAATGCAGCAAACAGTTGAAGCTAGCCAGTACTGTGGAATTAAACATCTGTTTCAAATCCATTGACAGCCTCTGTGGAAAAGGTTAATAAAAGTCAAATTTATTTAGCAAACAGACAAAAATAACTTCATTTTTTCGCAAGGTGATTAATGCTTGACTGTCAGAAAGGTGGAAATAAAATAAAATCTGAAGCTAATGACATATTTAGGCCTTCCGTAATTATGTGAATGTATTTGAATTCACTTGATAGCTCCCGGCCAGCATCAGCCCCGGATCTACAATATTTGCAAACCGGGTCAATACTAAAAAGGATCGAATTTTCAAAAATATGTTCATCTTGTAGCGCACGTCTTTCTGAAATGTCTGAAACACACAACATGTGTGTTAATGGAAATGTAAGACATATCATTTTGTCTTAAGTATGCCAAAGTGCAGTGCCACGCCTCTTCATAAAGCATTCTTCTACCGCACGTCATTACATTTCGCTCTGGGGAATTTAAACGTGCATCTTTAATTACGGATGCGATCAAACTATATTCAGGACAGTAGAAATTGAAATGTCCTGTGGTGCCTCTCCTGCTAAAGATGATGAGATTTATCAAACAAAAGCGCTGGCAGGTCGATAGACAAACAAACACAAACATACACACAAAATTCAAACTTTCACAACAAACGGTTGCTTCGTCAGGAAAGAGGGAACGAGAGGGAAAGACGAAAGGATGTGGGTTTTAAGGGAGAGGGTAAGGAGTCATTCCAATCCCGGGAGCGGAAAGACTTACCTTAGGGGGAAAAAAGGACAGGTATACACTCGTGCGCGCGCGCGCACACACACACACACACACACACACACACACACACACACCCATCCATCCGCACATACACAGACACAAGCAGACATTTTTTGTCTGCTTGTGTGTGTGTGTGTGTGTGTGTGTGTGTGTGTGTGTGTGTGTGTGTGTGCGCGCGCGCACGAGTGTATACCTGTCCTTTTTTCCCCCTAAGGTAAGTCTTTCCACTCCCGGGATTGGAATGACTCCTTACCCTCTCCTTTAAAACCCACATCCTTTCGTCTTTCCATCTCCTTCCCTCTTTCCTGACGAAGTAACCATTGGTAAAAAAAACGAAAATAACTTAAATTGCAAAGGAAATGTGCTATATACAATGACACATAGTGCTCATTCAAGCATCTGCCAACAGCATCTGCCCTCTCCCTTAAAACCCATATCCTTTCGTCTTTCCCTCTCCTTCCCTCTTTCCTGACGAAGCAACCGTTTGTTGCGAAAGCTAGAATTTTGTGTGTATGTTTGTGTGTCTATCGACCTGCTGGCGCTTTTGTTTGGTAAGTCTCATCATCTTTCTTTTTAGATATATTTTTTCCACGTGGAATGTTTCCCTCTATATATATATATATATATATATATATATCCCACATGGAATGTTTCGAAGCTTATGAGTCTAAGCTCTTAACAGACAATCATAAAATGGCATTATGTCATATTCTGTTGAATTACAAACTTGTCACAAACTGCGACATGGTCAGAAATTGAACAGTGATCTGAATTTAGAATAAATTTCCTTTACTGTGAGTCATCAGACTACAGGTTCCAGTCTATAATGACCATCTTCAAATCTCTATTAGGACATGTTTTATAAAACTGATCTGAAGTTGGTCATTATAGACCGAAACCAGTAGTCTGAGGACAAAAAATTTGTGACCATAGACATGACATAAAGTAAATTTATTACAAAAATGCGTTCTTCAATAAGCCAGGAATCATAGAACATTACATTTGTCAATTTTGGTCAAGAATAGTAATAAATTCTTTTGCAAATATTATTCTGTACTCTTAAGTTACAGGACTAAATTAACAAGATGGTTGGTAATTATGTATTGAAGGGAGTACTAGTGTGGTTTAAAAACCTGCAGGAGGTGTATGTTTAGTTTCAAACGCCCACACTTTTAATAAAACAAGTAGAAATGGAATGGAAAAAAATTTACAATAGAAACTTCACATCTCCACTATATGGTGATCAGCAATGTATCCTTTTCTAATACTGTCATTAGAAGTGGAAAGGGATTGATTTGTAAGTATCTACAAACAGTTTAACAAATTTGAACAGGCCCGATATTTTAGCTCAATGAATTTGATGGCTAGGTATTATCACTTGAAGAAATTGGTGCTTGAAGAAATATACAGCTTTTATATTTGACAGAAAATCTTATCAAATTTACGTAATACCTTTTGGTTTGAACATCCCTGTGTCAATTTTTATTTGAGATCTGGATCAAATTTCAGGAAGAGAACTACTACATGAACTACTTACGTATGTTGCTGATATTCTGTTAGCATCAGAAACATGGGGAGAACATTCTATGCTGTTAACTAAAACCATACAGTAGTTTTATGAAAAAGCTATTTCCTTTTGGCAAGGAAAAACTAGAGTTCTTGAGACATTTGGTGAGGATAAATAGCATGAAGTGAGACCCTGATAATGTAAGAGCTACAAATGATTGTCCACAACCACACAATATTAGGCAATTACATTCGTTCTTTGGACTAGCAGAGTTTTATCTTTGATATGCACACAGACATGTTATAAATGGCCCATGTTTATTAAAAAAAGCGTTACTTTCAAAGTAAATAACCTTTTACATAAGTTGAACTATGTGCAAGAATGTTTGTTGAAACAGAAAGCAAAATGGATATGGAATAAAGGTACAACAGAAGCATTTGGTAATATTAAGCTCCACTTGTGACCACACTAAACTACAATTAGGTGAATGATATGAAGTATTCTAAGGGCCATGGGGTTTTATTCTCAATTAATTTGTTAGGCTTTAGCTACACTAATAATGAGGTATGCATCTTAGTTCTTAAGATAAAACAATAAATAAAAGATTACTACTACTTCAGTGACAAATTTAGTGTAAATAGGGTTCCCTGCTGTCATTAGAACAAATTTAATAAAAATGATACATCATATTTTATTTTGGAAAGCACATTGATATACTCCATGTTGGAAATTATGCATACCTCAGAGAACTGGGGCTAAATTAATATGGCTTACACACAAATGTTAAGGAAATTTTGGAATATGTAACTGTATACAATGTATGAATAAATTTTATTATTTGAAGAATCTTAGTAAAAAAGTAATTAAACTATTACAGATTGTACTACATGTCAAAAGGTCGAAGAAGGATTTAGTGGTTTTTTTCCATCTACCTAGTGGTGGAGAGAGTGTGACTTAAATTTTTGTTTTGGTAGTGTGTTGGTAAAACTATGTAACACTTTACCCAATCAAGCAAGCTAATACAACCACAGTCATCAATTGTTTAAATAACTATTATAAAGGTGTAGGAAAGCCTCACCAAAAACATTACTTCCCCTTACCCTATTCTGGACCTCTTACTACTCCATCTTATTAAATAATTGAATTGTATCATTGTTTATGAAAGCAAGAATATAGTACTAAAAACTACTGTGCAGATAATTGGAATGACCAGATTTTTAAAAATATTAGTAATATGTAGTATGGTTGTTACAGGTAAACATACATACATACATTATCTATGTGTACTGTTAAGCATAATTGGGGTTCTATATTGTTCAAGATGAACAATACAGAATGGTATCAGTTCTATTGGCATTATACAGGAGGTTCTGTATTAGTAGTTGATAGATATGACAATAGACAGAACGACTTGTGTCAATGGTAATCGACTATTTACTATTTTCTTTTCTTTCTTTCATGTGTTATTGTTCTTACTCTCCACTGTTAAAACAAATATTTGATTTGGACAATTTTGGGGGTCAGTCATGGTGCACTTGTGACTAGTCCATTCTGGTGTCACAACAAAGAAGTTTAGCTGAAGTTGGAATTACTAGGGGTGGACGATGGTAAGGGATTCTGTCTTTTGGGGCTATCTTCTTCCTTTCTTCAAGCTTAACACATCTGTTGTTCTCTGTATGCAGTGCAACATTCTGAAATATGATGTGCTAACATGGTCATAATGAGCAGTAGATAATAGTACCATCCAGCAAGAAACTAATTAACTGAAAATGCAGATGTGTGAGCAATAAAACAGGATTGTTTTATTGGTTTTAAATAGAGAGAAGGCACTACACAAGGAATGGGAGTAAAGATGTGCCAGAAGTGAAGGAACCCGTTCCTGTCAGTACACAAGAAAGGAAAGTGAGGTGTTGTGCAAACGGATTTTATATGCTGCATTGTACCCTGTTTAGGTGAGTTGAGGGAGATGGAATGGGTGGTGTAATGGGACACTCTCCTCTAACATTACTTTTTTTTATAGAAATAACTGATATCATTTATACTATTGATTCTTGTATCGGTGAACATTATCTCAGTTGCTTAATTAAATGAATTTCATATGATTTTGTATATAATGTGTTATGTTTCAGACTAAAATATGTAGAAAGAAATTAATTTGTTAGTACTCTGCATGTACAGTTAAAATTGATCTTATTTTAAAAATATTTGAAATTCATATGATTAATTGCGCAATCTGATGCTAATTATTAAATTTATTTCTTGACTCATTTAGAAAATAATAATATATTTTAGTGAAGATTCTTGTATTGTCAAGAAAATATGTAAGCTCTTTTGCTTTGTAAACTCTTTGGAATGTTGTTAGTACCGCCACTGGTACCGCAGAATGTTGGCAGTTGTGGGCGTCCAGTGAAAGCATCCTTTGTGGTAAGTGCGAGAAAAACGTTAAAAATAAGGAATTCAGTGTTTTGTGTGACTGTGGTGTGGAAAATCGACTCACATGGAATGTGTGGGGCTCACCCACCAAAGGCAAAGATTGCATTCTAAAGTGCTGAAAAGATCATTTAAAATAAGTTTGTGACAACTGTGAAGTGAGGTTAGCTGACAAAATCTCAGAAGACATTAATACAGCGAAACATGAACAAATCTTGTACTCTCAGCAGTAATGCAGTGTTGATCTAGTTGCATCAGTGAATAATCGTACTCAAATTGTGAAAAAACTTGCCATACTGGTACCGTTACTGGAGGTGGTGATGGAGGTATTTATGAAAATTTGCGATTTTATACAAATTTGATACGGTGAGTTAACAGAACTTTTTATCCATGCGAGTAAAATTATTGTGTAAAATCAATAGCTCAGCCTCTTACAGAAGTCTCTTCAGGGTCCTTGGAAGTCTTTCACTTACATGTCAACATATTTACTCCCTAATAGTATTTGTTGTTCATAATATAGGTAATTTTACTCTGTTTGGTGAAATGAACTAGCAAAATACTGGAAGTAAAAATAATGTCTGTGTTGACTATGCATTCCTGCCCACAATTCAGAATGGAATTTTACATTCTGATACAAAAGTCTGTAACAGGTAGCTGCTACACATCAGGCAGAAAACTGAAAATCCTAAGATATTAAAAAAATACATAGTAGAAAATTATTTTATTAGCCTCTCCTTCTAAAATTAATTATAATTCAGCATAATGTTTCAACTCAAGGACGCATATGCTTGTTAACACTAAGGTTCATATTAAACAGGATTGTAATGTTACTGTTATATGTAAGGCCGACAGTACGCATTGTAAAATTACGAAATGGTTTGTATGAAGCATGAGTGAAAAACAGCACTTGAATAAAAAAAAAAAAAAAAACTATTTCTAGCTTTCAGGATCATTAGTTCCTTCCTCTCTGAAGATGGATATGTTTTGCAAGATAGGTAATGAGGTGAAGATTGCTTGGACCACCATGTAGAACACTTGTAAGACCCATTCATGAGCACTGCTCCAGTGTTTGAGATACCCAGCAGGTTGGTTTACACCAACACATTGAAGTGGCTCAGAGGCGGGCTGCTAGATAGTTTACCAGTAGTTTCAAACTTTGTGTGAGTGTTATGAAGATGTTTGGCAAACTCTTGTGAGAATCCCTGGAGGGAAGACAATGTTCTTTTTGTAGAACACTATTGAGAAAATTTAGAAGGCATGAGAAATCAGGGCTCGTATGGAGGCATATAGATAGCCTTTCTGCCCTCTATTTGTGAATGGAACGAGAAATAAAATGATTTATAGTGGTACAAGGTACCCTCTGCCATGCACCATTTGGTTGCTTGTGTAGTATGTATATATATATATTAAAATACAGAAGAAAATTGTGACTGCCTACTACACTCAAAAATATAGTTGAAACTAACCTGAAACTGAAACTTCCTGGCAGATTAAAACTGTGTGCCCGACCGAGACTCGAACTCGGGACCTTTGCCTTTTGCGGGCAAGTGCTCTACCATCTGAGCTACCGAAGCACGACTCACACCCAGTCCTCACAGCTTTACTTCTGCCAGTATCTCATCTCCTTCCTCCCAAACTTTACAGAAGCTCTCCTGCGAACCTTGCAGAACTAGCACTCCTGAAAGAAAGGATACTGCGAAGACATGGCTTAGCCACAGCCTGGGGGATGTTTCCAGAATGAGATTTTCACTCTGCAGCGGAGTGTGCGCTGATATGAAACTTTTTTTTTTTTTTTAATCAAAACACTTCACGACTACACGGAATCAAACTACCAGAAGCGAATGTTTTGGGGTAGCTAACATGGCGGATCTTCACTTGGGTCCGCTACAAGTTTGTGACATCATGACAACTCCTCATATTGTTACCTCCTTGGTACCAAAGAGGATGCATACAGAAGTAAGGAGGTATATAGTATAAAGATAAACACTAGTATGTAGGATGAAAAGATGCTTGAATAGCTAAAGAGGAAAGGGACAGAGGAGAAGACTGAAGAGTAAATGGGAGTGAGGTTGGTTAATGTAGGTTCAGTCCAGGGGGATGGCGGGATGAAAGGATGTGTTGGAGTGCAAGTTCCCATCCCTGGCAGTTCCAAGGGACTGATGTTGGGTGGGAGAAACCCAATGGCACATACGATGTAGCAGGTTCCTAGATCCCTAGAATTATGCTGGAGGGCATGCTCTGCTACTGGGTATTGGATATCTCCTAGGAGAACAAAAAAGTCATTGTTTTGTGCATGTGGTATGTCAGATTCAACAAGAATGCATGGATTATTGATTCTGGAGCAGTGTCACACATTACATCAAGAAAGGCAAGGCTTAAAGATTTTGAAACAGAAAAGAGCAAACAAAAAATTGTTAAGTGTGCTGATAATGTTGAAATAGTGAGCGAACAGAAAGGTGATGTTATTATCAATTCACCATATATGTCCCCAATAAAGAATGTTATTGTTGTCACTGGCTTTGCAACTAATTTGCTGTCAGTTTCTGCTGTAGCTGAGAACGACATAAATGTTGTTTTGACAAAGATGGATGTAAGATGCTCAAAAGTGGTGAGATACTTTGTTCTGGATCAGAGTCAAACATCATTTATAAATTAAAAAATGTTGAACCTGTGTTGTCAGATGAACATGCTCTAGCTGTTAACAATTTTAGTAATCTGGAAAACTTATGGCACCGTAGATGTAGTCATGTTAGAGTTGACACTGGACTTAAGCTATGTTTACAGAGTGGTGTCATGAAGTTGAAATGTTGTGACTTTGAAAGACTCTTGACAAATGCATATCATGTGTACTAGGTAAGATGTCGAAATTCCCATTTCCTAAGACTGGACAGCAGTGATCAAGCGAGGTGGCGCAGTGGTTAGCACACTGGACTTGCATTTGGGAGGACGATGGTTCAAACCCATGTCTTGCCATCCTGATTTAGATTTCCTGTGATTTCCCTAAATTACTCCAGGCAACTGCTGGGATGGTTCCTTTGAAAGGGCACAGCTGACTTCCTTCCCCGTCCTTCCCTAATCTAAGCTTGTGCTCCATCTCTAATGACCTTGATGTTGACGGGATGTTAAACACTAATCCTCGTGGACAGCAATGTGCATCTCAGTTGCTTGGCCTTGTGCATATGGATTTATGTGGCCACATGGAGCAAACGTCACATGGTACAAGTGTATGTACTAGTGGATGATTATTGCAGAAGGGCATTCTGTTACTTTCTGAAGAGTAAAGATCAGACATTTGAATTTTTCTGTGAGTTTAAAACTTGGGTAGAAAATAGAATTGGTGCAAAGATAAAATCAATTATATCTGACAATGGCAGTGAATATTTGAACTCAAATTTTAATTTATTGCTTAGAGAGAATGGAACATAGCATCAGATTAGTGTGCCCTATAGCCCAGAACAGAATGGGGTTATGGAGAGGATCAACAGATCAATTTGTGAAATGGTATGGTGCATGCTATTTGAATCTGGTCTGCCTAAGCAGTATTGGGCAGAGGCATGCAGTACAACTGTTTACATAAAGAACCATGTTCCACACAGAGAACTCTACAGGAATTATGGACTGGAAAAGTATCTTGTTTGAACCATTTAAAGTTGTCAAGTTCTTCTCCATATATCAGTTGAAAACAGAAGAAAGTGAGATGCCAAAGCTAAAGCACTTGTTTTTGTAGGTTATGATGAAATGACCAAAGGTTATAGACTGGTGGGAGACAGAGAGGAAGAAGAGGAAGTCAGCAGTGCTGAAAGTGACAGGGATCAACAAGACCCACACTACATCACAGATGCTCAGTCTGTGGCAGACACAGAAGAGACTGGATGGACCCTGATGCTTCAGAAGATCAATCAGTCAGCAAGGTCAGCCTGCGTACCCAAACCCAAGGAGTACCCAGATCAAGTCACCTATTTTGTTAGTGATTTTTCTAGTTTGGGAGAGGATCCTGTGATCTTGAAGGATGCCATGTTGAGGAGTGACAAATAACACTGGATAAAGGCCATGAAAGAGGAAATTAAATGTTTCAAGAACAATGGTGTTTGGGAACTTGTGGATTCACCACAGAGTAATAAAAGTATTGTAGGAAACAAGTGGGTATTTAAGGTGAAAAGGAATATGGACGGTACAGCACTCCTCCGTGCTAGACTTGTTGCTAAAGAGCTTACACAAAAATTTGGTATTGATTATTGTGAGACTTTCTCACCTGTTGAGAGGTGTAGTTCTCTTAGAGCTCTCCCTAGTTTATCTGTAAATCTTGGTCTTAAGATTTATCATTTTGATATCAAGACTGCTTTTCTGTATGTGGACTTGGAGGAAACTCTTCCCATGAAGGAACCAGATGGTTTTGTTTTAAAAGGGATTGAAGGTAAAGTCTAACTAAGGCCATTTACAGTTTGGAACTATCGGCCAAACAGTGGAATGAAAAGCAAAATGTATGCTTTTAGACCTAGGTTATGTTGCAAATACCGATGAAGATTGTGTGTTCATTAAACGGTCAAGTAAAAATGTTGCAATTATTGCTCTGTACGTAGATGATTTTTACGTCTTGTGAAATAGCACTCTGATGAAAGACAAGTTGTATCAGGGATTATCTGAGAAATTTGAAGTTAAAGACCTAGGAGAAGCAAAGTCCTGTCTGGGTATGTGTGTAACCAGAAAGTGGGAGGAAGGTAGATTAAAACTTAAACCAGAAGGGTTATACTGAAGATGTGCTGAAATGGTTTGACATGGTCGATTGTGCTCCTGTTAGAATACCAATGGAAGCTGGATTAAAGCTTTGGGATATGCGGGGTGATAAAGTTCAAGTGCCATATCAAGAACTTATAGGTTGTTTTCTGTCTATCAGCACTAACACAAGACCTGACATATCTTATGCAGCAAGTGTTTTAAGCCAGTATAATTGTACGTTTACTAGTGCTTACTGGAAGGCAGCAAAAAGGGTGCCTCATTATCTCAATTATCTCAAGGGTACTATTGATTATGGCATTGTGTTTGACAAATGAGATTTCAAGGATCTAAATATGACTGGTTTTGTTGATTCAAATTTTGTAGATGATTTAACTACAGGGTTGTCACAATACGGAAGTGTTTTTCTTTTGGGCAAAAACCATAATTTCATGGGAGAGCAAGAAACTGAAGGATGTAGCAGCCTCAACTACTGGAGCTGAATATGCAGCTTTGAATTCTGCAGCCAAAGAGGCACTTTACTTGAGGTGTCTAATAAGTGAATTGTTAAATAATATGCACCAAAATCCTGTAATCATTTTCCATGACAGCCAGTGTTCCATTAGACTGTCACAAAATCCTGTGTTGCATTCTAGATTAAAACATGTTTGTGTTAAAGGACATTTTATCAGACAATGTGTTAAAAGAAATGAATTTATTGTTAAGTATTTGCAGTCAATGGAAATGCCTGTGGATGTATTAACTACACTGCTTGCCAGAGAGCAAAACAAGTATCTTATTCATAAACTGAAATGGTCGCCACATTAAGTAGTGGTGTTATGTTGGTACTTTAGCTCCATGCTTCTTTTGTTTGTATAAGACGAGTATGACAAGTAGACCATCTTTGCTCTTGATATACACTCTCTTTAAGTGTGATACATGTAATGTGTTGTTATTAGAATATAAGCATTATGAACAGTCTGATACTTATCTTTTTCAATGCCTAATCTTGCTCTACGAACTGGATTTTGTATGGCCAGTTCACACAAGTTAGAATTTGAAAAACATATTTCCTGTAGTTTTTGATAAGATTTTTAATACTTTTGTGTGTGTGTAGATTTTAAACCCAATTTCTGGCGCCACTAGTGGTCACTGAACTGTCCAGTTAGCTGTTAGCAATATCTGTCTGGTCAATCCAATGGGGGGTGATGTAACAAAGCAAATTGGAATACTTTTAATTCACCCTCTTGTTTTGCCATCTGCATCCTTAAATTCTTTTTTGTTACTCTGAATTACATATCATTAACATACGTGAATATAATCAGCATATCCATAAAAGAGAAAGGCTGGCCCTTAGTTTTAAAGAATGTAACACTAAATCTCATTTTGTGCTTAGTTTTATAAATGTAATTGATTTTCCAATTTATTTTGACTATTCCAAGATAGTATCATCTGTTATAGGGTGAAATCCGTGATTGTTTCGTAAATTAAATTCTATTGTGGACGTATAAACAAGTATAAATTCTGTAATAATTGTAAAGAATTTGAAGGTGAAGTACTAGTAATCTTAAAGTAACTATTTAGTTCTATTCAAAAACACGTTAGCGAAACCAGCAGTTCATTAATTCCAAAGTAGCTAACAGTTTAGTCAAAAGTACTGTTTGCATGACTATATTTGTTAATTTCATGATTTAATGAAATAGTTCAGTCTAAACCTCATAGTAGAAGAAACTGTTAAAAAGATGTATTTTTGTATTCAGTTAATTGAGAGAGTTAAGTGTTAATTGTAATTTCTGTAAATTTTCTTCAAACAATGTGTAGTTTCAGTACCAATTATTGTGATGATATATAACGGCTGATTTTTGGTCACAAGACAGTCAGTCCATGGCCGAGTTTCAGATGAGAAACCTGTGTTGGTTAAAACAACAAAAATGCTTCAAATTTAACTGTGGAACAACCGTTAAACAATTAGGCCATGAGTAAAAACAGTGGCAGTATTGGATCCACGCGTACGAGAAACCATATAAAAAGCCATGGCTTACTAAAAGTAAAAAAAATCTTGTAAACAGAAAAGGGGAAGGTATCTTATAGCTAGGAGGAGTGATAATCTCGAAACAGTGAAACATTATAAAAACTACTGCACTGTATTAAGAAAAGTTATTAAACAGTCCAGAAGTATATGCATTATGTCTGAGATTAGCACATCTGATAACAGAATTAAAACAATTTGGAATATTGTTAAAAGGGAAACAGGGCAACCGAGAGCACAGGAAGAACGTATTTCTATCAAACACAACAAAAAGTTTGTTAACAAGAAAACAGAAGTAGAAAACTTTTTAATAATCATTTTTAAGTGTTGTAGAGAAAATAGGATCCAGCTATTCATTAGAAAATTTGAGGCAGTATATGGAAGAGGCAGAACCTATGCAATTTGATAAAACTGAAATTCAGTCCACCTCTCCTACTGAAATTAGGAAAACAATAAATTAACTCAAAAGTAAAAGCTCACGTGTAATTGATGGCATTTACAACAGAGTACCAAAAGCTTGTTCCCAACAAATAAGTAGGATTCTAATCCACATATGTAGTAGCTCATTGAAACAGGGCATTTTTCTAGGTGGACTGAAATACGCTATTGTTAAACCATTGCACAAAAGTGGGGATAGATTTGATGCTAAGGATTACTGCCCAATCTCACATCTGACAGCTTTATCCAAAATTATTGAAAAAGTAATGTATTCAACAGTAGCATCACATATTTGTAAAAATGAAGTACTAACAAAATGTCAGTTTGGTTTTCAGAAAGGCTTTTCAACACAAAATGCTATATATGCTTTCACTGATCAAATATTAAATGTGCTGAATAACTGAACATCACCCACTGGGATATTTTGTGATCTCTCAAAGGCTTTTGATTGTGTGAATAATGATATTCTTCTAGAAAATCTTAAGTATTGTAGTATGAGTGCGACAGTGCACAAATGGTTTAATTCATACTTACCTGGAAGAATGCAGAAGGTTGAAATTAACAGTACATATTGTCTGCGAAAACCAGCAGTGTCCTCTAACTGGGGTGGTATCAAGAATGGTGTCCAACAGGGTTCAGTCTTGGGTCTCTTATTGTTTTTAACATACAGAGTGTTACAAAAAGGTATGGCCAAACGTTTAGGAAACATTCCTCACACACAAAGAAAGAAAATATGTTATGTGGACATATGTCCGTAAACGCTTACTTTCCATGTTAGAGCTCATTTTATTACTTCTCTTCAAGTCACATTAATCATGGAATGGAAACACACAGGAACAGAACGTACCAGCATGACTTCAAACACTTTGTTACAGGAAATGTTCAAAATGTCCTCCGTTAGCGAGGATACATGCATCCACCCTTCGTCGCGTGGAATCCCTGATGCTCTGATGCAGCCCTGGAGAATGGCGTATTGTATCACAGCCGTCCACGAGCACGAAGAGTCTCTCTAAATTTGGTACCGGGGTTGCGTAGACAAGAGCTTTCAAATGCCCCCATAAATGAAAGTCAAGAGGGTTGAGGTCAGGAGAGCATGGAGGCCATGGAATTGGTCCGCCTCTACCAATCCATCGGTCACTGAATCTTTTGTTGAGAAGCATACGAACGCTTCAACTGAAATGTGCAGGAGCTCCATCGCACATGAACCACATGTTGTGTCGTACTTGTAAAGGCACATGTTCTAGCAGGACAGGTAGAGTATCCCGTATGAAATCATGATAACATGCTCCATTGAGCGTAGGTGGAAGAACATGGGGTCCAATCAAGACACCACCAACAATGCCTGCCCAAACGTTCACAGAAAATCTGTGTTGATGACATGACTGCATAATTGTGTGCGGAGTCTCGTCAGCCCACACATGTTGATTCTGAAAATTTACAATTTGATCACGTTGGAATGAAGCCTCATCCGTAAAGAGAACATTTGCACTGAAATGAGGATTGACACATTGTTGGATGAACCATTTGCAGAAGTGTACCTGTGGAGGCCAATCAGCTGCTGATAGTGCCTGCACACGCTGTACACGGTACGGAAACAACTGGTTCTCCCGTAGCACTCTCCATACAGTGATGTGGTCGACGTTACCTTGTACAGCAGCAACTTCTCTGACGCTGACATTAGGGTTATTGTCAGCTGCACAAAGAATTGCCTCGTCCATTGCAGATGTCCTCGTCGTTCTAGCTCTTCCCCAGTCGCGAGTCATAGGCTGGAATGATCCGTGCTACCTAAGACACCGATCGATTGCTTCAAACGTCTTCCTGTTGGGACACTTTCGTTCTGGAAATCCATCTCAATACAAACATACCGAGCCACGGCTATTGCCCCGTGCTAATCCATACATTAAATGGGCATCTGCCAACTCCACATTTGTATACATGGCACTGACTGCAAAACCACATTCGTGATGAACACTAACCTGTTGATGCTAAATATTGATGAGCTTGATGCTAGTACTGTAGAGCAATGTCAACACAAGCACCAAAGTCAACATTACCTTCCTTCAATTGGGCCAACCGCTGGTGAATCGAGGAAGTACAGTACATACTGATGAAACTAAAATGAGCTCTAACATGGAAATTAAGCGTTTCCGGACACATGTCCACATAACATCTTTTCTTTATTTGTGTGTGAGGAATGTTTCATGAAAGTTTGGCCGTACCTTTTTGTAACACACTGTATATTAATGACTTGCCACTCTATATTCATGAAGATGTAAAGCTAGTTCTTTTTGCTGATGATACAATTATAGTAATCACACCCATCAAGCAAGAATCAGCAGAGGAAATTACAAATAATGTGTTTCAGAAATTATTAAGTGGTTCTCTGCAAATGGACTCTCACTAAATTTTGAAAAAACACAATTTATACAATTCTGTACAGTAAATGGCACAAAACCATTGATAAATATAGACTATGAACAGAAGTCTGCTGCTAAGGCAGAATACTCAAAAGTTCTGGGTGTGTGCACTGATGAGAAGTTGAATTGGAAGAAACACATTGATGATCTGCTTAAACAGTTAGGTTCAGCTACTTATGCTATTAGGGTTATTGCAAATTTTGGTCATAAACATACCAGTAAATTAGCCTACTATGCCTATTTTCATTCAGTGTTTTCATATGGCATCATACGAGGATCGTTAACAAAGTCAGTTCTGTTTCTATTTCTATCCATGGCAGCACTACGATCACAGTTCCAAGCATGTGTGGCAGTTATTCTGACTCAAGGAGAAGACATGTACACCATTTTCATATCACTGCTGCCAACATATGCTTTGTAGAGCTTCTTTATCATGTCAGTTGTAATCGAAAATGTCACCGTGTTTGAAGCCAGATCTGTGATTCGTTTTCTAAATGCAAAGGAAGTTAAACCAAAGGAAATTCATCAGAAAATCTGTGAGGTTTATGGACAAAATGCTATGATTGATTCAATGGTTAGAAGATGGGTCATACTGTTCAATGAAAGATGTGATCAAGTGTACAATGAAGAATGAAGTGGACACCTGTCGCTGGTTACTGATGAAATGGTTCACACAACTGAAGAGAAGATTAAGCACAATCTCAAGTTCACACTTAGTACCCTTGCTATGGAAGTTCCACAGATCTCACGATCACTAATTCCTGAAATTTCAAAAACTTCTGTCATGTTTGATACCCAAAACTCTTACTGAACAACACAAAAAACAATGGGTGGGCAGTGAACTTCAGTTTCTGACATGCTACAATGAATAAGGTGATGGTTTTCTTTCTCATATAGTAATGGGAAATGAAACTTGTGGAATGGAGACACACTTCATCCACAATGAAGGTTAAGCCTAAGCAAATCTTGACAACTTGAAAAGTCATGTACACCATTTTTTGGGACAGAAAAGGCATTTGGCTGATTGATTTCTTACAAGGACAAACAATCAATCCACATGGTTAGTGCAAGATGATTAAGTAATTGTGCTGCACAATACATAACAAGTGCCAAGGATTACTGTCAAAAGGTGTTGTTTTTTCCATTATAATGCCCAACAGCACACAGCGAATGTTATCAAAAAACTCTTACAGGAATTTCACTGGGACACGTTTGGTCATCCTTCATACAGACTGGACCTTGTTCCTAGCGACTTTCATCTCTTCTTACACCTAAAATCTGTCTTCGGTTGTCAATACTTCAATGATGATGATGAGCTGAAAGAACATGTTATCACATGGCTGAATACACAGGTGTCAACCTTCTATAAAGAAGGCATACAAAAACTTGTGCCACGCTATGACAAGTGCCTACAAAATTTCGGAATCTATGTAAAAAAGTAGATTAACAGTTGTAGATTTTTGTACAGTAAATATTTTTTTCTGTATCTGTACACCTTTGTTTTATATAACCAAACAGAACTTACTTTGTGGAAATACCTAGTATTTTGGGGCAATTTGTCATTAAGAGAGAAAGTATTCCATTGCACAAAAGTGTGTAATGAGAATAATAGCTGGAGCCCACCCACGATCACCTTGCAGACATTTATTTAAGCAACTTGGGATATTCACAGTTCCTTCACAATACATATATTCATGTATGAAATTTGTCATTAATAACCCATACCAATTCAAAAATAACAGTGAAGTGCATAGCTACAACACTAGAAGAAAGGACGATCTTCACTATTCTGGATTGAATTTCACTTTGGCACGTAAAGGGGTGAATTATGCTACCACAAAAATCTTTGGTCTTTTCCCAAATAGCATTAAAAGTCTGACAGATAACCAACCAACATTTAAAAGCAAATCAAAAGAATTTCTGAATGGCAACACCTTCCTCTCAATAGGTGAATTCTTAGATATGAACAAGTAACTGGAAAAAAAAAACTGCCTCATTAAAATTCATTTTTTCATAGCTGACTAATAACCATTAACATATGTGAGTATAATCTGCATTTTCATAAAAGAGAAAGGTTGGCCATCAGTTTTAAAGAATATAACACAAGATATAATTTAGTGCTTAGTTTCATGTATATAATTGATTTTCTAATTTATTTTAACTACACGTGCTTAGTATCTTTTGTTTTAGGGTAAAACTCAGCAACTGTTTCGCAACTTAAATTCTGTTGTTGGCTTATAAACAAATATAAATTCTATAATAATTATAAACTTTTGGAGGAGTAACTAATGGTATTCTTAAAGAATCTATTTGGCTCTATTCAAAAACGTGTTAGCAAAGCCAGCTCTTAATTAATTCCAAAGTAATTACCAGTTTTCTCAAAAGTATTGTTTGTGTAACTGTATCTGCTAATTTCGACATTTAAGCAAATAATTTTGACAAACTCTTGCAGTAGAAGAAACTGTTAACAAGATGAACTGTTTTGAAGTATTCAGTTAATTTAATGAGCTAAGTTTTAATCGTAATTTCTTAAACGAAACAGCAAATAAATGTGTAGTTTCAGTGCCTATTGTTGTGAGGACATATAAGAGCCTGATTTTTCGTCCCAAGACAGTCAGGCCATGGCTGAGTTTCACACAAGAAATCTGCGTTGGTTAGATCAACAACTATGCATCAACTTAGCTGCGAAATAAGTGTTACACTTATTTCTTTAGTTGTAAGACTGTGAAATGTGTGGTTAGGTTTTTACTGCTTGTAGACTTTCAACAGTAAACTGTTGTAGCAGTATGTTCATGTCTGCCTGCAAAGTATTATTGAGCATTATCAAAAGTTAAACAATAGTGTAGTGACCATATAACTGTGTATTATTGGGAGGGGGGGGGGGGGGGTGAGTTGGGTGAGTTGTGAAAAGTGAAAGTAAGGAACTGTGAAACACATCTGTGCAACTGTTGGCTACATCATTGATGTAGTCAGTGTTGAACTTCCACGGCCGTATTTTTCAGCCACTATAGCTACGCAGCATGTTGACACCAAGTACAATCAATGAAGGAATAAAGTGGGCAAATGTCACATATGGTGCTCTTGTGGGTGAGGAATATTGCATGTAAGCACAATAAACTAGGACTCACAAAAACAGTGAACTCAAGAGCAGTTTAGAGTACGGTGTTGCAAGAGCCAATCAGTGCTTGGGTTTCATGGCTACAGTATGACAGCAGCCATTGAGTACAGGACCAGCCAATCAGCACACAGGTGGACACAGCTGACCGGAATAAACAAGAAGCCTTGTCGAGAGAATAACAAATTTCACCAGCCGTGTAGGTGACAAATCGAGGTAAAAAATGCAGCAGCAGAGCAGCAGGAGGTTAGTGAATAAGAATAAGGCAATTTCATAGCAAAAACTGTTTTATATTAAGTGAGACATGATGAGTGGCCTTAATGAAGAAGATAGTGTGGTGAATGATAATGGACAACCGGGGAGTGATGTGCTTGGAAGCAAAGCTATAGAGGGTAATTTTGTAATTGAACAGAAGGACTTAATTTGGACTGATTCTGCAAATGATAGTGGCTATAAATCAGACAATCTGATTGATGACTCTGAATGATGGGGATGAATGTCCTATTGTAAATGGAATGTATTTTTGCAGTATGATGAAATGTCTGATAAGCAGTGAAGCAAGTTTTAAATCTAATTTAAAATCATTTCTTCAGGACAACACCTTCTATCCTACTGAATATCTACTTAAAACTGGTAACCAGGAAAGAAGAAGTGTAGTTTCATGAGTAGGATTAAAAATAATGAATTGGTTTTTAATGGTAATACTAAGCATGTACACATATCCTGTAAATAGACTTGTTCCATATCATTTAAATAAAAGAATCATTCATATTATTTATGGAACATATAACTAACTAACAATACTTTAAGTACTAAACACTGTGAAGGTACTTTTCTGTCTTACAAAAAGAAAAAAAAAACCATACAGTTCATCATGTAAGCAGTGCAGTAAATATATTACAAAAGGCATAAACTTTGCAAAGTGCAACATTTGGCTTCATGAAAAGTGAACAAAAATGAATTTCAACAATGTAGGCAAAGACAGATGGCTGCTTACCATAAAGAAGACACATTAAATTGCAATTACAAGACACTTTCATAAAGTTTTTGGTAACAGCCTTCATCAGTAACACACTAACACACACACACACACACACACACACACACACACACACACACACACACCACTCATGCACACATGATGACCAGCTCCGCCATCTTGGGTCAGAATGCAACTATCATGTGGGATGCAAGCAGCAGTCTGGAGGGAACAGGGAATGGGTGAAAAGAGATAAATAGATAGATAGATAGATAGATAGATAGATAGATAGAGAGAGAGAGAGAGAGAGAGAGAGAGAGAGAGAGAGAGAGAAAGAGAGATGAATTCTGTCTGGTGGAGTGTGCATGAATTAGAATGCCAACAGATACAGTGTCAGGATGTTGTGGGGCAGTGAGGTGGGGAAAAAAGGAGCAATAGAGGAAAGGAGCAGGAAAATACGGTGGATACGTTGACAGTGGTTGGCAAATAAACAGGGTTGCTGATAAGAATCAAAACGAGATGATAGGGTAGAGAGGGGGTGGAAATTGTTGGGTGGAGAGTATGAGGACTGCCTGTTACTGTAGGTTGAGGCCGGGATAATCACAGGAGTGGAGAATGTGTAGGAAGGATAACTCTCATCTGCGCAGTCCAGAATGGCTGGTGCCAGAGGGAAGGATACAGATGGCTCAAATAGTGAAGGAGACATTGAAATCAAGTGTGTTATGTAGAGCTGCATGTTATACTTTAAGATGGAATACTTGGCTCTTGGCCACAGTTTGGATGTGGCCATTCATCCTTGAGGACAGCTGGTTGGTAGTCATTCCAATGTAAAAAAGTGTTCAGTGACTGCAGCAGTGCTGAAAAATGACATGGCTGCTTTCCAGGTGACCCAACCATTGATGGGGTAGGATAATACTCAGACAGGACTGGAATAAGAAATGATGGGTGGGTGGATTGGGTACATTTTGCACATGGGTCATCCACAGGAATGTAATCCTGTTGATTGTGATTGAGAGTGGTGTAAGATGCACTAGGATGTCCCTCATTTTATGGCTTGATGATAGGTAGTCAAAGCTCTGACACAGGATGTAGTTCTGCTGTTCCAGTCCAGCTAGGTGCTTGGTGATGAAGGGGAAACTCCTTCATGGGTGGGTACTTGGGGGGTGGGAGGCAGGGGGGGGGGAGAATTGGGGGGTGTGAGGGGAAATTGGCATGGGAAATCTATTAGCAGACTAGGCTGGGAGATAGTGTCCATCTGTGGAGGCATTCTTAGCAATGGAATTTTTGTCACTGCATACACTCTGTCCCTAGCAGGAATGAAGATAGGATGTCTTGGTCATGAGTCCAGATCATGAAGATGCCATCAATGAAGCTGAATCAGACTAGGGATTTGGTGTTTTGGGAGGCTTGTAAGGACTCTACTAGGTGACCCATAAAACAGTTGGCATGAGGGATGTTGGTGTATAGCAAAGTGGCATCAACAGTGATGAGTAGGGATCCACGAGATGAAGAGGTGAGAATTGTGGAGAGATGGAGAATGAAGTGTTTGGTGTTTCAGACTTTTTAAACTTATTTTTTGCGTATTTTTACATATTTGTGTGTATTTCTACATACCTGAGCATACTATTGCGTATCTGTGTGTATTTTTTCTTATATGTGCATGTTTGTGCTTGTCTCTACATATTTCACATGTCTCACCATGTGGTAAAGAGACAGGAACTGTGGAGAGTCGGTCGAGGAAATGGTTGGTATCTTTTCTATAGGAGGATAGCTTGCATACACCAACACCATCAAATTATTACCCAGAACCTATGCTCCTATATAAAAGATACCAACCATTTCCTTGACTGACTCTCCACAGTTCCTGTCCCTTTACCACACGGTGCCCTGCTTGTCACTATTGATGCCAGGCCCCTGTACACTAACATTCCTAATGACCATGGCCTCACTGTTATCAAACACTACCTTTCCAGACTCCCTATGGCTTCCAAACCAACAACCTCCTTCCTAGTCTCCATGACCAACTATATTCTCACCCACAATTATATCTCCTTTTAAGGCATTACCTACAAACAAATCCACAGTACGGCTATGGGCACCCACATGGCATCATCCTATGCCAACCTATTCATGGGCCATCTAGTGGAATCCTTCCTAAAATCTCAGAATCCTAAACCCCTCACCTGATTCAGATTCATTAATGACATCTTTGCTATCTGGATTGAAGGTGAGGACACCTTATTCACATTCCTCCAGAACCTCAACAACTTCTCCCCCATTTGCTTCACCTGGTCCTACTCAACCCAACAAGCCACCTTCCTAGATGTTGACCTTCACCTCAGAGAAGGCTACATCACTACCTCCATCCATATCAAACCTACTAACCACCAGCAATACCTCCACTTCGACAGCTGCCCCCCTTTCCATACCAAGAAGTCCCTTCCGTACAGCCTAGCCGCCTGAGGTCGTCGCATCTGCAGTGACGAGCAGTCACTCTCAAAATATACCAAGAGTCTCACTGAAGCCTTCACTGACCATAATTATCCTCCCTTCCCAGTCTCCCACCACCTCCAAAAGTCCCACTGTCTGGCCACAAAGGAACATTCCCCTCATAACTCAGTACCATCTGGTACTGGAGCAAATGAATTACATTCTCTGCCAGAGTTTCAATTACCTCTCATCCTGCCCTGAAATGAGAAATGACTTGCCCACTATCCTTCCCACCCCTCCTGCCCTGGTATTCCGCCGTCCACCTAACCTATACAATATACTCGTCCATCCTTACACAACTGCAGCTCCCAATCCCTTACCTCATGGTTCATACCCCTGTAATAGATCTAGATGCAAGACCTGTTCCATACATCCTCCTACCACCACCTACTCCAGTCCAGTCACTAACATCACCTATCCCATCGAAGGCAGGGCTACCTGAGAAACCAGTCATGAGATTTACAAGCTAAGATACAACCTCTGTGCTGCATTCTACGTAGGCATGTCAACCAACAAGCTGTTGGTCCACATGAATGGCCACCGACAAACTATGGCCAAACAACAAGTGGACCACCCTGTTGCTGAACATACTGCCAAAAATGATATCCCTCATCTCAATGACTGCTTCACAGCCTGTGCCATATCGACCCTTCCCGCCAACACCAGCTTTTCTGAATAGTGCAAGTGGAAACTTTCCCTGCAATATATCCTATGTTCCCGTAACCCTCCTTGCCTCAGTCTTTGTTAGCCTCTGTCCTCACCCATCCAGCCTCCTCCCTGTTCCCATTCCAGCACTACACAGCCATCATTTCACCGCCACACCCAGTCTTTTAATTTCTTTTTATTTCTCTCCTTTCCGCTACTTACCCCCTCCCCCTTCCACACCCTCTCTCCTGCCCTCTGCCTAAACTGCAACACTTCACTGGCTGCCACTCCCACCATACTATCCCTCTCCCTTCCCACCACAGCCTCCTCCTTACCCCCACCCAGTCACCACTCCCATCATGCACTGGTGCTGCTGCTTGCATTGTAGTTTCAACTCTCTGAGACTGCAGATGTGTGTGCAAGTTGCACTTGCATAAGTGTGTGTGCACCTGTGTGTATGTGTGTCTACTGCTGACAAAGGCCTTAATGGCCAAAAGCTTTAATTGTGTGAATCTTTTTGTTGTGCCTATTGCAACTCAGCATCTCTGCTATATGGTGAGTAGCAACTTTCCTTCTCTGATATCTGTTAATTTCATCATTTAAGCTAATAATTCTGCCTAACTGTTGTAGTAGAAGAAACTGTTAAAAAGATGCAATTTTTCAATGTATTCAGTTAATATTATGAGTTACGTTTTAATTGTAATTTCTTAAATTAAACATCAAACAATGTGTGGTTTCAGTCCCTATTATTGTTAGGATATATAAGGGCCTGATTTTTGTTCCCAAGACAGTCAGTCCATGGTCGAGTTTCGACAAGAAACCTGTGTTGGTTAGATTGACCACATTGCATCAACTTAACTGTGAAATAAATGATACACCAATAGGCCGTGTGTTAAAACAATGACAGTTAATCTTCAATTTAGTTGAAAGACTGTGAAATGTGTGGTTAGGTTTTTACTGCTTGTAGATTTTCAACAGTAAACTATTTAGGAGTATATTGGTGTTCGCCTGCAAAGTATTAGTGAGGGTTATCAGAAGTTAACCAGTAGTGCACTGGCCATATAACTGGGTATTGTTGAGGGTGGGGTGAGGGGAGGGTTGTTGTGAAGAGTGAAAGTGAAGAATTTTGAAACACATCTGTACAACTGTCAGCTGCATAATTGATGCAGTCAGTTTCGAACTTCCGTCCCCCTATTTTTCAGCCAAAGCAATGCAGTAAATCAGCACTGAGGACAATCAATGAAGAAATAAATCAGGCATACGTCACTAACTCTCATCCCTTTCACAGTAAAGAATCCCTCCCATACAGCCTGGAAACTGAGGACTGGCCTATCAGCAGTGACAAAAACTCCCTTGCTCAGTATGCAGAGCATTTCACCAAGGCCTTCACAGACAGGCAGTATCCTCCTGACCAAGTCCTCAGACAGATCTCACATGCCATTTCACCTTAAATCCCCCACCCCCAGTCCTCCCAGAACCCCAAATTCCAGCTACAAATGAGTGTCCTCTTCAACAACCAGTTCCATCCTGGACTGGAAAAACTAAACCACATCCTTTGCCAAGGGCTTTTATTACCTACCACCTTGCCGTGAAATGAGTTGTATCCTACCTGAGATACTTCTCATCCCTCATTATGTGGCATTTTGTCACTCACCAAACTTCCACAACACTTTAGTCCATCCTACGCCACTCTAAATCGCAACCCCTTGCCACAAGATTTACATCCGTGTAGAACACTCATGGGCAAATCCTGCCTGGTCCACTGACCCAGCATTTCTTATTCCAGTCCTGTCTGAGGTTTGTCCTACTCTATCAGGGCCTAGGCCACCTGTGAAAGCAGCCTTGCTATTTACCATCTCTCCTGTGATCTTAGCACACTTTCTTACATTGGTATGACTACCAACCAACTGTACACCAGGATGAACGGCCACATCCAAACTGTGGCCCAGAACAAACTAGTCCATCTTGTGGCACAACAAGCAGCTGTACATAAAATACTTGATTTCAATGGCTGCTTCACTACCCAAGCCATCTATATCCTCCCCTCCACCACCAGCTATTCTCAACTGCGCAGATGAGAGTTATCCTTACTACACATTCTCTACTCCTGTGATTATCCCGGCCTCAACCTACAGTAACAGACAGTCCCCACACTCTCCACCCAATAGTTTCCACCCCCTCTGTCCTATCATCTACTCTTGATTCTCATATCCCATCATTTTTATCTGCCACCAACTGCCAATGCATCTCTGCTTGTCTTTTCCTGCTCCTCTCCGTTTTTGCTCCTTTTTCTTCCCACCTCACTGCTCCACAACGTCCTGGCACTGTATCTGTTGGCATTCTAATTCATGTGTAGTTCACCAGACAGCATTCATCTTTCTCTCTCTCCCCCCTCACCCATACAGTACTACCTCTTCCCATTCCCTGCCCCCTCCAGATTGCTGCTTGCATCCCACATGATATTTGTATTCCAGCTTGAGATGCTGGAGTTGGTGGTCATGTGTGCATGAGGTGTGCTTGCCTGTGCATATGAATAATGTGTGTCTCTCTTTTTTGTTGAAGGCTGTGGCTGGAAGCTTCATGTAAACGTGTTTTAATTGTGCATATCTGCAAACTTAATGTGTCTTCTTTATGGTAAGTAACCATCTGTCTATTCCTTTATTGTTGATGTTTCTACCTGGGATTTCCAGTGTTTCATTTTGACAGAAATGTATTTAATATTGATAAGTGACAATTCTCCTTGGTCTTGATCTGTCTGTTTACAGTGTGCAACAACTGAACTAGTAAGTACAATGGAGTCTTAAGGTGAAATAATAAAACTGCTACAAAGAGATACTGGATCTCTGAGGAGGAGATTAAACTGCTGAACAAAGCAAATGCCAAGCTAGCAAGTGACTCCACATACTGTGTATGTGTAAAACCATTGCCAAGTGCAACACAAAATTGTGAAAATTCTCATGCACAAGTTGCAGCAAAAAAAGATGCAGAAGACTTATAACTTGGAAAATCCATAAGTAAATATGGCAGGACAATAGTGACATACAAGCAAAAGGAAAAATGTGGAAGTGATTTGTCTGGACATGGTAACAGAAATAAATTTCTTGTCATTGGCAACTTCTTATTCAATAAGTGGAGGTTCCAAACAGTGGTATTTATGATCACCCTGGCATCTGACCATAGCCAATGTGCAAACATTTTCAAAATATCATTAATGGAAAGCACCCCAACTACAAAAATAGAAATGATTCTGAGACAAAGTTCAAAGGTGTTATAATTTATGTTGGAACAAACTCAATTCAAAGCAGCATCCAGGAATAAATTGAAAACAAAATACAAAATTTAATTTGCACAACTAAAGGAGTGTATACAAGTTCAAGGCTGGTAATTAGTGCAATTTTATACAGAAAATCAGCAAGTAATACTTACATAAACAAAATAAACAATTATATTGGACAACAGAGTTACAAGCTTGGTGCAGTATAACTTGGTCCAAACAGATTTTGAGTGACAAATGTTGGGGGAGGGATGGCACACACTTAAACAGACTAGGCTCAGTGATTTTTAGTAAAATACTTGTGAATTTTTGTAAGAGAAAAATTAAAAATAAGGAAACTGATAGAGTCTGAAGCAGCTGATAAACCAGATGTCCTGTGAAAATGAAATACATGAATATGTTTGAAATGACAGAGGAAGAATGACCTTGTAGTATTACTCAGTTCTTTCAATTTGAGCTCCGTCATAGATTTTCCTACTCAGATAACAAAGAACAGCAGGACATTGATAGATAACTTTTTTATAGACCAAGATAAGTTTAAGGACATAAATGCTAATCCTGTTGAGAATGGTCTTTTAAATCTTGGTGCACAGCTTGTTACTGTACATGACATAGCTCCATGCAGTATATCAAATCAGACTGTCAAAGCAGTGCGTTCAATTAACAATATAAATATTGCAAACTTTAGGGAAAGCCTACAGCAGCTAGACTGGGATGAAGTGTATAAGGAACCCAATGCAAACTTGAAATATAATGTATTTCATGATACATTTTTAAGGGCATTTGAAAAATGTTTTCCCAAGAAAATAGTTAAACATAATTCCAAGAAAACATATAAAAAACCTTGGCTAACTAAAGGAATAAGAATATCTTGCAACCGTAAAAGAGGACTGTATCTAACAGCAAGAGGGAGTACTGACCCCGAAATTGTTCAATATTATAAAAACTATTGTGCGGTACTAAGAAAAATTATTAAAAAGTCCAGAAGCATATGTATTGTGTCTGAGATCAGTAACTCTGATAATAAAATTAAAGCAATTTGGAATATTATTGAAAGGGAAACAGGGCAACCAAGAGCACAGGAAGACTTTAGAGCCATAAAACTGAATGAAAATGTACTAACAAACAATCAGAAATTGAAAATATTTTCAATAATTATTGTTTAAATGTTGTGGAGAAAATAGGATCTAGATCTTCACTAGAAGAGGCAAGGCTACTAATAGAAGAGCCCATACCTGTGCAGTTTGAAACAACTGTAATTCCACCAATCTCTCCCTCTGAAATCAGTAAAACAATAAACTCACTGAAAAGTAAAAGCTCTTATGGAATTGATGGCATTTCCAGCAAGGTACTTAAAGCTTGTTTCCCACAGATAAGTAGGATTCTCAGCCACGTATGTAATAGCTCTTTGGAGCAGGGTGTTTTCCCCGATAGACTGAAATATGCCATTGTAAAACCATCGCATAAAAAGGGAGATCCGTTGGATGTCAACAACTACTGCCCAATGTCTCTTCTGACAGCCCTATCAAAATTTTTTTTGAAAATAATGTATTCAAGAGTAGCCTCCCATATTTGTAAAAATAAAGTACTAACAAAATGTCAGTTTGGTTTTCAGAAAGGCTTTTCAACAGAAAATGCTATATACGCTTTCACTGATCAAATATTAAATGCTCTGAATAACCGGACATCACCCATTGGTATTTTTTGTGATCTCTCAAAGGCCTTTGATTGTGTAAATCATGGAATTCTTTTAGAAAAGCTAAATCATTATGGTTTGAGTGGGGCAGTGCACAAATGGTTTAATTCATACTTAATTGGAAGAATGCTGAAAGTTGAAATAAGTGGTTCATGTAATGTTAAAACAACAGCTGATTCCTCAAACTGGGGGGGCTATCAAGTATGGGGTCCCACAGGGTTTGGTCTTAGGTCCTTTACTGTTCTTGATATACATTAATGACTTACCATTCCACATTGATGAAGATGCAAAGTTAGTTCTTTTTGCTGATGATACAAGTATAGTAATAACATCCAAAAACCAAGAACTAAGTGTTGTAATTGTAAATGATGTTTCTCACAAAATTATTAAGTGGTTCTCAGCAAACGGACTCTCTATAAATTTTGATAAAACACAGTATATACAGTTATGCCCAGTAAATGGCACAACTCCAGTAATAAATATAGACTTTGAACAGAAGTCTGTAGCTAAGGTAGAATTTTCAAAATTTTTAGGTGTGTCCATTGATGAGAGGCTAAACTGGAAGCAACTCATTGATGGTCTGCTGAAACGTCTGAGTTCAGCTACGTATGCTATTAGGGTTATTGCAAATTTTGGTGATAAGAATCTCAGTAAATAAGCTCACTTTCATTCACTGCTTTTGTATGGCATCATATTCTGGGACAATTCATCATTGAGTAGAAAAGTATTCATTGCTCAAAAATGTGTAATCAGAATAATTGCTGGAGCCCACCCACGTTCATCCTGCAGACATCTATTTAAGGATCTAGGGATCCTTACAGTAACCTCACAGTATATATATTCACTTATGAAATTTGTTGTTAATAATCCAACCCAGTTCAAAAGTAATAGTAGTGTGCATAGCTATAACACCAGGAGAAAGGATATTCTTCACTATGCAGGGTTAAATCTGACTTTGGCACAGAAAGGGGTAAATTATGCTGCCACAAAAGTCTTTGGTCACCTACCAAACAGCATCAAAAGCCTGACAGATAGCCAACTAACATTTAAAAATAAATTAAAAGATTTTCTAGATGACAACTCCTTCTACTCAATGGCTGAATTTTTAGATATAAATTAAGGGGGGGGGGGGGGGGGAACTTAAACATTTGTGTCATGCAATATTTTGCGTAATGTAATATCTTGTACAGACATCTTTTATTAACCTGACACGTTCCACATCATTATGAAGTGTCATATTCATGATCTATGGAACAAGTATTAATCTAATCTAATCTAGAGACAATGAACGCATTCAAAAGGACAACTGAACAAGGAGGAGAGAAAGTACTGAATTTAATAAAGATAAACTAACAATCACACAATAAAGTATTCAGTGCCTAAAAAATAAACTGCAACAACTAAAGGTTGGACTGGAGGTCATAGAAGGCTCTGTTTGTATCACTGAACATTGGTGCAAAGAATCAGAAATTAATCGTGTAATCTTAGTGCATGTAGTAGAACATGTATGAGGTGTGGAGGTTGTTGTATCTATGTGAAATAAAACTTTCTATATAATGTTAGAAGTTATCTATGAGGAATCAGTGAAGAGAACCATTTTGAGTAAACTACAAAAGAGTTACCGTAAGGGACCAATACAAGGGTAAAAGAGTTAACCATTTTATTTTTGTACAGATGTCCTAGTGGGAATATGAATATCTTTTTGTGTAAACTAAATAGGGTTCTTGATATGATATCCATTCCAAAGGGCAACATCCTCATAAGTGGAGACTTAAATATAAATACAAATACACTGAATTCTGATGCAACTTTTAACATTTTCTTAGGCCTCACTTAAAGATTCTATTTAGTGTCAATATTTGGTAGTGCAACAAGAATAAAAGACCAGTCAGCAACAGCTATTGATCATGTGTTAACAAATGTACTTAAAGAAAACTGTAGTGTGGATGTAGTAGATCTAGGATTATTTGACCACTTCAGTCAAATTGTAAATATTAAAGTGGCTGGAGTAAGAACAAAGAAAATGCATTTATGTTGATGAATATTCTGTGAAGTAAAAAGTAATGAGTTTGTAGTGACTGCTACACACTGACAACACAGTTGTCACACATGATAGTCACTAACATTCAATTTCAGGAGCAAGTGCAAAATGAAGACAGAAGAATGCTGTCCTTGTGCTGAACATTTTTGCTGCTAGGGGCGTGGTCATTTGCCTGCAGCGATGTGCCACATTTGCACTTATAATAGCAGAGGAACTACCAATTTTTTACTCTTTGTTGTTTGTAGAGATTCTGTGACTCTTGTTGTTGATAGTAATGCTTACACACAACTGCAAATTTGGAGATTTAAAAAGTCTGTTTGATATTACATCTCGTCTTTGATCATATGGAAGATCAAGTGTGGGGTTTTCTCATGTAGTTATACCACACATCAGTGGTGTCCCTGATGTGATTTTGCAGTACAGAATTAGGAAACATTGATGGAACCATCTACAATATCATACCTGGCAGTGTGCCTTCCACCCTTTTGGCCTCACAATCCCATATTATGGTTTTTTCAAATGTAGGCAAGCTTTTCGTACACCAGAATAACTGCTGATAACACAACATTTTCTTAGGTCATAAGCCAGCTTGACCAGCGATGTGCTATGGAAATCCAAGACATAATAACAGTTCCTCTGACAGAAAACACCTGTGATAGATTAAAAGTAGAGCCCATAAATCATATAGCAGCTACACAGGAAGATTGCATTCACCAGGTATTGACTGAATAAGAAATGAGAAATATGAAACCCTAGTAATACCTTCTCCATCTTTACAATGATGTGGACATTGGCACCATTCCTGACAACCTCCTGCACATGACTTGGAGCAACCGTCTGCCAGCCCAGGTAAAAGCCGTCATTGTTACGCAGTCTAACATGTCACTGGATGTGGTTGCAGAACCTGCTGACCGCATTCAAGATGCCATCACACCATGCTCGCAGGTCAGTACAGCAACTGTTCCTTCCAGTGTTATGTCCATAGCCCCTATGGTGTCACATGCCAATTATGATGCCCTGGGCGCCAAGGTGGATCTCTTAAGCACACAGACGGTAGCTTTGCTTTCACGTGGTAATACGAGCTGCATAGTGGGCATAATCAACAACATTCAAGGAGTCACTCCACTTCAAATACCACATCAGAGTCTGGCCCCACAGTTTGCTGGTACCATTGGAGATATGGCAAGCAAGTGGAAAAGTGTACAAACCCATGCACATTCCCAAATGGGAAAGGCAGTCATCAGTAGGTGCCACTGACTGCCACAACACCTCTCGACACCTATTTATAATGATTCAGACCTCAGGAAGGAAATCTGTAATGGATACTAGATCTGATCTGAGTACTTTACTGAGGAAGTCACTCCACTGCTGCAGGCCATTCACGGGAGTCAATTTAGGAGCTGCTAACAAACAGAGATCCCAGCTTATGATACACAGTGTGAGGATGTGAATCTAGGCTTGTGTAATCAATTTACATAGAATTTCACAGTAGTGTATGTGGCTGAGGCAATAATAGTTGCTGACTTATTAGCATATTTCAACCTTTTGCGTGATGTATCTAATACTTGCCTTGTGGACAGCCTTACTGGTCTGACAACCACTGGATATCACCACAATACTAGAACCAGTAGCATCAAGCTTGTGCAAGTTGTAGATGAAGAGCACTGCACAATTTTACAAGGTTTTCTGGCCTTAACTAGACCACCGGAAACATCAGAACAGGTGCTGCATGGCATTGTCCACCACATCAATACTACAGATGGACCACCTGTGTCATGTCACCCATGCAGATTAGATTTGGGACGCCTTGAAATAGCAAAGGCAGAGTTTGATTTTATGTTGGAGGAGGGAATTATTTGCCCATCATCCAGTCCATGGGCATCAGCATTACATGTAGAACCTAAAAAAGTTGGAGCCTGGTGACCATAAGGCAATTATGAAGCACTGAATGCCAGGACTATTGCCAACTGCTACCTGGTACCATTATTACATGACTATGATCATGCTCTTTATGGCTCAACAGTATTTAGTATAATTGATTGTGGGAAGGCCTACACGCAGATCCCAATCATACCCAAGAACATTCCCAAGATGGCTATAATTATACCCTTCAGATTGTTCAAGGTGAAGTTTATGACATTTGGGTTGTGGAATGCTGCACAGACTTGGCAGCAGTTTATAGATTCCATCTTGTGTTGGCTACCTTTCTGCTATGCATACCTGGATAATGTGTTGGTCAATTTGGTAACCAAAAAACAGCACCACAGTCACTTACATGAGGTTTTTAAATGAATGGAGAAGTACTGCATAGTTTTAAACACTGCGAAATGCGTTTTTAGCTAGTCTGAAGTTGAATTTCTGGGACACCACATATTGTCCTCTGGTTCTGCACCACTACCAGAAAAAGTAGAGGCAATCTTACAACTGCCAAAGCCTACATCCATAAAAGAGCTATGCAGATACCACGGGATGCTGAATTTTTACCAGCATCATTTACCACGTACCACCGAGCAACAAGTGCCATTAAATGCAGCACTATCAGGCACAAAGGTACAAGGTAATGCTCCAACACAATGGAATGAGAGTAAAGGTATGGCATTCAAAGCAACGAAAGACAGCCTTGCCCAGGTTGCTGTACTCGCTCACCAAAACTTGATGCTCCACTCACCTTAGTGGTTGACACCAGCCAGTTTGCAATTGGTGCAGCTTTACAACAATGTATGGATGGTGCATGGCAGCTGCTGGTATATTTTTCACATACATTGACATCTTCACAGCAGCAATGGAGTGCATACAGTCGGGAGCTGTTGGCCATCTACCAATTGATCAAATACTTCAGATCACAGGTCGAGGCATGGGATTTTGCCGTTTGTACCAGTCACAAACTGTGCTTATACACATTCAGTAAGAACAGTGACAAATGCTCACCACAGTACTCTCAAATCTAGTTTATAAGCCAATTCACTACAGACTTGCATCACATTTCCAGATTGACAACATGGTGGCTGACTGCTTATCCAGGGTATCTGGTGTTTCACAACAATTAAACACGACAGAGCCAGCAGTCATGCAGGAAGAAGACCCTGAAATTCAAGCAATAATAAGCAATGACAAAACTTTGCTAAAATTGCAAGTTCCAGGTGAAACTGGCAAGGTCTACCGCGATGTAATGCACGAAAGATCATGAACATATGTTCTGACCGCATTAAACTGGAGTGTTCAATAACCTCCATAACCTCTGCCTGCCTCAGATGACAATCGCTATTTAATGTCGATGATCAACAGGTACACGTGTTGGCCAGAAGCAGTACCTATTGACAACATTTCAGCTGAAACGCTAGCAGCAGATTACACATCAACATATCTTGCCAGATTGGGTTGCTCTCTCCATATAACAATTGACAGGGGGAGGCAGTTTGAGTCTCAACTGTCCACACAGCTAACCCAATTGTGTGGGTTTAATAATAAAATTTGGAAGATGCAGAGGAAGCAGAAGAGAATGCACAACTGACAAGCAATGGTTAGTACAGATTCACGCATCTGTCAAAAGAACTACGTGCAAAGCATACAGCTACCAGCATCACACCTTAGCAGAAGATGTCGCAGAGGACCTAAGAAAATTCTGGTCCTATGTACGAATGCTTAGTTGGTCTAACACTTCCATTCAGACCCTTGTTGATAAGTCTGGAATGGCAGTTGCAGTTAGTAAAACAAAGGCCAAGGTTTTAAGTTTCACATTCAAGAAATTGTTCACAAAGTAGAATCATACAAAAATACTGTCATTTGACCATCAAACAGATAATACAGTAACGAGCATCCCTGCCACAGAGAAATAACTGAAATGTTTGAAAGCATTTATCATGAAACTCTCAACAAGCACAAAGCCATAAGTGACTGGAAAAAAGCACAGATGACTCCAGTATGTAAGAAGGGTAAAAGAATGGACCCGCAAAATTACAGATGATTATCCCTAACTTCAGCTTGCTGCAGAATCGTTGAAAATATTCCCAGTTTAAATATAATAAACTTTCTTGAGACTCATAACCTTATGTCCATGAAGCAACATTGTTTCAGAAAACATCACTTGTGCAAATCTCAGCTTGCCCTTTTGTCACATAATATACTGCAAACAATGGATGAAGAGCAACAGGCAGATTCTATGTTTCTATATTTCTGAAAAGCATTTGACATGATGCCCCATTGGAGGCTGTTAATGAAGGTGTTATGGTGTTGATAGGTCATATCGCCCTTAGACAACATTAATCTTTGGGACTCAGGTCGCTCATCTGTGCCGCCATGTTAATTCAGTCTTTTCTAATACGTTGTACTGTGTGCACGTGTATAATAACTGTCAATATATATATATATATATATATATATATATATATATATATATATATACCAAACAAAAGCGCTGGCAGGTAGACACACAAACAAACACAAACATACACACAAAATTCTAGCTTTCGCAACCAACGGTTGCCTCATCAGGAAAGAGGGAAGGAGAGGGAAAGACGAAAGGATTTGGGTTTTAAGGGAGAGGGTAAGGAGTCATTCCAATCCCGGGAGCGGAAAGACTTACCTTAGGGGGAAAAAAGGACAGGTATACACTCGCACACACACACATATCCATCCACACATATACAGGCACAAGCAGACATTTGTAAAGGCAAAGAGTTTGGGCAGAGATGTCAGTCGGGGCAGAAGTACAGAGGCAGAGATGATGTTGAAAGACAGGTGAGGTATGAGCGGCGGCAAATTGAAATTAGAAATTAGCGGAGATTGAGGCCTGGCGGATAGCGAGAAGAGAGGATATGTTGAAGGGAAAGTTCCCATCTCCGGAGTTCTGACAGGTTGGTATTAGTGGGAAGTATCCAGATAACCCGGACGGTGTAACACTGTGCCAAGATGAGCTGGCCGTGCACCAAGGCATGTTTAGCCACAGGGTGATCCTCATTACCAACAAACACTGTCTGCCTGTGTCCATTCATGCGAATGGACAGTTTGTTGCTGGTCATTCCCACATAGAACGCTTCACAGTGTAGGCAGGTCAGTTGGTAAATCACGTGGGTGCTTTCACATATGGCTCTGCCTTTGATCGTGTACACCTTCCGGGTTACAGGACTGGAATAGGTGGTGGTGGGAGGGTGCATGAGACAGGTTTTACACCGGGGGCGGTTACAGGGGTAGGAGCCAGAGGGTAGGGAAGGTGGTTTGGGGATTTCATAGGGATGAATTAAGAGGTTACGAAGGTTAGGTGGATGGCGGAAAGACACTCTTGGTGGAGTGGGGAGGATTTCATGAAGGATGGATCTCATTTCAGGGCAGGATTTGAGGAAGTCGTATCCCTGCTGGAGAGACACATTCCGAATCTGATCCAGTCCCGGAAAGTATCCTGTCACAAGTGGGGCACTTTTGGGGTTCTTCTGTGGAAGATTCCGGGTTTGAGGAGATGAGGAAGTGGCTCTGGTTATTTGCTTCTGTACCAGGTCGGGAGGGTAGTTACAGGATGCAAAAGCTGTTTTCAGGTTGTTGGTGTAATGGTTCAAGGATTCCGGACTGGAGCAGATTCGTTTGCCACGAAGACCTAGGCTGTAGGGAAAAGACCGTTTGATGTGGAATGGGTGGCAGCTGTCGTAATGGAGGTTTTCTTGCTTGTTGGTGGGTTTGATGTGGACGGACGTGTGAAGCTGGCCATTGGACAGGTGAAGGTCAACATCAAGGAAAGTGGCATGGGATTTGGAGTAGGACCAGGTGAATCTGATGGAACCAAAGGAGTTGAGGTTGGAGAGGAAATTCTGGAGTTCTTCTTCACTGTGAGTCCAGATCATGAAGATGTCATCAATAAATCTGTACCAAACTTTGGGTTGGCAGGCCTGGGTAACCAAGAAGGCTTCCTCTAAGCGACCCATGAATAGGTTGGCGTACGAGGGGGCCATCCTGGTACCCATGGCTGTTCCCTTTAATTGTTGGTATGTCTGGCCTTCAAAAGTGAAGAAGTTGTGGGTCAGGATGAAGCTGGCTAAGGTAATGAGGAAAGAGGTTTTAGGTAGGGTGGCAGGTGATCGGCGTGAAAGGAAGTGCTCCATCGCAGCGAGGCCCTGGACGTGTGGGATATTTGTGTATAAGGAAGTGGCATCAATGGTTGCAAGGATGGTTTCTGGGGGTAACGGATTGGGTAAGGATTCCAGGCATTCGAGAAAGTGGTTGGTGTCTTTGATGAAGGATGGGAGACTGCATGTAATGGGTTGAAGGTGTTGATCCACGTAGGCAGAGATACATTCTGTGGGGGCTTGGTAACCAGCTACAATGGGGCGGCCGGGATGATTGGGTTTGTGAATTTTAGGAAGAAGGTAGAAGGTAGGGGTGCGGGGTGTTGGTGGGGTCAGGAGGTTGATGGAGTCAGGTGAAAGGTTTTGTAGGGGGCCTAAGGTTCTGAGGATTCCTTGAAGCTCTGCCTGGACATCAGGAATGGGATTACCTTGGCAAACTTTGTATGTGGTGTTGTCTGAAAGCTGACGCAGTCCCTCAGCCACATACTCCCGACGATCAAGTACCACGGTCGTGGAACCCTTGTCCGCCGGAAGAATGACGATGGACCGGTCAGCCTTCAGATCACGGATAGCCTGGGCTTCAGCAGTGTTGATGTTGGGAGTAGGATCAAGGTTTTTTAAGAAGGATTGAGAGGCAAGGCTGGAAGTCATAAATTCCTGGAAGGTTTGGAGAGGGTGATTTTGAGGATGAGGAGGTGGGTCCCGCTGTGACGGAGGATGGAACTGTTCCAGGCAGGGTTCAATTTGGATAGTGTCTTGGGGAGTTGGATCATTAGGGGTAGGATTAGGATCATTTTTCTTCGTGGCAAAGTGATACTTCCAGCAGAGAGTACGAGTGTAGGACAGTAAATCTTTGACGAAGGCTGTTTGGTTGAATCTGGGAGTGGGGCTGAAGGTGAGGCCTTTGGATAGGAGAGAGGTTTCGGATTGGGAGAGAGGTTTGGGGGAAAGGTTAACTACTGAATTAGGGTGTTGTGGTGCCAGATTGTGTTGATCGGAATTTTGAGGTTTTGGAGGGAGTGGAGCTGGAAGTGGGAGATTGAGTAGATGGGAGAGACTGGGTTTGTGTGCAATGAGAGGTGGTTGAGGTTTGCTGGAAAGGTTGTGAAGGGTGAGTGAGTTGCCTTTCCGGAGGTGGGAAACCAGGAGATTGGATAGTTTTTTGAGGTGAAGGGTGGCATGCTGTTCTAATTGGCGGTTGGCCTGTAGGAGGATGCTCTGAATAGCTGGTGTGGATGTGGGAGAGGAAAGATTGAGGACTTTTATTAAGGATAGGAGTGGACGGGTGTGTTCATTGGCTGAGTTGATGTGAAGGTGAAGGATTAGGTGGGTGAGGGCAATGGATTGTTCAGTTTGGGACTGGTATAGGGACTGATGGAAAGAAGGGTTGCAGCCAGAGATGGGAACTTTAAGTGTGAGGCCTTTGGGGGTTATGCCAAAAGTCAGACAAGCCTGAGAAAATAAAATATGTGAGCGTAATCTGGCTAGGGTGAAGGCATGTTTGCGGAGGGAATGTAAATAAAACTTAATGGGGTCGTTGTGGGGGTGTTGTGAGGGTGACATGGTATTAGAAGGTGGAAAGTTTAACATGAGGTTGAAATGAATAAGAAAGATAGAAATATATGGGGAGAGATAAAGGTGAACTAGAAAGCAATTGGAGATCTGGTATGAAAAAAGGCGAAAAAGTGTTGGTTAAGTTGATCTTGTGGTGAACTTGGGTTGGTAGACAGCGATGTGCAAAAAGGTTAGGTGGTTGTGTTGCCGCTAAATCACGTTAAAGGACGGAGAAATTCGGGAAAATTTCGAAAAAACGTATTAAAAGGACTGGTGTTGTGGTGAAAGATTACGAAAATGGGGCTAACAATTGTAGAAAAAATGACGTTAAAACCTGTGGGGAGCGGCTAAAATGATCAGTGATGTGCGAAAAACGGAAGTGGAAATAAAGTTAAAGTTATTAGAACTAGCCGAAATGGTTGTTAAATACGTGAAAGCAGCTGTTATTGAACTAGAAACGGTGGATTTTGTAGCAGCGGTAGTGTTGAAAGCGGAAAATAAAATCTTTTGGTTATGGTTGGGAAGTGGGTTACGTATTGTTGAGCATATATATGGCGGGATAAAATTGTATAGTAGATTACGGTAAAAGGGGAAGGTGAATACAAAGTGAAACTACTGGTAAAAACAGAAAGAGAAAATAAAGAGAAAAAAGAGAAATAAGACGACAGGAAAGATTTCGAAATGCAAAGGCGACAATAACAAACGTAATTGTTGGGTTCAAATTAATGATATGGTTATAATAGAAGGAAACATTCCACGAAGGAAAAATATATCTAAAAACAAAGATGATGTGACTTACCAAATGAAAGTGCTGGCAGGTCGACAGACACACAAACGAACACAAACATACACACAAAATTCAAGCTTTCGCAACAAACTGTTGCCTCATCAGGAAAGAGGGAAGGAGAGGGAAAGACGAAAGGGTGTGGGTTTTAAGGGAGAGGGTAAGGAGTCATTCCAGTCCCGGGAGCGGAAAGACTTACCTTAGGGGGAAAAAAGGACAGGTACACACTCGCACACACACACATATCCATCCACACATATACAGACACAAGCAGACATATTTAAAGACAAAGAGTTTGGGCAGAGATGTCAGTCGAGGCAGAAGTGCAGAGGCAAAGATGTTGTTGAATGACAGGTGAGGTATGAGTGGCGGCAACTTGAAATTAGCGGAGATTGAGGCCTGGTGGATAACGGGAAGAGAGGATATATTGAAGAGCAAGTTCCCATCTCCAGAGTTCGGATAGGTTGGTGTTAGTAGGAAGTATCCAGATAACCCGGACGGTGTAACACTGCGCCAAGATGTGCTGGTCGTGCACCAAGGCATGTTTAGCCACAGGGTGATCCTCATTACCAACAAACACTGTCTGCCTGTGTCCATTCATGCGAATGGACAGTTTGTTGCTGGTCATTCCCACATAGAATGCATCACAGTGTAGGCAGGTCAGTTGGTAGATCACGTAGGTGCTTTCACACGTGGCTCTGCCTTTGATTGTGTACACCTTCCGGGTTACCGGACTGGAGTAGGTGGTGGTGGGAGGGTGCATGGGACAGGTTTCACACCGGGGGCGGTTACAAGGGTAGGAGCCAGAGGGTAGGGAAGGTGGTTTGGGGATTTCATAGGGATGAACTAAGAGGTTACGAAGGTTAGGTGGATGGCGGAAAGACACTCTTGGTGGAGTGGGGAGGATATCATGAAGGATGAATCTCATTTCAGGGCAGGATTTGAGGAAGTCGTATCCCTGCTGGAGAGCCACATTCAGAATCTGATCCAGTCCCGGAAAGTATCCTGTCACAAGTGGGGCACTTTTGTGGTTCTTCTGTGGGAGGTTCTGGGTTTGAGAGGATGAGGAAGTGGCTCTGTTTATTTGCTTCTGTACCAGGTCGGGAGGGTAGTTGCGGGATGCGAAAGCTGTTGTCAGGTTGTTGGTGTAATGCTTCAGGGATTCCGGACTGGAGCAGATTCGTTTGCCACGAAGACCTAGGCTGTAGGGAAGGGACCGTTTGATGTGGAATGGGTGGCAGCTGTCGTAATGGAGGGACTGTTGCTTGTTGGTGGGTTTGATGTGGACGGACATCTGAAGCTGGCCATTGGACAGGAGAAAGGTCAACATCAAGGAAAGTGGCATGGGATTTGGAGTAGGACCAGGTGAATCTGATGGAACCAAAGGAGTTGTGGTTAGAGAGGAAATTCTGGAGTTCTTCTTCACTGTGAGTCAAGATCATGAAGATGTCATCAATAAATGTGTACCAAACTTTGAGTTGGCAGGCCTGGGTAACCAAGAAGGCTTCCTCTAAGCGACCCATGAATAGGTTGGCGTACGAGGGGGCCATCCTGGTACCCATGGCTATCCGTGATCTGAAGGCTGACCGGTCCATCGTCATTCTTCCGGCGGACAAGGGTTCCACGACCGTGGTACTTGATCGTCGGGAGTATGTGGCTGAGGGACTGCGTCAGCTTTCAGACAACACCACATACAAAGTTTGCCAAGGTAATCCCATTCCTGATGTCCAGGCAGAGCTTCAAGGAATCCTCAGAACCTTAGGCCCCCTACAAAACCTTTCACCTGACTCCATCAACCTCCTGACCCCACCAACACCCCGCACCCCTACCTTCTACCTTCTTCCTAAAATTCACAAACCCAATCATCCCGGCCGCCCCATTGTAGCTGGTTACCAAGCCCCCACAGAACGTATCTCTGCCTACGTGGATCAACACCTTCAACCCATTACATGCAGTCTCCCATCCTTCATCAAAGACACCAACCACTTTCTCGAACGCCTGGAATCCTTACCCAATCCGTTACCCCCAGAAACCATCCTTGCAACCATTGATGCCACTTCCTTATACACAAATATCCCGCATGTCCAGGGCCTCGCTGCGATGGAGCACTTCCTTTCACGCCGATCACCTGCCACCCTACCTAAAACCTCTTTCCTCATTACCTTAGCCAGCTTCATCCTGACCCACAACTTCTTCACTTTTGAAAACCAGACATACCAACAATTAAAGGGAACAGCCATGGGTACCAGGATGGCCCCCTCGTACGCCAACCTATTCATGGGTTGCTTAGAGGAAGCCTTCTTGGTTACCCAGGTCTGCTAACCCAAAGTTTGGTACAGATTTATTGATGACATCTTCATGATCTGGACTCACAGTGAAGAAGAACTCCAGAATTTCCTCTCCAACCTCAACTCCTTTGGTTCCATCAGATTCACCTGGTCCTACTCCAAATCCCATGCCACTTTCCTTGATGTTGACCTTCACCTGTCCAATGGCCAGCTTCACACATCCGTCCACATCAAACCCACCAACAAGCAAGAAAACCTCCATTACGACAGCTGCCACCCATTCCACATCAAACGGTCCCTTCCCTACAGCCTAGGTCTTCGTGGCAAACGAATCTGCTCCAGTCCGGAATCCCTGAAGCATTACACCAACAACCTGACAACAGCTTTCGCATCCCGCAACTACCCTCCCGACCTGGTACAGAAGCAAATAACCAGAGCCACTCCCTCATCCTCTCAAACCCAGAACCTCCCACAGAAGAACCACAAAAGTGCCCCACTTGTGACAGGATACTTTCCGGGACTGGATCAGATTCTGAATGTGGCTCTCCAGCAGGGATACGACTTCCTCAAATCCTGCCCTGAAATGAGATCCATCCTTCATGAAATCCTCCCCACTCCACCAAGAGTGTCTTTCCGCCGTCCACCTAACCTTCGTAACCTCTTAGTTCATCCCTATGAAATCCCCAAACCACCTTCCCTACCTTCTGGCTCCTACCCTTGTAACCGCCCTCGGGGTAAAACCTGTCCCATGCACCCTCCCACCACCACCTACTCCAGTCCAGTAACCCGGAAGGTGTACACTATCAAAGGCAGAGCCACGTGTGAAAGCACCCACGTGATCTACCAACGGACCTGCCTACACTGTGATGCATTCTATGTGGGAATGACCAGCAACAAACTGTCCATTCGCATGAATGGACACAGGCAGACAGTGTTTGTTGGTAATGAGGATCACCCTGTGGCTAAACATGCCTTGGTGCACGACCAGCACATCTTGGCGCAGTGTTACACCGTCCAGGTTATCTGGATACTTCCTACTAACACCAACCTATCCGAATTTCAGAGATGGGAACTTGCTCTTCAATATATCCTCTCTTCCCGTTATCCACCAGGCCTCAATCTCCGCTAATTTCAAGTTGCAGCCACTCATACCTCACCTGTCATTCAACAACATCTTTGCCTCTGCACTTCTGCCTCGACTGACATCTCTGCCCAAACTCTTTGTCTTTAAATATGTCTGCTTGTGTCTGTATATGTGTGGATGGATATGTGTGTGTGTGCGAGTGTGTACCTGTCCTTTTTTCCCCCTAAGGTAAGTCTTTCCGCTCCCGGGACTGGAATGACTCCTTACCCTCTCCCTTAAAACCCACACCCTTTCGTCTTTCCCTCTCCTTCCCTCTTTCCTGATGAGGCAACAGTTTGTTGCGAAAGCTTGAATTTTGTGTGTATGTTTGTGTTCGTTTGTGTGTCTGTCGACCTGCCAGCACTTTCATTTGGTAAGTCACATCATCTTTGTTTTTAGATATATTTTTCCTTCGTGGAATGTTTCCTTCTATTATAACCATATCATTAATTTGAACCCAACAATTACGTTTGTTATTGTCGCCTTTGCATTTCGAAATCTTTCCTGTCGTCTTATTTCTCTTTTTTCTCTTTATTTTCTCTTTCTGTTTTTACCAGTAGTTTCACTTTGTATTCACCTTCCCCTTTTACCGTAATCTACTATACAATTTTATCCCGCCATATATATGCTCAACAATACGTAACCCACTTCCCAACCATAACCAAAAGATTTTATTTTCCGCTTTCAACACTACCGCTGCTACAAAATCCACCGTTTCTAGTTCAATAACAGCTGCTTTCACGTATTTAACAACCATTTCGGCTAGTTCTAATAACTTTAACTTTATTTCCACTTCCGTTTTTCGTACATCACTGATCATTTTAGCCGCTCCCCACAGGTTTTAACGTCATTTTTTCTACAATTGTTAGCCCCATTTTCGTAATCTTTCACCACAACACCAGTCCTTTTAATACGTTTTTTCGAAATTTTCCCGAATTTCTCCGTCCTTTAACGTGATTTAGCGGCAACACAACCACCTAACCTTTTTGCACATCGCTGTCTACCAACCCAAGTTCACCACAAGATCAACTTAACCAACACTTTTTCGCCTTTTTTCATACCAGATCTCCAATTGCTTTCTAGTTCACCTTTATCTCTCCCCATATATTTCTATCTTTCTTTTTCATTTCAACCTCATGTTAAACTTTCCACCTTCTAATACCATGTCACCCTCACAACACCCCCACAATGACCCCATTAAGTTTTATTTACATTCCCTCCGCAAACATGCCTTCACCCTAGCCAGATTACGCTCACATATTTTATTTTCTCAGGCTTGTCTGACTTTTGGCATAACCCCCAAAGGCCTCACACTTAAAGTTCCCATCTCTGGCTGCAACCCTTCTTCCCATCAGTCCCTATACCAGTCCCAAACTGAACAATCCATTGCCCTCACCCACCTAATCCTTCACCTTCACATCAACTCAGCCAATGAACACACCCGTCAACTCCTATCCTTAATAAAAGTCCTCAATCTTTCCTCTCCCACATCCACACCAGCTATTCAGAGCATCCTCCTACAGGCCAACCGCCAATTAGAACAGCAAGCCACCCTTCACCTCAAAAAACTATCCAATCTCCTGGTTTCCCACCTCCGGAAAGGCAACTCACTCACCCTTCACAACCTTTCCAGCAAACCTCAACCACCTCTCATTGCACACAAACCCAGTCTGTCCCATCTACTCAATCTCCCACTTCCAACTCCACTCCCTCCAAAACCTCAAAATTCCGATCAACACAATCTGGCACCGCAACACCCTAATTCAGTAGTTAACCTTTCCCCCAAACCTCTCTCCCAATCCGAAACCTCTCTCCTATCCAAAGGCCTCACCTTCAGCCCCACTCCCAGATTCAACCAAACAGCCCTCGTCAAAGATTTACTGTCCTACACTCGTTCTCTCTGCTGGAAGTATCACTTTGCCACGAAGAAAAATGATCCTAATCCTACCCCTAATGATCCAACTCCCCAAGACACTATCCAAATTGAACCCTGCCTGGAACAGTTCCATCCTCCGTCACAGCGGGACCCACCTCCTCTTCCTCAAAATCACCCTCTCCAAACCTTCCAGGAATTTATGACTTCCAGCCTTGCCTCTCAATCCTTCTTAAAAACCTTAATCCTACTCCCAACATCACCACTGCTGAAGCCCAGGCTATCTGTGATCTGAAGGCTGACCGGTCCATCGTCATTCTTCCGGCGGACAAGGGTTCCACGACCGTGGTACTTGATCGTCGGGAGTATGTGGCTGAGGGACTGCGTCAGCTTTCAGACAACACCACATACAAAGTTTGCCAAGGTAATCCCATTCCTGATGTCCAGGCAGAGCTTCAAGGAATCCTCAGAACCTTAGGCCCCCTACAAAACCTTTCACCTGACTCCATCAACCTCCTGACCCCACCAACACCCCGCACCCCTACCTTCTACCTTCTTCCTAAAATTCACAAACCCAATCATCCCGGCCGCCCCATTGTAGCTGGTTACCAAGCCCCCACAGAACGTATCTCTGCCTACGTGGATCAACACCTTCAACCCATTACATGCAGTCTCCCATCCTTCATCAAAGACACCAACCACTTTCTCGAACGCCTGGAATCCTTACCCAATCCGTTACCCCCAGAAACCATCCTTGCAACCATTGATGCCACTTCCTTATACACAAATATCCCGCATGTCCAGGGCCTCGCTGCGATGGAGCACTTCCTTTCACGCCGATCACCTGCCACCATACCGAAAACCTCTTTCCTCATTACCTTAGCCAGCTTCATCCTGACCCACAACTTCTTCACTTTTGGAAACCAGACATACCAACAATTAAAGGGAACAGCCATGGGTACCAGGATGGCCCCCTCGTACGCCAACCTATTCATGGGTCGCTTAGAGGAAGCCTTCTTGGTTACCCAGGCCTGCCAACCCAAAGTTTGGTACAGATTTATTGATGACATCTTCATGATCTGGACTCACAGTGAAGAAGAACTCCAGAATTTCCTCTCCAACCTCAACTCCTTTGGTTCCATCAGATTCACCTGGTCCTACTCCAAATCCCATGCCACTTTCCTTGATGTTGACCTTCACCTGTCCAATGGCCAGCTTCACACGTCCGTCCACATCAAACCCACCAACAAGCAACAGTACCTCCATTACGACAGCTGCCACCCATTCCACATCAAACGGTCCCTTCCCTACAGCCTAGGTCTTCGTGGCAAACGAATCTGCTCCAGTCCGGAATCCCTGAAGCATTACACCATCAACCTGACAACAGTATTCGCATCCCGCAACTACCCTCCCGACCTGGTACAGAAGCAAATAACCAGAGCCACTTCCTCATCCTCTCAAACCCAGAACCTCCCACAGAAGAACCACAAAAGTGCCCCACTTGTGACAGGATACTTTCCGGGACTGGATCAGATTCTGAATGTGGCTCTCCAGCAGGGATACGACTTCCTCAAATCCTGCCCTGAAATGAGATCCATCCTTCATGAAATCCTCCCCACTCCACCAAGAGTGTCTTTCCGCCGTCCACCTAACCTTCGTAACCTCTTAGTTCATCCCTATGAAATCCCCAAACCACCTTCCCTACCCTCTGGCTCCTACCCTTGTAACCGCCCCCGGTGTAAAACCTGTCCCATGCACCCTCCCACCACCACCTACTCCAGTCCGGTAACCCGGAAGGTGTACACAATCAAAGGCAGAGCCACGTGTGAAAGCACCCACGTGATCTACCAACTGACCTGCCTACACTGTGATGCATTCTATGTGGGAATGACCAGCAACAAACTGTCCATTCGCATGAATGGACACAGGCAGACAGTGTTTGTTGGTAATGAGGATCGCCCTGTGGCTAAACATGCCTTGGTGCACGACCAGCACATCTTGGCGCAGTGTTACACCGTCCGGGTTAAATGGATACTTCCTACTAACACCAACCTATCCGAACTCCGGAGATGGGAACTTGCTCTTCAATATATCCTCTCTTCCCGTTATCCACCAGGCCTCAATCTCCGCTAATTTCAAGTTGCCGCCACTCATACCTCACCTGTCATTCAACAACATCTTTGCCTCTGCACTTCTGCCTCGACTGACATCTCTGCCCAAACTCTTTGTCTTTAAATATGTCTGCTTGTGTCTGTATATGTGTGGATGGATATGTGTGTGTGTGCGAGTGTGTACCTGTCCTTTTTTCCCCCTAAGGTAAGTCTTTCCGCTCCCGGGACTGGAATGACTCCTTACCCTCTCCCTTAAAACCCACATCCTTTCGTCTTTCCCTCTCCTTCCCCCTTTCCTGATGAGGCAACAGTTTGTTGCGAAAGCTTGAATTTTGTGTGTGTGTTTGTGTTCGTTTGTGTGTCTGTCGACCTGCCAGCACTTTCATTTGGTAAGTCACATCATCTTTGTTTTTAGATATATTTTTCCTTCGTGGAATGTTTCCTTCTATTATATATATATATATATATATATATATATATATATATATATATATATATATATATATATATATGTGTGTGTGTGTGTGTGTGTGTGTGTGTGTGTGTGTGTGTGTTTGTGTGTGTTTGCAGATATTAGTGGGGACAGTTTATTCCATATACCACTATTCATATCCTGTTCCCATACTGATGACTGCGAAGTTCCTATGTCTTCTGTAACTTTTGCACAGGGTGTTGTAAATCAACAGATTATGCACACGCCGCCATGGCTAAATCACCCAACACTTTGGTCAAAGATTTGGAAGCCCAAACTATGACTGCCGGGCCCCCTCAATCCTTCACCAATGGCCGGCTCTCCATTACACCATAGTGATTCGGAATCTCCAACCACTTTAACCTCAAACTTTGTTGTTGTACAATGGTCGAGTGGTAAACCGTTAACTCAAACAATGGACTCAGGTTTCATGTTGCCCGACTGTGCTTGCCAACATGTGACGTGTGAAGTGGTTAATATTCAGAACTGTGTTCCTACCAGTCGATCGTATAATGTTCAAAGCACTCTACATTTGCACACGTACTTTGACTCTCAACGGGCTGCAACAACAGTTACTGTCATGCTGTGTGCAATGCCGCCATTTGTACAAAATGCACTCGGCCTCTATCAATTGTGGCCTGTTCTGGTTTTGCCTCATTTGCAGACTAATGATGGACATTTCCGTGCGCAAAATTCTTTTCACTCACCCCCCAGACCTGTTGCTCAATTTTTCGACCACATGGGCTCGAGTACATCCTTTAGCATTTCACCTTACAGGTATGTCTTACCACACACAGTGATCTTCTGCAAGTTCCACCAGTAATTTATAGTCCGAACTGACCCCACGGGGTGTGCTTTCAACATGCGTGGAGAACTCACACTTTTGTCACAGGAGTTACCAGCCCCCCCACCCATACCCTTCCCACGCACACACAGGGGGCCCTGACTCCGACCACTCAGCCGCTCTCCCCCTGTGTCTGCTGTGCCAGCCTTCCGCGTTATTTCTGAGGTGATCAAATTCAAATCAGTACCTGTAACCTACGGTCCAGTTTACGGGACCCCTTCACGTATCGTGCAACCGCTCGTTCCCACGGTACCGACTGTGCCAGCTGTGTCATGTTTTCATGACACATCAAGCACAATGCAACCCGCCATTGCTACAGACATTCTCGCCAGTAACACACCCTCGTCTACTGTGCCAGCCTGCTGTACTGTCTCTCCTGCCATGGACCAGCTGGTTTTCCAAGGGACACCGAAGCTGCCTTCGTCCCCATCCCCAGGTTGTCTACCAAAGCTGCCACCTTTATATAAAGACAACCCTGTATCACGGTTTGCGATTGTTGAGCATCTTTTCGAGTTGCTTCACGTGTCCAACTACAACTCTAAATTCCTGCGTCTCTTCATACACCTCCACGGTCACTCGGATTTAATTTGCGATCTACTCCTCTCACCACCGCCTCCACTGAAGTATGAGTTCATGAAGAAAACAATCATGGAATGACTCGCCTGCTCAGCACAAGAATTAATCATCAAGAGTTTGTACGAGGAACACCTGGGGGACCGAACCCCGTCACAACTCTGGTGCCGCCTTCAGTTACTTGTGAGTGAGCATACCATGCCGGACATCACTCTGTGGGCGATGTGGTGTGCCAAATTGCCTACTGACCTACAGATCCACACTCCTTTAAGTCAATCGGCTCTCGTCTCTGCATCACAGATCATCTGTATTCATTGCTAGAACAACACCAACCAGCTCACCACCCACCACTAGTGGGCACAACTGCTCCTGCTAATCGGCAGTCTGCTGGAAGGGGCAGGGCTCGCTCCACCTCTGTGCCTTCTACATCGCCTGGCAGTATCCGCCTGCTCTCTCTGATGTCTGAGCACTCCAGGATTGCCCACGCACCACACGTGCCGGTATACGTGCCAGAACAAATCAACGAGGACAAGCCTCCTCTGCTGCCGCAGTCACAACCTCCACCACATCCACCTCATCCATACTGCTGGTACCACAAGATTTTTGGCGATAATGCCAAGAAGTGTCAATTACCTTGCCAGCACCCAAACACCAACCACAGGACCTAAAAGACGCTGAGTCGTATGGGGAACCTCACAGGCGTCCTCATATATTACCCTTCATCCACTCCTCTGCTCGGCCGAGGGGTCATTTGTATGTGACTGACATTTCGTCATGGCTCGTTTTCCTAGTCAACGCAGATGCTGATGTGTCTATCATACATATATCGATGGCTCGCCCCATCTTTTCATTGACAAAGTCACTTCTACGAGCTGTCAATGCATCAACGTTACAGACCTCAGGCTCTGTCAAAGTTAAGGTGCAGCTATCTCCTTCTCTGTGTTTTCCATGGACTTTCTACATTGCTGACATTGATGAATCAATTCTCGGTATGGATTTTTTGTCATATTACAAACACTCTCTGAACCTAGTCCAGGGCTCAGTGCTACACCATGCCACTAACACTCAGATACTGTGCTCCCGCACTTATGTTCCATGATCTGTTTCTCTCGCGACATGTGAGTTGATACACGAGTGCTCTGCCCTTGTGGGCAACATTGTGACCTGTGTCACTAACCTACTGTCAGAATACGACTCGGTGGCACAACTCTGCTGGGAAAATGATGAGATGAAACAATGAATAGCACACACTTACAACTGGCTCGTCACAGCTGTACCTCACTGCTGAAACCACAGTCCCGCCACCTAATCCAGCAGACACCAGCTCGGACACTTATCAGGTTAGTCCAAAAACTTTAATTGCGCGTGATGATTCACATACGGTAGACTCCACAAACTCAATGAGCTGGCCACATTCACTGCCATATGTGTCAGACAGTGCTTCTAATAACAGTCGCATGCATGATACAACCATGCCCACTGCGTGTTGATAAACATTCCCCCTCTCTCATGCACCAGCCACATAACTCAGTGGCCATTGATGTTCCACACACAATGCCAACACTACTCTCGCCCACACCAGGCACCAAGTTCAAGGTTGTCAGCAGACAGTCGCCGCGCATTCTGATCTGCTCCATGCACAGCCGCCCTCTCCACACAAGTGCATGTCACACTCAAGTACTAGACATGTGACTTTTGTGCTGCCTTTTCTCACTCCACTAATGGCTATGCCTTGTTGCGCTCTACCTGTGCAAAAACTTCATGTCAGAACATTGATCAGTCTCATGTGCAGTTCTCAGTTTCTTCCGTCACTGACAGAACGACACACAAAATAGTTACAACTGCTGGCCCTAGTATTAGGCACAAGGTTAGATGCCTCAACCCTATTAAGTTGCACACAGCCAGGCAGCAAATTAACAGCTTTTGGAGGCAGGTATCCTGCAACTGTCAGACAGCAACTGGTCTTCATCAACCCACCTAGTCCTCAAACATGATGGTTTTTTCCAAATGTACAGCAACTACAGACATTTAAACGCTCATACTGTCAAGGACAATTACCCTGTGCCTAACATAAATGATTGCACTCATATTTTATCAGGTGCTACAATCTTCAGTGTTATTGACTGTAAACATGACTACCACCAGATTCCTGTAGTTCCAGATGACTTCCCTAAAACAGCTATTATCACACCACTTGGTTTGTTCCAATACAACTTCATGCCATTCGGCCTAAGAACTTATGACAGTTCGAGTTTTGTTTTGCATATCTGGACAATATACTCATTTTCAGCAAGTCAGCTGAGGAACATGAAATTCATTTATCCATGGTCCTGCAGACATTGAACTCCAATGGCGTCAAGGTCCACAAAGAAAAATTCCAGTTGTTCCAGTCTTTCGTCACTTTCTTGGGTTACACCGTCTCCACCAATGGAATACAGCCTTCCAAATCTTGTGTGCACGCCATCACTTCACTGCCACCCCCGGCTAATTACAAATTAACTCTGATGTTTCCTGGGCACAATAAATTACTACTGTTGTCACCTGCCTTCTGCCGCTGCCGTGCAGGTCCCGCTGACAGACTCACCGTCAGGTAAACAGACTTCAGGACTCACACCCGTTCGATGGACTGCACCTATGCTGGAGGCTTTCAACGCCTTAAAGACTTCTTTAGCTCACGCTGTGACACTCACCCACCCTGACCCCTTGGCTGAGTTGTTCATCACTAGGGATGCCAGTGACACCACAGTGGGAATGGTACTACAGCAACGCAGGGCAGACATGGTTTCCCATCTTAATTTCTTCTCTAAAAACCTATCAACAGCTCAGAAGAAATACTCCACTTTCGATAGAGAACTCCTTGCAGTCTACGAGACCATCAAACACTTCCGCCCCAATGTGGAGGGTCACCCGTTCTTCATCCTCACAGATCACAAACTATTCACAGACACTTTGTACAACTCCCTCGAGGACTCATTCCCTTGGCATTTCCATCACTTTGATCTAGTCTCCCAATTCACAACCGATGTTTGCTACATCAAGGCATGGACAACATTGCCACAGATTTTTTTACGTGGATCAATACTATTTCATGCATCATTGACTTATCCAACCTGGCCGTCCTACAAGCCTCTGACGAGGCTTTTCCTAAAGCTAAATTCCCCAGCATTGTGGATGAGGTGTATGCTCTGCATAACCTTGCTCACCCTGGTGGCATCCGCACCACTACACTGCTCATCTCCGAGATTTTTGTTTGGAAAAATATAAAACAGGACTGTCAGACCTGGGCATGCAGCTGCATCCCCTGCCAATGCAACAAAATCAGCAGCCACACCACCCGACCACTGGCTCCAGGACGATTTCATCATGTACATATCAATCTTATCACTCCTCTTCCTCCGTCGGTGGGCCACAGATGCATTCTGTCACAATTGACTGCACGTCCTGCTGGGTAGAGGCAGTCCCCTTACCTAACATCACCGCCGAGACCATGGCCAAGGGTTTTATCTCCTCATGAATTGCCAGGTTTGGTTGTCCGACCACCATGACCATTGACCAGTTTGAGTCTTCCCTGTTGATTACTTTATGTAACATCTGTGACATTAAGAAAATTCACACCACAGCCTACGACCAAAAAGCGCTCAGGCACCACGACTCCCTCTGGTCCAAAGCACTTCCATGGGTACTGCTCGGCCTCCATTCAACCTTCAAGCCTGACTTACAGGGAACTATCTCAGAATTTGATTTCAGGGAGAACCACTTCCTACCAGGGGAACACATTCAGCCTCAAGTACTTGAAGACATCCCCCTTTCCCGGATTTTATAAGTCGCATGCGCACTCACTTCAAACAAGCACACCCACACGCACCTATCAGCCACTCCCCACTGGACACTTACATGCCAACCGCTTTCAACACTTGCTCCCATGTAATGTTGAGAGACGATTCGATCTGACAACCTCTGCAACCACCTTATCTTGGCCCCTTTAAAGTCTTTCGGCAGGTGAAACAACTTTCGACATCATCATCAAAGAAAGTCTGTAAACTGTTTCGTTACACCGACTCAAACCAGCATTCATGGATCCCAACATCCCTCTGCTGGCTCAGTGTGATTCTTCTAACGACTCTCCTGCCAGTCTCCCTCCCACTGTGGAGTCCAACAATGTTTCTCCTCAGGCCACCATGCCAGTTTGTTCACCCGACGCCTCCCCGTCACCTTTCGCAGGTTTCTCAGACACGTCACCCACCACCCTGTGTGCAGTTTTTGCTGCTACCTCATCAACTACAGAGACACCCTCTCCCACAGTCACCCTGCCTTGCAACAAATCCCCACACCAGGAGGACGACATTTGAATCGTCAATCTCGACGAGCAAGTTCTCATTTTACTCATAGACACCATGACCCCACCACCCAATGACCAGTTAAACATCAGTGTTGTGGTTAGCCTCACCCTCCCTCAATAGTGCGAGCTAATGACAATTCATGCCTTCATCTTGCCGGACCCCTCAATTAGCATCCGGGCTTGCCACACCTACACCCTGGCATCCGCCATTCAACCTGCCTGCTCCCAGGCTGGTTGCCGCATCGTCCATCCTCGCTGGCTCAATGACTTTGAGGTGGAGATGCCTCCCATCGCTCCATGTCCGCACTCTGCCCCGGTCGGGGTGGAGGTCCTGGTTGTGCATCTACCAGCTTGTATGACTACCAACAGTGTTGATGCCAAAATATTCTTCCCTCAAAGCTCACGTGCGGTACTTCATACTGCGGGAGAGAGCGAGGGAGGGGGGGCACTGTGTGGCATGGATAGGTTGTATCAATGTTAGACAACATTAATCTTTGGGACTCAGGTCGCTCATCCGAGCCGACATGTCAATTCAGTCTGTTCTTATACCTTTTACTGTGTGCATGTATGTGATAATTGAAATATATGTATATGCAGATATTAGTGGGAACTGTTGATTCCATATACAGCTATTCATATCCTGTTCCCATAGTATCATCATATTGGTCAAGTTCACAGATATGTGAGTGTGTCGGATATACAAGTATAGCTATCACACCCTACAAACAAGAATTAACTGGTGAAATTCAGAAAATCATTAAGTGGTTCTCTGCAAATGGGTTTTTTCCATATACGGCTATTCATATCCTGTTCCCATAGTATGATCATATTGGTCAAGTTCGCAGATATGTGAGTGTGTCGGATATACAAGTATAGCTATCACACCCGCACACCCGACAGACAAGAATTAACTGGTGAAATTGTAAACGATGTTTTCAGAAAATCATTAAGTGGTTCTCTGCAAATGGGCTCTCATTAAACTTTGACAAAAAACAGTATATACAGTTCCACACAGTAAATGGAATGACCCCATTAATAAATATAGTCTTCGATCAGAAATCGGTAGCTAAGGTAGAATATTCAAAATTTCTAGGTGTATGAATTGATGAGGGGTTGAACTGGAAAAACACACTGAGGATCTGCTGAAACGTTTGAGTTCAGCTACTTATGCTATTAGGGTCATTGCAAATTTTGGCGATATACATCTGAGTAAATTAGCTTACCACGCCTATTTTCATTCTCTGCTTTCGTACGGTATCATATTCTGTGGTGACTCATCATTGAGTAAAAGAGTGTTCATTGCACAAAAGCGTGTAATCAGAACAATTGCTGGAGCTCATCCTGCAGACACTTATTTAAAGAGCTAGAAATCTTCACTGTAGCCTCACAATATATATATTCACTTATGAAATTTGTTATTAATAATCCGAACGAATTCAAAAGTAATAGCAGTGTAAATGGCTACAGCACTAGGAGAAAGGATGATCTTCACTACTCAAGGTTAAATCTAACTTTGGCTCAGAAGGGGGTAAATTATGGTGCCACAAAAGTCTTTGGTCGCTTACCTAATAGCATCAATAGTCTGATAGCCATATAGCATTTAAAAGGAAATTAAAAGAATTTCTTAATGGAAACTCCTTCTACTCATTAGATCTACTCATTAGATGAATTTTTGGATATAGTAAGTGGGTAATTTCCCAACCTACACTGGGGGGGGGGGGGAATTGTGTCATGTAATATTTTGTCTAATGTAATATCTTGTATAGACACCTTTTATTAACCTGACATGTTCCACATCATTACAAAGTGTCGTATTCGTGATCTATGGAACAAGTACTAATCTAATCTAATCTACTTATTAAACAATGGAACCTCAATGGCAAGTGTTCATCAGAAGCAATGTTATTGTTAGTAGTATCTCGGGCAAGTGTGACAGGAGCACTGTTGTTCTCTATATACATAAATGATAAATGATATGCTGGACAGGGTGGGCAGCAATCTGCAGTTCTTTGTTGATGATGCTGTGGTGTACAGTAGGCTATCAAAGTAGAGTGAATTTAGGAGGATACAAGATGATTTAGACAAAATTTCTTGTTGTTGTGGTGAATGACAGTTGGCTCAATGTGGAGAAATGTAAGTTAATGAAGATGAGTATGAAGAATAAACCAGTAATGTTCAAATGCAGTATTGCTAGTGTCCTGCTTGACACAGTCAAATCATTTAAATATCCAGGCATAACATTGCAGAGCAATATGCAATGGAACAAGCATGTGAGAACTGTGATAGGGAAGGTGAATTTTTGACTTTCGTTTATTAGGAGAGTTGTAGGAAAGAGTGGTTCACCTGTTGAGAAGATTAGATATAGGATGTCGGTGCTACCTATTCTTGAGTACTGCTTGAGTGTTTGGGATCTGTGCCAGGTCAAATCGAAGGAAGACATTGAAGAAGTTCAGAATTGGGCTGCTAGATTTGTTACTGGTAGGTTCCATTAACACAAATGTTATGGAGATGCTTTGTAAACTCAAACAGGAATTCCAGGATGGAAGGCAACAGTATTTTCAGGAATCAATTTGAGAAAGTTTAGAGAGCCAGAATTTGACACTGACTGCAAAATTATTCTACTGCTACCAACTCACATTGCATGTAAGTACCATGAAATAAGATACAAGAAGTTAGGACCCATACGGAGGCATATACACTCCTGGAAATTGAAATAAGAACACCGTGAATTCATTGTTCCAGGAAGGGGAAACTTTATTGACACATTCCTGGGGTCAGATACATCACATGATCACACTGACAGAACCACAGGCACATAGACACAGGCAACAGAGCATGCACAATGTCGGCACTAGTACAGTGTATATCCACCTTTCGCAGCAATGCAAGCTGCTATTCTCCCATGGAGACAATCGTAGAGATGCTGGATGTAGTCCTGTGGAACGGCTTGCCATGCCATTTCCACCTGGTGCCTCAGTTGGACCAGCGTTCATGCTGGATGTGCAGACTGCGTGAGACGACTCTTCATCCAGTCCCAAACATGCTCAATGGGGGACAGATCCGGAGATCTTGCTGGCCAGGGTAGTTGACTTACACCTTCTAGAACACGTTGGGTGGTACGGGATACATGCGGACGTGCATTGTCCTGTTGGAACAGCAAGTTCCCTTGCCGGTCTAGGAATGGTAGAACGATGGGTTCGATTACGGTTTGGATGTACCGTGCACTATTCAGTGTCCCCTCGACAATCATCAGTGGTGTACGGCCAGTGTAGGAGATCGCTCCCCACACCATGATGCCGGGTGTTGGCCCTGTGTGCCTTGGTCGTATGCAGTCCTGATTGTGGCGCTCACCTGCACGGCGCCAAACACGCATACGACCATCATTGGCACCAAGGCAGAAGCGACTCTCATCGCTGAAGACGACACGTCTCCATTCGTCCCTCCATTCACGCCTGTCGCGACACCACTGGAGGCGGGCTGCACGATGTTGGGGCGTGAGCGGAAGACGGCCTAACGGTGTGCGGGACCATAGCCCAGCTTCATGGAGACGATTGCGAATGGTCCTCGCCAATACCCCAGGAGCAACAGTGTCCCTAATTTGCTGGGAAGTGGCGGTGCGGTCCCCACGGCACTGCGTAGGATCCTACGGTCTTGGCGTGCATCCGTGCGTTGCTGCGGTCCGGTCCCAGGTCGACGGGCACGTGCACCTTCCACCGACCACTGGCGACAACATCAATGTACTGTGGAGACCTCACGCCCCACGTGTTGAGCAATTCGGCGGTACGTCCACCTGGCCTCCCGCATGCCCACTATACGCCCTCGCTCAAAGTCCGTCAACTGCACATACGGTTCACGTCCACACTGTCGCGGCATGCTACCAGTGTTAAAGACTGCGATGGAGCTCCGTATGCCACGGCAAACTGGCTGACACTGACGGCGGCGGTGCACAAATGCTGCGCAGCTAGCGCCATTCGACGGCCAACACCGTGGTTCCTGGTGTGTCCGCTGTGCCGTGCGTGTGATCATTGCTTGTACAGCCCTCTCGCAGTGTCCGGAGCAAGTATGGTGGGTCTGACACACCGGTGTCAATGTGTTCTTTTTTCCATTTCCAGGAGTGTAGATAGTCTTTTTTTGTGAGTGGAGCAGGGAAGGAAATGCCTTGTAGTGGTACAGAGTGCCCTCCGCCATGCACCATACTGTGGCTTTTAGAGTATCTGTGTGGGTGTAGACAGAAATAATACTTAACTAAGACTAAATGAAAGATATGTAATTAGATTTAAAAGAATTGATTGCCATTTACTGCATAAGCAATAAATTTTAAGCCATAATGATTTCAAATGCATACAATGCAAATTCTTTCACAGACTGATAGATAGACAGATAGATAGATAGAGAGATAGATAGATAAAGATAGACCAGTCAGCCAGTATGTCCATCAGTCAATCGCAACATCTGATAATTCAAAAACCTTAAGAAAAACTGGAACTTACTCTCTTCACTAACACGCTTCCTGATTTGCTGACTTGAAGTGTTACCAGATTGTGTAGTGGTAGACTGGAACTTTGAGACAAGGCTGCTGTTTGGTGATGTGGTTATTGAGTCAGGTATTACATTTGGTTGTGTGTCAGGCTTCCTGTGGGAATAAATAATCCAAATTAAGCTATGAAAATAGGACACAGGAGTAACATCTGTTGAAAAAGTCTGTATCTTATAATATTGACAAATATGTAAATTTCATAATTTTGTGACTTCTCAGCATTGACACTTAATATCAATTGTGTGTGCCTTATATTTAGATGCTAGCCTAAGATGAACAGTCCTTAAGAAAAATTAGTATGATGTTTCCATTTAACACAACATTTGAAAACAGACAAATAATTTTGTATGGATTATTGCTGAGGGATGCTTCAATAACAAATAAAACTAACTGAGACCTATTTAGAGCAAAGTATATAATCTGTAACTCAATGTCTGGGCTACAGGTTTTTTTGTCGCATCAATTATCTTCCCTGAAGTATAGCAGAGTGCATACCATGCCAGTATTGTGTGTGTCCTATTTTAAAGATTCCATTCAAATGTTCACTATGTTGTACTGTAACCAGATTGCTTATCAGTTATGTATTGTATTCTCCAATTTTAATGGCAGTATGAGAGAAGACATCCACTCATTGCACAGCATATTATTTATCTTGTCTGAAGTGATTTAGGTAAACACAGAAAATGTAAATCATGTGAGTAATTGTCTTTCATCATTCCATTGTTTGTATTCTATCACTGATTTCCAAGTACTGTATTACTTTCCTTGATTTCAAATATTTCTATGCATTATTGTTATGGGAACTGCACTATTCATTCACTCATTCACTCCTTCATTATGATCTGACAATCAAATAATCAAAGAGACTATACCAGGATTTGGCACAAACAAAGGTATAAACAAATGTAGTGAAGCAGCCATTAGGAACTGAATTACTGACTGCTATCAACTATTTACGTTTACCTGAGCTAAATTTAACACAGTAACACTAACAAGAAACTTTGACTCTGAAAAGGGTTGCAGCTTCCTTATTTGCACTACATAACTGCTGCTGATCTATTTCTAGCTTGTTACAAAGAAGACCATATTGCTGTTCCTCACAGAACAACAGTTCTATTTGTACACTTATTATTATTCTCACTACATGTTTTGGAGAACTGTATCTTGGTCATCAGATCTTGTAGCACTACGCCACCATATTTTATGTTAATTGTGATTTTTGTTTTATTCCTGTAGCGTGTTTTGTCAATATTTTTCTTTGTTTCCTGCAATGAAGCTGAAGCGTAGCCATATTTACGTATGCAAATGTTCTCTTGGTACCAGCACCTCCATCAAATGTGGCTGAAAATTTGGTATGTGGAGCCAATATACTACAAATAATGTGGCCCACAAAGGATTTGCAGTTCAAACACTTTGCTTGCACTTCAGTTGCTGAATGAACTACTGTTTATGGCCAGATCATGTGTCGCCTACTATAATTTATGCACCAATGAACAGCTTGCCACGTACTACACTCAGTTGATATCCAATAATGTGACTGATTCCAATAACATAGTATTATTTAAGTTATTAGACACAATTATTAACATATAGGAAGTAAATTAATAACACAGTTAGCAAGTAGAGATCACAAATCACTGTCCTTGATATCTAACAGTCAACTTGACTGGTTGGTTTAAGGTTTAAAGGGACAAAACAATGAGGCCATCAGTCCCTCGTACCTGAAACAGACAATACAACAACACTACACATAATTGAAAGGGATACATGAAACCCAAGAAAAGAAAACCCCAAGGTTTATCAGAGGTCAACAAAGCCTAGAGAGAAAACAAGGAAGAAGAAAAGAGGGAAAGGAAGGAAGTCTGGTGAAGTGCTCAGTCCAGGGAGCAGCTGAAGGCCCTTAAAGGCAGAAACTGTGAGAACATGTGAGAAAGGGAGGAAGAGTGGGGAATAGATAGGGCAAGGTCTGAAACAGACCATCAGGCACAGACAGCCATTGCCCAGTCAGGACAGAGGTGGCAGGAGGGTGTCCTGTCAACTTTCAATGGGCTGACAACATCCCTTAGAGAACGTGATAAAAGCCTCTATTATCAATAAACTATAAAACCAGCTCAGCCACTGAGGCATCATCTGCTAACACCAGGGGTAGTGAGTGAGGAGGATTAAGAGTCCACTGCAGGGTGACTAGGTTAGGACAGTGCAAAAGGATTACAAATCCTTAGAATTTGGTGGCATAATACTGATTGAAGGTTTGGTGCCAGAATACGAATCTCAAGAGGCAGCCTGTCAATGAGTTCATTCCCTGGGATCTTGATGTGACTTCAGTGTCCAGACAAAGCTCACCAAGCATCCACATTGTCTGTTGGCGAATAGGAAATCCTGGATCATCAGGGCCAAGAAATGAAAAGGAAAACACTGGTAAATACCTTATAAACTGCTCAAGGAGTCACTACAGATGGGGAAGGATTCACCAGCGCAGGAATGAATATGCTCAAGAGCACGAGAGATGGCTACCAACTATGCAGTGGAAACACTGCAGCCATTTGGTAAGGAGCAGAATTCATTACATCCCACATGATTGTAAGTAAAGCCAGTATGTTTGGCAACCATCAAGCCACCAGTACAGACTACTTCTGAACCATAAAACATGCCTAGAATGATGAAGAATTGCAGCTGAGGGCCTCAGGCAGAGCCAAGTCTTTCAGACCTTATGATAGGTCAAGACAGGGCTGTGGATGGGGGTGCACCATGGAGATGTATGTGAGCAGGCTCAGAGAAGAAATGATAAATGGATAGCTGGAGTTCTGGAAAAAAGGGATGGGATGCAGATGGTGGTCATAACCTCAAACTTGGGCCCTCATTGTGAGAGGCATATCTCTGTAGCTGAGAAGAGGGGATGGCAGTTTGGGTGCTCCAAGGAGCAAAAGATGCAGAACACATAAGCAATCAACTCTTGCTGGCGGAGAACTCACAAAAGGGGAATCCCTGCCTCCATTAGGAGATTGATCATGGGGCTAGTCTGAAAGGCAATAGTTGCCAGTCAGTCATGCTACACAAGGAAAAGGCAACTCAGTCCACATTAGTACAGGCTCACCTGGGACGCTGTCCAGGCAAGTGCTGCTGAAAGAAAGATAAGATGGTCAAAAATGATCACTGTCATATGAATCATGAACTTCACATTGGTAGTAACCGTTACAGTCCATAGGAGGACAGTAGTTGTGCCGGCCGCTGGGGCCGAGCGGTTCTATGTGCTTCAGTCCGAAACCACACTGCTGCTAAGGTTACAGGTTTGACTCCAGCCTTGGGCATGCATGTGTGTGATGTCCTTAGGTTAGTTAGGTTTAAGTAGTTGTAAGTGTAGGGGACTGATGACCTCAGATGTTGAGTCCCACAGTGCTTAGAGCCATTTGAACAGTAGTCATAGAGTCCAAATAAATTAGAGGGATGGGCCAATACACCCTGGGATGATGAGAAGTCTCCTCCTTTAGAGGGTGAGAGGAGGTGTGGCTGGGAAGAGAGCAAGTTGTATCATTATCAGGAACTGAAAGACAATGAGCAGCCTTGAGGTCCACAGAGTATGGGTTACACATCTGATGCAAACTAACAGGCTGGAGACAGTGGGTAGGGGGCTCCTAGAGAGACCCCATCCCCAGTGGGGCCAAGTTAAATGGATTTTAAAATTTTAGGAAGCATTTTGCAATTGGAGCAAAACAGCAATTATATAAAATGCTAAAAATCAAATAAAAACAGGCTCAGTCGCATCTTCAGATTTTTATTCATTATCAACCAGTTTCAGCCCTTTACTCAGACAATCTTCATGTTTTCCCTGGTGAAATTCAGTAACAATATATATTATTATAGAAGGATGAAAATACAGCTAAGCAATATCTAACATATAAGCTACAATGATGAAAAAGTATGATGTTACGTGTGTTATGGTTGCTGTTGTCAGCAGATGGAACAAGATTAATATTAGTGAGGAGGTCACTGCTGAATAAGGCAGATGTAGTCGAGATTATATCCTGTAAGCTCCACCCATTGCCTACAGTATTACATCGCTGACAACCAATCATGTGTGAGATATGATATATTGACTTGGTTAGTTGAATTTGTAAGAAAAATAGGTACAGGAATGAATACAAAAATTACATACACAAAATTTTACATTTCTAATTGTATCATAATTAATTTAAGTAAAAGAAATGATCTTGCTCTCCTAGTCAACACCGTTCAAGAAGCCAGGCAACAAGTGAAATCACTACAAGAAATAGCAGAGAAAGTAGGCCTTAGAATATCATTTGAAAAAACGGAGATTATGCTAACTGATCCACCACTTGCAAACAAAATTACAATAGGAGAACAGGAAATCAAAATTGTTGATCAATTTAAATATTTAGGCAAAATAATAACATACAATCTAAATGAGAAGCCATCATGGCAAAATAGAATAAAAAAACTGAACTATGCAAATTACATTACCAAAACTACATACAACAACAAAAAAAAAACATCTATAGATGCAAAATTAAAACACTATAAAACAGTTACACAACCAGAAATAACATATGCAGCTGAAACTATCTTCAAAACAACTAATACAGCAGAAATTGACAGAATACTAAAAATAGAAAGAAGAATAATTAGGACATGTATAAATAAACAGTATAAAATAAATGGACATTGGAGAATAGCATCAAATGAAACAGTATATAAGAAAATAGAACCAGTCATGAGCACAATCAGGAAGAAACACACCTCATTCTTTGGACATCTGATGAGAACTCCAGAAAACAGAATTAGTAAAAAAATAATACAAAAATTGTGGAATAGCAAGAGCGACATTAAATGGATCACAGAAATTAAGGAAGATATAAAAGAACACATAAACGAACACAAACATACGCACAAAATTCAAGCTTTCGCAACAAACTGTTGCCTCATCAGGAAAGAGGAAAGGAGAGGGAAAGACGAAAGGATGTGGGTTTTAAGGGAGAGGGTAAGGAGTCATTCCAGTCCCAGGAGCGGAAAGACTTACCTTAGGGGGAAAAAAGGACGGGTAAACACTCGCTACACACACATATCCAACCACACATATACAGACACAAGCAGACATATTTAAAGACAAACAGTTTGGGCAGAGATGTCAGTCGAGGCAGAAGTGCAGAGGCAAAGATGTTGTTGAATGACAGGTGAGGTATGAGTGGCGGTAACTTGAAATTAGCGGAGATTGAGGCCTGGTGGATAACGGGAAGAGAGGATATATTGAAGAGCAAGTTCCCATCTCCGGAGTTCAGATAGGTTGGTGTTAGTGGGAAGTATCCAGATAACCCAGATGGTGTAACACTGTACCAAGATGTGCTGGCCGTGCACCAAGGCATGTTTAGCCACAGGGTGATCCTCATTACCAACAAAAAATGTCTGCCTCTGTCCATTCATGCGAATGGACAGTTTATTGCTGGTCATTCCCACATAGAATGCATCACAGTGTAGGCAGGTCAGTTGGTAGATCACGTGGGTGCTTTCACACGTGGCTCTGCCTTTGATTGTGTACACCTTCTGGGTTACAGGACTGCTGTAGGTGGTGGTGGGAGGGTGCATGGGACAGGTTTTACACCGGGGGCAGTTACAAGGGTAGGGGCCGTTACAAGGATAGGAGCCAGAGGGTAGGGAAGGTGGTTTGGGGATTTCATAGGGTATATATATATATATATAAACAAAGATGATGTGACTTACCAAACGAAAGAAACGAAAGCACTGGCAGGTCGATAGACACACAAACAAACACAAACATACACACAAAATTCCAGCTTTCACAACAAACTGTTGCCTCATCAGGAAAGAGGGAAGGAGAGGGAAAGACGAAAGGATGTGGGTTTTAAGGGAGAGGGTAAGGAGTCATTCCAATCCCAGGAGCGGAAAGACTTACCTTAGGGGGAAAAAAGGACGGGTATACACTCGCACACACACACATATCCATCCACACATATACAGACACAAGCAGACATATTAAAAGACAAAGAGTTTGGGCAGAGATGTCAGTTGAGGCGGAAGTGCAGAGGCAAAGGCAAAGATGTTGTTGAATGACAGGCGAGGTATGAATGGCGGCAACTTGAAATTAGCGGAGATTGAGGACTGGTGGGTAACGGGAAGAGAGGATATATTGAAGAGCAAGTTCCCATCTCCGGAGTTTGGATAGGTTGGTGTTGGTGGGAAGTATCCAGATAACCCACATGGTGTAACACTGTACCAAGGTGTGCTGGCCGTGCACCAAGGCATGTTTAGCCACAGGGTGATCCTCATTACCAACAAGAAATGTCTGCCTGTGTCCATTCATGCGAATGGACAGTTTGTTGCTGGTCATTCCCACATAGAATGCATCACAGTGTAGGCAGGTCAGTTGGTAAATCACATGGGTGCTTTCACAAGTGGCTCTGCCTTTGATCGTGTACACCTTCCGGATTACAGGACTGGAGTAGGTGGTGGTGGGAGGGTGCATGGTGTAATGGTCGCCTAGTCGTAGATATAGCTAATTGCTATAATCGCACTATTTCACTCCCATTTACGGAGCTTGTTAGCATTTGATGTTAGGTTGGCGCCATTAAAATGCATCGTGTGGTGGTAATCGCTGCTACTTGCTGGATCGCTGCTGTCTCTCGATGCTGATGCTGGCTCTAAATCTGGTTGTCTAGGGTTAAAAACATGAGGTCCCGTGTTTTTTATGTGCTTTTGATGATAAAGAACGAGCAAAACCAACAAATATGTAAACTTCAAATATTTATTACTCTGGTGGCCATCTTAATTCCACTGTCCAGTAAAGACCAGACTCAACACACAGTAGTACTTCCGTTACATGTTCTTTGCATTGTTTATCCACCTCAAACAATAACACCAAACACACTTTACCAAAGTGACATTCCGACTGCCTCTCGACCCTTCTTGCTGCTTGTATTTATAACATTGTCAAAGAACTACTAAAAAGAGATATAGTTTATAAGTCACATGTACATCTGTTATCATAATTTGTGCAGAAAAGTTATTAATTTGCATCGAGTGACATAATTTAACATGTTATTAAAATGACAGACAGATTTGTTGACTTGACAGAATAATTCTTTGTTACAAAAAGGCCGTTTTTTAGAAGTTTGTCAATTGACTTCTCTAATTTGCATAAATAAGTAAATAACATGAATTATTAAGAATTACATTGGTTTTCATCTAAAATAGGATTGCTTACGTGAATACTGAGTGAAAACGCTCCTAGTGAACAAATAGGTTTCACTGGGTGATTTTTATTTAAGGAGATCCGAAATACCTAAGTTGGCCTCTATTTTTCGTACTTCATATTAATTATTTAAGATGAACTTTGTGTTTTTACATGATGACATTTGCTGTATCAGTGATCAAGTGATATAAACTTTTGTGTGGGTCAGTTATTCAGTATAATTTAATGGGTTGACTGTTTATGCAAACATGTTATGCGATCATTGCTAACATACACAATAACTTTTCTATAATCATAAATACTCATTAAACTGGTTGAATTTAGAGGGTATCACATACTTCGGTAAAGTAAAGCCTTTAATATGTTCCGTTACAATGGGACAGGTTTTACACCAGGGGCCGTTACAAGGATAGGAGCCAGAGGGTAGGGAAGGTGGTTTGGGGATTTCATAGGGATGAACTAACAGGTTACGAAGGTTAGGTGGACGGCGGAAAGACACTGTTGGTGGAGTGGGGAGGATTTCATGAAGGATGGATCTCATTTCAGGGCAGGATTTGAGGAAGTCGTATCCCTGCTGCAGAGCCACATTCAGAGTCTGGTCCAGTCCCGGAAAGTATCCTGTCACAAGTGGGGCACTTTTGTGGTTCTTCTGTGGGAGGTTCTGGGTTTGAGGGGATGAGGAAGTGGCTCTGGTTATTTGCTTCTGTACCAGGTCGGGAGGGTAGTTGCGGGATGCGAAAGCTGTTTTCAGGTTGTTGGCGTAATGGTTCAGGGATTCCGGATTGGAACAGATTCGTTTGCCACGGAGACCTAGGCTGTAGGGAAGGGACCGTTTGATGTGGAATGGGTGGCAGCTGTCATAATGGAGGTACTGTTGCTTGTTGGTGAGTTTGATGTGGACGGACGTGTGAAGCTGGCCATTGGACAGAGTGAGGTCAACATCAAGGAAAGTGGCATGGGATTTGGAGTAGGACCAGGTGAATCTGATGGAACCAAAGGAGTTGAGGTTGGAGAGGAAATTCTGGAGTTCTTCTTCACTGTGAGTCCAGATCATGAAGATGACATCAATAAATCTGTACCAAACTTTGGGCTGGCAGTCCTGGGTAACCAAGAAGGCTTCCTCTAAGCGACCCATGAATAGGTTGGTGTACAAGGGGGCCATCCTGGTAGCCATGGTTGTTCCCTTTAATTGTTGGTATGTCTGGCCTTCAAAAGTGAAGAAGTTGTGGGTCAGGATGAAGCTGGCTAAAGTAATGAGGAATGAGGTTTTAGGTAGGGTGGCAGGTGATTGGCGTGGAAGGAAATGCTCCATCGCAGCGAGGCCCTGGACGTGCGGAATATTTGTGTATAAAGAAGTGACATCAATGGTTACAAGGATGGTTTCCGGGGGTAGCAGATTGGGTAAGGATTCCAGGCGTTCGAGAAAGTGGTTCGTGTCTTTGATGAAGGATAGGAGACTGCATGTAATGGGTTGAAGGTGTTGATCTACGTAGGCAGAGATACATTCTGTGGGGGCTTGGTAACCAGCTACAATGGGGCGGCTGGGATGATTGTGTTTGTGAATTTTAGGAAGAAGGTAGAAGGTAGAAGGTAGGGATGTGGGGTGTCGGTGGGGTCAGGAGGTTGATGGAGTCAGGTGAAAGGTTTTGCAGGGGGCCTAAGGTTCTGAGGATTCCTTGAAGCTCCGCCTGGACATCGGGAATGGGATTACCTTGGCAAACTTTGAATGTGGTGTTGTCTGAAAGCTGACGCAGTCCCTCAGCCACATACTCCCGACGATCAAGTACCAAGGTCGTGGAACCCTTGTCTGCCGGAAGAATGATGATGGATCGGATTGGGAGAGAGGTTTGGAGTAAAGGTTAACTACTGAATTAGGGTGTTGTGGTTCCAGATTGTGTTGATTGGAGTTTTGAGGTTTTGGAGGGAGTGGAGCTGGAAGTGGGAGATTGAGTAGATGGGAGAGACTGGGTTTGTGTGCAATGAGAGGAGGTTGAGGTTTGCTGGAAAGGTTGTGAAAGGTGAGTGAGTTGCCTTTCCAGAGGTGGGAAACCAGGAGATGGGATAGTTTTTTGAGGTGGAGGGTGGCATGCTGTTCTAATTTGCGGTTGGCCTGTAGGAGGATGCTCTGAACAGCCGGTGTGAATGTGGGAGAGGAAAGATTAAGGACTTTTATTAAGGATAGGAGTTGACGGGTGTGTTCATTGGCTAAGTTGATGTGTAGGTGAAGGATTTGGTGGGTGAGGGCAATGGATTGTTCAGTTTGGAACTGGTATAGGGACTGATGGAAAGAAGGGTTGCAGCCAGAGATGGGAACTTTATGTGTGAGGCCTTTGGGGGTAATGCCAAATGTTAGACAAGCCTGAGAATAGAATATGGGAGCGTAATCTGGCTAGGGCGAAGGCATATTTGCGGAGGGAATGTAAATAAAACTTAATGGGCTCGTTGTGGGGGTGTTGTGAGGGTGACATGGTATTAGAAGGTGGAAAGTGTAACATGAGGCTGAAATGAAAATGAAAATAAAAATATATGGGGAGAGATAAAGGTGAACTGGAAAGTAACTGGAGATCTGGTGTGAAAAAGGCGAAAAGGTGTTGGTTACAGCAGGGCTATGTTGGACTTGGGTTGGTAGACAACGATGTGCACAAAGGTTAGGTGGTTGTGTTGCCGCAAAAACACGTTAAAGGACGGAGAAATTCGGGAAAATTTCGAAAAAACTGCGTGTAATGTATTAAAAGGAGTGGTTTTGTGGTGGCAGATTATGAAAATGAGGCTAACAATTGTCTGACGAAGAAATAATGACGTTAAAACCTGTGGGAAGCAGTTAAAAATTATCAGTGATGTGGGAAAAACGGAAATGGAAATAAAGCGAAAGTTATTAGAAATAGCCGAAATGGTTGTTTAAAAGGTGAAGGGAACTGTTTGTGAACTAGAAACGGTGGATTTTATAGCAGCGGTAGTGTTTAAAGTGGCAAAAAAAATTTTTTGGTTATGGTTTGGAAGTGGGTTACGTATTATTGAGTATATATAGGCGGGATAAAAGTGTATAGCAGAATACGGTAAAAAGGAGAAGGTGAATACAAAGTCATAATATGCAGCCCCAACAGCAGCTGAATGCCACAGGAAGTGCACCTCACAGGCGCATACTGGGTTGAGAAGGCCAGGAGAATGGCTCAGCCATGATAGAACATCGCCGTGGTCGCGGACAACATAAGGAACTTCAACAGAGCTATGATAGTGCTAGGATCGCGCCTATCAGGTGCGGACCCAATAGGGAACGCCTTGTGTTGTCCAATACCTCAGAAGGGTGCCGCAATGGGTATGGACCAAAGAAGGTGCGTCTAGTGACTGATACCACTGCCAGAAATGGCCACAGTGGGCGCTGACGGCATAGGGAGCGCCAGACACCACCCAGGCATAAATATGGGACAAGGTCTCAGGGAACACCTGATGAAGACGCCGAGTTACAACATCGAAATATCGTGTTAGGAAGTCGCAGACCACCAGCAGTACACCTGATTCTATGAGATGCCTTTTTGAGGTATGGCACTTGTGTGTCAATCACACTTACAATACTCCTTACAACTATCCCTTAGTCAACACAGCTGAGGCACATTCAGTACAATTGTACCTACACGCAGCCATGACATAATTTTAATGCAAGATATTATTTGACATTGCATCCAGCAAGAATGTAGCACATGATGTACTTAAAGCTGTCAGCTGTCACTCAGTTATACTAGTATTTACTAGTATCTACAGTTTTGACAACAGTGGAGTGCAACATGTAAAAAGAGTGTGAGGTAAGATTTTTTACCTAGGTGGTTGATCTTCTGCGATTAGTTGAGTGGAGGCAGTAGGATCTTCACAACACACGATGGCTACACTGCCTTGGAAGCCACATATGTCCAGCTCGATACCTTTGTACACCTTGTGGATAGCTGATGGACATAAACTGATATGTATGCACTTTCCAGAGCCTCCATTCTTTAGCTGGCATGGTTCATATTCTGTAACAATAAAAATAGGTGTAACCAAAGTAACAATGCTCCTTTAAATGATCTAAAGCCACCTGCAGTTGTCCTTTTTCTCTATTTGTTGTACAATTCACCTTTACTAATGATGCTGATGATATGGATTTGATTATGATTATGTGCCATCAACAAATTTTTGGTGAAGACATTTGATACAGGGCTAAGATCAAAATTGTGTAATTGCATCGCAAATATAGAAGATTGTGACAGCTTCATGCAACATTAAGTCATTTAAATGATTCAATACAGCTGTGAACCCAGTATCAATGGAGATCATCAAACGATATTCCCTTGTAGTAGCTACATGAACATAGGGTAGAAACCACTAATCTAATGGCTATAAGCTATCACTGGTAACTACAGCATGCCACAAGTTTCATAATAATTTCTGAAGCCTTCAAACATATTTTCAACTGCCTACCCCCATGAACAATGGACCTTGCCGTTGGTGGGGAGGCTTGTGTGCCTCAGTGATACAGATGGCCGTACCATAGGTGCAACCACAACGGAGGGGGGTATCTGTTGAGAGGACAGACAATGGTGTGGTTCCTGAACAGGCACAGCAGCCTTTTCAGTAGTTGCAAGGGCAACAGTCTGGATGATTGACTGATCTGGCCTTGCAGCACTAACCAAAACGGCCTTGCTGTGCTGGTACTGCAAACAGCTGAAAGCAAGGGGAAATACAGCCGTAATTTTTCCCGAGGGTATGCAGCTTTCCTTTATGGTTAATTGAAGATGGTGTCCTCTTGGGTAAAATATTCCGGAGGCAAAATAGTCCCCCATTCGGATCTCCGAGCGGGGACTACTCAAGAGGACGTCATTATCAGGAGAAAGAAAACTGGTGTTCTACGGATTGGAGCGTGGAATGTTAGATCCCTTAATCGGGCAGGTAGGTTAGAAAATTTGAAAAGGGAAATGGATAGGTTGAAGTTAGATATAGTGGGAATTAGTGAAGTTCGGTGGCAGGAGTAACAAGACTTTTGGTCAGGTGAATGCAGGGTTATAAATACAAAATAAAATTGGGGTAATGCAGGAGTAGGTTTAACAATGAATAAAAAAATAGGAGTGCAGGTAAGCTACTACCAACAGCATAGTGAATGCATTATTTTGGCCAAGATAGACACGAAGCCCATGCCTACTACAGTAGTACAAGTTTATATGCCAACTAGCTCTGCAAATGATGAAGAAATTGATGAAATGTATGATGAGATAAAAGAAATTATTCAGGTAATGAAGGGAGACGAAAATTTAATACTCATGGGTGATTGGAATTCGAGAGTAGGAAAAGGGAGGGAAGGAAACATAGTGGGTGAATATGGATTGGGGGAGAGAAATGAAAGAGGAAGCCATCTGGTAGAATTTTGCACAGAGCATAACTTAACCATAGCTAACACTTGGTTCAAGAATCATAAAAGAAGGTTGTATACATGGAAGAATCCTGGAGATAGTAGAAGGTATCAGATAGATTATATAATGGTAAGACAGAGATTTAGGATCCAGGTTTTAAATTGTAAGACATTTCCAGGGGCAGATGTGGACTCTGACCACAATCTATTGGTTAGGAACTGTAGATTAAAACTGAAGAAACTGCAAAAAGGTGGGAATTGAAGGAGATGGGACCTGGAAAAACTGACTAAACCAGAGGTTGTACAGAGTTTCAGGGAGAGCATAAGGGAACAATTGACAGGAATGGGGGAAAGGAATACAGTAGAAGAAGAATGGGTAGCTCTGAGGGATGAAGTAGTGAAAGGCAGCAGAGGATCAAGTAGGTAAAAAGACGAGGGCTAGTAGAAATCCTTGGGTAACAGAAGAAATATTGAATTTAATTGATGAAAGGAGAAAATATAAAAACGCAGTAAATGAAGCAGGCAAAAAGGAATACAAACGTCTCAAAAATGAGATCAACAGGAAGTGCAAAATGGCTAAGCAGGGATGGCTAGAGGACAAATGTAAGGATGTAGAGGCTTATCTCACTAGGGGTAAGATAGATACTGCCTACAGGAAAATTAAAGAGACCTTTGGAGATAAGAGAACCACTTGTATGAATATCAAGAGCTCAGATGGAAACCCAGTTCTAAGCAAAGAAGGGAAAGCAGAAAGGTGGAAGGAGTATATAAAGGATCTAGGGATCCTCACAGTAACCTCACAGTATTTATATTCACTTATGAAATTTGTTGTTAATAATCCAACCCAGTTCAAAAGTAATAGCAGTGTGCATAGCTATAACACCAGGAGAAAGGATGATTTCACTATGCAGGGTTAAATCTTATTTGGCACAGAAAGGGGTAAATTATGCTGCTACAAAAGTCTTTGGTCACCTACCAAACAGCATCAAAAGCCTGACAGATAGCCAACCAACATTTAAAAATAAATTAAAAGAATTTCTAGATGACAAATCCTTCTACTCATTGGCTGAATATTTAGATATAAATTAAGGGAGGGGGAAAAAACCAACTTAAACATTAGTGTCATGCAATATTTTGTGTAATGTAATATCTTGTACAGACATCTTTTATTAACCTGACACGTTCCACATCATTATGAAGTGTCCTATTCATAATCTATGGAACAAGTATTAATCTAATCTAATCTACTGTTTATAATGTGTATTTGCTCACCGAACAGCAAGCTACATAGCTCATTAATGCATCAGCATCAATGATGACACATCAGGAGGGTAGCAAGTTGCATATCTACAATTCAGTCTGCTTTCATAGTTTACTTCTTAGTCTTGTCAGATGGTTCGGATGTGTGTATGACGTGTGTGGGTGAAGGAGCAGCTCCCTGCAGTTTGTAGACAGCTGAATGTGCTTTTGGCCATGTTCTGTTAATTTCAGGCTGCTGCCTCAAGGTGTAGCATGGAGAATCTGGCTCATTACATAGGACACCTTAGGTGCCATTTATTTTGACCACAAGCTTTGCTTGCAAGGCACTTCCTAGTGCACCCAACATGTTGGGTCTGCCCTCACAGCAGTCTGAGTGGCAGGTGGTAACACAACCATAATGCATGAGATGCAGCACCAGTATGAAGACTGGCTGCCTCACCTTGTCTATTCTCTCTGTGTGTGGGCAGGTGGCCACTACATCAGTCCTTCAGAAGGGTGCAAGCAGGCACTCGAGGGAGAAGGGTTTACTAGTTATTGAACTCCAATGTTAGGTGCATTATGGAGAGCTTTAGGCAGATAGTGTTCAGGACTGAAAGAAACCCAATGTACACTCCGCATGTCTGCTGGGGGACCTCATCTGAGATGTGGAGGGGGGTTCACTGCAGCTATTGATCATGCAGGGTACAATCGTCTGCACGTTGTGCCTCACATCAAAACCAATGATGCCTGTTGTGTGGGTGCTGAGATCATCCTCAGTTCATACAGGCAGCTGGTGGAGGTGGTGTAGACTTTTGGCCCAATGTGTGGGGTGCAGGCAGAGCTTACAATTTGCACATTGTTCCTAGAGTTGATCGGGGATGTTTGATTTGGACAATAAGAAGGGTCTCAGCCAAAGGCTTAATTAACTCTGTGATGCCTTGGCTTCAGATTCCTAGACCTGCATTATCATGTGGTTATTTGTACGACTTCCCTTGATAGGTCAGGAGTGTGCTACACAAAAGAAGCAGCTACTCGGGTAGCAGAGTACATGTGGAGTGCACGTGAGGTTTTTTTTTAGGCTAGACGGTAGTTTGAAATGCTCTAATGAACACTCCCCAATCACTAAACAGCAATGTAAGCCTGACAGCATTCACAATATAAGCCCTTTGACTGTCAAAATTATATCATAAATTGTTGAAGTATTTGTAACAAAGTTCCTGAATTTACTGGTCTCCATGAAAGCTCTGAAGCTCATATTATTCTTGGGACCAAGAGCTGGTTCAAAACCTGAAGTGGAGAGCTGAGATATTCAGAGTCATGGAAAGTATATAGCAAAGACATATCTTTGTTATATTACAGTTGACAAAAGTATTGTCTGGTATCATTTAAGAGGTATAGGCGAAAGCAACTTAATTGTTGAATGTTTTTACCAGCCACCTGATTCTCCTGTGACAGTTCTAAAGTCATTCAAAGGAAGTCCATGGTCAGTAGTGCGTAAATACCCAAATCATGGAATGCTAGTTGGAGGCAGTTTTAACTTACCGAGTATATACTGGGATGTCTATGGATTCATTGCAGGGGGTATAGACAGACAGTCATTTAAAATACTTTTGAATTAGTTTTATGAAAACTACTATTGAGCAGTTAGCTCAGGAGTCACACACAAAGGAACTATCTTAGCCCTTATAGATACAATCATGCTGGATGTAATCAACAGTGTCTTACAGAAATTAGGATTAGCAATCATAATGTCATTATAAGGAAAGTTTTTCTGCCAGATAGAGCACACAAACAGTTGTTGGCATCTCATGTAGACAGTGAACTGACATCACTTAGTTCCAGTAAGATGGATGTAGAGGAATTATGAGTAAAGTTTAAGTGGACTGGAATTCATAGTCTGGAAAGTTATGTGACTAGTAAGTGGATAAAGGATGTGATTTGGAAGATGCTGAGGAAGCAGAAGAGAATGCACAACTGACAAGCAATGGTTAGTACAGGTTCATGTGTCTGTCAAAAGAACTATGTGCAAAGCATATGAGTACCAGCATCACACCTTAGCAGAAGATGTGGCAGAGAAACTGAGAAAATTCTGGTCCTGTATAAGATTGCTAAGTGGGTCTAATGCTTCCATTCAGATCCTTGTTGATAAGTCTGTCATGGCAGTTGCAGATAGCAAAACAAAAGCCAAAGTTTTAAATTTCAGATTCAAGAAACTGTTCACACAGCAAAATCATACAAACATACTGTCACTAACCATCAGACAGACTCCCATATGGATAACACAGTAATGAGCTTCCCTGGCACAGAGAAACAACTGAAATATTTGAAAGCAAATAGGTCACTAGGTATGGATGGAATCCATGTTCCATTTTACAAAGAGTACTCTATAGCACTGGCCCCTTGCAGTCCTGCATTTATCATGAATCTCTCATGCAGCACAAAGTCCAAAGTGACTGGAGAAAAGCACAGATGACTCCAGTATGTAAGAAAGGTAAAAGAATGGACTCACAAAATTACAGACCAATATGCCCAACATTGGTCTGCAGCAGAATCCTTCAAGATATTCTCAGTTCAGATATAATAAACTTTCTTGGGACTCATAACCTTATGTCCATGAACCAACATGGTTTCAGAAAGCATCACTCATACAAATCTCAGCTCTCCCTTTTCTCACACGATACACAGTGAACAATGGCTGAGGAGCAACAGGCAGATTCCATGTTTCTAGATCTCTGGAAAGCATTTGACATGGTGTCCCATTGCAGGCTGCTAATGAAGGTATGATCATATTGGTTAAGTTCACAGATATGCGAGTGGCTCAAAGATTTCTTAGCAATAGAACCCAGTATATGGCCATCAATGAAGAGTGTTCATCAGATGCAAGGATATTGTTAGTAGTACCTGAGGAAAGTGTGACAGGAGCACTTCTGTTCCCCATACATATAAATTATTAATGATATGCTTGACAGTATGGGCAGCTATCTTGGTTCTTTGTTGATGATGTTGTAGTTTACAGTAAGGCGTCAAAATTGAGTTGCTGTAGGAAGATACAAGATGATTTAGACAATATTTCTAGTTGGTGCAATGAATGGCAGCTTGATTAATGTGGAAAAATGTAAGTTAATGCAGATGGATAGGAAGAATAAACCTGTAATGTTCGGATGTGGTATTACTAGTGTCTTGCATGACACAGTCAAATCATTGAAATATCTGGTGTAACATTGCAGATCAATATGAAAGGGAACAAGCATGTAAGGACTGTGGTGGTAAAGGTGAATAGCTGACCAGTTTATTAGGGGAATTTTAGGAAATAGTGGTTAACCTGTCCAGGAGACCGCATATAGGATGTTGGTGCTAGCTACGCCTGAGTACTGCTCAAGTGTTTGGGATTCGTACCAAGTCAGATTGAAGGAAGACATTGAAGCAGTTCAGGGGCAGGCTGCTAGATTTGTTACTGGTAGGTCTGATGAAAAAGAATGTTAAGGAGCTGCTTTGGGAACTCAAATTGGAATACCAGGAGCGAAGTCAACATTCTTTTTGAGAAAATTTAGAGCACTGGCATTTGACACTGATTGCAAAATGATTTTACTGCCACCAATGCACATTGCATGTATGTACCATGAAAGTTAGATATGAGGAATTAGTGCCCATATGAAAGTGTATAGATAGTTGTTTTTTCTCTTGCTCTATTTGTGTGTGGAGCAGCAAAGGAAATGACTTGTAGTGATACAAGGTACCCACCACCATGAGCTGTACTGTGGCTTGCAGAGTATCTATGTAACTGTAGATAGAAGTAATAATTAACTAAAACTATGAAAAAGAAATATAATTACATTTTAAAAAATTGATTGCCATTTACTGTATCAGAAATAAATTTTAAGCCATATTGATTTCAAATGCCTATAATGTAAGTTGTTTCTTAGATAGATAGATAGAACCATCAGTCAGTCAGTCCGTAAGTCAACTGCAACAACTGATAATTCAAAATTCTTAAGAAAAATTGAACTTACTCTTTTCACTAATACGCCCCCTAATTTGCTGACTTGAAGTGTTACCAAATTGTGTAGAGGAAGACTGGAACTGTGAGCCAAGGCTGCTGTTTGGTGGTTTGGTTGTTGATTCAGGTATTCCATTTGGTTTTATTTCAGGCTTTCTGTAGGAATAAAAAATCCAACTTAATATATGAAAATGGGACACAGATGTAAATTTGTTGAAAAGCATATTTCTTATGATAATATTGATAAATACATAGATTTTGTAATTTTTTGACTTTTCAACATTGACAATTGCAACAGAATACACTTTGCCTTATAGTTAAATGCTAGCCTAATATCAACAGTAATTTAGAAAAATTAGTACAATGTTTCCCTTTAACACCACATTTGAAAACAAACAAATAATTTTGTATGGGTTGTTGCCCAGGGAAACTTGAATAACAAATAAAATTATTTGAGACCTGTTTAGAGCAAAGTATTTCATTTGAAAATCAACTTCTGTGCTACAGGCTATTGTCTGTCACACCAATTATCTTCCCTGAAGTATTGCAGAATGCATACCATGCCGGTATTGTGTGTGCCCTATTTTAAAGATTCTGTTCAAATGTTCCCTATGTTGAACTATAACTAGATTGCTCATCAGTAATGTAGTGTATTCTCCAATTTTAATGACAATATGAGAGAAGACATCCAGTCACTCCACAGTAGATTATTTATCTTTCCTGAAATGATTTAGGGAAGAGACAGAAAACTTAAATCAGGTAAGTTATTGTCTTTCCTCATTCCGTTGTTTGTATTCTATCACTGATTTTCAAATATCATATTGCTTTCCTTGATTTCAAATATTTCTATGCATTATATCTATTGTTGTTATGGCAACTGTACTATTCAGACACTCATTCATTCCTTCATTATGCTCTCACAGTCACATAATCAAAGAGACTATAGGGTTCTTGGCACTAACCAAGGTATAAACAAATGTAGTGAAGCAGCCATTATGAAATGAATTACTTACTGCTATCAACTATTTATGTTTATGTGAGCTAAATTTAACACAGTGAAACTAAGAAGAAAGTTTTACTCTGAAAATGGTTGCAGTTTCCTTACTTACACTATATAAAATTGATGATCTATTTCTAGCTTGTTGCAAAGAAGACCACATTGTTCTTTCTTGTAGAACAACAGTTCTATTTGTACACTTATTATTATTCTCACTACATGTTTTGGAGAACTGTATCTTTGCCATCAGATCTTGTGGTGCTGGGTCACCATATTTTATGTTTTTCCATTGTGAGATTGGTTTTATTCCTGTAACGCATTTTTTCAACATTCTTCTTTGGTTTCTGCAGTGAATCTGAATCATAACCATATTTACCTATGCAAATATGCCATTGGCTGAGAATTTGGTGGTGGAGCCAGTATATTACAAGTAAAGTGACCCACAAAGGATTTGCAGTTGAAACACTTTGCTTGCACTTCAGTTGCTGAATGAACTACTGTTTATGGCCAGATCAAGTGTAGTCTATTATAATTTATGCACCGATAAACAGCTAGTCACGTACTACACTCAGTTAACGTCCTATAATGTGACTGAGTGCAATAACCTAGCACTTAAGTGATTAAACACAATTATTAACATGTAGCAAGTAAATTATTGACACAGTTATCAAGTAAAGTTCACAAATCACTGTCCTTGAAATCTAACAGTCAACTCAATTCGTTGGTTAATGTTTAAAGGGGCAAAACTATGAAGTCATCAGTTCCGCTTACCGAGAACAGAAAAGACAACACTACAAATCATTGAAAGGACTAGTGCATGAAACAAAAGGGAAGAAAATCACCAGGTGTATCAGAGGTTAACAAAGGCTAAGGAAAAAACAAAGAAGAAGGAAAGAGGGAAAGGAGGGAAGGCTGGTGAGATGCCCAATCCAGAGAGCAGCCAGAGGCCCTGAAAGGCAGAAACTGCAAGAACATGTGAGAAAGAGAAGAAAAGTGAAGAACAGATAGGGCAGTGAAGGCAACAGGGTGTCCTGTCAACCTTTCAATGGGCTGACACCATCCCTTAGAGAACACAATAAAAACCTTTATCATGAAGAAACTGTAAAATCAGGTCAGCCACTGAGTCATCATCTGCCAATACCACTGTAGTGACTGTGGAGCATTAAGAGTCCACTGCAGGCTGAATAAGTTAGGATAGTCCAAAGAATTCCAAATCCTTAGAATTTGGTGGCACAATACTGATTGAAGATTTGGTGCCAGTATATGAATCTCAAGAGGTGGCCTGTCAGTGAATTCATTCCCTGGGATCTCAACATGACTTGAGGGTCGAGACAAAGCCCACCATGCATCTGCAGTGTCTGATGGTGAAAAGGGAATCCTGGATCATCAGGACCAAGATATGATAAGGAAAACACTGATAAACAGCTTGTAAACTGCTCAAGGAGTCGCCACAGATGGGGAAGGATTCACCAGTGCAGGAATTAATAGGCTCAAAAGCATGAGAGATGGCTACCAACTCTGCAGTGGAAACACTGCAGCCATCCAGCAATGAGCAGTATTCATTACATGCCACATGATTGTAAGCAAAGCAGCGGTTGGTATAAAATGCTAAAAACCAAATAAAAACAGTCTTGATGGGGTCTTCAGATTTTTTAATTGTTAGCAACCATATTCAGCCCTTTCCTCAGACAATCGTCATGCTTTTCCCCACTGCCATTCAGTAATAATACATATACAGTATACAGGGTTGAAAATGGAGCTAAACCATGTTTAACATGTAAGCTACAATGATTAAGAAGTACAATGTTACACCCATTATGGCTACTGTTGGTGGCAGATGGAACAAGATCAATATTAGTAAGGAGGTCACTACCGAATAAGACTATTTTTGTCGAAATTATATACTGTAAGCTCTGCCCATTGCCTGTAATATTACATTATTGACAACCCATCATGCATGAGGTATGCTATATTGATTGGTATAGTTAAATTTGTAAGAAAAATAAATACAAAAATTACATACATTTAATTTCACAATTCTAATTGTGTCATAATTAATTTAATTAAAAGAAACAGAATGACAGGCATGCTGTAAGTTTTATTGCATGCAGGCTGCCCCCTGTGGGCATTTATATGTACTCACTAGAGCAGAGACAGCTATATTTGGCTGCTATAGCAATGGCTTGCCAATATTGATAGTTGCACTGTGGCAAGGCTCACCACAGATACCATGGTAATGGATGGGGTGGCTTGGAAGTTGATCTTTGCACTGTAGTTTTGCTTGATGATAGTAATGGAGACTGACTGCCACAATATGGCCTCCAGTGGTCAGAATAAACCACTTACATGATCGCTTGCATGGTTTGAACATTACTGTCAAAGATCCTAGTCATAAAATTGGACAATACTGTCTTCAAAATCTCTATGTATTATTTAGTATTAATGAAATATTCCTATCATGATGTAATGCTATAGGAAATGGGTGGCCTTTTAAAGGCAAACACACTAATCTGCCTTTAGACGTCCTGTGTGTTATACTGGAATTCATGATATGCTTTACATATAAGATGTGGCCATGACAGATGCAATGATGTGGCATGAACTCTTTTAACCCTGATCTGTGAAGATAATTTGTGACTGAAACTGGTTGATATTTGGCCTTTATACATTACTTGACAGGTTTTAATAGCCATCTTCCAAAATGTTTAAAAGATCAAAAGTATAGTTCCACCAGAAGACATATGTGAAAGCAAAAGGGACAGACTACATAACTTTGAGAGCTAACAGATTCTTCATTGAGCAGGAGGGAGATATACACTGGGTAAGGTGGCTCACTCAGAACCTGTAAGTGAGAGTTTGTAATGGAACACCCATTTCTAACATAACAACTTGTATTGAGGAAGAGTGTTGTGTCTGACTCATTAATCACCTGTATGTGTTGTATGGTTGTTTTAGAAAACAATGCCAGAGTGGTGTACAAAAACTACTGCGGACCATGCCATATCATCTTAAATAAATATTAATTGTGACCATTCAGCCATTTGTAACAGTGCAGCAGAAAAGTATGCAAGCAAACCTTTTATCTGGCACTGGCAATAGATTTATAAAGGAATCTGCTTTACAAGTATTCTAGTTCAAGTAACTTATTTTTGTAAGATTGACAATAATGAAATTGATCTGTTATTAGAGGTGATTTGGTTATTTCCATTTTATATTTAACATCAAATTCTTCATGAGTATGTCTACCGGTACAGGAAAAAGGCCTTGTCTCATGAAATTATAATAAAGATGTCTGAAGAACAGGGCTGTATAGTTAGCATAAGATTATCATTCTCTTCTAGGGAACATGAGTAGAACTAGGAGACTGACGACTCATCAGTGTAAGTTTTTGGATTTTTTTTCGGGGGGAGGGGGGCGGGCTATTTCTTTTGAAAAAATAGTTCTCAGTTGTGTAATCTGTGCCCATTTGACAAAATCTAATACATCTGTACTTGACTGATTATAAGTAGATGAAAATTTTGCTGTCACTGTGAAGAAGTCACCACTGAGTTTAGTGATCAATTGTTTCAGACTGTCATTGTTTCTGCCACAGTATCACCAAAAGACACTTCATTTCACCTTTCATGAGAAAAGCATTTTCAGTAATCTTGTATAACAATAGAAGTGACTTACTTTTTGTTTGTGGGTTGTGGGCTAGCAACAAACTATGATGCATTCATCTTTTAACTACAAACTCTGGCTAGAAAAACTGTCAAGTGACACAACGTGGAGAAAGTATTAAGATGGAATTACTGTGAATGAAACTTCCTGGCAGACTAAAGCTGTGTGCTGGACCGAGACTCAAACTCGGGACCTTTGCCTTTCGCAGGCAAGTGCTTTACCAACTGAGCTACCCAAGCATGACTCATGCCCCGTCCTCGCAGCTTTACTTCTGCCAATACCTCGTCTCCTACTTTTCAAACTTAACAGAAGCTCTCCTGCGAACCTTGCAGATCTAGCATTCCTGAAAGATAGGATACTGTGGAGACATGGGTTAGCCACAGCCTAGGGAATGTTTCCAGAATGAGATTTTCACTCTGCAGCAGAGTGTGCACTGATATGAAACTTCCTGGCAGATCTGACGAGTATGGTTTAGTGAGAATGTTGAGTGACTGTGAAATGAGTGAAAATGCTGATACTGGTGCTGTATGTGTGGAAGCTGATGTTTATGTGCTAGGCAATGAAAAGTGAGAATGACAGAGTAATCCCAGATGAAATTGCAGTAGATAATAGATAGGGAAATGAGGATGTGGTAGAACAGAGTAGTCACAGTGTTGAGATAGTTGAAGAAGTGTGCAAAGAGAGAAATGAGTTTGGTATTGAAAATAATATAAAGTGTGTTGGTAATGTTTCTAATGAGAGTGTATCAGATGATGATGATACATTACTTACAGAACTAGATGGGATGGTACATGTAGAAGTTAAAGTTGATGATTTGATGCTGAATGATTGTGGAATTTCTGGTGTGTGTTCAAGTAATGAGTTAGAAACAAGCAGAGCAGTGCCTGATAGATTAATGTTACCAGTTGATGTTGGTGAAAATGGAAAAGAAGACCTAATTAGTGATAGAGTACTAAGCGTAGTCAATGACTATAGTAGCAAATGTCAGTATGGTGATCAAAAGTGTAAGGTTTAAAGTGAAATTTGTCAAAACGTGTACTCAGATGATAAAATTGCCATGAAAAATATGGAACAGTTTCCTGGTAGTAATATGGTTAGTAAATGTGTAGAATCTGTAATAAAAGGTAGTGATTGTGATAAAGGGGTGAATTTTCAGGATATAGAAGAGGATTTGTTGTTTGAAAATGATGTCAATGAAATGGGTAAAGAATTTGGAAGTTCATGTATTGTAATACAGATTAATGATTGAATAGGAAACTGTCTTCTGGATACAAGCAGCCCAATTACACGAATATCAAGAAAGCTAAGACACAGGATCAAAAATAAAAATTTCACAGAATTTCCAGTAACAGGGGTAAGGATAAAATGGGCAACAGGAAAAAGCTGTAAGTTGATTACCAGACAAGTCTTACTTGAATTTAAGATTAATGATGTACAATTTATACAAGAATGCTTAGTATTTTGATGATTTGAATGAAAACTTGATACTAGGAATGAACCGGATTGTTAAGGCCAATGTAAATTTTATCTGGGGTGATATGAAAATAACATTTGTTGAACCAAAAAGTGGAATTCATGGGGAAACGAGTATTGTAATGGAAGATCATGGTCTAAGTAGTCAGATTAGATAGCTGCAAGAGACCATTGTGAGGAAGGGGAAGAATTTGGTATTGATGATGGTAGTGCTTGAAAATCTCTAATTCTTCAAGCAGGTCCAGTTTGTTTCATAAATGTTAAGACAGAAGGTTTGAATTAGCACAACTTTTAATAATTTTGATGTGCTTGTGTATATATCCATGGATTTTAATGTGCGCAAGTGTCTTGCGCATACCACAAGTGCCCTGTCTTGGTGAAACTGTCTGCCCTAGGGCCTTCACACCCTCTTCACGCTAGTTCATAGGTGAAGTACTGATGCTAAGCTGTGTTTGCATCGACCCTCTGTCCATAATTATGTTGTATAAATGGAGATGATGTTTTAACTACTGATGATGCCTTTGTCACAATTGTTTTATGAATCTCCATTGCAGGATGTGATTTTAGTAAGTGACTAAAAGTTTTTGTGCATGTAATACCCTGGTAATTCTACAGTTACTTAAGCTATAATGTTTTTTTCTTCCTCAGTTCCAATGCTAAGTTTTTGCTAATGATGGTGTCTTCCTGTTCAGGTGTATTTTACTTCTGATGAAGGTATATTTAGATATACTGAAACCATGGTCAAGAATTTGAATAAATCTTTATCCTGCAACTGTTTTGGCTGTCATCAGATTAGATTAGATTAGATTAATACTAGTTCCATGGATCATGAATACGATATTTCGTAATGATGTGGAACGAGTCGAATTTTCCAATACATGACATAATTAGGTTAATTTAACAACATACTTAAGTTAATATAACAACTTTATTTTTTTGTGTGTTTTTTTATTTTTCTTTATTTTTTATTTTTATTTTTTTTATTTTTTAATAATTTTTTTTCTTAATTTATATCTAAAAATTCCTCTATGGAGTAGAAGGAGTTGTCATTCAGAAATTCTTTTAATTTCTTCTTAAATACTTGTTGGTTATCTGTCAGACTTTTGATACTATTTGGTAAGTGACCAAAGACTTTAGTGCCAGTATAATTCACCCCTTTCTGTGCCAAAGTTAGATTTAATCTTGAATAGTGAAGATCGTCCTTTCTCCTAGTATTGTAGTTATGCACACTGCTATTACTTTTGAATTGGGTTTGGTTGTTAATAACAAATTTCATAAGAGAGTATATATACTGAGAAGCTACTGTGAATATCCCTAGATCCTTAAATAAATGTCTGCAGGATGATCTATTATTCTGATTACACGCTTTTGTGCAATAAATACTTTATTCCTCAGTGATGAATTACCCCAAAATATGATGCCATATGAAAGCAATGAGTGAAAATAGGCGTAATAAGCTAATTTACTAAGATGTTTATCACCAAAATTTGGAATGACCCTTATTGCATAAGTAGCTGAACTCAAACGTTTCAGCAGATCATCAATGTGTTTCTTCCAATTTAATCTCTCATCAATGGACATATCTAAAAATTTGGAATATTCTACCTTAGCTATATGCTTCTGATTAAGGTCTATATTTATTAAGGGCGTCATACCATTCACTGTATGGAACTGTATGTACTGTGTCTTATCAAAATTCAGTGACAGTCCGTTTACAAGGAACCACTTAGTAATTTTCTGAAAGACACTATTGACAATTTCATCAGATAATTCTTGTTTCTCAGGTGTGATTACTATACTTGTATCATCAGCAAAGAGAACTAACTTTGCCTCTTCATGAATATAGAATGGCAAGTCATTAATATACAATAAGAACAACAAAGGACCCAAGACTGACCCTTGTGGAACCCCATTCTTGATAGTTCCCCAGTTTGAGGAATGTGCTGATCTTTGCATGTTACGAGAACTACTTATTTCAACTTTCTGCACTCTTCCAGTTAGGTACGAATTAAACCATTTGTGCACTGTCTCACTCATGCCACAATACTTGAGCTTGTCTAGCAGAATTTCATGATTTACACAATCAAAAGCCTTTGAGAGATCACAAAAAATCCCAATGGGTGGTTTTCGGTTATTCAGATCATTCAAAATTTGACTGGTGAAAGCATATATGGCATTTTCTGTTGAAAAACCTTTCTGGAAACCAAACTGACATTTTGTTAGTACTTCATTTTTACAGATATGTGAAGCTACTCTTGAATACATTACTTTCTCAAAAATTTTGGATAAAGCTGTTAGAAGGGAGATTGGACGGTAATTGTTGACATCAGATCTATCCCCCTTTTTATGCAAAGGTATAACAATAGCATATTTCAGGCTATCAGGGAAAATGCCCTGTTCCAGAGAGCTATTACACAGGTGGCTGAGAATCTTACCTATCTGTTGAGAACAAGCTTTTAGTATTTTGCTGGAAATGCCATCAATTCCATGTGAGTTTTTGCTTTTAAGCAAGTTTATTATTTTCTTAATTTCAGAGGGAGAAGTGGGTGAGATTTCAATAGTATCAAATTGCATAGGTATGGCCTCTTCCATTAACAGCCTAGCATCTTCTAATGAACACCTGGATCCTACTATATCCACAACATTTAGAAAATGATTATTAAAAATATTTTCAACTTCTGACTTTTTGTTCGTAAAGCTTTCATTCAATTTGATGGTAATACTGTCTTCCTCTGCTCTTGGTTGACCTGTTTCTCTTTTAATAATATTCCAAATTGTTTTAATTTTATTATCACAGTTGCTGATTTCAGACATGATACACATACTCCTGGATTTTTTAATAACTTTTCTTAATATAACACAGTAGTTTTTATAATTTTTGATAGTTTCTGGGTCACTACTCTTTCTTGCTGTCAGATACATTTCCCTTTTCCGGTTACAAGATATTTTTATACCCTTAGTAAGCCATGGTTTGTTACAAGGTTTCTTACGAGTATATTTAACTATTTTCTTGGGGAAGCAGTTTTCAAATGCATTTACAAAAATGTCATGAAATAAATTATATTTTAAATTGGCATCAGGTTCATGGTACACCTCATCCCAGTCTAACTGCTGTAGGCTTTCCCTGAAATTTGCAATTGTTAAATCGTTGACTGAACGTACTACTTTGGAGGACTGTTTATGAGCATTTATCTGGTTAAACTTATCTTGGTCTACAAAGAAGTTATCTATCAGTGAGCTGCTATCCTTTACCACCCGAGTAGGAAAATCAATAACGGGTGTCAAATTGAAAGAACCGAGTAATACTTCAAGGTCATTTTTCCTATTACCCTCTTTCAGAGAATCTACATTGAAGTCCCCACAAATAATAATTTGCTTCCCCCTGTCTGACAGATAACACAACAAGGAGTCCAAATTTTTCAGAAATAGATGAAAATTTCCTGATGGGGACCTATATACAGTTACAATTATAAATGTGCCTTTATTTAATTTAAGCTCACAGGCACATGCTTCTATATGTTTCTCTACACAAAACTTTTTTGTTTCTATACTTTTTGCACAATGATAACTTTTGACATATATGGCAACTCCTCCTTTCTCCATATTTTCTCTCATTACATGTGCAGAGAGCTTATAACCACTTACATTTACCTTATCCATATCAGTAACAATGTGATGCTCAGACAGGCATAGTATATCTGTTTCATTCTCAGCTTCTAAATCTTCTAAACAAACCAGAAGCTCATCTACTTTATTCTTTAAACTCCCAATATTTTGATGAAATATACTTACATTATTTTTAATTATACTTTTATGAGAACCTTTCCTTATTCTAACATTTGCAGTACTCTCCTGTCTGAGTTTCTCATTGTGCTTAGGCCTAGTTCCTATACCAGTGGTCACATGGTGTTCAGAGAGGCAGATTATGTCAACTGGGTTGGGTGACTTTAATTCATCAATGCAATTACCTAGGACTGAGATACAACTTGGTGGAGATAAAATTTCTGGTGATTGGTGAAAATTTATAATTGGTAGCTGTGATTGGTGATCTAATGTGCTAGAATTGTGCTGTTTAATTTCTTTCCTAAACTGAAGATTTGTTTCAATCCTGACCTCTCGTAGAACTTGACATCTTTCTGTCTTACCTATCCTAAAAAAGGTGCTGCTCCAACACCTGTAACCACTGGTATTTTACCATTCATGGCAGTGCCTCCCCCCCTTAAATTTCCTGCTATTACCCCAGCCAGTTTCCCCTTCCCTTTCCTGTTGAGATGTAGGCCGTGCCTGGTATAGTCCCACCTACTGAGATAATCAACAGGAACCACAGCAATATGAGCCCCCGCACCTGACCCAAGCAGCCGTTCCAACTCCAAATTAACTCTCCCAACAGAAGAGTCCAAATGAGGCTGGTCATGGCGTCTCAGGACAGATACAAATTCAACATTGGTGTGTCTCGATGCCGACGCAATCTTTACCAGGTCACACTCTATACTGTACCCAGGATCTCTGTCGATGCTGTTCCCTGGCCCTCCCACAATAACCACGGTGTCTTCCCTGGTAAATCCTTTACAGAGTGAACCTAAATCCTCTGTCACCTGATCCAGACTAGCACTTGGTTTGAAAAAATTTGTGACCTGGTATTCTGGTCCTAATTCCTCCTGCAGAAGTTGGCCTACACCTCTGGCATGAGAACTGCCTAACAACAAAACTTTCTTCCTTTTCGATGACTTTCCTACATTCTTTTTCAATTTCCTATTGAAAGTTTGTTGTGTCCTGTCTACACCTACCTCTGCTTGAGGCTCATCAGTTTCTAACTGAAGCAACAGGTCAAACTTGTTTTTGACATTCACCACAAAGCTGTCAGACTTCTTAGTTCTAGGCCTGTTCCTTCTGCTACCTGTTGCCACTTCCCACCTCTCTTTGCCCTTCTCCCTCCTTAACCTGTCCAGATCTTCCCTAGCCTGATCTAGCTCAGCCTGAAGGGCAGCAATTTTCCCCTCCTGTTCCACTATCTTCCTATCTCTGCTGCAAATCCTACATAACCACTGATGAGCCTGATCCACTTTCCCGACACCCACGCCACTGCAGTCCCCCCAGTGAAAAAAACTACTGCATCCATCACACCAAACCCCGGAACTAACAATTCTACGGCAAGTCAGGCACTTCTCACTCATGGCAAAAATAATACTTTAGCTAGAATAAATCAATTAAATTACCGAAAATCAAAAAAGACGTTACAAGAATTAAGCCTATTCACAAATGTATATAAGCAAGTTTCTGATTTAAAATTCCGCTGTTTTTCTGAGATCTGTATTAAAACAACGAAGGTATACGCTATTTATCATATATTTCACTCGATGGAATGAAAAAAAGGACAATTAAACGATTCTCGAAAAACGTTACGAGAATTAGGCCTATAAACAAATGTATATAGGCAAGTTTCTGATTTACTGTGAACAATGATGTACTGTTAGATGCAACATGTGATATGTGATTTATTCATCTCATTAATGTACAATTTTCAAATCATTTGATTTGATGTATGGGAGACATGTAAAGGTTTACAAAAGAATTTTTTTTTCATTTTTTAAGATAAATACAAACGTTTACATTATATTTTACAATTCTAAGTTACAGCTACACATGTACATAAAATAATACATGTAATACAATCCCTGTGTTCAGGCCGTGAAGCTGTCCTCAATAGCAATCTTTTCAGTGAATGAAGCTCCATCTTAAATATATTACTGCCTTTTATTTTATTGAAAAATTTTAACCCCATATACTCTGGTGTTTGGGCACCCTTTAAACGATGTGTTGAAAGTTTGAAGTTATCTCTGTGGTGAGTGCTGTAGTTGTGGTCGAAACAGAAAGTGTCTAGTGTATGCTTATTTTTATATAGGAACACCACCACCTCATATTTGTAAAGTGGGGGGATAGAAAGTAGTTTTAAATTTTTTACCAGTGGTTGACAGGTTTCCCGTTTTTTGCAACACACATGTTTCTAATTACTTTCTTTTGTTATACTAGGAGCCTAGTGACATTTGCTGCATTTCCCCAGAAGATTATGCCATAACAAATAACTGACTCAAACTAGTAGTGATAAACTATCTTTCTGGTATCCATGTTTCTGGTACCTGACAAAATAATGATTGCAAATGCTAAGTTATTCAGTTTATTTACTAAGTACTCTATGTGTACCTTCCAATTTAAATTTTTGTCAAGATTTAGGCCTACGAACTTCACATGGTTTGCTTCTGTGATATCCTGATCATTGCAAGTTATCTTTATTTCAGTCCTTATACTGATTTAGCTTCAAATTGCATCATTTTTGTTTTAGTTACATTTAGTTTTAGTCAATTTTGGTAGAACCAAGATTCGAGTTTTTCTAAAGTATTTTTGGCTTTTTCTGGAATACTTTCTGATACCTCATTTTCAATCAGAACTGGTGTATCATCAGGTTCTCAATAATCACTTATTATCAACGCTCTATTCCTTTCAAAAGAAATACACTTACTATAATTAATTTACAAGTTACAGGCACAAAATTAGAACTACAAATGTATTGACATATACTATGATGGGCGGTCACATACAACCTAATTCTCTGTAATTATTCATTGTATTTGTGATAAACCACTTTCTTATGGCATACGGCCTACCCCAGTCATTATTAACAGCAATATCATAACTATAATTGATCCTGTCACTCTGCTAAGGGCTGTTTATTTATAAGTACTGTCACAAAAATATATATAAAAAACATAGTTGCTGTGACTTACCATCGGAGAAAGTGCTGGTAGACAGACACAATAAAAAACACACAAACACACACACAAATTTCAAGCTTTCGCAACCCAAGGTTGCTTCATCAGGAAAGGGGGAAGGAGAGGGAAAGACGAAAGGATGTGGGTTTTAAGGCAAGGGTAAGGAGTCATTCCCATCCCGGGAGCGGAAAGACTTACCTTAGGGGGGAAAAAGGACAGGTATACACTCACATAATAATGACACAGGCATTGGATGAGAAGGAGTCACAATCCTGCATGTACGGCTTCACCACAGCAGAAAGAGGGGCTCCAGGCTCGATGTGGCCTACAGCTGCAAAGCTGTCTTGCATATTTGCAATGTTTTGTGCTATTTCACGTCCATGGCTGCCTCCATATAATAGAATCCGGCCCTGCTTGTGTTTCTGATTGTCGTCGTTTCTTCTGTTTTTCTCTAGGGACGATTTCTTGCATGTACTTTCACAGATTCCATTTCCTTGGGCGGTTTGTTTACGTTCAGTTTCATGTTTTGCACATGAGTTTGGGATTAGGTGTTTTCTGAACTTAACACTGACAGTTTTTTTTTTTTTTTTTTTCCTGATTCAAGGATTACTTCTAGTTTGCACGGACTACACTCGTTCTTGTTCCACTATTTCATCGAGAATTTGAAACCTGTTTGATGACGGCAGGAAAGCTTTCCTTGGTATTTAGTTCAGGCCTCCATTCATTCATCAGGCACTGTTGTTCAAATTCACACGCCTTCTTATTTAAGTATTTAGTGAGCATGTTTCCTCTCCAACACACGACCATGCAGCAGTTCCACGCGAGTAGCTTGCAGCCTTAACGACTCGACTACAGTGCCGACAGCGACAGCACACACGCAGCTCCAGTTCCATCGAACTGTGTTGCCTCTCCGCCACGGACCAGTTGTTCATCCACCGATTCGACCTCTTCACATTCACATTACGTCTCATCGCCTTCCTGCTCCGACCACAGTTTCGCCAACCACGTCCGCCTTCCACCACCTCTCGCTGTCGCCATGCCTCATGCACAGGTCTCACAGCCATGCCCCCCCAATCTTCGATCACGGCTATTTCGCACATCAAAACACTGACACTGTCAACTCCACTCGGAACATCCTGTCATCTACCGCTGTAACACACTCACCGTCCACGTACTCTGAGGTGACGCTTCCGTGTTCACCGAAGTCATCCGCCACCGAGGTCAGTCATGTGCAGCTTGCTGTTTTCTCCCCGGCTGCGACATCAAGCACCCCTGTAACTCCGTCATTACCGCGAGTGTTGCTCATCCGGCATCTCTTACACAACCTGTTAAGCCACAGCATGCTTGCTCCTTTATGTCATATGGCGAATAACAAACTGTTACCGGACACGTTGCACTTACCGCGGCGCTCGCCGGCCAATACTTTGGCAATACATCGCATTGCATCTTCGACTCACTCCGCGCCTTTGATCGGATCAAAACCCCGCTGTGCCGCACAGCCTCGGCAGGACGTTGTTCTCCCCACCGACATGCCGCCGCCTTCTGCTTCCACCGTGCCATCAACAGCATGGCATGCTCAACCTGTGGATGCCTCCCGCACCTCCTGCTCTCTGCTGGTCGCACCTACCGAGACATCGAGAAACGGTCCGATCGCGCCTCGCACTAGCGCCTGCCACAACCGATCGGTCATGCGCACCTGCACCATCAGCCGGCCGGGTGCCCACACGCCTCTCATCATCCTTACCGTGCTCCGCACTACTGGTGGGTGCTCTGTGGCGGTTATCGACTGCAAGAGTCGACCGCCTCTTCTTTGAGAATGAACTTCTTTGAAAACTGTTGATCTCAGACTAATGGAAAAACTAGTGGAAGCCGACCTTGGGGAAGATCAGTTTGGATTCCGTAGAAATATTGGAACACGTGAGGCAATACTGACCCTACGGCTTACCTTAGAAGCTAGATTATGGAAAGGCAAACATATGTTTCTAGTATTTGTAGACTTAGAGAAAGCTTTTGACAATGTTGACTGGAATACTCTCTTTCAAATTCTGAAGGTGGCAGGGGTAAAATATAGGGAGCGAAAGGCTATTTACAATTTGTATAGAAACCAAATGGCAGTTATAAGAGTTGAGGGGCATGAAAGGGAAGTAGTGGTTGGGAATGGAGTGAGGCAGGGTTGTAGCCTCTCCTCACTGTTATTCAATCTGTATATTGAGCAAGCAGTAAAGGAAACAAAATAAAAATTCAGCGTAGGTATTAAAATCCATGGAGAAGAAATAAAAACTTTGAGGTTCGCCGACAACATTGTAATTCTATCAGAGACAGCAAAGGACTTGGAAGAGCAGTTGAACGGAATGGATGGTGTCTTAAAGGGAGGATATAAAATGAACATCAACAAAAGCAAAACGAGGATCATGGAATGTAATCGAATTAAGTCGGGTGGTGTTGAGGGTATTAGATTAGGAAATGAGACACTTAAAGTAGTAAAGTAAATTTTCTATTTGGGGAGCAAAATAACTGATGATGGTCGACGTAGAGACGATATAAAATGTAGACTGGCAATGGGAACGAAAGCGTTTCTGAAGAAGAGAAATTTGTTAACACTGAATATTGATTTAAGGGTTAGGAAGTCGTTTCTGAAAGTATTTGTATGGAGTGTAGCCACGTATGGAAGTGAAACATGGACTATAAATAGTTCACACAAGAAGAGAATAGAAGTTTTCGAAATGTGGTGCTACAGAAGAATGCTGAAGATTAGATGGGTAGATCACATAACTAATGAGGAGGTGCTGAATAGGATTGGGGAGAAGAGAAGTTTGTGGCACAACTTGACTAGAAGAAGGGATGTTCTGAGGCATAAAGGGATCACCAATTTAGTATTGGAGGGCAGCGTGGAGGGTAAAAATCGTAGAGGGTGACCAAGAGATGAGTACACCAAGCAGATTCATAAGGATGTAGGTTGCAGTAGGTACTGGGAGGTGAAGAAGCTTGCACAGGATAGAGTAGCATGGAGAGCTGCATCAAACCAGTCTCAGGACTGAAGACCACAACAACAAACAACGATCTCAGTGTGTTCCGAACCACAGTCTAACATAACAGTCGCGTCACTCACTACTGTAAAAGTTGTTGCAGTTTGACATATGGAGCGACACTAGCGCTCCAAGCGGTAGGTAAGGTGAACGTCAGCGCGTCGTAAGTATAATGTTTGTTTGCATCCATTTCCTACGTAATTTCCGAATTATTCTAGTTATTTTCTTGCCTCCAAGAGTTTGTTTCTAAAAATGATTCTAAAATAAGCACAAGTACGGAGAAAAACCATGAATAGAGTGGCAAGCTACAACACATTCATGAAGAAACACTTGTGACATTGGACGAATCGCAGCTCACCACGTTGATATCAAAAGAATATAAACAGGCGTCTAAAGCTAGCGAAATGAGGGATGCTCAACTACCGGACCTACAGATAGATGGCTCTACCAGCTGATTACTATAGTCTGTATTGCCCGCCATATTTGAATTTGCCAAGAAGTTTCTCTCGGTCTGTACGGTGTATAAGGAATTAAGGATTATCGAAATGGTGATTTCTTGTTCCGCTTTCAATTGTACGAAGCGATGGAGTAAGGAAAGTGACTTACCATTCCACAGGTAATAGGACTACGGATACAATACGATAACAATACAGACTTAGTGCGTTTGCTAATTCGATGTTTTTAAACAGGTTTCCTCTAAAGCGCCCAGAGCTGCTAAAGAAGTGGATTACTTCCGTGAAGCGGAAAGATTTTAAACCTACGTCTTGCAGTTTTCTTTGCGGAAACCTTTTCCGACAAGATGATTACGTAGTGAGCCCCGGAACGTGGAAGAAACGTCTCAGGCCCGAAGCAGTGCCTACAGTTTTTGACTTTCCGACACATTTGATGCCACCAAATAAACAACCACGACGACATGTTAGGATTTTGAGTGACAACAATGCTTCTCCATTTGAGGGAGCTAATTAATTTCCTTGCTATGTGTGTGCTTTTGACTTTTGTGAATTTATTTCGTACGGACACAAATGGGCTACATAGGTCTAAGCAATGTTGTAATACAGTTCCATATTTTTGTTTTTAGCGTTCTGTCCTGGAATCCGTGCTTGATTTGCCCTCTGCAGAAGCTAGTGATTGCGTGGAGAATGTTATCAATGAGAATTCTTCCATGGAAAGCATGTCCCATTTATCCAATGCGAAGCTGCGAATTGTGTCGAAAAAGTTAGTGTAAGGATGGTTTTCACACCCCCAAAGTTTTCTTATAATATTTTTTCATGAAGCCTTGAGTTATTTCAATCATATATAACGAAATTATATCTTTATTTCAGAGTGCAGTTGGTTCTCAAGTAATTGATTGTGGTATACAGTCGTAAGTAGAATTGGAAGACAAGGCGACCGAAACTTGGAATTTTTTCTCAGAGATTGTGCACGAATTAAAAAGTAAACTGAAGTGTGTCCGTGAAAAACTTCGAAGAAGAGAGAAGAAAGTGTTTTCCATGGATGACATCATAAGTTCATTGAAGGAGAAGGGGCATCTTCCTGAGAAGTTACAGAACTTCCTCAATCATCAGAAAGGAACACAAGTGGAATTAGAGTGCAATTTAGTGGAGACCTCTCTCTCGTCAAAGGGTAATAGATACACAACAAATGTGAAAATGTTTGCGATGACTGTGTACTTTTATTCACCAGCAGCATATGAATACCTGCAAAAATTAATGCCTCTGACCCATAAATCATTGATTTCCAAATGGGTGGCAAGTGTCGACTGTGAAACTGGCTTCTTAAAAGATGTTTTTAAGTACGTTGATTCGAACCCAATTGTAAGGGACCAGTTCAGCGATTCATGTCTAATTGTAGACAGTGTGGCAATTAGGAAGCAAGTAGTTTGGGACCAAGGAACTAAGCAATACACAGGTTTTTTAGAGTTTAGTGGGGAAGTGCCTCAGTCAAAAAAAGTAATAGAGGCATCTGAGGCTCTGGTTTTCATGCTTGTCTCTATTAAAGGCAAATTTATATGCCCGATTGCAAATTTCTTTAATAATGGTGTACAGGCAAATAATCAGGCCACACTGATAAAATCCGCTTTAGAGAGGCTGCATAGTTCTGGCATTAGGGTTTGGTGTGTTACATATGATGGCTGCAATATAAATATAAGCACTTTACGTACACTTGGCTGTACTTTAAATTTTTCCAAGGGTGATTTTAAAAGCTACGATGTTTATTGTATCTTGGACATGTCATATGATTAAGTGTGCCAGGAATGCTCTAGCAGAAGTATCTGCTATTGAGTCTCCAACTGGCATTATTAGATGGCATTTCATTGAGCAATTGAACAAGGTACAACAAGAAGAAGGTATGACATTTGCCAAAAAACTATCAGGACAACATATAAGTTAATGTAAATAGAAAAATGAATGTTTCATTAGCTCCACAGACTTTGAGTTCTAGTGTGGCATATAGTATAGAGTTTTTGAGGAGGGTTGGTGATCCAAATATTAAAGGATGTGAAGCAACAGTAGAGTTTTTTTATAATATTGATAGGATTTTTGATATTCTGAACTCCAAAAATCCATTAGGTAAAGGGTATAAGAGCCCCCTGAGACTTGACAACAAATCTTATTGGCTTGGTATTTAAAAAAAATGGTTCAAATGGCTCTGAGCACAATGGGACTTAACATCTATGGTCATCAGTCCTCTAGAACTTAGAACAACTTAAACCTAACTAACCTAAGGACATCACACAACACCCAGTCAACACGTTGGTGTTTTCATACACACTGAAAATTATATCAAAAGCTTAAAAATGATTGGTGTTCCATTGCTGCCCCTCCATGCAAGAAATACTTTTGCTTTTGGGATAATTTTCAATATACAATCAGTAAGGCACATAGCTCTGACAAGTATGCTTCGTGTTGAATCTCCTTTGAAGTATTTGCTAACATATAAACTGTCACAAGACCACATAGAGCTTTTCTTCCCCTGCATTCAGTCCAGATGTGGTTGGAACAACAATCCAAATGCATACCTGTTCAAATGTGCCATGAGAAAGTTGCTCTTGGGTAACAGTGTCACTGTAATGAATGGGAATGGCTCAAATTTTAATGTGTGTTGTTTGCCACCTGTTTATGATTTTCATGCAAGAAAGCATGTAGTAGAAAGTGATGAAAGTGCTGCAGAAAATGAAGTAGAGGAGTGGTGTGCACTTCTTGATGATAAGATTAAGTTCTCATTTCACAAGTAAAACATACTCTATTATATTGCAGGGTATGTGTCATTGCGCCTTTCAAGGCAGATCACATGCAAAGACTGTCTTCACATACTGAAGTCACCAATAGTTAAATCTGCATTAGAATGTGATTCTCTCTATGCTTTTCCCAATATGGCCAATAAAAAAGCATTTGTAAATTTTGTTAACCGGGGAAAACTGATTAAAACAAGTGACTGCGTGTACTCTGTTGTAGAATACTCAGAAACTGTTTCAGATGTTTGTGATTGCTGGGGATATGCGACAGAAATATATACAGGCCAAGATTTTGCACTGTGTTAAAAATAAATTTGTAGATTACCCATTTCCTGCTCTTGGTCATGATTACCATTATGAAATTAGGATTGAGGACTTACATCAGACTTCTTGTTTGTAAGATTGCATCCCTATACTCCTGCACACGCTTAAAACATGTGGAAAAAAAGCCTGCTGAGAAAAATTTAAACAACAAATCAAGTATAAGGCAGAAGTTAAATAAACTCATATTGTTTAATCATGTATAGTGCTCTAATTGGAAAAATTATGTAATGGGACATTCGATGCAGATGGGTGTGATATTTTGACAGATTTTTTAAAACTATTTTGTCCATAGAGTTGTTGTTGTGTAATGATGAACTTCGAAAGATGAATCACATTGAAGTAAAATTAAGTCTTTACGTCCTGTGTAGATATTGTAACAAAATTATAATTGTTTATTATATAAGCTTATTTTAAGATGTTTGGTGTTACAAAATATGCACTTGCATTAAAAACGGGTGATTTGTGTGAAATTAATGAAAAAAAAATGTTCTGAGACTTTTTTGACTTATGGCTTTCAGTGTGAGAAAATATTTCCCTCAATAACTATGTTAACTTGAATTTTTCACTTTAAGAAAACAGTTTAATCACAGGATAGGTGTGATCTAATGGAGTTTGTAGTGGCCCTATGTTTCAAACAGTAATGTTTGTGGATACTCTGTAACATAAGAGCAATAAAATTGTTACTCTGTTAATTCTTGTTTTAATACTTCCTATATGTCGGCAAGTGTACACGTATCTTTAAACCGTTCTGCAGTTTTTGAGGACTTAATTTCAATCAAGTGTATTGTTTGTGACGAAACAGTGCTAAATGGAATTAAGATATGCGTGTTTATACATAAATGGTGCCATTCACACTGCTATGCTCAAGAAGATTTACAAATACAGTGTAAATGTGACATAGAGTGTAACGGCCGCGAGATCGCCAGTGAAAAGTGCTACGTGGGAATAGAAGACAGCGTGCATGACGAACTTCAAAAAGAACTTGACATTATAAAAAATATATAAAAACGATGGAAAATTTGGTACTAACCATAAGGGAACTGTCTGAATCGTCAAGGCAACAAGATCTCATTAATGCTAGCCAAAAAATTCGTAGGTCTTCACAATCAAATGTACAAAGTGTAAACAGTACAACTGTAACTAGAAATGTGAACGAACTGATCACTCAAAAAGACGCAAGTGAATTAAACGCAACAAAAGAAAGTGTTAATAGTGCATCTATGGATAAAAATATGAACAAACTATCCACACAAAAATATACAAGTGGATTAAACGGAGAAAAACACAAGGTAAATATTTGTAAAGAAAAAAAGTAAACAACCACGTTATGCATAAGCAAGGACACAAGCAACAGACATATATTTTTGCAGATAGTCATGGGAGAGGAGTTACGGAAATTATGAGAAGAAATCACCCAGACCTTAATGTAACAGGCATCATCAAACCAGGCGCGCCATTACGCGAAATTCTGAAAAACAGTGACAACATATTAACGACGGGTAACAGCTGCATCATAATAGGAGGCGCAAATGATGTTTACTGTAATGAAACTTGGCGTGCAACGACAATCCTAAAGGAAACAATCAAAAGGATGCCTCGAGTGCATTTCTACATTGTTAGTATCCCCAGGAGACACGATCTGATGGAAAACTCGTGCGTAAACAGCGAGATTGTTACAGCAAACAGGCTATTTGAGAAAATATGTAGAGGTTTCCAGAATACGACTTTCGTAGAGATAAACAGTGTTCACAGAGAGCACTTCACAAGACATGGTCTCCAGATGAACGTAAAAGGGAAAAAGATTATTAGTGCCGAAATACTTAAATTTATTAATGAGTCATCTGTAATGGAAGTGTCTCCAATCCAAATTCCGCCAAAACAAGAGTTGTCCGTAACAGTGGAACCATCATTATCTGCAGTAGAGATACAACAAACACCAGTAGCAGCAGCAAAGGCTCAGATATTCTCAGCAGCAGTGTCAGATAAACCAATAGCAGCAGAATCACCACAATCATCAGCAGAGCTGTCGTCATCAGCAACAGCATCCAGAACAGCAGACCCCATAATACTACCTCAAGGCAATGAAAATGCATGTGAGGAAAACATACAAAGGTCATTAGCCGCAGCAGCTAACAAAGAAGGGCAGTCACCAAGTCGGGGAGCACAGGAGCCACCAGCAGCAGCAACCACACAGAAGAGGTACCTGAGGCCTGGGAGAGCAACAGCAGAAGCAGCTTGCAGTCAAGACAGATGCCTGAGAATTAGGAGACCTGCTACACTAAGTGAGGATATTTTATGGTACCGAGTAAGCAGAAAGATAACATGGAAAAAGATGTAAGTAAAACTGTCCATCTTAAATACCAGTGTGACAATAGTGAGAGGAATATCAACAGTGGACAAAGATACGATCCAGGTTTAATGACATAAACTGAAAAAAAAAAAAACACTGCATAGTACCAGAAGCAAAGGGAGCAAGTGCAGTGCTTAGTATATTACAGGAAGGGGAACTATTACATTTAAAGCCAACTGTTAGAATACTTCACCAAAATGTTCAATACATAAACAATAAAACAGAGGAACTAGAGGTAATATTACAGGAGTATAGGCCAAACATTCTAGTAGTTACAGAACATGGGCTAAAAGAAAATCACATAGGAATGTACAACTTGAAGAATTATGTGAAAGTAGCCAGTTTTTGCAGAACTTCCTATAAAGGTGGTGGGGGTTGCCATTTTTTCTAACTATAAATCAACTAAAGCCATAAATATAACAAAATATGCTGTAGAATTGAGCTTTGAAGCTACAGCACTGGAAACTAAAATTGCTGGGAAATTATGTTGTGTATTAGGTTTGTATCAATCACCAAATGGTGTAATTAGAACCTTCTTTGAAGAGCTGGAAGATATAATCCAACACCTCTCAAAAACATATGCTTATTTGATCATTATAGGAGATCCGAACATAGACACGAGTAAAAATACAGACAATACTAAGAACCTACTGGACTTATTGTGCATATACAATCTAAAAATAAAAATAGATAAACCAACCAGAGTAACAAAGCATAGTGAAACTATTGTTGATCATGTAATAACAAATATTCCTACATGCTATTGTGACACACAGGTAATAAACTCCACATTAGCAGACCATTTTGCAATCATGATAGACATAAATATAAAGACTAGTGATTCAGTGCAGAAGATATGGGAGATGAGAAGACAGAACTACCCACATAACATAAATCTGCTAAATAAGATGTTAGAGGCAGAAAACTGGGAAACATTATATGCAGCTAAAGATGCAAACACCAAATGGAACCAGTTTTACTCTTTATTCAATTATTATTATGATGTTACATGTCCTGTTAGTAAAAGGCTTGTCAAACAGCAACAAAAAAAGAAAAGCTGGGTGACTGGAGAAGTAATCCATGCCAGAAATAATCTGAGAGTGTATTATGACCTCTCCAAACAAAAAAATACTGAGGCCTACAACACACTGTATAAAATAAAAAAGAAAGAGAACTGTAGTTTTATCAGAGAAACTAAAGCATCATTCATCAGGATCTCTATAGATAAGGGAAAGAACTACTCAAGAGGTTTATGGTCGTTCATTAATGAAGAGAGAGGGAAAGTAAAAAATCGGGCAGAGGTCATCTGCCCACTGATGAGTGGGAAAAGCAACGCAAACCCTCTCGAAGTAGCCAATACTTTTAACAGATATTATATTACTGTAGCAGACGAATTAATAAGTCAAAATAAAACAAATGCAGTAAGTAAATTGTTAAACCCCCCACATACAAATCATACTATGGTTTTCATACCTACAACAGATGCAGAAGTGTCAATCCTAATAAAACAACTTAAAATTAAACACTCATCTGGCTTGGATGGTGTCACATCACATCTCATAAAGGAATGCAGGGAATGTATATTAAAACCATTGACACACATGCTGAATGCTGCGATAGAAGAAGGTATATTTCCAGATTCACTGAAAGTAAGTAAAGTGAAGCCACTATTTAAGAAAGGGAACAGGGATGAATTAGGAAATTACAGGCCAATATCATTGATCTCAACATTTGCTAAAATCTATTTAATGATAATAAAGAATAGAATTGTAAGTTTTATAACAAAGTACAGTATACTGCATTCATCACAACAGAGAAGGGAAGTCAACAAAAACAGCATCAACAGATATAATTGACCACATTCTTAATTTACTTGACAGGCAACAAAAGACTTGTGGGATTTTTATGGACCTATCTAAGACATTTGATTGTGTGAACCACTCAAAATTAATGATGAAATTATATCAGTATGGAATTAGAGGAAAATGCTATGACTTACTTAAATCATACATTACAAATAGGAAACAATGCACAGAAATCAGACATACTAGTGGGGGAAATATAACAAACTACAGATCAGAATTACAAACAGTTAAACACGGTGTGCCGCAAGGGTCTGTGCTTTGGCCAATACTATTTATATTCTATGTAAATGACTTCACTATCTATATAAATCAGAAACTTATAAGGTATGCTGATGACACAACAATCATTTGCACAGCTGACACAAAGGAGGAGCTTGAGAAGGAAGCACTCCTGACTATTGAAAATGCAAATAAATATTAAACACAAAACAACCTGTTTATGAATCAGTCTAAATCAATGAACGTAGTATTTCAGACCAAGCATAGTGAAAATTATAATATAAATGTTAATATAAATGGAAAGACTATTAAAGAAGTAACCAGCACAAATTTTCTAGGAACTATAATAGACAAACATTTGGCATGTGGGGAGCACATAGATGCACTGTGTAAAAAGATAAACAAACAGATCTTCATCATGCATAAAACAGCTAAGACTGTGCATGATAAAGTCCTCAGATCAATGTATTATGGACTTCCCTTCCCACATTTGTCTTGTTGTTGTGGAAAGACTATTAAAGAAGTAACCAGCACAAATTTTCTAGGAACTATAATAGACAAACATTTGGCATGGGGGGAGCACATAGATGCACTGTGTAAAAAGATAAACAAACAGATCTTCATCATGCATAAAACAGCTAAGACTGTGGATGATAAAGTCCTCAGATCAATGTATTATGAACTTCTCTTCCCACATTTGTCTTGTTGTTGTGGTCTTCAGTCCTGAGACTGGTTTGATGCAGCTCTCCATGCTACTCTATCCTGTGCAAGCTTCTTCATCTCCCAGTACCTACTGCAACCTATATTCTTCTGAATCTGCTTAGTGTATTCATCTCTTGGTCTCCCTCTACGATTTTTACCCTCCAATACTAAACTGGTGATCCCTTGATGCCTCAGAACATGTCCTACCAACCGATCCCTTCTTCTGGTCAAGTTGTGCCACAAACTTCTCTTCTCCCCAATCCTATTCAATACTTCCTCATTAGTTATGTGATCTACCCATCTAATCTTCAGCATTCTTCTGTAGCACCACATTTCGAAAGCTTCTATTCTCTTCTTGTCCAAACTATTTATCGTCCATGTTTTACTTCCATACATGGCTACACTCCATACAAATACTTTCAGAAATTAATTCCTGACACTTAAATCTATACTCGATGTTAACAAATTTCTCTTCTTTAGAAACGCTTTCCTTGCCATTGCCAGTCTACATTTTATATCCTCTCTACTTCGACCATCATCAGTTATTTTGCTTATTCAGTTCATATATGGGGAAATGCACAAGCTGGCTACCTAAAAAGAATATTCACAATTCAGAAAAGGGCAGTGAGATGCATTGCAAAAATACCACCAAGACAGACCTGTAGGCAAGCTTCTGTACACTATAATATTATGACAATGCATTCACTGTACATATACCAAAGCATAATGGCGGTAAGGTAAAGTGATAAACACCTCCTAAATAAAGATGTACACAAACACGGCACAAGAGGAAACGAAAATTACTACATGATAAACAGAAATCTAAAACTGGCTATGACTGCCCCAGAAGAAGCAGGCAAAAGGTTTTTTTAATAAACTCCCCAAAATCATTAAAAAAGAAACAGATTTAAAATGTTTTAAAAATCATTTGAAACTATATCTCACAGAGAAATGTATATACAGTTTGAGTGAATACTAAGATGGTGTTGAAATATATCATTACTGAAATATACCTTTAAAAATTATAATTTCTGTATGTTGTTTGGATTTGTGTGTACATATAATGTGAAACATGTAAAACCTTTGTATGGTTATGGACTATTTCTGTTTAATTATTTGTTTCATTTATATATAATGAAATCAAGTCTGAGGTTAATAGGCTATTGTATGACACACCCAATACTCTCAGCTGGATTTTCAGCTGGAGTCCATGAGCAAACAATAAATAAATAAATAAATAAATAATGAACACAATGTTCCAGTTGATCAGAAGCATTCATATTACTTTGTAACCATTCTAGAATAAGGGGGCCTCAGTCAGGCAAAACCTAATTTTTTGAATTTTGTCTTTATTTTGCTAGGATGTCTTTCTATTATATTTTCCTATATTGAGGGGAGGGGGGGCAAGAGAATGCAAATAATCATATAGAATTATCTTTCTAGCACTACAAAGTACAGAATACAGTGATTACAGGTACACGTGGAAATCTAGGAAATTTCAGATGATGAGACTTACCAAACAAAAGCGCTGGCAGGTCGATAGACACACAAACAAACACAAACATACACACAAAATTCTAGCTTTCGCAACCAACGGTTGCCTCGTCAATAAAGAGGGAAGGAGAGGGAAAGATAAAAGGATTTGGGTTTTAAGGGAGAGGGTAAGGAGTCATTCCAATCCCGGGAGCGGAAAGACTTACATTAGGGGGAAAAAAGGACAGGTTTACACTCGCACACACACACATATCCATCCGCATATACACAGACACAAGCAGACATTTGTAAAGGCCAGCTTCTGCTGCTTTCACTTTCAAGTTTGTTTTTTGCTTGGGCCGTATACTGACAACCAGTCATTCCAGTGATTGACACCATGTCAAAGACTGGAACCAAGATTCACAGAAATAGAATTCTATGATTGTAATTCAAAGTGTAATTAATTTTGCTCACTGACATTGTTTGAATTCAATTTTAAAATTGTTTGGGTGTCAGACTGGAAAATTACAATTTTAAGACACCCCAACCTTAAAATTAACAGCTGTGATTGAGGTTATTTTCAACTAGTTCCTTCACTTCGTACATCATCATGGATCAGTCCAATATAATATTATTACTAGACTTAACTTCCAAATGATACAAGTCATGCATTTAAGAGGGGCCTTAACGTTGGGTTTTGTGTTTGTCTCATTTAAAAGTATTTATTGTCTCGTATCAAAGACTGAAGCACTGTTAAAAACTGGTGCTTCTACCATATCACTCAGTTTAAATACACTGTGTCATGCACAGGCGTTAATAAAATCATGGCATTTAAATTACTGATCAAAGAGGGCAAAATTCGTAAGTGCATGTTGCAATTACAGTGTCAGCGTATATGCAGATCGGTAATGCATCACATCAGACAAAGAAAAAATAACGATTTTTTCCGTTTATACGTAAGTAATACTTTAATAGTTCAGTTGTAATTTCTGTTGTCAGTAAAGATACCCCTAAGCAAACGATGACAACTTTTTTTCAAGAGACGTCTTCACTGTTGTCCACACTTGATTTTCCGAATTATACCAGTAGTTAAAAGCTTCGGTAAGTAAGGTAATTTTTTGACCTTCATTGAATCTTAAATAGTGTTTTACAAGGGGCTAATAAGTAAAGCCATAAAATAGTAAACAATTCATAGGTCAGCTTGTCAAACTTTCAAAACACACTCGAATTTAGGAATTTCATAGCAGAATTGTCACTGTTTTTTCTCGCTAGATTAGAAACACTTCAATATGTTGATGTGTAGATATCTAGAACATCCAATATAAAATACTTATGAGGGTGCAGAACGAAAAACATTTTCATCCGTGTTTTGACCAATTCACAAGAGGCAACCACCTGCGAGAAGTCAGGATTTTTGTTGGCCCCAGATCAGCAACAGCACACCATAACAGACATGGGGATCAACAATCTGACAAGCACACCACTCGTAGGTAATGTAAAAAATATAAACTGTGATTCAAAGTCAAACTGTATCCAGATAAACAAAAAGGGAGATAATATGCTGACATTACTTCAAGTTAATATTTGTTGTATTAGAAATAAGATGTTAGAATTGGAACATTTCTGTAAGATTAAGAATGTTGATGTAATATGTGTATGTGAGCATTGGTTAGTTGCAAATGAGGTAGATATGTTTGTACCTCAAGGATACGTCACTGCAGACATAATGTGCAGAAAGCAGAGGCGAAATGGTGGGGCTGGGATCTTTATCAGAGATAATTTCAACTTTACAAAAATATATGTATCATCTTACTGTACAGAGTTAGATGCAGAATTTAGTTGTATAAAAATGACTGATGAAAATCTAATAATTGTAAGCCTATACAGATCTCCCAATGGCAACATTGATACATTTTTTGAAAGATTTGAACTACTGGTTAGAAAAATACTAATGCATAAAACAAAGATTGCCATATGTGGTGATCTTAATATAGAAATGGTAAACACAAGTAATGAGCCCTCAAGAACTTTTCTTAATTTATTAAGGTCCCTTAATCTGTACTGTACCATCCAGTGTCCAACACGTAAAAATTCATGCATAGACAATATTATTGTGAATTTTCCCCGTGGCAGCTACACTGTTAGCCTTGCAAATGGGTGCTTTGCAGACCACGACCCATTGCTTCTCAATCTCTTTAGTAAGCAACCAAATTCCACTAGTGTGCACAATATGACATGGGTAAGAAGACAAAAAGAAGAATACATTATGTCATTTATTCGTATACTAGAGGATGCAAGTTGGGACTTTGTCTATAAGTGTTCATCTGAGAAGTCTGATGTTGAAACTACCTTTGAAAACTTCCTTAAAAATTATACAGAATTATGGTATTCATGCTCACCACTAATTAAAACCAACTCTTCTGGAACATATAAAAATAAAAAGCTGGAATGGTACACAGACGAACTGGTCCAGATAAGAAAAAACATGCTCGTACTATACACAGCATATAAAAATGCATGTAAACAAAGATCAGAGCAGGAGGGCACCTTTTATGCAGCATACCAAAAATGTAAAAAATTCTACAAACTTAAGCTGATACAGACAAAAAAGGCTGCTTATGAAGGGTACATAGAAGGTGCAACAAACAAGTGCAAGGCAGCATGGCAGATTGTAGCACAAGAAAATCCCACACGTCACACACATGAAACTCAGCTCACTCCAATGGAACTAAATGACTACTTCATTAGCTCAATTAAAGAAATTGAAAGTAAGATAGAAAAAACAGATACATCTGCAAGCGATTTACTTAATGCCCTTCCACCAGTAGATCATGTCTTTAACTGGTATAGTATCACACCTGCTCAGATTAAAAGAACAGTCACAAAATTTTCAAATTCTAAAAGTATGGACTGCTACTGGCTCTCCAATTACATAGTAAAAAAAACTGTAGACTCGATCGCTAAACCATTGGCATTCATATTTAATAAATGTTTACAGTCAGGAGTGTTTCCCGACTCCCTCAAAATTTCCAAAGTTATTCCAGTGTTTAAAAAGGGTGACAAACATCTTCCTAAAAGTTATCGCCCAATCTCAATTGTGCCAATATTTTCTAAAGTATTTGAGTCACTTATGTACACTCAATTAAGTAGCTATTTTGAGACACACAACCTTTTGAGCAATAGTCAGTTCGGATTCCGACAGGGCAGAAATACCACTGCGGCCATCCTGGAAATTGTTGACCAGACATTAACAGCCTTTGAAGACCGGAATATGGTGTCACTTGTCTTGTGTGATCTGAGCAAAGCTTTTGACTGCATTCCCTTTGGCACCCTGGTTGCAAAACTAGAATTTTATGGTGTATGTAACCCAGCATTAGCAGTAATAGAGTCATATCTTCATAATAGAAGACAGTTTGTCTCAGTTAAAAATAATTACTCCCCTGTAGCAGCAGTTAGTACTGGTGTACCACAGGGCTCGGTTCTGGGACCCTTCTTCTTCATCATAGCCATCAATGACCTACCTCATCACATAAATAGTACTACCATATGCTATGCAGATGACACAACCCTCCTCACCTCACATCAGAACATCTCAGCTTTGGACAATAACACACAGGAATCACTCAAATCAGCCATCCACTGGTTCACATCCAATAAATTACTGTGTAACTCAGAGAAAACACAACAGCTTCTCTTAGGGTTACCCAAAACCATAGAAAACAAAACTGTAAAACTATTAGGAATGCATATTGATTCCAAACTTAACTGGGAAGAACACGTAAATCAGGTTTGCAAAAAGCTTTCAAGAGTCTCCTATCTCCTTTGGAAACTTAGGGACATGATTAGCATGAACTTTCTGAGAACAATGTACTGTGGACTCTTCCAGTCACATATTACATATGGCCTTCTCATATGGGGGCACAGCTCTCACAGTAACAAAATTTTGTTGATGCAGAAAAGAATGCTGCGCATAATGTGTAAAGTCGGTCCCATGGAGCACTGTCGTCCTCTCTTTATAAGGCTAAGACTGTTGACCATTGTAAACTTGTATATTTATATCTGTGTGTTACACATTAAAAACAATGGTATGGAAGGTGTTGTCAGGGAAGAAATTCATAACTACAACACTAGAAGGAAGGCAGATTATGATATACCAAGACAGAGACTAACAAAAAGTAGTAACTCACACAAAGTGAATACCTTAAAAATATTCAACAAACTACCGCAATCTGCTCGGGACATGCCCACAAAAATTCTTATACAAAATTTGTACAATTGGTTATCTGACAATCCATTTTATTCTATGCAAGAATATTATGATCTGAGTAGCACAGAGATAAACCTGTAATTGCATAATTAACTTAATTAACTACTATATATACTGTTACAAAATATTTCATATTTAATACCTTTGTATTTCAACTGTGTTAGGTAACTACTTTATTTGCCAGTGTTATGATGTGTTACGTAACTACTGTGTTTGCTACTACAATGTAACTCATTTTTGGTACCTTTGTATGTATCTGAAACAAGAATATGTATTAAGCATTGTAGTCACCTGCTTAAGGTTTATGTTATTTGTAAGTTACTCATATGCTAATTATATCTATGCCTTATATATAGTGTCTGGAATATTAATATTATTTTATGTACTGACGAAGCCTATTTCATCTTGCATGATCAATGGCTAATAAAGAATCTTGAATAAAGAATCTTGAATCATTGTTTTTTGCCAAATTCAGATATGGCGGACACTCAATGATATGATCTCTTGCCGGCACGCGCTAGAGCCATCTATCGGTAGGTCCGGTAGTTGAGCATCCCTCATTTCGCTAGCTTTAGACGCCTGTAGAATATAAACACACAGATTCACATGTAAGAAGCACAGACATGTACCTCTACATGCAAAAGCGATCGACAGCACGATTATCGTTCTGTAGGCCTACTGTGTTTGTCATAGTCGCCTGTTGCCACAGGTACGACCTTCGTATTTATATTATTCTATGCGGGATAAGCAACTGCCAGAAAGTGGGAGAAATATGCTGAAAACATTATAATGAGCTGATTACATTACATTTCACGAAAAACCAAATATTTGAATAATTTTCAAACAATCTGTCTGTAGGCACTTTCCTTGTCCCGTAACAGTTTCGCTCGAAGTCTAGCGATCTGCACATTCTGACACTTCACACGCTTTTGTAGGACAGAAACAGTTGCACTTAATCTAACCACTTCATCGTCAAAGCAGGATGATTTACACGGATCTGGCACTGATACATGGAGAGTTGAACTGGCTGCTTCTGTGTCATAGGACTGTTCTACAGCTTTAGATTAACGGTCTATTCTTTGTGGCAGTTTCCTCTTCATTGTCAGTTGTCGCTTATTTGGAATGGCAAACAGTGTGGGTACTGCATTCTACACGAGTTTGTTATTGTCTGCGTTCATGAAATGGTTATGTTCGAAATGTAGCGAACAAAACCTAATATTATTATACAGGTAAACTGGGTCTTTCTTCATAAGGTCTTCTCGTCTCCTATTAACTAGCCGTTTCCTGCTTCTAAATCGAAACATTCATCATTTACACACATATAGTTTGCAAGTGAAGCCTGATGATACAGTTTAGTAACATGAAGGTATATATCTCTCAGGATTCTTAGGAAACCTAAAAGAAGACGGCTGTGGTGTCTTCTTCCTGTTGAACTCACAGTTCAACCTACCGGCCGCTTGGGGCGCTGCTGGTGCTGTAGGCAACAAAATCGACTGTTATGTTAGACTGTGTTCCAAACTCTGTATTCGAGCGGATGTGTTTGTACCGACATGATCAAAATAAAGTTAATTCATTGTAAACGAGCGAATACTTAATATTGGTTTCGATATTACCATACGTAATATCCAGATCCGCACAAATTCATTATTTTCTTTCACAGATGATTCCACTTTTACACATCGAAAATGATACGAGTTATTACATTCCTTGCAAGTGATTCCGGTTTTCAGTACTTTTCCACATTTTTTTACACTTTTCCCCGTCAAGACACGAGTTTTTACGGAAGTTAGCAACTTTACCATTACTATTTGCCACCATCAATGTCTTGGTAGTATCAAGCCCTTTTAATTCCACAGCTGATATTTTAAATCTCCACTTACAGGACTAATTTCATGCCTTGATTTGAACTGTTTTTTTTTCTGACATAAATGCATGGTCTTCCATCCTTTTAAATAGTCCTTCAGTAAGTCTGTCTTTTCTTAGAATGATAACACTATATGTTGTATTTCTGTGACACTAACTCACTAACTACTGTGCAGTTCAAAGATTGGAGTTCAATTTCCAATTGTTGTATTTTACTTTTTATTGAATTTTTGTTTTGGTGACAGATTATTTAGTCTGCAAAATGTTTCATGTTACTTTCCGAATGGTTGTTTTTTCTTTACGACACATTATGTGTATTATCTGATTTTCCAGCGCACTCACTATCAATATATGGTCTTCTTTCAAAAAATCCTTACATAAAAACGCTAAGTCCTCTATCACTTGACTTACTCCTGAATATCATTTGAAAATGCTGGTGCCCTTGTATACTGGTCTTAAGCTTTCCTGCATCTGACGACCTGAACCTCAGTCATGCCTACTGTCTAAGAGGAGTACTTTCTTTTTCCCAACACTCTGAACATCTCTAAACTTTCTAATATCAGCTTAAGTATGCTGCACATTTCTAGCTCCTACTCCTACCTAAGGGTCTTCTCAATCAATGAAGATTTAATGAGAAATAATGTAGACTTGGTGATTTTGTACTCTGAGAAAGCATTTATGTTCACAATAGACAGTAAATATGTTGCAGTGTGAACATTATGGTACAAGAGATACCTAACCATCATGTTGTATCAAGTAAGCAGCAATATTTAGTCAGAGCTGCCTTTTTGATGTATGGCACTGGTGTGTCAATCATGCTTACAGTACTCATTACAACTTGTCAGCACTGTTAATACAATTGTATCTTCCTGCAGCCAGGATATAATTTTAATGCAGGATATTCACATCCACCAAGAGTGTTGCACATGATGTACTTAATTGTGTCAGCTGTCACTCAGTTATACTAATATATACTAGAGTTCACTCTTTTAACAACAGTGAGGTGCAACATGTAAAAAGAGTTACAAGTTAAGGTTTTCTACCTGGATGGTTGATCTCCTGTGATTGGTTGATTGGAGGCAGCAGAATCTTCACAACACACTATGGCTACCCTGCCTTGGAAGCCACATATGTCTGGCATGATACCTTGGAACACCTTGTGGATAGCTGATGGACATAAACTGATATGCATGCACTTCCCAGAGCCTCCATTCTTTGGCTGGCACAGTTTATCTTCTGTAACAATAAAAATAGGTGCAACTGAAGTAACAATGCTCCTTTAAATGATCTAAAGCCACCTTCAGTTGTCCTTTTTCTCTGTTCATTGTACAAATCACCATTACTAACGATGCTAGGGATATGAATTTGATTATGACTATGTGCCATCAACAAATGTTTTGTTAATACATTTAATTAAGGGCTAAGATGAAAGTTGTGCAGTTGCATCAAAAGTAATGAAGAATGTGACAGCTTCATGCAATAGTAAATCATAAATCATAAATAATTCAACACAGCTGTGGACCAAATTTCAATAGAGATCATCAAACAATGTTGCCTTGCAATAGCTACGTGATACATAGGGTAGGAACCACTAATGTAATTGATGTAAGCTGTCACTGGTAACTACAACATGCCATAATTTCTTATAGTTTTGGAAGCGCTTTGACATATTTTCAACTACATTAATATGAAACTTTGATAGCTACCACACAGTTCTCTGTCATAATCTGGAAATCAGCAACAGGTTGGAGTACCCAGTGCACTGTCACTTTATGTTTTGTATATTTTAACACTCAATGCATCAGTTACAATACTCACAAACCATATGACTATCACATCTGCTGGCATACGGAGATAGTTTAGTACTTGTATTAATGTAAACTAAATATGTATGTTGACTCTTGCTTGTTCTATTGTGACTGTTGCCTGAACTGCAAGATGCTTCCAGCTGATGTAATACAGCCTTATTTGATATTATTAGTAACATATACACAGCAGTTTTATCTACTAAGAAATTCATCAACGGATCAGAAGCAGTTGGCCACCAACAAATCCTTTACACACCTCTTAAACTGCACTTTATTAGTAGTTAAGCTTCTTGTGGCTACCTGCAAGTTACTGAAACTGGACACCTTTTTGGACTAAAGTAAATGACTTTACTGATTCCTTGAAATGAGCTATTGGTTTGAAGAGAGACCTGTAGTCTAGGGGTAATGTCTTTGACTAGCTATCAAAACATCCTTCATCCCAGTTTCAAACCCCACAATTGCTTAAATTTTGAATAAAATCATCAGCAATGGTAGCTAAAGGCTTCCAGAATAATAAGTCACCCCCAATCTGCGAAAAGACTTGTCAAAGAGGATGGATATGGAGAAAGGTTCAGTGACTCTTTAAACCTTGGGATAGGATACTGCACTTAAAAGGCAGAAGAAACAGCTTTGATCAGATGCCTGAGAATGCAGAAGGCAATGGAAACTGCTGCATTAAAGATACACAATGTGCACCCATAGGACAAAAGGCCAGCAAATAAATAATTAAATGTACAGGGTTATTACAAATGATTGAAGAGATTTCACAGCTCTACAATAACTTTATTATTTGAGATATTTTCACAATGTTTTGCACACACATACAAAAACTCAAAAAGTTTTATTAGGCATTCAAAAATGTTCGATATGTGCCCCTTTAGTGATTCGGCAGACATCAAGCCGATAATCAAGTTCCTCCCACACTCGGCGGAGCATGTCCCCATCAATGAGTTCAAAAGCATCGTTGATGCGAGCTCGCAGTTCTGGCACGTTTCTTGGTAGAGGAGGTTTAAACACAATCTTTCACATAACCCCACAGAAAGAAATCACATGGGGTTAAGTCGGGAGAGCGTGGAGGCCATGACATAAATTGCTGATCATGATCTCCACCACGACCGATCCATCGGTTTTCCAATCTCCTGTTTAAGAAATGCCAAACATCATGATGGAAGTGCGGTGGAGCACCATCCTGTTGAAAGATGAAGTAAGCGCTGTTGGTCTCCAGTTGTGGCATGAGCCAATTTTCCAGCATGTCCAGATACACATGTCCTGTAACGTTTTTTTCGCAGAAGAAAAAGGGGCCATTAACTTTAAACCGTGAGATTGCAGAAAACACGTTAACTTTTGGTGAATTGCGGATTGGCTGCATGAATGCGTGAGGATTCTCTACCGCCCAGATTCGCACATTGTGTCTGTTCACTTCACCATTAAGAAAAAATGTTGCTTCATCACTGAAAACAAGTTTCGCACTGAATGCATCCTCTTCCATGAGCTGTTGCAACCGCGCCGAAAATTCAAAGCGTTTGACTTTGTCATTGGGTGTCAGGGCTTGTAGCAATTGTAAACGGTAAGGCTTCTACTTTAGCCTTTTCCGTAAGATTTTCCAAACCGTCGGCTGTGGTACGTTTAGCTCCCTGCTTGCTTTATTTGTCGACTTCCGCGGGCTACGCGTAAAACTTGCCCGCACGCGTTCAACCGTTTCTTCGCTCACTGCAGGCCGACCCGTTGATTTCCCCTTACAGGGGCATCCAGAAGCTTTAAACTGCGCATACCATCGCCGAATGGAGTTAGCAGTTGGTGGATCTTTGTTGAACTTCGTCCTGAAGTGTCGTTGCACTGTTATGACTGACTGATGTGAGTGCATTTCAAGCACGACATACGCTTTCTCGGCTCCTGTCGCCATTTTGTCTCACTGCGCTCTCGAGCGCTCTGGCGGCAGAAACCAAACAAAACTTTATGAGTTTTTCTACGTATCTGTAGCGTGTCGTGACCATATGTCAATGAATGGAGCTACAGTGAATTTATGAAATCGCTTCAATCATTTGTAATAGCCCTGTATTTATTCTCTCTCCATTGGAAAAAGATTCTGAATTAGCCCTCCATTCGGATCTCTGGGGGGGGGGGGGGGGAGTGGGAACGCCATGAGGGAGTTGACCTTGAGAAAAACAGCGAATAATAAACAATTTGATAACAATCTAAGAGCTGGAGCTTGGAACATCAGCATGTCAGAAGTTTTAAATGGTAGGGAAGCTAAGGAAGCTAAGAAATCTGGGTTGGGTTGTTTGGGGGAGGAGACCAAACAGCAAGGTCATCGATCTAATCGGATTGAAGGATGGGGAAGGAAATCGACTGTGCCCTTTCGAAGGGACTGTCCCGGCATTTACCTGGAGTTATTTAGGGAAATCACGAGAAGCCTAAATCAGGATGACTGGACACAGGATTGAACCTCCTTCCTCCTGAATGTTACTCCAGTGTGCTAACACTGCACCACTTCGCTCAGTTAAAAAAAAAAAAAAAAACGTCTGGCTCAATCTAGATATAGTGGGGTTTGTGAAGTTAAATGGAAAGAAGACAAAGATTTTACATCAGATGAGTACAGGAAAATATTAACAGCATCAGAAAATTGTATAACGGAAGTGGAATTCATTATGAATATGAAGGTAGGCCAGGGGGTGGGTTATCATTCACTGTTCAGTGACAGTGTGGTTGTTATCAGAATCGACATAAACTTACACCAACAACAATAGTTCATGTATATATACTGATGTTGCAAGCAGACGATGAAGGGATAGAAAATGAGTATGAAGGTAAAGAATGGGTAATTCAGCATGTAAATGGAGATAAGAGTCTAATAGTCATGAGAGATTGGAAAGCAGTTGTAGGGAAGCAGTAGAAGGAAGGATTATAGGAGAATATAGGCTTGGCAGTAGAAACAAGAGAGGATAAAAACTAATTGAATTCTGCCATACATTTTAGCTTGTGACAGTGAATACTCAGGAAACGGCCAGGAGAGACAGAAAGATTCCACGTAGAATGTGTTTTGATCAGGCAAAGATATCAAACTAAGCTACTGGATTGTGAGGCATACCCAGGTCAGATACAGAGCCTGATCACTATTTATTAATAATGATAAGAGGCTGAAGTTCAAGAGACTAGTTAGGGAGAATCAATGTGCAAAGAAGTGAGATATGAAAGTATTAAGGAATGAAGACACATGCTTTCATACCTCTGTGTCCATAGACCCCAAGATAACAGAGAGCCCTATAGACAGTTCAGTTGAAGAGGAATGGACATCTCCAAAAAAGTGGTCACAGAAGTTGGAAAGAAGAGCATAGGTCCAAGAAAGGGAACTGCAAAGAAACCATGAGTAACAGAATAACCACTTCACTTGATCACATGTGTGCTGACTACATGGGTGCGCCTGGGCTTGGGCATCTGCATACATAATCTTGTGGGTGCACCACATCCACAAAATCTTTAGTTAGATAAAAACAAAATAACATAAATATTTCTCATGTGTCTCTCTCAAAACGTAATGAACTATTAAAATGCTGACATGGAAGTGAAAATTCCTGCCCTCTAAAACATGTCTGTCTGTCTGAGATGTCATTGAGCACATGCAACCAAGCCTTTCTCTGGCCAAGATGGAGGCACTCCCAAGAATAACAATTGCACTGTACCATGATTGGAGTTCCATCTTTTCAGCTTGCTTTCATGTTTCCTTTCAAGTGGCATGTTACAAATGCTGACTTTATTCACCAACGATTGTTTTAAAATATCTGCTTGCCATAAATGGGCAATAATAAGGAATGATCTGAGATATATGGAAGCCGATTGTTACAGGCTACCTAAATAGTAATTTTTTGTAACGTAACAACGGCGACATTTTTGATCTCAGTGAAATCGTTTTCACGTAATCTGGACTCTTGTTGTTTTGTTTGCTGAGACGATGACTTTGGAGGACACAGTAGGTAATATTGTAGACTGAAGGGCTGTTAACACATTAATAGCTATAGTGCATTCAGAATTACTTTAGGATTGACAGTTCGGAAGTAGCACTGGTGAGCCTGGGACAGAGTTGCTAAGTCCCGCACGGAACTTCTGCGTAATCGCATGTTTCATTCAACTCGCTCACACACGCTAAGTATTAGATCTTTAAATGTGGAGCCGATGGTAGCTCGTTGTGAAATAGATTCACTATGAGATGGTTTCATTTTTAGTTTTTTAAAATGTTTATGTAGACAATAAAACGACAGTTTTCAAGAAACAACTTTTCGATGACGTTATCAAATTTTCGACATGCGAATGAAATGTCAAGAAAACATGAAATTTTCAGCTGTTTCAAACATTAACTGTGTCGAAGATCTCTAACGCGAGATACACGACTGTAAATAATATGAAGACAAACGTCTGCTTGCGTACAGTAAAGATAGGCAACAGATCTCTATATCTGTAAACACCTGATATACTTCTTATATGCATCCTTATTTCCAGCACAACAAAAAATAAAATAATGTTTGTTTGGTATCTTAAATTGGACAACATCTATTCTGAGAAACAAAAACAATACAAAAACGACAAAAGTAGTGCAGATATTATTTTGTATACTGTAAAATGTATGCACAGATTGAATTCTAGAAATGTACTTTCTTTGGAATTAATATTTGATAACGCCGTCATATTCAAATTTCAAAACTTAGTGTGAATTAATTTTGTTATGCCAGTACTTACAAGTGCAAACTGCGCACTCCAAACGTGTAGCTGAATCCGTTTGTGCTGCATCTCTATGTGGATAATGGTAAAACTCCATTGACATCATTCTCGTCGCTATTACAGACACTTGAAGTTTCGCTGTAACTATTGTCATTTAAAGAGTTAATCATTTATTCCACTGAAGTCTCCAAAGCACCTTCATCCCGCCATGCTCTTTCCATAATGTTGCGTGTGTGTTTGACGGCTTTCTTCCAGTCTTCAGAGATAACGTGAGCTATTCTTTAGTACGTGCTTCTACCGCGGAGAGCGTAAATTTTTGGTTGTTCCTGGCAATGCAACCTCTAATTTGGACCCACATCAACTCTATAGGGTTCAAGTGACAGAGGTGCGGTGGCAGCCTGACGATTGTATGCCCATATTTTTTTGCCAGTTGGTAGATTTCATATTTTGGAAATTCCGGTTTATGGAAATTTATTTTTGCAGGTGGGCCTGTGTCGAATTCGTCCAAATACATTTGAACCAGAGTTTGATCTCATTTTTGTTGTTTGAAAGTCAGCTGTGATACTGACTGAGCAAGAGCAGCTTGTAGTACTGGTATATTTTACTTGATCAAAGCACAATTCTTCATGACACAGGCAGTGTTTATAAAAGATTATAAATGAAAGGTAGTCATTTAAAAAAATAATGAGGCTCCCAAGAAAAGATATACTACATTCTGCCCCTGGTATGCACCCACAGAAATTTTGGAAAGTCGGTACCCTCGCTAGAACAACGAAAGAAGGAAGTACAAAAACGTTCAGGTAACTTAAGGGAAGTCACTAAGGAATGAAATAAATAGGAAGTGCTGGGCAGCTAAAGCGAAATGACTGCATGAAAAAAAAGTGAAGATATCGAAAAGAAATCATTTTCAGGACAGACCCAGCGTACAATAAAACTCATAACTTTTGGTGAAACTAAAAGCAAGGGCATTGGGGTTTCCTCCGTTAAAAGCAAAGGAGAGGATGAATAGGTGGAAGGAGTATGCTGAAGGCCTCTGTGAGGTGTAAGATTTATATGATGACATCATAGAAGAAAAAACAATGAGAGTTGATAAGAAAGAGATAAGGGATCCAGTATTAGAATCAGAATTTAACAGAGGTTTGAACACTTAAGACCACACAGGGCAAAAGAGACAGTTAACATTGCATTGAAATTTCTAAAATCACTGGGAAACTGGCAATAAACCGACTATTTATGTTGGTGTGTAGAATGTATGAGACTGTCGATATACGAGGGTAGTTTAAAAAGTTTTCGGAATGGAATAGAAAAAAGTACTTACATCACTGAAACATTTTTTAGTTTTCAATGTAGTCTCCTTGTTGATTAATGCGCTTGGTCCAACGATGTTCCAGTGCCTTGATCCTATCTTGAAAATGAGTTACCTCCAGGCCTGCAAAATAATTGTCAACTCCAGCTATCAATTCTTGTATGAAGTCAATCTTCGTGCACCAAGAAAAATTTTCAGTTTTGGGAAGAGATGGACTACTGACGGAGACAAATCAGGTGAATAATATGGATGAGGTAACAATTCACACCTTAGTCTGTGTAATTTTTCCGTGGCGATAGCACATGTGTGGGCGCATTGTCTTAATGAAGATGAATTTCTTCCTTGACAAACCTGGTCTTGTTTGGCGTATTTTTTGTTGCAGTTTATCCAGGAGGTTAGCATAGTATTCTCCAGCAATTGTTTGCCCAGTGGGGAGATAATCCACAAACAGAATTCCCTTCACATCCCAGAACACTGATGCCATGACCTTTCCTGCTGAAGTAATTCCCTTTTATTTCTTTGGTGGCGGAGAATCAGCATGTTTCCACTGCCTTCGACTGTGTTTTGTCTCTGGGGTATAGCAGTGCACCCAAGTTTCAACTGTGGTCACAAACTGGCGCAAAAAATCTTGTTCGTTTCTGCTAAAACGGACCAAACATCGTCCCAGTATGTCCATTCTTATGCGTTTTTGATCCAGCGTGAAGAGTCATGGCACCCATCTTGCAGATGATTTTTTCATTTCTAATTCTTTAGTTAAAATGTGATGTAGCCTTTCAGATGATATTTGGCAAATGTGAGCAATTTCATGCACTTTCAATTGGCTATAGCACATGACTGTTTCGTGCACTTTTGCAATTATTTCTGGAGTAGTGACACATCTTGGCTGAACACTTGGCGAATCACCATCTAAGCTATCCTGACCAAATTTAAATTCATTTGTCCACTTGGCAACAGTTAACTAAGAAGGAGCAGACTCCCCAAGTGTATTCTGGAAACAGGCTTGAATGTGCTTTGCTTTCATACCTTTCTTTACGAAGTACTTAATTATTTTCCATCTTTGCAAACTCTACACGGGAACTAGAACAAAGTGATGTCACCACCACAGCTCTCTTCCAAGAGCACTGATGTGGCACGTGTTTACAGGCAACAGTCCAATGAATATCATGTGAACAACTCTGTTATTTATTTTATCCATCTTTCAGCATTAGTATGCAATCGATGTTGTCAGAAGAATGACAGCTATTTGTACATTGTTTTACATAACAAAATATTACATGGTAAAAGTATAGCAGTGTTTTATCCTATTAGCTTATAACTGCCTCTACATCCATATCTGTACACAACAGTAAGCCTTAATTTGTCAGCATTAACATGCAATCGATGTCGTCAGAGGAATTATAGCTATTTGTACATTATGTTTCATATAACAAAATATTACATGATAAAAAATATAGCAGTGTTGTACCCTATTAGATTACAGCTGCCTCTACACCCATATCTATACACAACAGTAATTCTTAATTTATCAATAAATTAGGTCATCTTTACAACTATTCTGAAATTCTTCTGTACTATAGAAAGTATTTTCCTTCACCCAAACTTTGATTTTAGTTTTGAAAATATCCAGTGAAACCAATTGAGCCTGTGCGGGTAAAGTTTGATTAATTTTTGCCTGTGTAGTCATAGCTAGATTGGGTTTTCTTAAGCCTGGTTGTGGGTATATCAATCGTATTTGTTTGTTGAGTATTGTGTTGATGAACAGATTCCCTTATAGTGAAGTGGTTTAAGTTTTCTGTTTAATAGGCAACAATATATGTAAAGAGATGGGACTGTCAGAATTTTTTAAGTCCTTAAAGTAAGGTGTACATGAGGTCTTGTTGTCATTGATTCCATAAAGACGTCTAATTGCTTTTTACTGTCAAGTGAAAATATTTTTGGCTCCTAGGGAGTTACCCCTTACCCCATAAAAGAATGCCACGATGTAGATGACAGCGAAAGAAGGTGTAGTATGAATGAAGTAATAAATCTTGTGTAACACATGTGTGTAGTTTGGGTAGTAGGTAGATAACTTGTGATAACTTTCGACACACATAATCTGTATGTGTGTCCCAAGTTGACTGCAAGTCAATGTATATCCCTAGTAGTTTAACAGATGATAACTCAGTGTTGCTATTTGATAGACTGAAGATTATCTTGACAGTCTTTTCATGGTTCATAGTTAACTCGTTAGCATTGAACCATATATTAGATATTTTGAGACATCTTCACTTTCTTCAGCATAGAGGATAGATTTACAGGGTAAGTTACTTGGAAAGTCATTTACAAATAATATAAATACTAGAGGGCCAAGCACTCAGCCCTGAGGAACACCTCATTTTATACTTAGAGTCTGTGACTTTTGGCCATTATGTTTTACAATTTGTTTTCTGTTGCTGATGTATGATTCAATTAGTGAGAGTTCCAAGTGTCTGATTCCATAGCAACACAGTATCTAATAATAATTTGTGGTTAACTGAGTCAATAAGAATGGCTTCAGCAGATAATTCTGACTTGAATGAGCTTAGTACAACTTAGTACAACTGCTTGACTATTGGTGAGTTGGACCTAAATCCATACAGAGAATCATTTAATATATTATTGTCAGATAGGTGTATGCATATTTGCTGCAGTATGCAATATTCTATTATTTTTGAGAGAATATGCACAAGCTAAATTGAGCAATAATTATTGATACACGACCTGTCATCCTTTTTGTAAACGGTATGACAACTGACTTTGAGACATTTTGGAAAGTTTCCACTAGAGAGCATCCAGTTTATCAGTACACAACGAGAATATGATATAAGATCTACAAGTTTTTTAATGTAAAGTTTGACAGGCCATAAACATCTTCAGATATAGAGTATCCTAATTTAGAGGTTGCTTTAATTATATGAATTACTTGTACTTCTCTCCATTTACAAGCTGAAAGTAGGTTTGTAACATTTCGTTGAAAACTTCTGCCAGATGTTGGTTGAAAGATAGGTGTATGTGTAGAATTGGAGTTCTGGTTGTCCTGAGTTGAGAGACTAAGTTTGGCAGAGTTGACAAAAAAGTGATTGAAATCATCAACAGTGATGTTAGCAGCATCTGTGTTGTCTTTATAGTTTATATCAATACCTAGCTCTGCTTTTATTACTTTCCATGGAGCCTCACATTTATTGTGTGATATTTTATTGAAATCACCATTTGCTTTACACTTGGCTATTTTAATTTCAGATCTCTATTTTCTTTTCAGATTTTTGTAAGTTTCTTTATCTACTGCTCCCTTTTTGACCTTATCGTGATAAGTAGTTACCAATAGTCCTAGTTTTTGTAATTGAGGTGAAAACCACTTCTTTTAAGTTGAGTGGCTAGGTTTCCTGACTGTTTTTTTTTTTTTGTTTTTTAAATGGTGGACAGCATGTATGGAAGATTTCAGAAATCATTTTGAGGAATGTGCTGAAGGCTTCATCCACATTTCTGGAGGAATGTATAACAGTATTCCAATCTATAGACTTAAGTTCTTCTCTGTACTTGCTAATATTTCTATCTGTAAATAGTCTCACACACTGAGTTAGTTTCTGGTCTTCTTTTGGTTTTGCAGTAGTTAGTTTCACCCATATACCTCTATGGTACGACAGGTAATCGATATTAAATAAGCCTAGCTCGAAATGACATTTGTATACATTTGTTATTAGATTGTCAAGACAGGAGAAATGCCTTGTAGGACTTCATTAGCACAGAAGAGATTATAGGATCTTAACATATTTATTAAATTAACATTACTGGCTTTTATTTTCCTAATGTCTATGTTTAGATCCCCAAAAATTAATACTTTGTATTTAGCATTCTTTTCTATACTGATGGCAAGTTTTTCTAAACATTCTAGAAATTGTTCTACATTACTTTCAGGAGTGTGATATAAAGAAAAATTTATGAGCTGTATGCTAGGTATAATCAAAGCAGCTGCTTCAAAAACACCTTTAATGCATAAGTCACTAACTTCAAGAACAGAAAACCTTAAGCCTAGATCATTGCTAACATGTATGGATGAACCACCATAAGATTCACTGGGTCTGCAGTAGTAAGTAGCTAATTTGAAACCTGATGGTATATACAGTATATATCTTCTTCCTTTAACCAATATTCGTTTATGCATCAAATCATTCTTTTGTTACTTTTTAATAGTATACCAAACTCTTTCACCCCCCTCCCCCGCCCCCCATGAACCATGGATCTTCCCATTGGTGGGGAGGCCTGCGTGCCTCAGCGATATAGATAGCCGTACCGTAGGAGGAACCACAATGGAGGTGCTACGGTCGCAGGTTCGAATCCTGCCTCGGGCATGGATGTGTGTAATGTCCTTAGGTTAGTTAGGTTTAAGTAGTTCTAAGTTCTAGGGGACTGATGCCCTAAGATGTTAAGTCCCATAGTGCTCAGAGCCATTTGAACCATTTTTGAACCACAATGGAGGGGTATCTGTTGACAGGCCAGACAAACATGTGGTTCCTGAAGAGGGGCAGCAGCCTTTTCAGTAGTTGCAGGGGCAACAGTCTGGATGATTGACTGATCTGGCCTTGTAACACTAACCAAAACGACCTTGCTGTGCTGGTACTGCGAACGGCTGAAAGCAAGGGGAAATTACAAATGTAATTTTTCCTGCGAGTATCCAGGTTTACTGAATGGTTAAATGATGATGGCATCCTCTTGGGTAAAATATTCTGGAGGTTGTAACGCCAGAAATGCATATCCTCCTATTTCCATCTATTGTACTATAATTTTTTTTCCTTATTTTGTTACCTCAAGATATGACATTTCTGTCTCTTTATATATATTGTAATTGTTTTACTGTTTGTATATATATATATATATATATATATATATATATATATATATATGCATTTATGTGGATGTATAACTGGTTGTTTTGTAAATATTATTTGTGTTTTACACTGGGTCTTGCCTAGGGAAAACTATGCTATCGAACGAATACGTCGATAGGTTGTGTGGAGAACCAGAGTGTTTAGGATCTTTAGTAGTGTTAACTCTGTCACATGGAGCGCGGGCAGAGGGAGTCTGGCCGGAGGAGTGCAGTGGAGCAGGTGTGTTGTGTGAAGCTCCCGCGAGTTGCCGCGCTTTCGGGGTTTGGCAGCATGTAATTGCGCTCGACTTGCGATGATAGTTTCTGACATAGTGTTGCGGACGGGAAGCATTAGCTGGCGCACATCAAGAGCCCGTTTCGTCTGGTGACTGTGTCGAGAAGAAGGCGCGCCAACATCCAGCTTCTGCAACAGCGACGGCCGACAATGAGTGACTGTCGCCACCTCCTCGATCGACGGCTTCAAACCTTAAATCAACCAACAAGGAAGACTGGAAGCATGTAAAGTTTTAGAACTGTATGGCAGACCTCAGCTTTTCAAACTTTTAAAATTGTCGCATCAAAATTACAGTAACTTAGCATGAACCTTTGCTGCTCGTTGTCCCAATTGCATTACCAAGCAGGGTCCCTTCCTTTTCCGCAATGAACCCGAATGTCATTGAAATTCAAATGCCAGCATTAAAGCAATATTATTCTATTTCACTGCTTTAATTTCAAAGTTCAGTTAAAGTATTCATAGCTGGCTACAATATTCAGATTACACAAGCACAAATTAAGAGTGAGAGTTTTGTTACCATATTTTAGCTTACCTGTGTCTGCAGCTCAGCTTGGTACGTACTAAATTTTACTACTGTTAATTGTTCAGAATCATTTAATTCAAGTTCAAAGCTAAATCTCTTATTTCTAAATTGCGTAGATTCAAGTAGCTTTTGAAGTGATTGTTGAGGTAGTCCAAGACTAACCGTATTTTACTGAATTTCGATGTGCTTCAGAAAGAAAACTCACTATTAACTTCAGTCACTAAATTAACTTTCGATTTTCCGGTTTTATTAATTCTTTTGCTAAATTAAGTCAGAGTGTAGCGAAATTTATTACTTCTGACAAACTTTCAGTTTTCACACTACACGTGTCAACTTTCAGTTGCCACACTTCTAGTGCTAATTATATGTGTAATAACCTTTCTTTTTCAGTTACTATAGTAATTGTCCTTAGGACTAGCGACCGTAATTTCCCCCAAATCTCAAATATCTAATTACCGCTAGTTCATTGTTAACGTAACGACCGCACATTTACTTTCTTTATTAACTTTACCCCTTTTCAAAATTAATTTCCACCACTTTCATTGGCATTTCTCCTTTCATTTAGATGTAACTCTTTCCTCCCTCTTTACCGACAATTTAACTTCTGTGACGATTGCTTTTCCCAAATTTCCATTAGGTACACACGGTTTAATTTTTCACTGTCATTAAGGTCGATAAGTGAGGGGGAGGTTACAAGGTATAATAGTCCCCAATTTGGACCTCCGGGCGGGGACTACTCAAGAGGATGTCGCTATCAGGAGAAAGAAAACTGGCGTTCTATGGATCGGAGCGTGCAATGTCAGATCCCCTAATCAGGCAGGTAGGTTAGAAAATTTAAAAAGGGAAATGGATAGGTTAAAGTTAGATATAGTGGGAATTAGTGACGTACAGTGGCAGGAGGAACAAGACTTTTGGTCAGGTGAATACAGGGTTGTAAATACAAAATCAAATAGGGGTAATGCAGGAGTAGGTTTAATAATGAAAAAATAAAAATAAAAATAGGAGTGCGGGTAAGCTACTACAAGCAGCATAGTGAACGCATTATTGTGGCTAAGATAGACACAAAAACCACGCCTACTACAGTAGTACAAGTTTATATGCCACCTAGCTCTGCAGGTGACAAAGAAATTGAAGAAATGTATGATGAAATAAAAGAAATTATTCAGATAGTGAAGGGAGACGAAAATTTAATAGTCATGGGTGACTGGAATTCGAGAGTAGGAAAAGGGAGAGAAGGAAACGTAGTAGGTGAATATGGATTGGGGTAAGAAATGAAAGAGGAAGCCACCTGATAAAATTTTGCACAGAGCATAACTTAATCATAGCTAACACTTGGTTCAAGAATCATAAAAGACGGTTGTATACATGGAAGAAGCCTGGAGATACTAGAAGCTATCAGAGACATTATATAATAGTAAGACAGAGATTTAGGAACCAGGTTTTAAATTGTAAGACATTTCCAAGGGCAGATGTGGACTCTGACTACAATATATTAGTAGATTAAAACTGAAGAAACTGCAAAAAGGTGGGAATTTAAGGAGATGGGACCTGGAAAAAGTGACTAAACCAGAGGTTGTACAGAGTTTCAGGGAGAGCATAAGGGAACCATTGACAGGAATGGGGGAAAGAAATACAGTGGAAGAAGAATGGGTAGCTTTGAGGGATGAAGTAGTGAAGGCAGCAGAGGATCAAGTAGGTAAAAAGCGAGGGCTAGTAGAAATCCTTGGGTAACAGAAGAAATATTGAATTTAATTGAAGAAAAGACCAAATATAAAAACGCAGTAAATGAAGCAGGCAAAAAGGAATACAAATGTCTCAAAAATGAGATCGACAGGAAGTGCAAAATGGCTAAGCAGGGATGGCTAGAGGACAAATGTAAGGATGTAGAGGTATATCTCACTAGGGGTAAGATAGATACTAACTACAGGAAAATTAAAGAGACCTTTGGAGAAAAGAGAGCCACTTGTATGAATATCAAGAGCTCAGATGGAAACCCAGTTCTAAGCAAAGAAGGGAAAGCAGAAAGGTGGAAGGAGTATATAGAGGGTCTATACAAGGGCGATGTACTTGAGGACAATATTATGGAAATGGAAGAGGATGTAGATGAAGATGAAATGGGAGATATGATACTGCGTGAAGAGTTTGACAGAGCACTTAAAGACCTGGATCGAAACAAGGCCCTGTGAGTAGACAACATTCCATTAGAACTACTGATGGCCTTAGGAGAGCCAGTCATGACAAAACTATACCATCTTGTGAGTAAGATGTACGAGACAGGCGAAATACCCTCAGACTTCAAGAAGAATATAATAATCCCAATCCCAAAGAAAACAGGTGTTGACAGATGTGAAAATTACCGAACTATCAGTTTAATAAGTCACGGCTGCAAAATACACTCCTGGAAATTGAAATAAGAACACCGTGAATTCATTGTCCCAGGAAGGGGAAACTTTATTGACACATTCCTGGGGTCAGATACATCACATGATCACACTGACAGAACCACAGGCACATAGATACAGGCAACAGAGCATGCACAATGTCGGCACTAGTACAGTGTATATCCACCTTTCGCAGCAATGCAGGCTGCTATTCTCCCATGGAGACGATCGTAGAGATGCTGGATGTAGTCCTGTGGAACGGCTTGCCATGCCATTTCCACCTGGTGCCTCAGTTGGACCAGCGTTCGTGCTGGACGTGCAGACCGCGTGAGACGACGCTTCATCCAGTCCCAAACATGCTCAATGGGGGACAGATCCGGAGATCTTGCTGGCCAGGGTAGTTGACTTACACCTTCTAGAGCACGTTGGGTGGCACGGGATACATGCGGACGTGCATTGTCCTGTTGGAACAGCAAGTTCCCTTGCCGGTCTAGGAATGGTAGAACGATGGGTTCGATGACGGTTTGGATGTACCGTGCACTATTCAGTGTCCCCTCGACGATCACCAGTGGTGTACGGCCAGTGTAGGAGATCGCGCCCTACACCATGATGCCGGGTGTTGGCCCTGTGTGCCTCGGTCGTATGCAGTCCTGATTGTGGCGCTCACCTGCACGGCGCCAAACACGAATACGACCATCATTGGCACCAAGGCAGAAGCGACTCTCATCGCTGAAGACGACACGTCTCCATTCGTCCCTCCATTCACGCCTGTCGCGACACCACTGGAGGCGGGCTGCACGATGTTGGGGCGTGAGCGGAAGACGGCCTAACGGTGTGCGGGACCGTAGCCCAGCTTCATGGAGACGGTTGCGAATGGTCCTCGCCGATACCCCAGGAGCAACAGTGTCCCTAATTTGCTGGGAAGTGGCGGTGCGGTCCCCTACGGCACTGCGTAGGATCCTACGGTCTTGGCGTGCATCCGTGCGTCGCTGCGGTCCGGTCCCAGGTCGACGGGCACGTGCACCTTCCGCCGACCACTGGCGACAACATCGATGTACTGTGGAGACCTCACGCCCCACGTGTTGAGCAATTCGGCGGTACGTCCACCCGGCCTCCCGCATGCCCACTATACGCCCTCGCTCAAAGTCCGTCAACTGCACATACGGTTCACGTCCACGCTGTCGCGGCATGCTACCAGTGTTAAAGACTGCGATGGAGCTCCGTATGCCACGGCAAACTGGCTGACACTGACGGCGGCGGTGCACAAATGCTGCGCAGCTAGCGCCATTCGACGGCCAACACCGCGGTTCCTGGTGTGTCCGCTGTGCCGTGCGTGTGATCATTGCTTGTACAGCCCTCTCGCAGTGTCCGGAGCAAGTATGGTGGGTCTGACACACCGGTGTCAATGTGTTCTTTTTTCTATTTCCAGGAGTGTACTAACACGAATTCTTAACAGATGAATAGAAAAACTAGTAGAAGCCGACGTCGGGGAAGATCAGTTTGGATTCCATAGAAATATTGGAACATGTGAGGCAATACTGACCCTACGACTTATCTTAGAAGCTAGATTAAGGAAAGGCAAACCTACGTTTTTAGTATTTGTAGACTTAGAGGAAGTTTTTGAGAATGTTGACTGGAAAATTCTCTTTCAAAGTCTGAAGGTGGCACGGGTAAAATACAGGGAGCGAAAGGCTATTTACAATTTGTAGAGAAACCAGATGGCGGTTATAAGAGTCGAGGAACATGAAAGGGAAGCAGTGGCTGGGAAGGGAGTGGGACAGGTTTGAAGCTTCTCTCCGATGTTATTCAATCTGTATATTGAGCAAGCAGTGAAAGAAACAAAGGAAAAATTCGGAGTAGGTATTAAAGTCCATGGAGAAGAAATAAAAACTTTGAGGTTCGCCGATGACATTGTAATTCGGTCAGAGACAGGAACGAACTTGGAAAAGCAGCTGAAAGGAATGGATAGTGTCTTGAAAGAAGGATATAAGATGAACATCAACAAAAGCAAAACGAGGATAATGGAATGTAGTCGAATTAAGTCGGGTGATGCTGAGGGAATTAGATTAGGAAATGAGACACTTAAAGTAGTAAAGGAGTTTTGCTATTTGGGGAGCAAAATAACTGATAATGGTCGAAGTAGAGGGGGTATAACATGTAGACTGGCAATGGCAAGGAAAGCGTTTCTGAAGAAGAGAAATTTGTTAACATTGAGTATAGATTTAAGTGTCAGGAAGTTATTTCTGAAAGTATTTGTATGGAGTGTAGCCATGTATGGAAGTGAAACATGGACGATAAATAGTTTGGACAAGAAGAGAAAAGGAGCTTTCGAAATGTGGTGCTACAGAAGAATGCTGAAGATTAGATGGGTAGATCACATAACTAATGAGGAGGTATTGAATAGGATTGGGGAGATGAGAAGTTTGTGGCACAACTTGACTAGAAGGAGGGATCGGTTGGTAGGACATGTCCTGAGGCATCAATGGATCACCAATTTAGTATTGGAGGGCAGCGTGGAGAGTATAATCGTAGAGGGGGACCAAGAGATGAGTACACCAAGCAGATTCAGAAGGATGTAGGTTGCAGTATGTACTAGGAGATGAAAAAGCTTGAACAAGATAGAGTAGCATGGAAAGTTGCTTCAAACCAGTCTCAGGACTGAAGACCACAACAACAACACCAAGCTCATCAGCTTTATTTTTCAGAGACGTGACATATAAGTGCAGAAATAAGATATAGTTTCTGTCAGAGGAGGGGAGGAGTACAGTATTATGGGGCAACGGAGAACATTTAATTGTTTTTCCAGCCCTGGAATCTATGTTAGGTGGCAGTTGGACTTCCTTGGAATAAACCATAAAAAATCTTCATTGCTCTTTGTTGATTTTTTGAGCCTGCATGAAACAGAGTTGGAAATTTGTTTCACTTCACTGTTAACAAGTTTTATAAGAACTTGTTTTCCCAAATCATTTGGTACCGCTTCATCTTGAGGCAAAGATGATACTTTACCGTACTTACTGTGACTGGTCTATTCTTTTCTGCTACCCCTGAAGATGATGGAGGAGGAGCTGATTCTGTTTCTGCTGGTGGAGAAGTTGGTTTAGTTGTTGCTTGTGGAGGAGTTGCTTCTGCTGTTGCTGATGGTGTTTCTTCTGCTACTGCTGGTGAAGGAGTTTGTTCTGCTACTGCTGGTGTGGGAGATGGTGTTGCTGCTGTAGAGCTGGTTCTAGTGCTGGAGGAGTTACTTCTGCTGTTACTGCTGGTGGTTCTTATGACTCTGCTGTTGATTCTACTGCTGTTAGTATTGCTGCCTCAGGTACTTCTGCTGCATTTTCTGTTACTGTATCTGATTCTGCCTTAGTCATTCGTGGAGATACTTTCTGTTGTGATGGTACTGGTACCCCTGATGATGTTGTTCGTGAGTGTTGCAGTCTCTTAATAATTTACATTAGTTTTAATGTAACAAGTTTCTTTCCAAGGCCATGAGTAGTGTGGAATCTGCATCCAATGGTATTAATATTAACAATAAAAATGTTTCTATATTGCTTGCATATACTGGAAAAAAGTTAATTGGCAGCACTAATTTCCTTGTTTACACACGACAAGGGCATCAGTTCGTACCTTTGTGGTATATTTACGAGGATGACATTTGTATGACTTAGTTCCGATAAACACTTCTTTAATTCGCAGCAGGCTTTAGATGTATCATTTTGGTAAATGTCATTAGATCCCACCAAAGAGAATGTAAAGGCAACAGTGATGAATCTAAATGGAATTTTTATATTTTATGAAGTTGCCAAGACCATTAATAGTTATATTTCACATGATGTAATATCTTTAAAAAATTTTTTTGTTTGTTCTTTGGTAGTAAAGCTGTGATGATTCCGAACAAAAGTCAATAAAGTAGTCTTAAGCAGGTAAAGTGGCGTGTGTTCTTGGTGATTTAAAATTAGACTAAATATTGTCAAGCAACATCTTTTGGGAACTGCCGCAAATATTACGTTACAGCATTTATATTTGGTGACCCCGACGTGATAACAAGAAGATATGACGACAAACGGGAGTTCCGAAGATCGCCTGGAAGCAAACAATGTTAGCATCAAAATTCCGCCTTTTTGGAGTGAAAACCCCGAAATTTGGTTCTATCAAGTAGAAGCACAGTTCAGCATTTGCAAAATTGTCACAGAAGAAACTAAATTTAACCACCTTGTGTCACAATTAGAACCAAAATACATCGTGAATATTTGGGACATTATTTGCGGCACAGATGCGAAAAAATATTCGTTGGCTAAGGAACGTCTACTGAATATTTTCAAAGAAAGTGAAGATAAGCGTATTAAGAGATTAGTTACTGGCATTGATTTGGAAGACCAAAAACCTAGTCAGTTATCACGCAAAATGCAAGCTTTGCCAGGAGTAGATGTGTCAGAAAAAGTCCTAAAGACACTTTGGCTAGAAAAACTTCCGGATTCTATAAGGAACATTCTAATTGTCAGTGAAGAGGGACCCGAAAAGGTGGCTACAATGGCTGATACAATAACAGAAATAAGTCCCCGTAACGAATTGTTCATCACAAAAAGTGGTGCTTGTAGCCAACAGGATCTTTCGACAACCATGAGTGACTTGATGACAAGAATTTCGGGGCTAGAGCAACAAATGGCCGCGTTGTCAACTGGTTATCGAGGCAGGTCTCGTAACAGAAGCTGTGAGCGTCAATGTAAAAGAAGTCGTAGCAAGTCTCGAAATAAGTACAACCCGAAGGGCAAGTACTGTTATTACCACTTCCGCTTTGGGCAGAACTGCAAGCCTGTAAAATGCACACCTCCATGCAGCTGGACTGAAAAGGGAAACGAGACCCAGCAGCTGAATTAGCGGCAAGTTCTGCTGCCCAAGTCCATTGCCGCAAAACCCGCTTATTTGTAACCGACAAAAAAACGGGATTGCAATTTTTAGTCGACAGTGGGGCGGATGTTTCTGTAATTCCCGCTCACGCAAATGTTAATGGTGATTCACCATATAAATTGTAAACACTATAGTAGCACTGAAGGCCCACCTGTGTTTTCTAGGGCAAGACAATTAGACCCAAAGCGCATGGCGATGGCAAAACCAGAATTTAAATTCATGTTAGACAATGGCATCATTTGACCATCTAAATCTGCATGGGCAAGTCCTCTCCATATTGTACCTAAGAAGGATGGCTCAATACGTCCGTGTGGAGATTATAGACGGCTAAATGAAAGAACAATGCCAGACCGTTATCCTGTACCTAGAATAGAAGATTTCCATTGTATTCTTCAAGGCAAAAACATATTTTCTAAAATCGGTCTCTGTATGGCCTATTATCAAATACCTATTGCTGAAGAAGATAAGCACAAAACAGCTGTAATCACATCATTTGGACTGTATGAATTTAATGTCATGAGCTTTGGCCTGCAGAATGCACCTTCAACATTCCAGCGATTCATTAATGAAGTTTTGTGTTTCCTTACCTCGATGACATTTTAATTGCCTCATCCAGTATTGAAGAACACCGAACACACCTGAAACTGGTCCTGGATCGATTGTCTAATCATGGACTTCGAGTCAACATTTCAAAATCAACCTTTGGAGTAAATGAAACTGAATTCCTGGAGTACTGGATAACGTCAGAGGGATCCCGTCCACTACCTGAGAAAGTGCAAGCAATTTTAGAGTATAAATTAGCTGACTAGCTGCATGAGCTCCGCAGATTTCTTGGCATTGTCAACTACTACCGTCGCTACCTTAAAGATGCGGCACAGACTCAAGCTGTTTTGCATGACTATCTTAAGGGAGCAAGAAAGAAGGATAAAAGACAAATTCAGTGTACTGAAGAAGCAAAGAAAATGTTTGAGAAATCTAAACAAGATATAGCAAATGCTGCATTAATGGTTTTTCTTAACTCAGAGTTACCGATAGCATTATGTACAGATGCATCTGATATTGCTGTTGGTTCTGTGCTCCAGCAACTGGAAAATGGAAATTGGAGACCTGTTGCATTCTTTTCACAGAATCTGAGTAAATCACAGAAGGGTTACAGTACCTATGACCGAGAATTATTGGGAATTTACCTTTCTGTAAAAAAAAGTTTAAGCATTTACTGGAAGGAAGAGACTTCATAATCTTCACTGATCATAAGTGACTCATATTTGCTTTCAAGCAAAACAATGATAAGGCATCTGCTCGGCAGATGAGACAGTTGCAGTACATTTCACAATTTTCGACCGATATTAGTCATGTCAGTGGCCATGACAATATTGTTGTAGATGCCCTATCCAGAGTTGATGAAGTAGTAATACTGGACTATAATGAAATTGCCAAAAACCAGGAACAAGATCAAGAACTACAGCAACTCCGAACAGGGAACAACTCCTTAAACTTCAAGTCATATCAACTTCCATCAGGGAAAACATTGTAGTGTGACACATCCACTGCAAATATCAGACATTACATTCGTCAACCTTTTCGTTATCAAATATTTCATCATTTTCATGGTTTAGCTCATCCTGGCATAAAGACAACAGTGAAACTGTTGAGTAGCAGAGCCATTTGGTCAAACATCAAAAGTGATGTGCGACAGTGGACTAAATCCCGTATCAGTTGTCAGAAAACCAAGGTCACTCGCCACACAAAATCACCGCTAGAGAAGTTTGAAGAACCTGATGAACGTTTCAGTGTTGTACACAGTGACCTCATCGGACCTTTTCCTCCTTCTAATGGCATGACTTGTTGTTTAACTTGTATTGACCGTTTCACATCTTGGATGGAAGTCATACCACTTGAAGACATTTCAGCTGAAAAAGTGGCAACAGCCTTCTAACAGCACTGGATTGCAAGATTTGGTGCACCATCACAGGTGATCACTGACCAAGGAACACAGTTTAAATCGCAGTTGTTTAATAATTTGGGCATAGTATGTGGAATGAAAATTCAGCACACAACGCCATATCATCCTCAATGCAATGGTAAAATTGAGCAACTATATAGAACTTTGAAGTCTGCAATCAAGGCCCATAACAGTTTTAATTGGACAGAAATTCTGCCTACTGTTCTATTGGGGTTGCTCACTGCAGTGCGAGAAACACCGAACCATTCCATTGCACAGATGGTATATGGAAAAAATATAAGACTTCCTAGTGAATTTTTTGAAGAGCCCGCTACAAAGATTGACCTTGATTCATTTGCATCTAATTTGCAAAAGCAAATGCTTCATCTGAAACCTAGTAGGCGTACACAAAGCAAATCAAGATAAGTATTTGTTCCAAAAGATCTGCAAACCTGTTCCCATGTCTTCCTGAGATGTGACAGAGTTATAAAACCATTAGAACCTACATATGATGGTCCCTTTCCTGTCATTTCAAGACATGAAAAATATTTCACTATTAAAAGGAAGTGCAAACACATAAATGTGTCAGTGGACAGACTTAAACCAGCTTATCTCCTTCAAGAAAAATGGGAATCAGAGAAGGAACTTATAAACTTTTCCAAGGACACTGAACCACAACATCCCACAGAGGAACCATCTCCAAATATCAGAATGTCCAGGTCAGGACGGATTATAAGGTTCCCACCTTGATTCTTAGAGCAGTTGTCTCTGTGGAGAATTAATCAAATATCATACTAGACATTGTAAAAAGTTTTTGTAATTATTTTGTATCATATCTTTTGTCATTCCAATACGTTTTTTTAATTGTTTTATGTTAATGTTGTGCTGATTTTTTAAAGAAAAGTCCTTCATCACCATGTATTAATTCGTAACCATGTTTCTGGTGGGGAAGTAGTGTACAGGCAACAGTGATGAATCTAAATGGAATTTTTATATTTTATGAAGTTGCCAAGACCATTAATAGCTATAGTTCATTACTGATAACATGATGTAATATCTTTAAAATTTTATTTTATTTTTTGTTTATTCTTTGGTAGCAAAGATGTGATGATTCTGAGATGGCTGCTAAGCAGAAGTCAATAAAGAAGTCTTAAGCAGGCAAAGTGGCGTGTGTTCTTGGTGATTTAAAATTAGACTAAATATCGTCAAGCAACATCTTTTGGGAACTGCCGCAAATATTACATTACAGCAGTTACAAGAACTACAAAATCTTTCGAAGACAGCTTTTTAATTTGTTCAGAAAAAACTAGTTTTCTTATTTCTGAGATGGGCGCCCTAGGCTTTACAAAGCTCATCGATTTCACATCTGAAGTTTTATTTATGCCTGAGACAATACCGTGGCTGTGGCTATCTCCTAAAATGTAAAGTTTTGGAACATGGTCGGGAGTTTTTGACTGGTCATTCCGAGAATTTTTCAAACCACCCTAGTACCATCAGACTTGCAGAGATGCATTATCCATATATTTCCTAAGAGTACAAGAACTAACAAGTGGGAGAATTCACACAATCTGCTTCAAATCTCATGCATCCAAGTTAGCGACAAGAATAATATACAGCAGAATGGAAAAGAAAACTGAGCATCTGATAGATGAGGATCAGTTTGGCTTTGGGAAGGACAACGGCACCAGAGAGGCAGTTGTAGTGCTGTGACTGCTAATGGAAGCAAGATCAAAGAAAAACCGAGACCCGTTCACACGATTTGTCGACCTAGAAAAAGCTTTTGACAACGAAAAATGGTGCAAGATGTTCAAATTTCAGAGAAAATTAGAGGTAATCTATGTGGAAAGACGGTATTACAAGAACGGGAACCAAAAAGGAACAATAAAACTGAAAGGCCAGGAACGAAGTCCGTGGATTGCAAAAAAAGTGTAAGACGGAGATGTAGTCTTCATCCCCTGCTGTTCAATCTAGACACTGAGGAAACAATGACGGAAATCAAAGAAAAGCTGAAGAGTGCGATTTAAATTGAAGATGAAAGGACATCAGTGACAATATTCACTTATGGCATGGCTATCCTCAATGGAAGTGAAAAAGAATTACAGGAACTGTTGCATGAAGTTAGTAATCTAACCTACCACACAAGGGGCCCGGGTTCGATTCCCGGTAGGGGACTGGGTGTTGTGTGTCCATCATCATCATTTTCATCATCGTTGACCCGCAAGTCGCCGAAGTGGCATCAACTAGAAAGGACTTGCAATACGGCGGCCGAGCTCCCCCGCATGGGGCCTCGTTGCCAACAATGCCATACGATCATTCCATTTCAATAATCTAACATTATAATCACTAGAGGTGGTGGCGTATTTATTCCAATAAGGTACTCGATAATATTGAGCAAGGTTATCATGGATTCCGAATGTGAATAAATCTGGGTAATGTTTACCACTAAAGATCGGCCAAAACTGGTAATGGGACGCTTTTATAGACAGCCTGGGTCAGGAGCTGTACCGATACAGCGCTTCAAAGGTAACTTACGGAATATCATTAGTAATTTTCCTGATCATTCTGTTGTAACTGTTGGTGACGTCAACTTACCGCGTATATAGACTGTGAGGGTCATGCTACCAAAACTGGTAGCAGCGAGAGCGATTCGTGTGACATTGTTTTGAACATGTTGTCCGAAAATTACTTGAAGCAGATAGTCGAGAACCAATTCAAATGGTTCAAATGGCTCTGAGCACTATGGGACTTAACATCTGTGGTCATCAGACCCCCTAGAACTTAGAACTACTTACACCTAAGTAACCTAAGGACATCACACACATCCATGCCCGAGGCAGGATTCGAACCTGCGCGGTTCCAGACTGAAGCGCCTAGAACCGCACGGCCACAACGGTCGGCCGAGAACCAACTCATTTCTGCTTAGAAAGTTTGACAGGATGCAGGGAATCTGAATAGTCAGCATCATATATTCAGTGATGAGGACGAAAACGTGAAGCCAAATTGAAAAAAAATCAAAAGGATTGTTTAATATGCCTTAGACAATTATGTTCCGAGCAAGGATTTAAGTTTGTTTTAGGGCGCAGAAACAACTGGGGTCATATGCACCCATGTCAGAACTGCAGAACACGAAGACAAAAAAGAAGTTAAAAACGACTACATGTTAAGCCCAATCGATGGAAGGAAGGACAGATAAAATCACGGACTTGAAGAAAGGACTGTAAAATACCCCTTAGAGAAATGAAGGTCCTGAACTAAAAATTAAAATTTCCTTCGCTATATTTCTACGACAGATAAAACTAAAACACGATTGACAAAATGGCCAATAACTTAGACAACAGACGTAAATGAGAAAAAATGGCTATGAGCACTATGGGACTCAACTGCTGAGGTCATAAGTCCCCTAGAACTTAGAACTACTTAAACCTAGCTAACCTAAGGACATCACACGCATCCATGCCCGAAGCAGGATTCGAACCTGCGACCGTAGCGGTCTCGCAGTCCCAGACTGTAGCGCCTAGAACCGTTCGGCCGGCCACTCCGGCCGGCTGTAAATGAGAATATAGATGGTTAAAAAAAAGGGCATTTCGTTAGGAAACCGCGATCTGTCAAATGCTGAGGGCAAGGAGCACAAAGTGGTGAGGGAGCACCACTTAACAGACGGCGATGACTAAAAAGACAGTGCCCAACACGCAACCTCATGATGAGAGGGCCGAGAGGAGGCAGTCCAAGACGATGGGAGAGGCTTATTTCTCTGGAGCTTGCTCCCATGAGGGGCCGACCAGTGGTGATACCAAACTGACACCACCTGCTGACAGACGGCAACACAGAAATCATTTGAGGGAATGGAAGAAGTAGCGAGCTGAGGTACGTGTGTGTCTGGATGAGTGTGTGTGTGTGTGTGTGTGTGTGTGTGTGTGTGTGTGTGTGTGTGTGTTAGCGCTTAGAGGTGCTCGACGACGAAGTTATCAGCACCCTGACACACGTTAAAAGAAAGGAATGTTGACAAAATTTGTAAAACGGGAGCATACACGCAAAGAAAGCGGGAAAAGACAAGAAATGCTGTACAAGAGAAAAACACGTAAGTGAAACGAGAAGGGAGCGTCAAGGACGCCACAGGAAATTGTTACTGCCTGGCAACTTACATAAAATATGGGCGAGCCAGTCACCCTGCGAACAAATTAAAACCCTCTCCCTAAAATCTCGGTAAAAACATTGGACAAGTCGTGGAAATTGAAAACTTAAACCACATTCGTCTGAATATTTCCTGAAAGAGATAACAGATCCGCCAGCAAGCCAGCCGCAGCCTGCTAGTCAGAAACTAAAACGCAATTAATGAAAAAACCGTGGCTCCCAGTGACCTGGACGCCACATGCACCACACATTGGAGGGTCCTCCCGCCGGAACAAGAAGCCGTGCGTCAGAGGACTGTGGCATACCCGAAGACGAGTGAGGAGAACCTCATCCTGTCTATGTGGCTGGAAGAAAGTACACCACACACGCGTTGTGGACTTGAGTAAACGTAGCTTATTGTCTGTCACTTCCAGCCACTCACCCTTCCACTGACGCAAGACTCTTGAGCTCAACAGCGAGGTGAGAGCGTGCAGGGGGTTGGCACACTGAAATACTTGCTGATCGAGACACGCCTCCTTGGCTGCGAGATCTGCCCTTTCGTTTCCAGCAATGCCAATGTCCCTGGAACCCAGCAGAAAGCAACCTCCTTCCCTTGTCGTTGCAGTTGGAGGAGGCCATCCTGGATGGTCTGGACCATTTTAACTGCTGGATACAAACGTTGCAACGAGTGAAGGGCGCCGAGGTAATCGGAACAGACAAGAAATGTAAGACGGAAAGAGTATTTCATCTGGTCCAGTGCCTGCAAGATCGCATATAATTCTGCATCAAAGACAGTAACTGCTTGAGGCAGTTGGGCCTTGATGACACAATCTGGAAAAACAACAGAGTAACCAACAGAATCCCCCTGTTTCGACCCATCCATAAAAACTGCTACATAGTCGCGGTGCTCGGGTAAAATGCCAGAAAATGTTGCATTAAAAACGGAAGCAGGAGTACAATCTCTCTTGTACCGCACCAAATCTAAAATCACTCTGGGCCTCTCCAGTAACCAGGATGACAGGTGGTTAAAACCCTGGATTTGGGGCTGTACGGGTTCCACACTGAGGGACTCCAGCACATAGTGCACACAGATCCCAAACGGCATCGTAACCTGGGGATGGTGGGAAAAAAGACGGTCCAGAGGCGGATGAGTAACAATATGGCGAGCAGGTGAAGTTGGAGCTGCGAGAAACTTACACGCTTGGCGCACCAGTAGGAGCTGCCGCCGGTTGGTAAGTGGCGGTTCCCCTGCCTCTGCACAGAGACTGTGCATGGGACTTGTCCGATAAGAGCCCTTGGCCAGCCAAAGCCCCTCATGGTGGACCTCGCTGATCCGTACACTGTGCACCCAAAGTCCAGCTGTGAACGCATGAAAGGCCTATAAAACTGGAGGAGACTCTCTCTGTCTGCTCCCCAAGACCTGTGACTAAGGCACCTGATCACATTCAGTAGGGTTCTGACTTTAAGGTCTTACAGGTGTGGCAACTACGACAATCTGGAGTCTAAAATAAGGCCCAGAAACCACACAGAATCTCTAAAATTTAGGAAGGTATTGCTCATCTGCAAGGCAGATAAATGAAAAATACTACGAGAACGATTAAAATGAACACAGGCACTCATATCTCCACAAAACTGGAAACCTGTCTTCGTGGCACAGTCCTGTAACAGCAATACAGTAAGTTGCAACTGACGGCTTGCAGATGCAACACTGGAGCAGGAACATAAAACAGAAAAATCGTCCACAAATAAGGAGCGCTGTACTGGACTCTGTACCGTAGACGTGATACTATTGATGGCTATTGCAACACTTAAAACACTGCCCTGAGAGACACCATTCTCCTGCTCAAGCCGGTCAGACAGCGTATCACAAACTCAGGTCCTAAAAAATTGCTGATACAGGAAGGACCGAATGAAGGTGGGGAGACGGCCATCAAAGCTCCAGTGACGCAGTTGAGCGAGAATACAGTGTCGCTAAGTAGTATCCTACACCTTACTGATATCGAAGAATATTCCAATGCAGTGATGTAGACGTAGGAAAGACTGCTGAATAGCCGCCTGGAGCAGAGTCAGGTTGTCAACAGTAGACCGAAATCTTCGGAATCCACACTGAGAGCGGCTAAGGAGTTGCGTGGTCTCCAACAGCCAGACCAGATGCCAGATAACCATTTGCTCCCGGGTTTTCCTACACAGCTCGTTATGGCGATATTCTGATAACGGTCCTTTCCTGGTTTGAGGAAAAGTATCAAAATGTCCTCTCTCCACCAGTTGCGGGAGTTACCCGTCTACCACATAAGATTAAAACATTCAAGGAGGATTTTTTAAAATGCTGTTGACAAATATCTTAGCATGCAGTACTGGATCTGGTCGTGACCAGACGCTGTGTCACTAGTCTCAGACAGAGCTAATTCCGGCTCCCACATGGAGAAAGAAGAGTTGTAAGTTTCAGAATCATTGGAATCAAAGTCCAATTTACTCCTCTCTGGAGTCGTACAGTAGCGACGATACGCCAGTAGCAGGTAGCGTGAAGATAAGCTGCCAGACCAAGACCCAAAAGTGAACTCCAGGAGGTAACAGAAGAGGGATGCGCCCCATACTGGTGATGAAAGGAGTCATTGAAGAAGGAGGCAAAGGATGGGTGGCGAGGCTTGGTAGACAAACGGCATGTGTATCTGCTGAGGAGGAAGTCATGGCGGTATGACAGCAGTAGTTCAGCAGCTTCTGCATACAGACTCTCAACCAGGGTACTGCAGAAGACGCTACTGGCCAAACGGACGCCAAGGTGGTAGACAGAGTTCAGGTGGCGTAAGAGGGATGGACATGCATATGCATAAACAACATGCACATAGTCTAGTTTCGAACAAAGAAGGAACCGGTAGAAACGGAGGATGGTGGTCTCATCCATCCCCGGGAAGTACCGCTGAGGACATGTAGCACACTGACAGACTGTGTTCAGTGGGCACCCATGTAAAATTCATGGGGGACCCAATGAAGTTACCTATCGAGCATGAGCCCCAGGAATTTCGTAGTTTTAACGAATAGAAGAGCGACAGGCCCAAGACGAAAAGAGCCGGAAGAAACAAGTTGCGCATCCAGAAATCCACAAAATCGGTTTTGTCAGTAGAAAAGCGAAAGCCACTGTCAATGCTCCAAGAGTAAAGACGATCAAGGCATTGCTGAAGACCCGGTCAAAGAGACAAGTCCTTGGAGAACTGCAATAGATCGCAACATCATCAGCAAAAAGGGGGCCAGAGATGCCTGTCAGGAGACAGGCCATAATAGGGTTAATGGCAGTAATAAAGAGCACGACCCCCTGTACGGAACCCTGAGGAACAGTGTTTTCTTGGATAACGGTGTCTGACAAAGCAGCACCCACATATGCCTCGAAAACTTGGTCTTTTTTTAAAATTTGTAGGAAAAGGGGCATGTGGCCGTAAAAGTCCCATGTGTAGGGACTATGGAAGACAACAGGCCTCCAGCAAGTGTCACAGACTTTCTCCAAATCGAAAGGCACGGCCACAGTCTGGTGTTCCCGCAGAAATCTGCTCATGGCATGGTTGGGCAAAGCAACTAGACGGTGGTCTGCAGAATAGTGCGCTCGAAATCCACACTGGGCAGTGGTTAGCAAATTGCAAGTCCCCAGCCACTATACCAGCCGGGTGTGAATTATATGTTGCATCACCTTGCAAACACGGCTGGTGAGAGAAATGGGGCGATGACTAGAAGTGAGGTGTTTGTCATTACTGGGCTTTGGTATGGGGCATGACAGTGGCTTCTCGTCAGCATCTGGGAAATGCGCTGTCTGCCCAGATGCAATTGTGCAACTGAAAGAGAAAGTGCTTGCCCACAAGAGAAAGGCAGAGCTCGAAATCTCCGCAAAACAGCGACTCAAGGTGTTGGAGATAGCAGTAGAAAGGGATGAGGGAGTTACCCAAAATGCTGGAGGAAGTTTGCCCTTGTGACACCGAATGTGGGAGGGATGCAAATGGTACAGATGGAAAAGGTCAAGTTAAGAAGCACGATGCGGACTACAACAGCTTGAAGCCAGATAGTCAAGGAGATTGGTTGACTATGAACGTTATCCCGGATGAGTGGCGTGACTCCCCCTTGAGATTGGCCATCCTCAGGGGAAAGATCAAAATGGACCAGGAAGAAATAGAAGAGCTCAAAGCAATCTTGAGGAGGCAATTTTGTTTCCTGGAGGCACAAAACAAGTGGACACTGCAATTCCTTGTGCTGCCACAAGTCTGCTTTGTTGGATGAAAGGCCTTGAATGTTCCATTGGAGGAGAGACATGATGAGGAAAGGGGAGTAGAGAAAAAATGAAGGGGTGTTACCTCAGCACCTGCTGAGTGCCAGTCTTCGAAGACTTACTGCAACTGGATGCAGAGGCTGGAGGATCCTGTTCTGTGATATCTACACATGCATCAGTGGAGGTGCACACCAGTGATATAGTGGTCGGCAGGAGATGGTATCTCGTGGTGACACCATCGAAGAGGATCACTGATTTGGTGAGGGAGAAATCGTTTGTCTTTGTTTGATTTCTTCGATCCTTTCTGTTGGTAGAAGAAGACTCAGACCTCAGATGTTTGTTGGCTGGAGGGAAGTAAGAAGTGTTTATGTGTGTGTGTGTGGGGGGGGGGGTATTCCTTCTGTCCTTTCTGACCTGTCTGTTGTGTAGCGGATGACTTTGTCGCATGAGGCGAACTTTGGTGGGGCAGCTGCAGGAGGACATGGGGACGCTACCAACATATTGGGAGAGTTTACAACCGTGCTGCTGAATTTTAGGTCATATGTCTGGGTGGCCATGTCCTTCACTGAGGGAGATGTAAAAACAACAGTACTGTAAGTGCCAAATGGTAGAATGCAGGGTTTCCGACTAGCCAACAACTCGCAGGCGACTGGGTAATGTACTTTTACCTTCACCCAGATTTCCTGAACGGTATGGTCATTGGGATTCATGGAACAATCTTAAGATGAGGCGGAATGATCGCCATTGCAATTGGTACAGTGGGAGAGGGAGGCAGACAATTGCCCTCGTGAGCATCTCCACCACAGGTAACTCATTTGGCCAGGTGTCGACAGGACATTCAAGTGTGACTGTAACGTCGATACTGACAGTTACGCATCAGGTTCGGAATGTACAGTCGGTTTGTGATAACGTCATAGCCCACTTTCATCTTTGAGAGAAGCACCACTCTGTCGAAAGCGTAAACGAGAGTGTGTGTGGTTACAAAGGATACATCTTTTCTGTCGCCTGATGGACTGCAATGACACCCCAATCCGAGAGTTATGTTTGGGTTTCTGCCTCAGTCAGACCACCGAGCAGCCTGGTGTAAATAACACCATATGGAAGAATTCAGTGTTCGATGGTCCTCGACACAAATGAGACAGCTGTGGAGGAGCGAAGCTGCAAGCAGTTGTTAAGCTTGAGAATCAGAAGTAATCTCCAAAAGCAAAGTGTCATTCCATAACTGAGAGAAGGATTTGACAGGGCGAGCAGTTGCATCAATATCTTTCTGAAAAATGAACGGACTTACCATAGCAAAGACTGACTGTCTTCAGTGTGTGAAATCCTGAGGAGCTGTGGTGCAGCTGGGAGGGTCTTTGAATCGTTAACCTCATTCCTTTTGCATTTAGTAGACGTTGACTGTGAAGAAGGTGATTGGTCATTGTGAGGAAATCCCCCATGATTGCTAGCATCTCCAATGGTGCGCTCCCTCCTTAAATGATTGTTCACACCTAAGGTCACACCTCATAAACACCTAACAGAGGGACCAATCGGCAATTTAGTAAGGTAACAGCTCAGGCAATCACCCCTCCCTGGGCCTGGGCCTGGCCCTTACCAGGAGATATGTGTGAATCTTACCTATCGACCCACAGCTTGAAATTACGTGTTACCCAGTGACCTGTTACACATCAGACATGTTGGCTGGTCTTGAGGAGCACACAGGGAGAAGAAGAAAAAGTGCAGCCTCAAACGCCAAAGTGGAGGAAGGATATTGGAAGGTGAACAAAGGAAATAAAATGAACAAAAAACAATGGAGAAACTGTCATAATATCAGCTACTGAAAATGCATAATGTATTTCCAAAAATCATCCTGAACATGTTCCCCATGGAAGGGGAAATAGAATAGCAAGAGGGTAGACGTGCACCACGGAAGGGAAAAGATGCTGCAAAGGCTGGGGCACCCTTGATAGCCAAGCATGAACTCACCAAAAAGTTGCGAGCCATTTGAGGTTCAAGATCTTAAGGGATGCGAAAGACCCATCATGGTTTAATAGCCATAAACAAAGAGAACTTCATCTTAAATTCAAGGGAAGTCAAGGTCTACCTGACTGCCAAAAGCTGAAAGAAGTGAAAATGAGCGCAAGGAGAGGCACGAGAGAAACGTCCAGTGGCTGTGAAAGTAAAATTTTGCTAACCAATATGAGTAAAAGCCCTAAGAGGTTTCGCTCTTATACAACATCATTAAGTGGCTTGAAATGAATTTTTCATTCATTCATAGACCATACTGGCACTGAAACCGAAAATAACAGAAATTCTTGAATTGTTTCACCACATTAGATTATAACACAGTCCCTCCTATCAATCATCGTAGGAATGTAGGAATGGCAAATATTGAGATAACCCATCGCTGAATATTAAAGCAACTACAACTGTTATAGGCTTATGGATTATATTCATGGCCGAGAATACTAAGGTTTTTGAGAACAAATATAGCGTTATGGAGAACAGAGCTCTGGGCGATGTCATGTTCCTGTACTTCAGTAAGGCATTTGAGACCATCCTGCACTGCTGTTTAATACAAAAAAGGGATACGAGGTTGTCGAGTATCGAACCACATTTGCAACTCGATTCAAGGCTGCATTGGAGACAGACTATAACCGTTGCTCTTAACGGAACAAAATCGACAGGTGTAAAGGTAACGTCTGGAGCACCCCAAGAAAGTATAATACGACCATCGTTGTTTACAATTTCTGTTAATGATCTATTAGAAAGCACCAGATACTCGATAAGACTGATCAAATGCGACTAGATATAAACAAATAGAAATGCCAGAAGATAGTGAACGACCTGCAGAGGATTTATGAATTGTAGAGAGGAGGTGTGAGAGGAGGGGTGACAGAAGGGCACCAGAAGGGGCGACAGGAGGGCCAAGGAGGGGGGCCCTGGAGGGAGGCGAGAGAGATGGGGGGTGAGAGAGATGGGGGGTGAGAGAGATGGGGGTGAGAGAGATGGGGGATGAGAGGGATTGGGGGTGAGGTGAGAGGGAAGGGGATGAGAGAGATGGGGGGGTGAAAAAGAGCGGGGGTGAGAGAGAAGTGGGTGAGAGGGAAGTGGGTGAGAGGGAAGTGGGTGACAGAGATGGGAGGTGTGAGAGAGATAGGGGACGTGACATGGGGGGAGAGATAGGGGGAGAGATTGAGGGTGAGATTGGGGGGAGAGAGGGGGAGAGAGGGCAGAGGGTGGGGGGATAGGGGGATTGGGGGATAGAGGGGGAGAGGGAAGAGCAGTTAGGAGGGGGAGATAGAGGGAGGGAGAGGGAGAGAGAGAGAGGGAGGGAGAGAAAGAGAGAGAGAGAGAGAGCAAAGTGTCGTCCGTTCGAATCGTTTAGTTAGCGTGAAAGTGTTAGTAAGTTCTCAACAAAGTCCTTTACCAGACGTTACAAGAGGCATTCTGTATCATGGAGGGGTTTTACTGAAATTTCTTTCCAGGATGAGTCTGGAAGATTAGGGTGACACAAGATGTCTTAGACAAAGTTGTTAGTTAGTTAGAGCATTAGTACTGTTGTGTTTGACAGTCAAGTCATTTAAATATCTGGAAATAGGGTTGCAAAGTGATACGAAATGGAACGAGAGTGTGAATGGACGACTTTGGTTTATTGGGAGAATTTATGCAAGTCTGGTTCATGTCTGAAGGAAACCACACACACTAAGGTAAAGAAAGTAATGGGATAATTCCTAATATTGTGTCAGACCTTTTGCCCAGTATATTGCAGCAATTCGACCTGACATGAACTCAACGAGTCGTTGGAAGTCATCTGCGAAAGTACTGACTAATAGAGCCCCTACAGCTACCATTAATTGCGAAATTGTTGCAAGAGCAGGATATTGTCATTAAGCTGACCTGGGACTCATCTGACAAGGCCACAGTTTTCCAATCGTCTGGGGTCCAACCGATATGGTCACGAGCACAGGAGAGGCGCTGCAGCTGATTTCGTGCTGTTGGCAAAGATACTCACGTGAGTCGTCTGCTGCCATAGCTCATTAACAAATGTTCGATGGGATTCATGTTGGGTGATCTGGATGGACATATCATTCGCTCGAACTGTCCATGAAGTTCTCCAAACTGGCAACGAACAAATGGGGCCCACTGACATGGTGCACTGCCATCCATAAAAATTCCTTCGCTGCTTGGGAACCCGAAGTCCATGAATGGCTGCAAATGGCCATCAAGTAGCCGAAAATAGCCATTTCCAGACAACGATCAGTTTGGTTGGACCAGAGAACGGAGTCCATTTCATGTAAACACAACAGCACGCAGCTACGAAAGGCTTGCATAGTGCCTTGTTTGTTTCCATGGCTTCATGAGATCTGCGCGACACTGAAAACTGCTATTAATTCTTAACAACTGAAATCGGGACTCATCTGACAAGGCCACAGTTTTCCAATCGTCTGGGATCCAATCGATATGGTCACGAGCTCAAGAGAGGCACTGCAGCTGATTTCGTGCTGTTAGCAAAGGCACTCGCTTGAGTCGTCTGCAGCCGTGGCTCATTGACACTTCATTCCGTCGCCCTGTCCTAACGGATACGTTTGTCGCATGTACTGCATTGACTTGTGCTGTTATTTCACACTGTGTTGCTTATCTGTTCACACTGTCAACAGTGCTCTCGGTCTTTAAGGGAAGGCCAGCAACCACAGTGTTGTCCGTGGCGAATGGTAATGCCTGAAACTCGATATTCTCGGCACTCTCTTGATACCATGGAAATAGTAATATTTCGTTCCCTAACACTTTACGAAACAGAATGTCCCATGCGTCCAGCTCCAATACTACTCCACGTTCAATGTTCTGTCGAGCGGTCATAATCACGTCTGAAACCTTTTCACGTGAATCACCTGGGTACAAATGACAGTTCTGCCAATGGAGTACTCTTATCTACCTTTTGTACGCAGTTCTACCGCCATTTGTATACGTGCATATGGCTATCCCATTACTTTTTTTTCACGTTTATGTATGCGTATGTAAACACCAGACTGTCAAAATAATAAGTTTCAATGGAAGTAGTGCTTGCAATAATAAAAACCCACAGCATTCACATCAACCTGGTAAGTGTGTCAGACTGTCGAATAAATCGCGTATTATGTCGTAACACACCTCGGAAGTCTTAAACATGTTATGTATGTGGTTAATGATAATTGGTTCACAGACCATTTGTTGGCATCCAGTTTATAATATTATAGACAGTTATATGTCTTGGTTGTCTTTTTGTAAGTGGAGTATCGAGGTATTACATTTCCGAATAAACCATTAAAACTACAGTCTTACATAGGTTCACATGACCAGTTAAATATATAACAGTAACGTGTTCGAATTTTAGGAGCCATAAACAAAAAAGACATCGTGGTCAACACCATCTGAGCTAGTACTACTTCACCAGCAGACAAAGTGCAGAACGATTTTAGGGTTACATACTAGATAATTTTAACATGTTGGCTCAACCACACTGCCTCCTTCATGTATTACGAAAGTATAATTTGTTCTGTATTACTGCCAGCCATACAGTCAGACCTTCTAGAGCCATATAGTTGCCCTGTGTGTTCTCATATTTATCTCGCAAGAATTTTTCATATTTTAACACTTTCAAAAAACCACTAGGAAGGTTTGCTTACAGGTATGAGGCATAGACAGTCATCCAACCTACATACCATTATAATCTACAGTAGAATTGTCAGCATTGCAGGTTGGTGACTCTTGTGATCGATTTCCAGGTTACATAATTAAAACTATGGAGCATAACATTATAACTAAATACCGACTCTGATTATGTGGAATGTATGCACAGCCACAGAAATCAGCAGTATTTACTTTAATTCTCTGGAAGATGTCAGTTTAGACCTAAAATCCATCAGCCATATTAATCATGGAAGTGTAGAACAAGCCCTTGGATTACGTTATAGCACGGCAATATTGCTACGAACAGCTATAACACTAGCCTGCTGTGGTACAAACTTATGTTACCCTCTGAGAGGATTCGGGAAATTTGACCGCGCGTGTGACTAATGGATAAAGGTATCGGACTGTAATTTTGAATATATTGCAATTAACGGAAAAACTAAACAGGCTTTAACTTTGGGGTTAATGAAAGCAGTAAAATTCATATACGAATGCATTCAAAGATGCCATCTCTAAATCGAAGATAATTAGTCATTTAAATAAATATGTACAAGAATTCAACGTATTTACGATCAAGAATTACTAATCAGATGTGTCGGATAAAGAAAATTCAGAGTCGGACATCTGGAAACACCGCAAGTAGTTGGGACACAAAATTACGACGAGTAAGTTATCACAATCTGCTGGAAACATTGGTGAAAATGAGGTTCTGTTCCGCCTCTTGTCTCTTTAGTACACCAAAATAGAAGACAATGAAGTCACTTTTCTCGCAAGCTGAAAAAATTTCAAAGGTATTCCCAACATTGCCACATTTTTGGCGAGTGAACGCTTGTTGTCAGAGGCTGGGGCAACCATCACCCAGCAAAGAAACAGACTTCTAGGGACTAGATTATCTAAGTTTCTTTTCATAAATTGTCTATTAAAATCATTAAAACCAAGGAAATAAATCGTTTTTATGATAATGAATTTTCTTTACAAGATCCATTTTATTTAGTTCCGTAATCTAATTTAGATCTGTAATCATATTGGTTATTATCATAGTGTGTCATGAAACTTAATGTTAGGAAATGCAGGCAGACATATTGTATTCTATTTATTGCTCCTGTTGTCTACAAAAGCAGCTTTTGCGTAACACAGTGGACACACATTGGACACTACTGAAAGTGATTTCCAGGCATCTGTATTTAAGGTTACAACAAAACACTTTGTGCATTATTTATTTATATAGCACTCTTCATAAATTTAAATATTCTTCAATGTAGTAAAGGAAGTGATGCCATAAATATGGCTTTCGAGATTTTCCAAAGGTTTTGACCTCAGTAATAACGTTAATGTTTTCAGAAGTTTGATATAGTGCGTAACTTCCACTTGGAAAATACCTTTGTGGCGTAAAGATGTGTTGATTCGGGTTATATGTAAATTTTTGTTTTTTTCTGGTAAAATTAAGTCTGCTTTCCTTACCTATTACATTTACTTTAATGAACACAAGGGTTTCCATATCATATACAAATATTAATGAAATAATATCAGATACCTTAAACAGAAGTTTGCAAGAATCTCTAAGTTTGCATCAAAATGTGATTCTAAGAGCCCTTTTTTGTAGGTTGAAAGTGCTATTAGCTATTTTAGACTTTCCCAGAACGTGACTCCATATTTAAGGAGAGAATGATAGTAAGCATGGTATGCATTCATACTGTTTTCTTAGTACAGCATGATTTTAGTGAGCGAAGAATGTAACATATCTTGTGCAGTTCTGCGTTATGGTGTTCAATATGCTTTTCCACTTAACATTGCTCTGCAGCCAAAGTCCATCGAATTTGGTTTCAGTACTGTTAGTAACTAGTTCATCACTGATAGAGACCAATGGGATAAATATGTCTTTGTTTGGAGCAATGTGGAATTTTTGGGCAATGTTTTTTTTTTTTTTACTATTTATTACAAGCTGATTTTTCTGTGCCCAGCTGCTAAGTTGTTTTGTGACAGTGTTTACTGATTGCTTTAATACTATTCTTTACTGTCTCCTTTTTGAAGATTGTGGTGTTGCCTGCAGATATAATTGTTTTATATGCATCCACATTGAAGTTGAGATATTTATATATACAAGGAACAGAAGGTGTCTCATTACTGATCTTTGGGGTACACCATATTAAATTTGTTTGAAGTCTGATAATTCTTCAGATACAGTTTTAGGTGGATATCTGTGTGTGTGATGGACACTGTCTGCTTATGATTACTCAGGAAGAACGGATCCAGTTGTTAGATAGACTTCGAATACCATATTTTTAAATCTTTGAAAGCTGAATCTTATGATCCATCATTTAAAAAACTTTTGACAGGTCAATAAATACTCAAATTGTTTCCTGTTTTTTGTATATCAGGCTTAATAGGGAATCGATCCACTCATAAACAGAAGTGGTCACCGACCTCTTATTTCTGAATCAGTGTTGTTCATTGCATAGCAAATTGCTTTTATTTACAAATTTCAATGGCTTGCTAAATATATATTTTTTCTAATACTTTTGAAATGCAGGAGGAAATTGTGGTGGATCTGTAGTTATTTACATGATCTTTCTCGCTTTTTTATGTACTGGAATGTCTTTAGATGATTTCAATATGTCAGAGGAAGTGCCTGCCTGAAGCGAGCAGTCACGTACGTGTGTAAGTATTTCAGTTAGGTTTGATGCACTGTTCTTCAAGATTGTTGCATGGACACGATCAAAGCTAGCAGAGCTGGATTTTTTTTTCTCCTTTTATTGCATTATCTACTTCATCTTGTCACACAGAACTGTTGTATACTGACACTCTGCAAGCACTTATTTTGTGTTCATTGGCTTGGGTGTTCTTATGTAAGTCTGATTGCCCTATATTATCCGCAACACATGTGAAAAAATTGTTAAAAGTGTTAGCTGCTTTTAAGGCATTTGTCACTTTTTTATTTTTGTGAGTGTTGTATTTTTGCAGGATGGTTTGTGTTCACCAGGTTCTTTTTTTAAAACATTCCACATAGGATTCACTTTTTTGTCTGAAATTCAAATGTATTTGCCATTATGCATTATTTTTGTTGCTCTTGTTACTCTTCTCAGTATGCTGGAGCATTTTTATGGTATATTTGAATGTCAAGTGAGGAATTTTTTGAAATTTGGAAATTTGTGGTAAGTTCCTATGGGACTAAACTGCTGAGGTCATAGGTCCATAGGCTTACTCACTACTTAATCTAACTTAAACTAAGTTACACTGAAGACAGTACACACACACCCATGCCTGATGGAGGACTCGAATCTATAATGGGGGGAACTGCATGAACCATGGCAAGACGCCTCATGCCTCAGACCACACTCCCACCCCATGCACCCGGAATTTTTTGATTTACACTTTTCATTGAGTAATCTTTTTTCTAGCATGAAACCCTTATTCCCTATGTGATCCAGCTGTTTGTTCTAGAATTCCTCCTTATGGATACAGTTTTCAGTGGGACGGCAATTTGAATCAAATGGGTTACTGTATCAATGAAAACCTTGAAATTTTCAGGGAAATCATTAGTTTTTTTTATACTTGTGACCATTTTTCTTTCTGTAATAAAATGTTGAAGTAGTTTACATTATCCTGATTATACATTTTACTTGTGGCTTTTAAAGACATGTTGTTAATAACACTACCTTTCATTTTCAAGCTTAATATTTGAGCAAGACAGTCACTAAGTCTCGCTCTGAAAATTTTTGTTGATGTTCTGTGTAAACCTTTCTTGACTAGAAATTGATCTAAAGCTGTTTTACAAGTTTCTGCTACTTGGGTAGCAGCTTTCACTTCAGCCATTCACAGGTTAAATGCATATTTTGCTTTGTGAGCAGATTCTGATGCAGCTTGCTTGCATCCATTATGCTGCACTTGTCGTATTGTGTATACAGTTTCCTTATTTTAAAGTTTGCTTTCCGAAATTCTTTCTTTACAAATGAACTATAAATTAGACCGTGGCTGTGAGTCAGTGTGCCAACTGTTGTGTTCCTAAATCTGTTAGCTTCTAAAAAATTCTGCAGTGCTTTCACGCAAACCTCAGCTTCATTTTTTTCCGCATCATTTTATTCCATTATACAGACGTTAAAGTCATTTTCCTGCATTAGTTTCGTCTGTATGTTAGTGTGTACAACATTTTCACATCCCGCTTCGAGTTTCACTACACTAGTCACTTCTATGTCACGATTTTTGTCTCGAAAAATGCTGGATAGATTTCTGCCATGACTGTCTGTTAGTGAAAGTACACTACCCTTTTCCATTGATGATTCGTGTTTGTTATGCATAGTAGTTGCAAGAACACCATTCATTTTCAGCTCACTGATTGTTACAGCCTCACAAGCGTTTGGATAGTTGATATCACCATAATTTTTTTGCAAAACATGATATTTGTTTTTATAGGAAAAAGTAACAGCTTTTGCCAGGTCTGTTCTTTCTGCATTTGAAAAACTATCTTCATGCGACACTTTTATCTACTCTGACGATATATTACCTTTGACTTGTGAAATTTCACTTGTTGTTGGCTTCGATCGCAGATCCTGATTTTGTTTCTTGAGTGTGCGAATGTCTCTTCTTAAAGCACTGACTATGAATTGTAATCTTGAAATTCGTTCGTTTAGCGTTGCTATTTCAGTACTACAGTTCTTACATACTCCCTTTCTAACCGTATAACTGTAACTTTTGTTCAAGTTAGAATTCCACATTTCTACAATCGTGGCGATCTTGTACTAAATTCTGAAGAAATAGAGAACTATTTCTAGTTCTTTTGTGTTTTAAAATGTCTGTGACCACACTATTCACATTTTTTATTAAGCTACTTATAAATAAAATCATTTGGACATGCATTTCCTATTAAAATAAATAGAAACCGTTGGATTGTACTTTTGATAGTACTGAAGAGGGAGATTTGACAAATGGCAATCGGGCTGACAACATCTCAGATATACTCTCTCCTTGTATTTGTACTGAAAGTTGTCAATTTTCCACAACTGATACCACTGTATGATAAACGGGTTTAAAAATTATACAAGAGCCAAGATACATTATTAGAAGCTAATATAAATTATGTAGATAAAAATTATGCTATCCACGTTGTCCAGAGCGTCCCGTTTTATCATCTGTCAGCAAACTTTCCATTATTTCGTCTGTGGTAACGTCAGTATGCAGTAATGTGTGTCGATTCTTTCGCCTCTGGAATCATACCACTTTATACTGCATAAAAATACTTTTTCTTTATGATTCCAAATACACTTCACTTGTGACGAACGCGTATTGGATGGAGAATGTCACAATATTCGGAATGAAACAACACTATTGTTCTCTCACAGAAGCACAAAGCTAGTAAGATTATTGAAATTTCGTCTCGTCACTCAAGAACGCACCATTGTTACACTATTAAGGCCTTAGTGATATCGCTCCCTCTCTCATATCTACTCGTTACACACCCTCTCGACCAGTTATCGCATCTGCGAGATGATTTTCTTTCTTCTAAGCATGTAGTGATGCCATGTCTATCGCTCCCTCTGTATAAATTACAAAATCGATGTATTTTTCCAAGAGGCCTATGACTAGCTCTCCCTCCCTCCTCCCTCCCTCTCCTTCTCTCTCTCTCTCTCTCTCTCTCTCTCTCTCTCTTTCTCCCTCCAGAAGCAGATGGTGCTGCGATTGTAATAAGCCACACATACATGTTGTTTTCTAGGAAAGCATCGAAGAGATCTCTCCAGACTCTGATCTAGTGCTTATGTCACAATTCGACTGCATTAAGCATTTGCAGGTATCCTGGGTGACCATACTGTATCAAAAAATTATATCCAATTTGTCATCTTTTCATTTTTTGATACATGTCATTTTTTCCATATATAAATATGAAATGTAAATGTAAAATTTACAGAGCTCTGCGCTGAAGGAGGTTGAAAGAGAGAGAGAGAGAGAGAGAGAGAGAGAGAGAGAGAGAGAGAGAGAGAGTGAGAGAGAGGAGAGAGAGAGAGAGGGGGGGGGTGGCTTGTCAAGAGGCCCTTGGAAGAAAGATGTGGATTTTATAATTTATATAGAGGGAGGGATAGATCACATCAGAGATATACTTAGTAAAAACGGAATCATTATACCGATGTGGTAATCAGTTGAGGACTGTAATGAATAGATAGAGGAGGGGAGTGACAGAACATATGTCTTAGCAGTGGAACAATAGTGAATTTTTGAGAGACAAAATGGGATTGTCATACATCCACTACTTCCGTTTGTGTGTGAGGGAACGGTAGTGTTATTATATTCAGAATGCTGTGGCATTCTCCAACCAAGTCATATTTATCTGGAATCATAAAAAAGATTTGGATGCAGTATAAAGTGGTATGTATATTGCAGTGCCTGTGTTGTTGAGAAGAACAATGCAATGTTTCTTTGGTCACGTATGCATTCCCCTACACAGCTGATCGTTGTTTGTATTTGCAACTGCAAATAATTTCGTATATTTCGTAATTGCTGCAGTCGCCACAGTGTCTGTTCCTTCCGACATGCACGCATGTCCAAAGGAACGTTGTATCGTTGTTCTTAACAACACAGGTACTGAAATATTCTATTTATCCGCCGATACCGGGCAGCAACTTTCGGTCAAAAAATGCTGTCCCCTGTATCTGTGTTGGGAATTACGTAACATGTGTACGAGTACAGGTTGTGATGCAGAAACGACATATGGGAGTTTGGTTTGGCTACGAGCCGTGCATGGATAGCCAAGGCAGTTGAGGAGACCACTCGTGTAAAGCGGGAAATCCACATACAAGTCCCTGTCGGTCACAAACTTTCATTATACAACTGATGGGTGCTTGTATTCACAACTGCAAATACATTTCATAATGTGATATTGTCGTGTCCTGCCCTCTCGTCTAATACAGGGTGCCTAGGTAGCTGTTTTCTCAGATAGCTACACATTTAAGCAAATCTTATTAATGGCGTTTATTACAGTAAATTAAACTGACAATGCAGAGTGTGCATACAGTCTGGGAACACTTCCAGTTATTTATTGTACAGAACTGAACATTGTACAGATGTCATACATATTGCATTTAGAAGAGAAACTCCGAAAGTTTTTCTTACAAACATTCGATATGCGAACCAAGAGGCAATACGGTTATCGAATTCTTGCCATATGCGTCCCAGAATGGCATCGTCAACTGTGGCAGTCGCTTCCCGTATTCTCTCCTGGAACTCTGCTACATCACGTGGTAGAGGCGGTACGTACACCAGAACTTTAATGTGTCCCCACAGAGAAAAGTCACACAGAGTGAGATCTGGTGATTGGGGAGGCCATTTCATGAAACAGTTGTCCCCCTTCTGTAGCACGGCCGATCCATCGATGCGGCAGTTCCGTGTTCAGGTACCCATGAACTTCACGATGAAAATAGGGTGAGGCCCCATCCTGCTGAAAGATGAACGGAGAATCAGATTGCTGCAACATGTCCAAGTAGGAATATCCAGTGACAGTGCTCTCGGCGAAGAAGAATGGCCCGTACAGCTTTCGACGTGACAAGGGGCAGAAAACATTTACCTTTGCAGAATCACACTCAAATTCAATGCATTCGAGTGGATGCTTTGCACCCCAGACAGGACAATTATGCCCGTTCACTTTCCCATTAGTGTGAAAAATGGCTTCATTGCTAAAAATTAAGCGATCAACAATGCCATCCCCATTCTCATTCAGTTGTTACAACTGCGAACAAAACTCAAAACGCTTGTCTTTGTCGTCGTCATTGAGCTTCTGCACTAGCTCCAATTTGAGTGGTTTCATAGACAGCTTTTGTAACAAGAACTTTCCACACTGTCATTGTAGCCATTTCGAATTCACGGGAAGCACGACGCACCGACTTATTTGGACTCCTTATGAATGTCTCTCGTACATGCTCCACATTCACTTCACTCACACTCTGCTTCTCTTTGCCGGGCACAAGCAACCCGTCGTACCGAATTTGTTGTGCCAGTGGTAAATGGCCTTCCTTGTTGGTGGCTTCTTACCGTACTTGGTTCTAAACATCCGTTGAACAGCTGTAGCAAACTTGCTTTTGTCGAAATCCAACACACAGAAAGCTCGCTCCGCACCTGAACTCGCCATGTTTGCGACTGGCGCTGACAGTCGGCGGAAAAACTACGCTCTTGCGGTATACACGGAAAAAGATCTTTCAGGGTTTCTCTTCAAAATGACGTATATACAGGGTGTCCCAGCTATCTTGTCCACCCAAAATATCTCTGGAACAATAACAGCTATTGGAAAACGACTTTCACCGGTATCAATGTAGGGCTGGGGCCCATGAATGTACATATTTGGAAACATTCTACATCGAAAGCATATGTGTTTTTTAACACAAACTTATGTTTTTTTAAATGGACCTCCTATATTTTTTCTTCAGCAATCCATAGCATGACAAAGCACATACACAATGGCGTTGACTGCATCGCATTATTCCCATTACATCCCGAGATATTGAGACGCGAAGTTGACGCTTGAAACACCCGACATGCGCTGCTAGCTCACGTCCTGAGGCTCAGGCGTGAACCCCATGCTGCCCGTAATCGCGATGTGATTGACATGTGTAATCACACCTCCATACTTATCAAGAGGTCCGAAGCGAACAATACGGTCTGCTGCTATCAACTCTCATAAGCACATAATGGTTTCCCTCTTGCACGTTTTACGCATCTACGTACACAGTATGAACCAGTACCGATCGGGGTGTACACCCGTCAGGTTGTCTTATTTATCCTGCACATCCAAAATAAGGTTTATCTAATGCGTTATATGACCCATTGTGCCTGTCGCGCCGGGCCTGGCTCTACCTAGTCAAGTGTCCAACGTAGTTCCCACTACTGTCACAGTTACCACTTCGCCTTGTTTATGATTTGCGACCCATGCAAACTCCTGTACTCCACCACCCTCCGAGCATCCCATTTGTTGTTGCTTTGGCGTGCAGTACACCGCTTGCCAGTGTAGTCGTGCATCAGAGTAATCTAGTGACGGCACGGAGGTAGTACACATTGTGAATAAACGTTGTGTTGTGGAACTTATACTGTACAGTATAACGTACACATGAAGAAATGGTAGAAATGCTGCTGATCTGTGTAGAATGTACGTTGACGGGAAATACGTTATGAGATTGCTTGTTTGTTGATAGTACTGTTAGCGAACTTTATGATTATTAAGATAATATGCCTGTTTTCTACCCTACTCTACATACCTGTACTGTACCCTGTTGTAGGTAGACGAAATGCTGTTCTGGCAGAACGACTGTACAGAAAACGATTCCCTGACAAGCCATCGCCTTCGCGCCGGATGTTTGGTCGTCTCACATCTCGTCTACGTGAAACGGGAAGCTTAAATCCAAGACCTAGACATCGTCCTAGAACACGCACAGATGAACGTGCTGAAGTTTCTGTGCTCGCTACCATAGCTGTGAATCCTCAAATCAGCACACGTCAAATTGAACGTGAAGTTGGTGTGTCGAAATCAAGTGCACAGCGTATTCTTAAACGTCATAAATTTCATGCTTACCATGTTCATTTACACCAGTATCTTCATGGAAATGACTTCCGCAATAGGGTAACATTTTGTCGGTGGGCTCAGCAAAAACTTCTGACTAATCCAAATTTTTTTGCAGATGTTCTCTTTACCGACGAGGCATCATTCTCCAACAAAGGAATTGTCAATATGAGGAATATGCATTATTGGTCCGCAGACAATCCAAAATGGCTCCGTCAGGTAGAGCATCAATGTCCGTGGAAAGTTAATGTTTGGTGTGGGATTATTGGAAATACCATTATCGGACCTTTCTTTATAAATGGCATCCAAAATGGCAGACAATAATCCAGACTTATACGACACAATCTTCCTGTTCTCTTGGACACCGTACCTCTGAACCGGAGAATGGTCATGTGGTATCAGCATGACGGATGCCCTGCACATAACGCCTTACGAGCACGACTTCTGAACCGTAAGTTCCCTGGTAGGTGGATTGGACGACGTGGCCCAGTTAGGTGGCCTGCCCGATCTCCGGACCTTACACCGCTGGATTATTTTCTTTGGGGAGCAGTGAAGGATGCTGTTTACCAACATGAACCAACAACACCAGAGGACATGAAACAACGCATTATTGATGCTTGTACAGCCATCAAAGAGGAAACAGTAGCACGAAGTAGGGCATCCTTCATCTGCAGAGTGACCCTATGTATGCAAGCCAATGGGCATCACTTTGAGCGTGAGATGTGAACGCTATGTTTAGTATGTAGTGCTGGTATCACAGTGGAAGTTTTTACAAAGGGCCATTTTAACCAGTGATGTTAAGAAACATTTGTTTGCAACAATTTGTCATTTAACGCATTAGATAAACATAACATTGATAATTATGTGATAATAAAACTAATTTGTTAAACATGTTTACATTAATCTTCTATGTCCTACCTGAACTTTCCAAATCAAAACATTTTTACCTAAACAACGGTAAAGCTTTTAGTCCACGTGCTCGTTTCATTAAAACCATCAACATGAATTTTACTATTACGAGTGAATGGTTAACTGTCACTTGCGCTAGATCTATAGTAAAGTAATGTTTTAACGTTGAACGGCATTACCTTTTTAGTACCGGATTAACGATAAGCGAAGTTAACTTTGTGACTAACGTTGCAGTACACAGATATGTTACAGAACCGCATCACCCCTAGCCTATGGGATAAATACCTGCTGGAATGTACGACGTTAATACAGGATGACAGCAGACCGTATTATTCGTTTCGTACCTCTTGATAAGTATGGAAGTGTGATTACGCATGTCAATCACATCGCGATTACGGGCAGCATGGGGTTCACGCCTGAGCCTCAGGACGTGAGCTAGCAGTGCATGTCGGGTGTTGCAAGCGTCAACTTCGCGTCTTAATATCTCGGGATGTAATGGGAATAATGCGATGCAATCAACGCCATTGTGTATGGGCTTTGCCATGCTATGGACCGCTGAAGAAGAAATATAGGAAGCCCATTTAAAAAACATAAGTTTGTGTTAAAAAACACATGTGCTTTCGTTTTAGAATGTTTCCAAATATGTACATTCATGGGCCCCAGCCCTACATTGATACCGGTGAAAGTCGTTTCCCAATAGCTGTTATTGTTGAAGAGATATTTTGGGTGGACAAGATAGCTGGGACACCCTGTATATCTGTACAATGTTTGGTTCTTGGGCATTAAATAATTGAAAGTGTTCCCAGACTTTATGTACAGCTTGGCTTGTACCTAACTTTCCTTATTTACAAAGAGGGCCCAAGCAAATGGCGACATGCAAATAATCAATGTCCACCAATATATGCAATTTCCATGCAAGCGAATAATACAGTTCACAAGCCCCTGCTAACATGTTAGGATTGCGGCTCGCCTTCCGATGCGGCCGCGGCTTCCTTTTTTTTTTTTTTTTTACTTTGTTGCGTTTCGATTCCCCCCGTGGGGGGCAGGCTGGCAGCAGCTTAGTACGCTGCTCTTCAGCCCACAGAAATTTGTGTTAAAAAGATGAAGATAATAAATAGCAAAAGCAGGCGATAAAATCGGTGACTTAAATGGTAAAATGGCGGAAAATTGTGGAACTTAAAACATAAAACAAAGGGTTGATGGTGCTAACAAACGCAGTCAGATAAAATAATAGACGGATAATTAAAATATACCGTGACAGTCTGGTTTCTGTTCGCAACACTTTGGAAAGACGCTCAACACTGAACACTCACTTGAACACTGCACTAAAAAGTTGCCACAAATACGACATACCACAGCCGACGACAGACGGGGGGAACCTTGACAGATGATGGGAAAGAAAAAGGGGGGAAGGAGAGGAAAAACGAAGTGGAGGGGGGGGGGTCGGCTAGACGGAGCGGCGCTTATATTCTCGTCGTATAGGGCCCGCTGCTGTCGTGGTGTCGTTCTAGTCAGCGTGCTACTGGCCGACGTCGTCAAACAGCCCTCTCTGCCATATCGTTCCGTGGCGACGTGCCGGCGGTTGATGTAACGCCAGAACAGGTACGACTTGAGATGTGTAAGAATCGAAACAGACTGATTGCTTATTGACATTACACAGAGGAAATAATGAGAATTTCTCATATAGACGATAAGTAGAGGCTCCTTGGAAAACATGGATAGCATAACTTTTATCTATGTAACTTTCATTAGCTCCTAATAATATTGCTTGGTGTTTGTCTAATTTTTAAATTTTTATTGTAGATTTAAACTTGTTCTTTATTGTTCCCTCAGCTGATATCTGTGGCGAGAAAATTATTGTTTTAAACACATGTACAACTGAGTGCTTTGGAGGAGAGATGGGCGACTCCTCAGGAGCTGTCTGCCTGACTGCCATTTCGTGTTTGCTCCTCTCTACAGGGCTGTACAGTAGGTCAAGGGTATCTCGCAGCTGAATCGTCAGGGTCGTCCAGACATCTGTATCTGTCTGTGTGCTAAACAATTTGAATGCAAGCTATTGTAAAAATAAACAATGCTACAGAGGAACATTTCTGACGATCCCTAATTTGTTTTATTTACCTTATGCCAAAAGTGCAATGTCTACAAATGTCACTTCTTCGATAATGTTTATTCATAAAAAGTACGTAGTCCGATTTGACTTTACACAACACCAGCACGTTGACCAAAGCTACTGGTACCAAGTTTGGCATTACGTCATCGGTATTTTTTGGAAAAGTCTTCGACTTCTAATAAGTTGTGTACTACAGTGACAAAGGATAGCTTGCTATGAAATGAGATCAGAAATTTTATAAAACCACATTATGGGGTTTCCTTGTTACGCTAATACCGATACCACGTTGGCTTAATAGGTGTGGTAGATGAACCATCTTAAAAGGGAACGATAAAAACATTTAGCAACATCCTTTCTACAACCTTTTTCCTCTCTCAGATGCATCCAACACTGAACGTTACTCCAATATTGCCTGATATGCGATTCGTCATAGAGAACTATGTCATAGATGGGCTTTTGTCGGAGCTCTAAAGATACTACGGAATCTGGAGGGAGGAGGATTCATCGAAAAATCTTGATGTCCAACACCATACACCTGATGACATTACTGTAACCAGTACAAGTAGTGCGTGTTTTCGCTACTACATGAAGCATTTTTGTAAATAAGACTGTATGGATAAATCCAGCAGCTGACAAGAGCGCAATAAAAAAATATTGGAATGGTTTTATTCATGCCGACACCTCTCATTGCTTCGCGTTTCGAGAGATGCCACGCTGGTAGCCTGGCGATTACAGGCGCCGTCGCTGTGGCTACCGTGTGGGGGCTGCTCACAAATCACTTCTTAACGACTGCACTGCGACCACAGTCGTCTGAACACTCCGATCGTGGGCGGAGGGGGGTGGAATTTTCTGTCCGTTAACTCGATGGACTCTCATAGGTTGGGGATTCCCCATTTATCAGTTTGTGTAGGCCATTTTTCCGGCCTAACTTGCAGCCAATGAGATTGCTCTTTTCTGGGATTGGCAGAAGGGCTGATGGATGTCCCTGTCGGCTTATAATATGGGTCCAGCTTCCTCAGGAGTCACCACCTGCAGCCCTGGATTGTTAGCATCGATAGAAATGCTCGACATCATAGGAATGATAGCACTGTTATCAAGTACATGTAACCTGTGTAACCGGTGCTCTATATCTAAGGTCATTGTTTGTCATATATCGAGATAGGCATCGTGACCTCCATGAATCTCACGTCTTACGCAGGAAGAGTTTATTTTTGTTGTACTGTAGCCATTTCTGAATATCGTTTGTATGTGGCGAGGAAACATGTACTTCAGATGATTTCTGCATCTAGTTACGAGTTTCGTAGTGACTTCATACATTAACACTGCAAGAGTTAAACGTCTTTATAGTCTTTCTGACAGATCTAGTCCAGTCAGTGTTCTTGCACGATTGTATTTACAGGTTTTGTAACATCGCCAAATACTATAATGTGTTTTCTATCCAGCCTGTGTCTTTGGAATTCCGCGGATGAGTCGAAAATACGTTAATACCAGTGACCATACTCGGACTTTCCTATAGTTAATTAACGTCTCATAGTAATGTAGCATATACTAATATCATTGCAGGGTTTATTTGGCTTAGACATCGTGATTATATTTGTGTGTCTTTATTCCACCTGACAGTGCTGGCTGGCTGCGAAATGGAGCTACACGCCCAAGTTTTAAAAGACTGATAGTTGGGGTGAGGAGGCCGTAGTGGCCGAGCGGTTCTAGACGCTACAGTCTGGAACCGTGCGACCGCTATGGTCGCAGTTTCGAATCCTGCCTCGGGCATGGATGTGTGTGTTGCCCTTAGGTTAGTTAGGTTTAAGTAGTTCTAAGTTCTAAGGGACTGATGACCTCAGCAGTTAAGTTCCATAGCGCTTAGAGCCATTTGAACCATTTTTGAGCAGGACGAGTTTGTTTCTGGTTGGTGTAAAGAGGAAGGAGTTGGAGAGGAGAATGTTGACGTAATTTATGTCCAAAAGGCTAGGCTAGTTAAGACAGTTTCCAGTGGTGAGATATTCCCTCCTTGAATTATTGTCTTCTGTGCCGCAGAGATGATTACACATACGTATTGTTTCAATAACACAAATTTCTCTACCATGCTTGGGGAGAAGATCTGGCCAGTATTGGGTCAGCACGTGGAGGTCTCTCATTCGTAGTCATGGATTCGGTGGCAGTCCATGGCTGCTCTACGATTTCCATACCTTGCAATCATCTGACGTGGCTCATTCAATCTGCGAATGCTGGTGAGAGTTCGTAGAAATCTACCCATGTATTTGTAGCAGTCTTTGATATTTCCACCGACATCTTGGGGTCCGTCTGGCGTTGTTGCAGCAGGTGGGAGATCCTTCGGCCAGATACAGCAGCACTGTCAGGCACCAGGCCGTAGAGGAAAACATAACAATGTTCTCAGCCAGTGATGTTTCTTTTTTGACTGGGAGGGGGGGGGGGGGGGGAGGGGCAGGTGACGGGTAGCAGAGTTCACGGCTGCATCCTACATGTCGAAGTCTGAGGGATGGGCCATTCTGTAGGCGACATGTTATTCGTTGTTGTAGTTGCAGTACTACTAGCTACTCCAGAGGCATATTTTCTAGCGCAGTGCTATACATAAAGAATGTTTCAATCGAAGTATCAGAATTTTAATCCTTCGTCACAGAGTGTAGTAATACAGCGGTGTATTATCTAGTGTAGTGTGGTATTTCTTTTATACATACAATAATTACTGTTAGAAATTGGTAGTGATTAGGGAAACTGATAAAACACACACACACACACACACACACACACACACACAAGTGGTGGAGTGGTGGTTTAGTAATGATGAATAAATCGGTACCCATACTGCATTGTGACTAGCTGACAACATCATGGTGCTGACATTGATACAACCTTGTGACTCTACGTGACATTCACGCACAACTCTCTGAACAGGGCAAAATGCATAAAATTGTGGAAAATGTGAATAAATGGACATACTTACATAACTGCCTGATTGTGGTGTCTGCTGGTGTCTCAGATGAGGAAATATTAAATTGGTATTAACGGATATACACATCCAGATGTTCACCCTATGGTGCTCCGCTCCTGGGTTAACTACAAAAAGTAAAGCGTTCCTGCTATAAAAGAAGATGATGGAGAGAGATGGGACGTGCAGGGTGAGAGTAGGGATATCCCTCCATTTCATTGTGCTCTCACTGGCTGAGAGAGGTTTCTCAACATTTTATGCCATATGATGATTACAGAGTTACGTCATAAACTTGAATATAAGTCGCACAAATTCTCCTGAGTGATCTTGATCAGATCCCAGTGGTTCTGTTGGGGAGAGGGACTGGGGACCTCAAGGAGCCCCAGTGTGTAACCTGACACTACTTGTGTAACGTGACACGAGATGTGTCTGCATCCAAATACCTACTACTGTCCAACTCGTGGACTGTCAGAAAAGCGGAACAGAAGACAGTCGAAGCGTTTGAGATGTACTATGGAAGGATGTTGAAAATTAGTTGGACTGATAAGGTTAGGAATGAGTAGGTTCCCTACAAATTAGCAAGAAAGGACTACATGGAAAACACTAACAAGAAGGAGGGGTGGTATTAACGGACATCTATTAAGACATCAGGGAATAACTTTGATAATACTAGAGGGAGCTATAAGGGTAAAGACTGTAGAGGAAGACAGAGATTGGGATAATCCAGAAAACAATTGAGGATGTAGGTTCCATGTGCTACTTTAAGATGAGAAGATTAACACAAATGACGAATTCGTGGCGAGCCACATCAAACGACTAAGAAGAATGATGACTCAAAAAAATTTAATGAGAGATTTCATTAAGGTACAAATATATTGGGAAGCAGTAGTCACTAGAGCCGTGGAAGCACATTGCGACTCAGATACTTCACTTTTTCCTTAAAATTGAGAATGATTAAAATCAACACAAACTGTTTTCTCTAATGAGAATTTAAAACTTGTGGTGCAAGACCATTCCTCCAACCATCTGATCGTCAGCTGCAATTGCCGAGTAATCGTGGCGAGGCTGGAGGATGAACAGAAGATGGAGAAGTCGTCCACAAACAAGGAACATAGTACTGGACGTAATACTGTTGATTGCAATGGCGAAACCGTGGCATTTGAAATACTCCCTTGAGCGACACCATTCTCCTGCTTAAAACGGTCAGACAGAACATTCCCAACCTTATATCTAAAATATCAGTCCGAGAGAAAGGACTATGTGAAGGTCGGTAGACGTCCACGGAATCCACACTGACGGAGCTGCAACAAAATAGTATGCCTCCATGTAGTATCTTAGGCTTTTTCCAAATCAAAGAAAACATCGATAAGGTGTTGCTTACGAAGGAAAGCATGTTGAATCGCAGCTTGGAGCAAGGTCACTCTGGGATTGATGGAGTAGGGACCTGGTTTCAAGAACCCACACTAGGCGCCGGTTGACCATACATTCCAGTGTCTTTCCTACGCAGCTTGTCAGGCTAATACTATGATAACTACTTGGGTCTGTTTGACGCTTGGTTTTAAAATTAGGATTAAAATAGATTCTTTCCATGAGTTGTGAAAGTCACCCATTATCCAAATTTTATTGAAAGCCTGAAGGAGGACCTCCTTCGATCGTTGGTCTAACTGTTGCAACATGCTGTAGGTTATCAGGTCGTTTCCAGGGGTCGTATCACAAGCAACAGACGGTGCAGAATCCAGCTCCCACAGAGAGAAAGGCTGGTTGTATTCTTCCATGTTGGTGGAACGGAAATCAACATCAGCCTTCTCCGGTGCCTTCTGATAGGGATGGAAGTGGGATCCTGGATAGAATTGGCCGTAATGGATTTACATGATTCAGCCATTGTCTGAGCAATATCCCTTGTCGATGTTAGAAGAGACCCCTGTATTCGTACAGTTGCTATTGGTGGTCGAGAGTTGTGCCTTGAGATCCTCCTGATGGCTTCCCATACTTTACTAGCGGGTGTGGACTTATTAATGGAGTTTAGGAACTCTTGCCAAGACCTCTGCTTACTCTCCCGAATTATTCTCCTCGCCTTTATTCCAAATTTTACAGGATTCCCATCTGTAGGGCATCGATGCACTCTGTGCATAGCTGTCCTCCTGTGCCAGTTTGCAAAACGACACTCATCGTTCCACCAAGCGACTGGCGTTTCCATAGACTTTGGGATGGATACATCAGCAGCATGGTGAATCACAGCTGTAATGTCATCCACCCAGTCTTGTACACCGTCACACTCCTCAAAAACAGTCAACCGCCTGTAAAGCAGCCAGTTATCCTTTTTGAACAATCATCTCGGTGGCTTTCATTTGGGATCTGCTCCATCAGGCAACCGCTTGTAGCGTTGTTATTAAGGGGATAGAACTGCAACTTCACCTTTAGCCCAGTCACCAGTAAGGTCGTCTTTTCTATAAGGGTGATAGACTCCAAGTACAGGCATGTCTGTCTCTTTAAAATGAGTTTCTTGAAGGCAGAGGCAAAAGGATCTGTACTGTACAAGGAGTCTCAATTCCTTCAGATAAGTCCTGTATCCATTCACATTCCATTGGAGTATAGGAGCCATTTCGTCAATGTGGTCTTGATTTACCCCTGTCTTTGCGCCAGGGTGATGAGGCGCTTGTAAAGTGAGGTGGGGTGGTGGGGCTGACTGGATCTGGTGATGAAGCATCAAAATCCATGATGTCCTCATCATCTGTCAGATGTACCAAAATGACATCTGATGGTGCCTGGGTCAGCTTTCGAACCGAATGTTGGGGTCTTTTCCCTGCTTCCTTTCCTAGCAAGGGTGGGGGGGAAGGGGACGTTGAGAGCCACTTGTCTTTGAAGAAAGTTGACGTTGAGGGGCATTCTGCTTTTGGGGTGCCTTTGGGCTCCAAACTGTAGAAGCATTACTGGTCTCTTCCGTCGTAGGTGCCTAGAAAGCTATGTCTTTCACTTTGCTTTGGCACATACAGGTGCAAGTACAAGTGCTAGAGGTGGGTAATGGTACACTGGGCGTCGTCTGAGTCGAAGCGTCGACCTTAGTAACAGGTTTCTGCATCGACGAAGCATAAAAAGTGGCAAAGACAGGGGGTTACATCGCCTGACAGTCCTTTTTGGCTTCTGCATAGGGGATCCGCTTAGTCACTTTGATTTCCTGAATTTTGCATTCCACTGCAAAAACAGGGCTAGCTCGGCTCCAGACTGTGTGGCTCCCAGAGCAGTTAATGCAGAATGCTGGAGATGGACAGTCAGTCCCAGTTTCATGGGCTAGCTTTCCACAATTCCCACAAGTCACTTCGCCTTTGAAATTCAGCGTTCTATGGTCAAAATGCTGGCATTTGAAGTAGCACATAGGGTTAGGTACATAGGGCCTAACTCTAAGTCGGAGGAAACGTGCCATGATGTGTTCAGGGAGCGTCAGAGAATTGAAGGTCACAATAAAGGTGGCAGTCTTCTCAACCTCTCCATTGTTCTTACGTGTCCTGTGTTCCACCTCTAATATCCACTGTGGTGCCCATTCTTTTTTTAGTTCAACAATGTCTATGTCCATAATATCACGGCAGGTTACCACAACTTTGGTGGAGTTAAGGGTGTTACATAACTCAACAATGATGTCATACTCAACCAATTTCTGTGACTTCTTAAGTAGTTCCACCTGCTTAGCCCAGTTAGTTTCGACCAGCAAGGACCTATTTCACAACCGCTTAATAGACTTTAGGGTACCAGCAAGCCCTTCTAAAACTTTATCGATACAGAAGGGGGACACTTTCTCAAACGTCCCATCCTTACTCTTGATCACTACAAAGGCATTGTGATTCAAGGCTCCTTGAGCCCCATTACTGACAACAAGTTGATTATCAGGAGCACTAGCCTCCCTCATTCTTTTTTATGACTGCGTGTGAGTACTCCCAGGCAGTACACCCTTCCCACTGGGAGGAGAAGATTTCGAGGGTTCCATCTCGGTCCCACAAGCAGCTATGTATATTAGGGTCCACTCAGACAGAGCCCCGCATGCCTGGGTAAGCCTTACACAACTGAGGTGCGGCAGGTTTCCCAGAGGTGGCCCGCTAGCAACTGCTCCACCTCAACATCCCTACATCTCATCAGTGTGAAGCACATCTTGAGATTGAGGTTTTTTTTTGTAGAGGTTTATTCCATTCTCATGACCCGGGCAGTCAAGCCAACATCCCCATCCCCATTGAAACAAAACGTTCCACTGCCACGCCGCATCGTCGTCGCTGTAGCATGCTCAGAGCTTATGGTGGCAGAGGACTGGCGGCGCTTACCAGTCCCCAGCGCAGGAACTCTGAGGTCGCCAAGCCCGTACTCAGCAAACAAATGCTGAGCCCCTGAGGGCCCAAAAGGAAGAAGGGTACTCGTTTTCCGCCGCAGAAATGATTGTTCTGGTTACTTGCTCAACCACCACACCTATGTTACCACGTGGAGGAGACTCAGTGGTGGTGGCAGAGGTGAAAGTTTTCCAATCTGCCTTGCTTAAAGCCCATTTGGGTAGGTGTCTTGGGGAGTGACGCTGGGGCACTGATAGGAACATGGGGAAGTGGTCACTACCACACAAGTCATTGTGGGCTCTCCAGTGGACAGGTGGGAGAAATCCTGGGCTGCAAAGCGATAAATCTGTGGTCAAGTAAGTACCATGAGCCACACTGAAATGTGTGTGGGCCCCAGTATTTAAGAGGCAGAGGTCGAGTTAAGACAACAAATTTTCGACATCTCTATCTCGGCCAGTAAGCATGGTGTCACCCATCAAGGGGTTATGGAGGTTAAAATTTCCCAGAATTAGAATAGGTTTAGGGAGTTAATTAATCAATGTGTCAAATATCTTCAGGGGTGCTGAACCATCCAGAGGAAGATATGCATTGCACATGGTTATTTCCTGTGTTGTCCTTATCCTTAGAGCCATAGTTTCGAGATTAGTTTGAAGGGGCACTGGTACGCTACATACTGAGTTCAGAACATAGATGCATACTCCACCCAGCACTCTATTATATTCGCCTCGACTTTTGTAATATCCTCTGTAGCAGCAAAGAGCAGGGGTCCCTATTGCTGGCAACCAGGCTTCCCAGAGCGCAATGAAGAAAGCAGGTGTAAAGCTTAACAGTTGTCATAGCTCAGCCAGGTGGTGGAAAAAAACGCAGCAATTCCAACGGAGGATGATATTATCGGGAGGCTGGGAAGGCACAAAGCGCTCAAGGAGGCAGTTTACCCCTGAGGGTTACCTGCTGCAACCGACTGAGTATCTGTGCAATCAATATCCATTGTGTCTGAGGGTCCAGCGAGATCTAGATCATCAGGGGACACCAGAATTTGCACCCCATCCTCAGATGCAGAGCTTTTAGGGAGCAGTGGTGTGGGCGCAACCACAATGTCTTGGCTCTTGGGAGTCTCTTTCTTTATAGGTTTTCCTCACTCTTCCTTAGGTTTCTCTGGCTGGGAGGGACTCACTGTTTCAGTCTCAGAGACTAAGGAGGATCGTTAAGCCCTATGGCCAGTTGCCTGTGGGTGCCTCAGCCACTGGTGGGTGTCCTCTTTCCCACTGGTAGAACCCTGGGAAGGAAGAGACCCAAGGGACCCCTTCCTAGCAAGAAGAGTCAAAGAAGACTTACACTTCTCTGGTTGGGAAGTGAGGACTGATACCCCTGAGCCGGCTGAAGTGGCTGTGCGGTTCTAGGCTCTGCAGCCTGGAACCGCGAGACCTCTACGGTCGCAGGTTCGAATCCTGCCTCGGGCATGGATGTGTGTGATGTCCTTAGGTTAGTTAGGTTTAACTAGTTCTAAGTTCTAGGGGACTAATGACCTCAGAAGTTGAGTCCCATAGTGCTCAGAGCCATTTGAACCATTTGATACCCCTGATGGTTGGGAGCATTGCTTCTGAAGTAGGTGGGATGGGAGCAACAGTGATAGAAGTGCCCCCCACCATCAAGGGGGTAGGTGTAGTCGTACAGATTTGAGAGCCAACTATAAACGGCGGAACTGATGGGACTGTAACCATTGTTGTAGCAGTGGCAGAAGATGATGTCGTACACAAGATGGAGCTGTTCAAATTTTCCTCTTGGCCTCAGTCTAGGGCAGTCGGTCCAGGGTCTTGTATTCCATGATTTTCGTTTCTTTCTGGAGAATCCTGCAGTCCACCAAGCAAGGGGAAAGGTGTTCCATGCAGTTGACAAAGATGGGAGGCGGGGAACATGGAGTATTGGGATGTGAAGGACGTTCACAATCGCTACATGTGACGCTGGAGATACAGCAGGAAGACATATACCTGAACTTCCAGCACTTAAAGCACCACATCAGGGGAGGGATATATGACTTTACATCATAGCGATATATCATAACCTTGACCTTCTCAGGTACTGTGTCACCCTCAAAGACCAATATGATGGTACTAGTGACATCCTGATTATCCTCTGGACCGCTACAGACGTGCTGGTTGAAATGAACACTTCGTCACTCTCAGTTGGCGCGGAGCTCATCATCAGACTGGAAAAGAAGATCCCTGTGGAATATAATATCCTGGACTGTATTTAAGCTCTTATGAGCCGTGATGGAAACAGAAATATCCCCGAGCTTGTAAAGGCGAGTAGTGCCCGTGACTGAGCAGAGGATGCTGTTTTTATCAGGACTTACCCAGATGGCATTTTGGACAGTCCCTCCACCTCCCCATAATTATCCTCTAAATGCTTCACAAAAAACTGGAGGCTACATAGACACAAAGGATTCCCCATTACCTCTCGTACATACTAGATACTGGGGCCAATAAGCTTCGCTTCCATAGTCTGACGTTCCTCCCATGGCGTGGCAAGAGAGGCGAATGATTTGTAGTCACACTTCAGACCATTAAAGTGAGACCTCGAACCCTTAGAGACTGCTGGTGTTTGACCTCCAGCAAGAGATGATGTCGTCCACTTCATCTCACGTCATCCACCCTGATGCCACCCACAATGGCCAGGGGCCCTCCCTACAGGCGCCACCCAATCTCAGCATAGGCCACCTGGCAGGATGACCATTGCCGGGAGTCCCGATGCCCCAGGGAGACGGTGTAATACCACAACCCTTTTGGGATCCTGCATCCTTTTCAAGTATCATCCCCACTCTCCCAAAGAGGGCATATGTGTAATATCAGTAATCTACAAAATTTTAGCTGCTTCTTTGATTTTGTCTTTTCTGGTTATCTGGATTCGAATACATTAAAGGTTTTCTTTTGCAGCAAATTGTAATTTGCACTAATTTCAACTATTGTTTTGATATTGTTTACGGTGGGCCTCACCAGTGTGCAGAATAAAGGAAACATGTTGAATTAAAAGTTGATGTACCATCACAATTTGTACATTATACAAACTTCAGGCACATGGTAGGAGTAATTTTGCTATTGTAATTATGGAGTAATTAACGAGTTCAGTTCCAATGTTTTTAGTCATCGAAAGACAGCTATTTTTATGTATTCAAGCTAAAAACAAATTGTATCACTAATAGAAAAATGACATGATAATTTTCCAGACAGAATTAAGCATACTGATGCTTTAATTGGTGTTAGTTAATGGAATTGTAATTACGACTGTATAGAAATGTAAAATTTTACTCGTACAAAATTTAATTAATTGAACCTAGGCCTTTCATTCAAAGAAACTAGTCCCTCTGTTCACCTGAAAATAATAGGGTGATTATCCTTTGAGTAAGTAAAATAATATATGAAAATTAACGAAATATATTGTTGTAATGAAAAACTTGTAATTTATATTCTTTATAGAAACAGAAACTTTCCTGTCTTTGTACGAAGTTATTCACTTTTATTTCACGTAAATTTCTGTGTAATTTGAGAATGTGTGTAAAAGTTTTAATTTTTAAATATGCAAATTTAATATATAACAACGCCAGTAATTATTTAAAATCATATAAATAGAGGCTACTTGTACGCCGCCATAGTTCAGTTCAGTTTGAAGTCAATCTTACGTTAGTCGTCAGACAGTATTAAGTCAATTTTACGCATGTAGTTCACCGCCGAACATCTAGCGTGTGCAATAAAACTGTTTGTGAACAATAAATACTGGAATCTTTTAAAATTATTGTATGATTCCCGAGTGGCGATGCAGTAACATCAAAATGAACCTACGGCGGCTTTAAGAATCACCATCCAATTGGCTCGCTCTTCGGAAAAATTTTGAAGAATGGAGGTCAAACCCAACAGGGAAACATCACAGAAAGGCCAAAACGTGTGAAACTTCTTTTAGCCGCCTCTTACGACAGGCAAGAATATCTCGGTCCTATTCTAACCCCGAACCCACAGAGGGGTTGACTTTCTTGCAGAACAGTGTTGGTAGTAATTATGTAATTAACTTGTTATATTGAGAAATAAAATTAACTTTGTATCGGATGGGACGCCCTCTACTGCAATTACGAGCAAATCAGACCGTATGTGGCTTTGTATCACGTTATTGTAAACGGAATGTCCTGCACTATCATACTATATTTACAAATGAACTTCTCGTACATTTGTGTTGATTGAGCTTCATTATTTTATATAACTATTTCTACTGTACACATCATCAGGAGTGCTGCGCTCTAGCGGTACCAGTTTCCGTTACGGCTCCGTTAGCAGTTCACTGACATTGTAACTGTATTCAACTGCTGGTTAAGTCTACTTCTAGTACACGGCAGCATATGTTTTGCTTCGCCTTTGCACGTACATTATTCAACGTCCTTGCCAATGCATGTAATGTTCTCAGATGGTATGTATATATGTTCTTCAAAATTGTGCAGAATCAATTTCATTTGAGATTTATATAAGCTTATTTCTTTGGTAAAGCTGTGTTGTATGATATCATTATGTGCATTTCTCTTTTTTCGTTTTTGTCAACAGGTCACCTGATGATGAGCTTTGCCCGAAATGCGTCATGAACACAATAAAGGATTCGATGCCATCTGGATCTGTAATATTTATGCGACATACTGATATTTTTAAACTCATTTTCAAAGATACTTTAGAGGAAGACAGAGATTGGAACACATTCAGCAAATAACTGAGGACATAAACTGCAGGCGCTACACTGAGATAAAAAATTTGGCACAGAATGTGGATCGTGGCTGGCAGCGTCAGACCAGTCAGAAGACAGATGACTAAAGAAAAACAAAACAAAAATTACAAGCTGTACACTCGCTTGTATAACGCTTCTGTATCGAGTACGTACGTAAGCATGGTAGACAGGTTGCACACTCCATTCCGTAGACCTAGCGCGTCACTAGCACATTGCACACGCACAAATTAGAAAGACTCAAAAGTTTCAGTTGCCTTGGCCCTAATCTGAGGAAGGAAGGAAGAAAGGAAGAAAGATTAGCGGTTAAACTCCTGTCAACAACGAGATCGTCAGAAGCGGAGCCAAACTGGGATTGCCGTAAGGATGGGGAACGAATTTGGCCGTGCCATTTCAAAGGAACCGTTTAAGAAAATAACGGAAAATCTACATCTGGGTGGTCAGACGCGTATATGAACCACAGTCTGTGGAATAAATTTCATTGTAACCACTTGTATAGGTGTTGAAATTTTCGAGAACAGTACTGTAGATCGTAATTTGAGTGATGATGATCAGATAAATCCACTTCACAATTCCCTTCACGAGTCTCTAACGCTGAAGATATCTGCGAAGAACGCTTCACACTTCTCCTGTACTGTACAAAATGCGGCGAGGCGAGTTCCGTGGCTGCAAAGTCACATTTTTATCCAACTTCCAGAGTCTGAGAAAATCTTAACGGTACCCCTCATATCTGTTTGTCGAATATAATGAACCTAAGCCAAAGCGTAAAACACGTCAGATGTGAAACATAATATTGTAATATTTGTACGCATCTTCAGCAGGTTGATAACACTCTACAGTTTCTAGCAACAATATCCCATATCGTTGCGTCAGATATTATCATTTATATAGGACACAAATATTCCATTGCTGTAATAAGTAATTTAAAGGTTAATTTTTCATAGACACAAAAACTGAGGCCCGATTCTTTCATTGGGGAGAGGAAAGTGTGATCTTTGCAAATGTGAGAGCGGCTTTCGATTCCCGCATGAAGAGCTTTACGAAAAACATTTGACGCAGAAGTAAAGTGCCTGGGTTAGAGTCCTAGTACTGCAGACAATGGCTCAGGACGATTCTTGTCAAAAACAATTTTATTTCCACACTTCTATAGGGGATAAAGTATTGCTCACTGAAGTTTGCAAGTTAGGTGCTAACACATTACAGTGTAAGACCGGAAACTCCCCGCAGATTAAAATTAGCACCCCGTGTAAGAAAAGATGTCGTGAAGAAGTATCTCAGCCACCGCTAAGAAGTGTTTTCCAGGATGAATCTTTATCACTGTGCTTTTATAAACCCTACCGGCAAGTTACACCTGAATGCAGGCTGAACTGGAACTCGAAACCTTGCCTTCGCAGTCAGTGTTCTTACTGATCGAGGTATACAGGCGTCACTCACAACCTCTAGGCAACGGTTCTGTGTTTTGTCCATGACATTCCGTCCTGCATTTGTGCTAATTCAGCATAGTACAGTGGAGATCTTGGAGAGGAGGACATAGATATGGCAGTAGTGAAGATCTGAGTGGCTAGCGTCGGTAGCTCAGATGGTAACAGCATTTCCTACGAACGGTAATGTTCCAGGGTCGATGGACGGTCTGGCGCTAGGTTTCAGTCTGCCAGGAATTTTCCAAATAGCCGACACTCCGCTGCAGAGTAAAATTTTCGTCTTGGAATGAATTTTCTATTCTGCTGCTATGCAGGTTCTCTGCAACATCCTTTCTTCAAGGAGTGCATCTGCGAAGTATAGAAAGATATTTTCAGAAATAAAGCTGTGAGAGCTGAGTATGAGTCGTTCCTAGATAGTTCCCTTGGTAAGAGCAGTGCCCGTGAATGGCGATGTACCGTGTTTCAGTCCCAATTTGGCGCTCAGTAATATTTGCCACGAAACTGTTCTCTGTTGAGTCAGCAGGCCTCCACGGTATTAACTAGTGGCCACTGATCCTACTTCTCAGTCATAAGCGGAGTAATAAAGGTATCGGCAAACCTTCAGAAGACATTCCTCACCCCTAGAGGAATAGCCGGCCAAAGTGGCCGCGCGGTTCTGGCGCTGCAGTCTGGAACCACGAGACCTCTACGGTCGCAGGTTCGAATCCTGCCTCGGGCATGGATGTTTGTGATGTCCTTAGGTTAGTTAGGTTTAACTAGTTCTAAGTTCTAGGGGACTAATGACCTCAGCAGTTGAGTCCCATAGTGCTCAGAGCCATTTGAACCAAGCCCTAGAGGAATAAAGTGTGTTATACAGAAAAATGATCCAGAAATGCTTAATTTCCATGTTAAAGCTAATTTCCTATTTCTCTTCATAATCACATTAATCATGGGAAATACACAGAAACAGATTGTATCACAATTACATGAAACGTTTCGTCACATCAAATTTTTCGTAGTATCCTCTTGGGGGTTACGGTTGGTTAGAATGTGTAGAAAATTGTAATTCTTAGGTTCACCGTCAGAGTTCATCATGGACTTGGTTTCCGGTACACTGCAATGGAAGTGTACTCAAATTCGCAGTTGGCACATGCTCTTTCGCTGTAGGGCTTAGTATACCGCAATGGCCATGGCGCTCAACACTTGTGTCCAGAAGGACAGTGTCCCTACAGGAGGACCTTTGATGCAGTTGATGATCGTCTTAGGGATCAAGGGATGTTTAAACCAGCTACTCACAACTGGGGGAGGGCTGGTATGACAAGGACACCTCAGATGGAAGAGGAAATTCTTCGTGAAATTGTGGACAATCCTAATATCAGCGTAAGAGTATTACCTGCAACAAATGATACTGACCACATGTCTGTCTGGAGAGTGCTACGTGAGAGCCTGCTGTAGCCTCACCGGGTACAGCTCGTGCAGGCACTACCAGCGCATAATTTTTCCGCCCAGGCACCCTCCTGCGAATGGTTCATTCAGTAATGTGTCAACGTTCACTTTAGAGCAGATGTGCTGTTTACGGATGAGGCTTCGATTCAAAGTAGATAACGTGTTGAAAAGTTGTAGTAACTAAGCTCTAAAAGGGTAATAAAGCGTTACCAGACCTATGTCCATATAGTACCTATTTGTCTTTCCTCGACGTGTGAGGAAAGTTTCCTCAAAGTACAGCCATACCTTTTGTTACACCTTGTCTTGTCATGGAGTCTTCGCCGTGTCGCATAGAGATCAGGAATGACCTCCATATACTTACTTCAAACTCGCTATCGTCTCCAACTTGCCTTTTCTGTATGCTCGAAGACTTGACTCTCAAGTCCTGCCGTTGCATGTTTAAACGAAAACTCGTCACTCTGATATCGAGTGTAAGTGGATTCTGCCAGCTTATAGAGGGGACGAATACACAAATTCGCAGTTACAACCGCGGATCGCTGTTTTGCCACTACGTACGCAACTGTTGGGTGTAACGATTACTTTTTATCAACTAGCTAGGTACCTGGCGTTCCCTTAGTACTTATTTTTTCCAACCCTCTGTTAGTCCATCTCATCCTCGTCCCCTCTCCTCCCCTCTGTCCATCTCCTCCTCCTCCTCCTCCCCCTCCTCCTCCTCCTACTACTACTACCACCACACCACCACACCACCACTGCTACTACTCCCCTCTCTCTCTGTCCATTTCCTCGTCTCCAAACTCTCTCTGTCCATTTCCTCCTTCCCTCTCTGTCTGTCCACATTATTATCCCCACCTGGTTCTTACCCACACAGTATTTCTTTCCAGATAGTGAGTAGTACATGTACCAAGTTAGGTTGAAATCGACCCAGGGGTTTAGGGGGAGCTTTTCACCCATGGCTTTTCCCGTGCACCATCTTGTCACATGTATTTCGTAAATAACATATTTGTTCAAATACTTCAGTGTATCTTGTAACGGAACCTATTAAAGGCTTTACTTTACCGAAGTATGCGATACCCTCCAAATTCAACCAGTTTAATGAGTATTTATGATTATAGAAAAGTTATTGTGTATGTTAACAATGATTGCATAACATGTCTCCATAAACAGTCATCCCATTAAATTATACTGAATAACTGACCCACACAAAAGTTAATATCACTTGACCACTGATACAGCAAATGTCATCATGTAAAAACACTAAGTTCATCTTAAATAATTAATATGAAGTACGAAAAATAGTAGCCAACTTACGTATTTTGGAACTCCTTAAATAAAAATCACCCAGTGAAACCTATTTGTTCACTAGGACCGTTTTCACTCAGTATTCACGTAAACACTCCTAGTTTAGACGAAAACCAATGTAATTCTTAATAATTCATGTTATTTACTTATTTATGCAAATTAGAGAAGTCAGTTGACAAACTTCTAAAAACGGCCTTTTTGTAACAAAGAATTATTCTGTCAAGTCAACAAATCTGTCTGTCATTTTAATAACCTGTTAAATTATGTCACTCGATATAAATTAATAACTTTTTCTGCACAAATTACGATAACAGATGTACATGTGACTTATAAACTATATCTCTTTTTAGTAGTTCTTTGACAAGGTTATAAATACAAGCAGCAAGAAGGGTCGGCAGCGGAGTCTGAATGTCACTTTGGTAAAGTGTATGCGTGTTATTGTTCGAGGTGGATAAACGTTGCAAAGAACATGTAAAAGAAGTGTTACTTTGTGTTGTGTCATTGTCTTTGCTTGACAGTGGAATTAAGATAGCCACCAGAGTAATAAATACTTGAAGTTTAAATATTTGTTGGTTTCGCTCATTATTTATCATCAAAAGCACATCAAAAACACGGGACCTCATCTTTTTACCCCTAGACAACCAGATTTAGAGCCAACATTAGCATCGAGACACAGCATCGATCCAGCAAGCAGCAGCGATTACCATAGTGCATTTTAATGGCGCCAACCTAACATCAAGTGCTAACAAGCTCCGTAAATGGGAGTGAAATAGTGCGATTATAGCAATATCTACGACTAGGCGACCATTATAATCTGTAGCGAATTTGGCACTGCAGTTTCGTTTTCACTCAGCTCAACGTTTGTGACGTCATATCCTGAACTATATGTCGTGTGTTGATATAAATTTGGAGGCACATTCAGTGCTATATGTGGACACAGTCTGCAAAATTTGTCGCGTATACAATTAGTAGTAAAGAAATAATAAATTAAAACATCTTGCCTCATGGGTCAGTTTCTCTACACGAACTACGAAAACATAGTAAGAGATAAACTTTTTTCTTTCTTCATTATGTGGAAGTTGTTACCAGAAATAGTCTCGTAAAGGTTTGAAATTATGTGTAAAATTTGTTTCAAGTCACTAAATGCTTTCGTTCCCAAATACTGGTTGAATAAAATCTGGGTATTCGCGCCTCGTGGCCTACAAATTCTCATCTCGACCCTTATCCTTTTGATATGTTGGTGGTCTAACCCCCCACAGGGATTCTTTGGACAGTAAACGATATGTTTGCCAAATTTGGTTGAATCCGGTCAAGTGGTTTCGGAAGACATGTGGAGCATATATACACACATTTTTGTGACATTTATGAATATCTTTTCTCAGCGATCCGATTTTGGTCAAATATACGGTGCACCTTCCTACGCTTAACAGTGGAAACTTCATAAAAATCCGTCTAGGATGTAGTTTCGGATATTAGCGTGCTCAAAGATAGACGGACCCGGCGGTTTTACCAACTTATTATTAAAGTAGATTTAATCTTATATCAGCTTCGTTAGAGGCCATCTGATCCCGACAGTCGGTCTTAGTAAGTAACGATTAGCCGTTCACTACTGCAGACTCCAGTAAGAGAGAAATAATCGCCGAGTAGGAAGCAACCCCAGCGCCAGTTACCGGACTTGTCATACTAGCTGAACTACGGGGGTGGGAGGGAAGGAAGCCGTTATAGCGCTAACGTCATAGCTCAGCCTTGATTTCTAATGTATGCAACCCGCAACATCAGACTACTACATTATAGGTTTCTTATCTCTAGTGTGGCACTGGTCGCAAACCTTCTGCGAGGCATTAAGGAGAATGTTTATATAATCGTCATATTCCGATTTTGCCACTAACGTTGCATAAGACAACTACACCTCTTGAATTATATTGGCACAAACCGCCAACCGTTTGTGACGGAATGAATATCAATACAGAAGTGGTGGTTCTCATAAATCATTAATAATAGTCAACTGTGGAGTTCAAAATTTATCAAGATTATTTCGTCCAAGCCCACAGCGAGAGTTCTCGGCATGAGTACTAGATCAAGCTGGTGAACTATGAAGTCTTGATATCCGTTGGCGTTCTTTTTCAACGCTGCAGGGCGCATTGCTTTTTTCCGCGGTTAGACGGCTGTTCTTGAACTAATATATTCGAAAGTAATAACATGTTCCTAAGCGCTGCTACAATTACCTCTTCGGTAAAGTAATCTTCACGCATCTTCGTGAGGCAGGTGGACTGGTCGTTGGATTGGCGGTACTAAAATTTTTCGATGAGACCATCAAAGTATTCTTTCTCTATAAGCAGCTGCTGTCGTCCAGAGGGAAACGATGACTACACGTCGAAACTGAAATCAGTAAGCGGGTCGAAATCATCTATTCATTCACTCAGTTACTACACTGCTACCAGAAAGGAACATAACAGAGAGAAGGCTGTAAAATACTGAGTGTTGTCTCCCGAAATTGTTTCACCGTTGGAGATCGTAACACAGTCCCTTCTGTCAATCATCGTTCGTGCAACGAAATGGCGGATACTGAGATAACCGATCGCAGAACAAAAAAGCAACTACAATCACTTACAAGGGAACTCCCCATCGCACCCCCCTCAGATTTAGTTATAAATTGACACAGTGAATAGAACTTGAAAAACTGAACACAGGTCAATCGAGAAAACAGGAAGAAGTTGTGTGGAACTATGAAAAAACAAGCAAAATATACAAACTGAGTAGTCCATGCGTAAGATAGGCAACATCAAGGACGTTATCAGCTGACGAGCGCCGTGGTCCTGTGGATAGAGTGAGCAGCTGCGAAAGAAGAGGTCCTTGGTTCGAGTCTTCCCTCGAGTGAAAATTTTACTTTCTTTATTTTCGCAAAGTTACGATTTGTCCGTTCATTCATTGACGTCTCTGTTCACTGTAATAAGTTTAGTGTCCGTGTTTTGCGACCGCACCGCAAAACCGTGCGATTAGTAGACGAAAGGACGTGCCTCTCCAATAGGAACCGAAAACATTTGATCGCAAGGTCAAAGGTCAACCGATTCCTCCACAGGAATACACGTCTGATATATTCTATACGACACTGGTGATGGCATGTGCGTCACATGACAGGAATATGTTGTCGACCCACCCAACTTGCACACTTGGCGAATGGGTAAAAAGATTCTTCTACCTTGCCCGATTTAGGTTTTCTTGTGGATGAGATAATCACTCCCAAAAGAGTAATGAAAACATAAGAGTTTGTCACATAAACTGCAAGAAATGAATGCAACAGTTTCACAGTCGCACAGTTTTCCCTGTGCTCTGTCAAAACGTGTTTTTACGTTTCCAAATATTTCCCTGTGTAGACCGTCAAAACCTGCATATGTCCAAGCAAATCTGAACATGTCCTGGAATTTTGGAGAGCGAAGTTGATTATGTGTGAGTGCCTGAACTTTGATAATGGTCTGAAAATAAAAAATTAAATTTTTCACTCGAGAGAAGACTTGAACCAAGACCCCCTCATTCCGCAGCTACTCACGCTAACCACGAGACCACGGCGCTCGTAAGCCCACAGTTTCCTTGATGTTGCCTACCTTGCACATGAATGACTCAGTTTGTATATTTTGCTTATTTTTTCATAGTTCCACACAACTTCTTCCTGTTTTCTCGATTGACCTGTGTTCAGTTTTTCAAGGCCTATCCACTGTGTCAATTTATAACTAAATCTGACGGGGGTGCGATGGGGAGGTTCCCTTGTGAGTAGTAGGACCAGATGAAATACCTATAAGGTTGTACGAAAATGATGCGAAAGGACTTTCTCCTCTTCTACCAGCAGTTCATCGTAGGCCGCTGGAGTAACGAAGGGTACCTAGAGACTGGAAGAAAGCACAGGTCATTCCCGTTTTCAAGAAGGATAGGTGCATACATTATTAAAGACCTGTATCGTTGACGCCAATCTGTTGTAGGGTTATGAAACATGTTTTACCTCCAAAAATCATCACGTTTCTAGAGAACGTAAATCTCCACTATAAAAATCAGCATTGATTCCGCAAAGAGAGATCTTGAGAAAGTCAGCTTGCACTTTTGCTCCTTGAGTCCCTAAGCAATGTAGACAATAGCGCTCAGGTTGATTTCGTTTTGACTTTAGGAAAGCATTTTACACCGTCCTGCAGTGGCGCTTAGTGAATAAAATACGGTCTTACGGAGTATCGGACCAAATCTGAGACCGAATTCAAGACTTCCTTGGAGATAAAACTCAAAATGCCGCTCTCAAAGAAACAAAACCGACAGATATTAGGGTAATTTCTGGACCGTTAGTATTGCAAACTTGTGTAAACGATCTAGCAGAAAGCGTCGAATCCTCTAAGACTGTTCGCGGCCGGTGTTGTTTACGACAAAGTAGCAACGCCAGAAGACAGTATCAATTTGCATCACCTCCAGAGGATTTCTGAATGCTGCAGGCTCTGGTAGTTGACTAAGAACGCAAATGAATGTAACATACTGCGACACCTAGGAAAAGGAAGCCACTAATGTACTATTACACTACTGAAGAGAAAGTACTAGAAACAATATATGCCGTAAAATATCTAGGAGTAGCTATCCAGAGCGAACTTGTGAAGAATGACGACACAAAATATATGCTAGGAGAAAAAGATACCAGTCGGATTCAAAGGAAGAATCATAAGCAAGTCCAAGAAGGATGTGGTTTATAAGGCACTTGTTCGACCTATTCTTGAGCATTGCTCATCAATATGGGATCCTTACAAGGTAGGATTGATGGGAGAGAGGGAGGGGGGGGGGGAGGGAGGGAGAGAGTGTAATGTCTCTTGCAGATGTCTCTCCGCGATATTTTCAGAAATTTTATAAATTTTATAACTCAGTACATATCTCGAAATATCTCTTCTTATCTTACCGATTCCTAAACTTTAATATACGATGATTATCAATGCAAAGTAGTTTCAAGCCCTATTATTCCTTGGAGCGGCCATTTACTCCATGGAATAGCTTATCTGCTATGTATGTTTTCTCTTATGAAAACAAGGATTCGGATCGTGCCGATTAGCCGTGAAAGAACGAAGATGTATATGTATGTATTGTTGAGCTAGTCGCCATCTTGATGAGACTCTGTATGAGAAGGAATTTAATACGTGAACTAAAGTAAGTGTGTTCGCGTATTATTTTACTGATTATTATTGACAGTGTCTGCTTACTACGCTGTGTTGCACGGGATCAGTCGGGAACGTCTGATTTACACTGGACAAACCTGCCGTTTTGTATGGTCAAGATAGCCAATTTATTACTTTCAATAAATGGGCTAACACTGTCTTACCAGCAGATCTCCGGTCTTCTCCATATGATCACCGAAAGTTAATAATTATTACAAATGTTTTCAGGAGCTCGACTGACAATTTTCGTCGCACCGAGACTTCGAAATTGCTTCACTGCCTTATGGAATTTAATTTAAGCTCAATTTAATCAGGATAGAACAGTATTGAACTGTGTGAATGTGATAAGCCTGCTTTGTGAATGAAAATTCCCTTAATATACCCATGTTTTTTTGCTATCCTGATCAGTGAACCTAAATCAGGCCAGTGTGAGAGAGGTCGCCTGTCACGGTCGCCAGATTTAATATTTTTTGTGGGATCTAAAATTTAAAAACCTCTCTCACACCGGCCTGATTTAGATTCACTGATCAGGACAGTAAAAAACATGCGTATATTAAGGGAATTTTCATTCACATGGCCGAGCGGTTCTAGGCGCTACAGTCTGGAGCCGCGCGACCGCTACGGTCGCAGGTTCGAATCCTGCCTCGGGCATGGATGTGTGTGATGTCCTTAGGTTAGTTAGGTTTAACTAGTTCTAAGTTCTAGGCGACTGATGACCTCAGAAGTTAAGTCGCATAGTGCTCAGAGCCATTTGAACCATTTTTTGTCTACCATGCTTACGTACGTACTCGATACAGAAGCGTTATACAAGCGAGTGTACAGCTTGTAATTTTTTCGTTTTTCTTTAGTCATCTGTCTACTGACTGGTCTGGCGCTACCAGCCACCAATCCCCATTCTGTGCCAACGTTTTTATCTCAGTGTAGCGCCTGCAGTTTATGTCCTCAGTTATTTGCTGAATGTGTTCCAATCTCTGTCTTCCTCTAAAGCAACTTTGAAAATTTATAATTATATAATGATATCATAGTCACCCAGTTTCTGCGATTTCTTAAGAATAATCGAAACAGAAGAAATGAATTAAAATTTGTGCTGCGACCAAGACTCGAACCCAGATCTTGTAGATCTACAAAAGGAAGAGCAACGGGCCCAAGATGTAAAGAAGGCGGGAGAAACCAATTGCACTGCCCGAAATCCATACAGACGGTTTCTTCAGTGGAAAAACGAAGGCCGTTGTCGATGATCCAGGAGTAAAGACGATCAAGACACCGCTGAAGACGCCACTCAGCGATTCAGGTCTGTGGAGGACTGCTATAGATGGCAAAAGCGTCATCAAAAAGGGTGTTGGGGATGTCTGGTTGGAGACAGGCCATTATAGGGTTAATTGCGATAGCAAAGAGGATGACACTCAGGGTGGAACCCTGAGGTACACCGGTTTCCTGGATAAAGGTGTCTGACAGGGTAGAACGCACACACAACTTGAAAACTCGGACTTTTAAAAATTCCTGAAGGAAACAGGGCAGGCGGCCACGGAAGCCCCACATCTGAAGAGTGTGGAGGATACCAGTTCACCAACAGGTGTCGTAGGCCTTCTCCAAATCGAAAAACACGGCCACATTCTGGGATTTCCGCAGAAAGCGATTCATGACATGGGTAGGTAAAGTGACGAGATGGTCAAGTGAAGAACGTCGCATTCGACATCCACATTGTGCAGTCTTCAGTAAATTGCAAGGCTCGAGCCACCATACCAGCCAGGCATGAGTCATATGTTCCTTCATCTTGCAGACACAGATGCTGAGAGAGAGATGGGCTAGAAGGAAGGTTTGTGTCCTTACTGGGCTTAGCTGTGGGTATGACAGTGGCCTCACGCTAACGTCCAGTAAATGCTCACTCTGCCCAGATGCAGTTCTACATATTAATCAGATAGTGCTTGCCTGCAAGGGAAAGGTACTGCAACATCTGAATGTGGAAAGCGTCTGGCTCTTGGGCGTAGAATCGCGGTGAACTGAGAGCATGATCTAGCTCCCTCATAGTAAAGGCGGCATTGTAGCACTCATGATTCTGAGAAGAGAAGGATATCGACTGAGCCTCCTCCACTCGTTTGCGATGGAGGGAGGCAGGGTAATACTGAGAAATTCCCGCAAAATGGCGACTCAAGGTGTTGGAGACAGCAATAGGTTCACGGTGACATAGTCCGCTACAGCAGGAAATTGGCGAATGGATATTGGTCCCAGAGCACCATCGGAGGTTGGTCCACACAACAGAGAAAGGGGTGGAATTTATAAAGAACTAATGAATGAAATCCAGCTAGCTTTTTTGCTATCCATAGAACGTGACGACACTTTGCACACGTCTGAGTTTGCCTTCATAGGATGATGGTTAAAAATTGCATCACGACATGTGTCAGTCCACCATGGGACTGCAACACTGTGTGGTAAAGAGGAAGTGGGAGGAATGGAACGCACTGCAGCTGTAAGGATAACGTTTGTGAGATATTCCACTTGGTCATCACAAGTGGGGAAATCTTGTTCTTTGAAGGTCGTCAAGGAGGAGTAAAGCCGCCAGTCAGCCTTAGTAATCTGTCATTTGGGTGTGCACGCAGATGGGGTAGGAGTCAGCAAATGGATAGCACATGGAAAATGGTCGTTCGAGTAGATGTCAGAAAGAACAGACCACTCAAGATGGTGGGCAAGCTGGGCAGTGCAGAAGGATAGCTCCCAATGAGAATAGGTGCTCCAATGTTAAGGCAGAAGAGGTGAGTTGATTAAAAAGATCAGCCGAGAAGGCACCTCTCCGACAGGTTCTCAGAGAACCCCAACGGTGATGATGGTCATTAAAGTCACTAAGTAGCAGAAATGGGTGAGGTAGCTGCCCAATAAGCTGAAGGAAGTCTGCCCTGGTGACATCGAATGATTGAGGGATATAAATGGTACAAAGGGATAACGTCAAGTTACGGAGGAAAAGGCGAACTGCAAGATGTTGAAGATGGGTAGTCAGGGAGATAGGTTGGCTATAAATGTTATCCCACATGAGAAGCATAACGGCTTCATACCAACCTAATGTGGAAGGTCAAAAACGAATTGGGAAGAAACGTGAAAGCTCAAAGTGGTCATGAGGACACAGTTTTGTTTCCTGGAGGAAGAGTACAAGGGGACGCTGCAATGCTAAAAGCAGCTGTAAATCCTCTTTGTGGGACCAAAGGCCGCGAAGGTTTCATTGGAGAAGAGTCCTGAGGAGGAAGAAGAGGGGTCGTCTCGGCGGCTGCCGAGTGACAGTCTGGGAAGACTCGCTGCTACAGGGAACTGAAGCAGGAGGATCCTGCTCAAAGAAGTCCGCAGAAGGATTGGCTTGCCTATGTTGTCGGTCTGTGGAGTCCAACATAGAAAAACGGAGGCCAGCCAGGCTAAGGTTTCATGTGACAACACCGTTGAAGAGGATATTCAAGTCAGTGAAGGAGAAGACCATTTTCCTTTGTTGGACTTCTTCGAGTCTTTCGGGTTAGCAGAGGAAGACTCAGGTGTTGTCTGACAGGAGGGACATAGGAAGACTTCACAGGCGTAATCCTTCTGTCCTTTTTGGCCTACCAATTGTGTAGCTGGTGGCTTCACCTCTTGAGGCGAGAGTTTGATGGCTTGTTGTACAGCTGGATGGGGGGATGGCGATGCTACCTTGACACTTGGAGTTTTGTCAATCTCAGAGCTGAATTTGAGGTCGAATGTATGCTTGGTTATGTCCTTCATGGAGCAAGAGGTAGCAAGAACAGAACTGTAAATGCCAGACGGAGGGATACAGGTTTAGCAACTAGAAAATAACTTGCGGGGGACAGGGTAAGACATTCTTCCCTTTATCTGGATCTCCTGGACAGCCTGCTCATCGAGATACACGAGATAAACCCGAGAAGAGGCGGCATGGCCACCATTGCAGTTGACACAGCAGGGAGAAGGAGGTGGACAGTCACCCTCACACACATCCCTACCAGAGGTGACACATTTTGCTCAGTTTCGACAAGATGTTCTAGCGTGGTTGAAACGATGGGACTGGTAGCAGCGCATCAGGTTTGGAATTTACGGTTGGACTGCGATAATTTCATAGCCTTCTTTGATCTTGGATGGAAGCACCACTCTATCAAAGGCGCGAAAAAGAGTGTGGGTGAGGACTAAGGAGGAATATACATTTTTCATCACCCACTGAAAGGTAATACCACCCTGATCAGAGAGGTAAGACGGGATTTCGGCCTCGGTCAGACCATCATGCAGCTTAGTGTAAATAATACCTAGCGTGGAATTCAGAGTTCTGTTGGCCTCAACATGAACAGAATAGCCATGAGAAGCGAGGCAGCAAGCAGTTGTCGGGCTTGAGATTCAGAAGTAGTCGCCAAAAGCTAAGTACCACTCCATAAACGAGAGCAGGATTTCACAGAGCCAGCAATAGCATTTACACCTTTCTGAATAATTAATGTATTTACCGTTGCAAAGGGCTGACAGTCTTCAGTACGTGAAATGACATGGAATCATGGTGCAACTAGATGGGTCTTTGAATCGTTAGCCTCATTCCGTTTACGTTTCGTAGACGCTGATTGTCAAGATGATTGATTCATTGTGAGAAAATCCACCATGATTGCCAGCATCTCAAATGGCAAGCTCCTTCCAACTGGGGACCCCTTCACAAGGAGACGATACTGCCTTAGGTGATTGTTCACACCTCAGGTCACACCTTCTGAACACCTGACAGAGGAATCAAGCGGTAATTTGGGAAGATAGCAGTTCAGGCATTCACCCCTCCCGGGGCCTGGCCTGAACCATGGGGTGCGAACCCTACCTGCCGACCCGGGGCTAGGAATTTCGTATTACCCAGTCTCCTGTTATGCATCACACACGTGGGCTGTCCGTCAGGAGTGTACAGGGAGGAAGAAGAAAAGGAGGAACTTCAAACGCCAAAGCGGAGGAACGAGAGGAGAACGGGGACAAAGAAAGGAAAATGGAATGAAAGACAGTGGTGAGGCTGTTCTTATATCAGCGACAGGTAATATCGAACATTCCATTAACACCACAGACATGTTCCTCAAGGGAGTGGAAAAAGAATAGCAAGTGGACAGACATGCATCATGGGAGGGAAAAGATGCTGCAAAGTCTGGGGCTTGTGCTAGCCAAGCACGACCCCTCCAAAGAGTGGTGAGCCCCATAGGGGGAGGAGGCGCACATTGAGTTGAGTTAGTAGGTCCTCACATCTTTACCATAATGAATAATCTTGGTTCCACCCCACAAAGGAGTATGGGCATTAAAATCATATAGAAGTAGAAAACTTGGGAGGAGATGGGAAATTAGTGTAGGGAATACATGGTGCTGCGATACACCATCTGGAAGGAAGTAGATGTTACATATCGTAATTTCTTGTATTGTCTTCACTCTGACAGCCACAGCTTCTAAAAGTGTTTAAAAGGACTGAGGTTCGCTACAGACAGAGGTAAGGTCATAGACACAAACTCCACCTGACAGTCTGTCACAGTCACTACAATTTTTTGTAGTGCCCCCAACAGCCACAAAGGGCGGGGGAGTGCATCATGGGAAACCAGGATTCTTGAAGGGCAAGGAAATGAGCAGGTGTTACGCTTGAAAGTTATCATAACTCAGCCTGGTGGGAGAAGAAACGACCGCAATTCCACTGGAGAACGACGCTTTCTGCCATCTGGGAAGGCATGAAGGGACCATGGAGGCAGATTACGCCTCAGGGTCACCCATCATCATTGGTTGAGTTTTCGCAACCAGTACCATTGCGTCTGAGGCGTCACCAGGATCTAGGTCCTCAGAGGATGCAAGAATCTCCACCTAGTCCTTGGACACAGAAATGTTAGCGAGTGGTGGTGCTGTGGCCACTGGAGTCTCCCATTTCCTAACAGACTTCTTCTTTGTTTGTTTGACATCTAGCTGCTCTTTAGGGCCTTGCTCAGAGAGCTTCTTGGAAGGAGCTTCAGGGACAGAGGAAGGCCATGAAGCCCTTCAACCAGCAGCTAGTGGTTGCTTCAGCCAATGGCTGGTGTCAGCTTGACCATGGGAGGAGACTGCAGAAGGTAGAGTTCGAAGGGACCACTTCCACGGAGGAGCCAGAGGAGGCTGTTGCTTATGTGGCTGGGGGAAGGGGACTGATGTCCCTGGCGTTTGGGGGGGGGGGGGGAAGATGTCTCACAGTAGAAGGTCTGGGAGCAACAGAAGAAGATGTGTCCCCAGCCACCAGGATGGGGGATGAAGATGGGTGGTCCTGAGAACCCACAGGAGTAAGCTTAGACAAGGGACTTAATGGCATCAATCTTGGCAGCGCCATCATAATGGCAATATAAGACGATAGCATTCAAACAGGGTACAGCCTTTCATATTTCATGGTAAGACAGCCTGTCTAGGGTCTTGTACTCCATAATTTTAGGTCCTTTTGGAATACCGAGGAATCTGGCGAGCAGAGGGTGTAGTGCTCACTACAGTTGACACAGGAGGGAGGAGGTGCAAAAGGGGTATTTGGATGCAGCGAACGTCTGCAGTCTCTACGTGTGGCGCTGGAATTGTACTGGGAGGACATGTGCTCAAATTTTCAGCTCATAAAACACCATGTAGAGGGAGGGACATATGGTTTGACATCACATAGGTATACCATCAACTTGACCTTTTCAGGTAACGAATCACCCTCAAAGGCCAAATGAAGGCACTGGGCAACCCTATTGTCTCTAGGCTCGCTATAGATATGCTGGACGAAGTGAACGCCCTGTTGTTCTAAATTGGCATGTAGCTAGACGTCGGACTGCAACAGGAAGACATGATGAAAAGTAATGCCCTGGACCATGTTGAAGCTCTTATGGGGAGTGTCAGAAACAGAAGAATATCACCCAGCTTGTCACAGGTGAATAACGCCTGGACTGGGCTGGGGATGACATCTGAATCAGGACTGATTCATTGCGCATTTTGGACAGGACTGTCACTTACCCAAACTTACCTTCCAGCTGCTCAAAAAAATAAAAAATAAAAAATAAAGAATAGATTATTTGTATCCAGAAAGGAGTTCCCATTGGTTCTGCTGCACACTAAATAACGAGGCGTACATGGTTTCATCATTATGTAGCCCCACTTTTGTCCCGTGATGTAGCGAGGGAGGGGAACGACTTGGAGTCATTGGCGCAGCATTGTATTCTCGCTTCCCTTTCTTCCAGACTGCTGGGCCCATTCGATCCCCAGCGAAAGATGACTTTGTTTGCCTCATTGCTGGTCATCCTCTCTGATATCACCAACTCCGATCAGGGGTTCTCCCCATAGACGTCACCCAGCCACAGCAAAGCCCACCTAGTGCTATGGACATGGCCGGAAGTCCCGATGCCCCAAGAAAATGGAAATCTATTCCTTGGCGTATGTGGCAAGGAGCAGCTCAGGCATCAGTATTGTGATCCCTGTGCAGGCATGGTACTGCCACAAAGAGGGTTCATAACGACCCCACCATGATGGGCTGGCTACCGAGCTAGATACTGAGTGTGTAGAAATCCAGTATTTCCAGGCACCAAAAGAGGCCAATAGCCTATGGATGGAAATTGTGCACCACATAAGGGTCCTCGCCCAGATAACTGGAATGTTGGTGGAGAGTCAGTGCCATGACAATAATGTGTGTAGGGATCTTAATGCATGAGGGACATAAGATGCACCATGTAAGGTGCCCTCCCCAAATAACCTACACTTCAGAAAAATTTGGTATGATGAAGGTCAAACCCGGAAAGGGGACCATGACTTAGCAAGCCGAAAGGTTCGAGACTCCTTTTAATCGCCTCTTACGAAAATCAGGAGTACCTAGGGTCCATTCTAAACCACAGACAGGAGGGAGGGGGGGGGGGGGAGAGACCTCATGAACTAACTGCTTGAAATAATGTTCAGAGGTTCAGAGGATGCGTTTAGCGCAATTTACAGCCATCTTCAGTATTTTGTAGATACTGTTATTGAGAAATTGTAGTCTTTCGTAGTAATTTCGGCGAGATACAAGTTTATCCTCACTGCTGTACACTAAAAATAAAAGTTCCCGTCACTGGCTTAATACGACCGGGCAACAGGTCGAAGGAACAAATAAACGACTTGTGAACGTGTTGTGGGTTATAGGAAGAACGCGAAACATGGAGGTTCAGCACAGGTGGACTAAATGGCATCTATGAACTTTTTTTTGTAGTTAATCATTTTTCTCTGTATTCAAGTAACATACAGGAATGCAGCTGGGTGACGTCGTCGACAACCGCCGATATTTCTACAGGAACACACTACACGAGTTTCAAGGCAAATCTGCAGCAAGTAAGCGCTGTAGAAGCGAATGTAAAACCTCGGTTTTCAAAGATATTCCAGTTTCCTTAATAGCACTATCCCAGTAGCTGGAAGCGCAAGCCAGAATGTCCGTATTGTTATATTCCATACGATGACCGGTGCGAAGACAATGTTCTACAATGGCGCATCTGCTCGGCTGTTGTAAGCGTGTGTGCCGCTTATGCTCTGTACACCGGTCCTCCACAGTCCTGATACTCTGACCAATATACAACATGCCGCAACTGTAAGGAATAGGTAGACATCCGCCTAACGCAAACAAAGATCATCCTTTATGAAACTTAAAAGTACTCTGATCTTAGATGGTGGTCAAAAAACACACTTCACATCATATTTCCGTTAAGTACGACCAATCTTGTTCGAAATACTCCCTGCGTAAGACAAAAAGACTGTAGACTTTGGTGCCACCTCGATATTATTATCACACATCCGGTGCACAGTTGGTCGACAATGCAACCCACGTCTTTCACTCTAACTATTCTGAAGAAAGGTGCCTTCGGGATGGGCAACATCAGCTGACAAACTTTCAGGGTTCGAGTTGTCTTGGGGCCTGTGAACCAAGATACGAAGTACTCACAAACGTTGAGCCGGATGGTGACAACTGTCTGCCTGCGGATACAAGTCAGTGTGAGTAGGCTTCCTACAACAGCATGTCCCAACGTTCTCTCTACCTTCCTCTTGACCATCAGATCAAGGAAGGGAAGATAGTCATCCTTTTCCACCTCCATCGTGAAAGGAATATCCGAGTGGATTGAATTCAGGTGTTCTAAAAAGTCGTTCAAAATCTCGCTGCAATGAGGTCAAACAATAAAAGTATCGTCCACATATCTGAAAAAAAGAACCATGAAGGTTTCAAAACGCCGACTCCAAGGCACGTTTCTCGAAATCTTCCATACACAAATTCTCAGTATAGGTGACAACGGGCTTCTCATCGCAACTGCATCTGTCTGCGCGTAGTACTGATCATTGATTAAAAAGTAAGTGGAAGTAAAGCCATGTCGAAATAGGTCCGTTAATTCAGCTCCATACCTAACCTCAATCAACCGTAACGGGTCAGACATACGAACACGAGTGAAGAGAGATACCACGTCAAAACTTACTAGAATATCAGAGTAATTCAAAAGCTTTCCCTCTGATCGGCGTAAGAAAGTCGCAGAATTCCTAATGTGGTACTCACACAACCTACTATAAGGTAACAAGGTGTTTCACTTTACGGTAAGTTGGAGCACAAGTGTGTGTGCGCGCGCGCGTGTCTTTGTGTGTGCGTGGGTGAGTGATGTTTACGAAGTTTCTATGAAATCCAAGGTACTAAATTCACTTGCAGTGTGTGATGTTTACGTAGTTTCTTTGAAACCGAGTTACTAAATGCGATTGCACAGCGCTTACATGCTTCAGTTTTGCTTTGTAAATGGCAGTGTGTGCTCCAGTCGAAATATCGGCGGTTGTCGACATCACCTGGCGGCAATGAAAATTTTGTACTTCGGGAGAAACTATGCTACCCAATTTTTTTCTTTATGCTGGAATCTCCGCTTTAAGCGTTTCGAAGTCGCTTTGCAGTAGTTTAAGGATTTCGACAGTTGAGTTTGCAGTAGTGCGTATATTAGTAAACAGTCACAGCATGACCGAGGTGAGTCGTCATTTATGAGTTTCAGACCTACTTTACATTAAAAATATGTCGCAAAGCAGTTAATTCTACTTCACACAAAATGTTGTTTTTATACCTTACTTTTCCCATTTTTTACACAAGCAACTGTTGAACTTCCGACTTTTTGTTGAGAGCTGAATGTTAATGCTATCGTCCAATTTAGTTGGAAAAGGAAGACTGGAATTTAAAGTCTTTTGGGTGTAGATGTCATTAGAGACGGTGCTCTGAATCCAGACCTTTTCAGAATACAGCGATGGCCAACTGCAGAGACCAAATACAAAACATTTAGCGAACGGAGATAACTATAGCCTTTACATAATTGAACACAAGCTTTGAAGAGCAACAGAAGAGATTGTAAATCATGATTTCCAAACAATTATTGACTGGTTCTCAGAAAATGCACTCTCCCTAAATTTTGAACAAAAGCACTATATTCACTTATCTGCAACGAAGAGAGGGCGACCAACAATTGATAAAGCGCATTATTGGAGTCAATAAATAGGACAGAATGCTCCAAATTTTTAGGTGAACATACTGATGACTCTTTGAACTGGAAGAAGCATGTTACTAAGCCCATCGCCGGCCGCGGTGGCCGAGCGGTTCTAGGCGCTTCAGTCCGGAACCGTGCTGCTGCTACGGTCGCAGGTTCGAATCGTGCCTCGGGCATGGATGTGTGTGACGTCCTTAGGTTAGTTCGGTTTAAGTAGTTCTAAGTTCTAGGGGACTGATGACCTCAGATGTTAAGTCACATAGTGCTCAGAGCCAGTTTTGAACGAAGCCCCTCGAGCTATTAAGTAAGATTGCTAATATAACGAATGACGCAGAGTTACGAGGCATATGTTTGTCACTGACCGTTGCTTTTGACGCTACGAGCAGGTAAGTGAGCTGTCTAAGTGCTGTAAACCATCTTCCCTGGATTGAGGCGACTACAGACGTTCTAGATGATGCTTACATCAAATAGTAAATGTAAACTGATGGAAATATCCATAAAATTCTGCAAAGCGACACATAAACATACCAGTAAATTTGGTTGAAGCGTGAACTGATAGAGTCCGAAAATACACACGTTTCGTTTATGAGAAAATATTCATCCCGATGCTAGATATCAGTTCGTTGATCACGTAGGAGACATATGAAGCTTAACATGAAGCGTTGAGTGACTAGCACGAAGAGTTTGTGTACCTTCAATGTTAAACTTTTAAAACATACAATGAAATCCATTTTGGTCCTCAGACTATCGGTAAATGCAAAAAGCGCATAGATAAAATGCGGCAGAAGTTAAAATATTTACGACAGCCTAAGAACGTTTCAATCCACTTCTAACGCGAAGAAAAATATACAGGATGTTCCTTCTAAGAATCGTCATGCGCATTTACTCTGATGTTTCGACAGTTATTTGTAACCATTTAGCTGTATAAATCATTCAAAATTTGCAATTTCGTTTTTGTAACATGATGCTGGCGTCGCTACGTCTTTAATGCGACGTCCATGACGACAGAAAACATGGGTATGTTTTCGATTACAAACAAATTGGTTTTTACAGATGGTTTTTAAAGCGAAGCTTTACCGTCCATTCAGTAGTCTACTGCTGTATTTGTTTTTATCAGTATGTGTTAACAGGGCAGCAAAACCGTAAAAATGACCAGTAATCCAGCAGTAACTGAACAGCACTCTTCCGTGGCGGTTGAAGTAGTCGCGCGTCAGTTCGTGTTTTACTGCCCTGTTAATACACAGATAAAACAAATACCGCACTAGTCTAATCTGAATGGGCACTTGAAGTACCTCTTTAAAAATCACTTTCTTTGTAATGGGAAACAAACAGGCACTTTCCCTCGACAATGGGCATCGCATGAAGGGAGTGATGAAATTAATTTGTTTGGGCTGTCTCCAGGGCTACATACTGCGAAATATAAAGCGCGAAAATCTGCCGAACTTACCCCAGACACTTCGATCATTCACCCACTGCCACACTCTCATTCCCCCCCCCCCACAACTCCGCAGCCCACCCCCACACACAAAAAGGCGAGGTCGATTCTACTACGTGTAAGCCCTTATTTTTAAACTGCATTAGAGTACGGTACACTGAAGCACTATCAACTAGAAATAGACAAGAAAACAAATACAGAGGGCTGCAATGACATCCAAAGCAGCTGGGAAAAAATAAAAACTGGTATTTTCGAAGCAGCAGAAGAAGTAATAGGAAAACAAAGGACAGAGAAAAGGAAGGAATGGATTACTAATGACCTACTAAATATGATGGAAGAAAGAAGGAAATTAAAAAATTCTGTGAAGAGGGAAGGCCAAGAGAAATACAAGAGTCTGAAAAACAGAATCAACAGAGAGGCAAAACAAGCAAGAGAAAAATATCTTGATGATCTCTGTATTTCAGTTGAGGACAACATGAGAAATGGAAATTTTGGCAAGGCCTATGAACGTGTGAGACATTTCTTTGGAGACAGAAGACACAAGTGTAGGGCTGTGATGGATGAAAATGGCAATATGTGGGATGACGATGATGAAGTTGCAAGAAGATGGAAACAATATATAGGAAAACTGTACAGCGGACCAGAACTGCCTGAAAACATCACGGAAGAAGAAACAGAAGTAGATGCACACAACATAGGTGAACCTGTATTAAAGGAAGAGTTTGGACTAGCTCTGAAAAAATTGAAAAACAACAAATCGCTTGGTATAGACAATATACCAGCTGAACTTCTGAAATCTGGAGGAGCGAAACTGAATCAGGAGCTGTATAATCTTGTTTTCGACATGTACGAGCAGGGTAAAATTTCTACAGACTTTGAGAAAAACATTATGATCCCCATTCCAAAGAAGGCAAATGCTAGAAGATGTGAAAATTATAGGACGCTCAACCTAGTTACTCACGCCTCTAAAATAGTAACCTCAATTATCCTAAAACACATAGAACAAAAAGTCGAAGCTACACTCTCCCAAGACCAGTTTGGATTCCGGAAAGTAGAGGAACCAGAGAAGCAATATTTGCTCTAAAACTGATAAGAGAGAAACGACTAGATAAGAACCTGACAACATACGTAGCTTTCGTAGACGTAGAGAAAACCTTTGATAATGTTAAATGGGATAAGATGTTTGAGGTACTCAAAAAGTAGGAATAGACTATAAAGATAGAAAAATGATATGGAACCTGCACAAAAACGACACAGCAGTTATCCGTGGACAGACAAAACAAGAAGAAGTGCAGATACGGAAAGGTGTCCGACAAGGTTGCGCACTATCCCCCGTTATCTTTAACCTATACATTGAAGAGGCGCTGAAAAAAGTAAGGGAAAATTCACAGACAGGTGTAGTAATTCATAGCCAACGAATAGATATGATAAGATATGCCGATGATATAGCTGTCCTAGCTGAAAGTGAAGAAGATCTTGTAGTCCTGCTGAATACAATGGATAAAGTTATGGGGGAAGAATATAATGTGAGAATTAATAAAGCAAAAAAAAAAAAAAGTAATTGCATGCGACAAAAAAGATCAAGTGAAAGTCCAAGTTCATGTAGGCAATGAACTGCTTGAACAAGCTGATAAATTTACTTATCTGGGCAGTAATATTACCAGGGTTGGAAGGAGCAAGGCAGAAGTGAGAAGTAGAATTGCTCAAGCAAAGGCTGCTTTTAACAGCATCTTAACATCTAAGAGCATCAGCCTTGAAATCAGGAAAATTTTTTGAAATCATATGTGTGGAGTGTGGCAGGCTATGGGTGTGAAACATGGACTCTCGGGACAGAGCAAGACCAGAAGCTAAATTCTTTTGAAATGCGGTGCTATAGACGCATGCTCAAAATCAAAAGTATCGACAAGGTCACAAACGAAGTGGTTCTGGAAAGAGCAGGTGAGAAGAGAAGCGTCTGGAGTTTCATTGTTAAAGGAAGACTGCAATTTACAGGTCATCTATTAAGACATAAAGGACTCCTGACCACAATCATAGAGGGATGTGTCGAGGGAAAAAGACCAAGAGGGAGACCACGGCTGAGGTACATGGATCAAATCGTGAAAGATGTGGGATGTAACACCTATAAAGAAATGAAGAGAAAAGCTGAAAGACGCACAGAATGGAGACAAGCTGCCATTGTAGCTGTTGCAAACCATCCTTCGATTGACCACTACAGAAGAAGAGAAGAAGAGTACGGTACCACGGTTGTTTGCAGTGCGTTAATTAACAATCCTATTAAGTCATATGAGCGACTACTGACATACATTACCATGTTGTTGTTGTTGTTGTTGTCTTCAGTCCTGAGACTGGTTTGATGCAGCTCTCCATGCTACTCTATCCTGTGCAAGCTTCTTCATCTCCCAGTACCTACTGCAACCTACATCCTTCTGAATCTGCTTAGTGTATTCATCTCTTGGTCTCCCCCTACGATTTTTACTCTCCACGCTGCCCTCCAATACTAAATTGGTGATCCCTTGATGCCTCAGAACATGTCCTACCAACCGATCCCTTCTTCTGGTCAAGTTGTGCCACAAACTTCTCTTCTCCCCAATCCTATTCAATACTTCCTCATTAGTTATGTGATCTACCCATCTAATCTTCAGCATTCTTCTGTAGCACCACATTTCGAAAGCTTCTATTCTCTTCTTGTCCAAACTGTTTACCGTCCATGTTTCACTTCCATACATGGCTACACTCCATACAAATACTTTCAGAAATGACTTCCTGACACTTAAATCTATACTCGATGTTAACAAATTTCTCTTCTTCAGAAGCGCTTTCCTTGCCATTGCCAGTCTACATTTTATGTCCTCTCTACTTCGACCATCATCAGTTATTTTGCTCCCCAAATAGCAAAACTCCTTTACTACTTTAAGCGTCTCATTTCCTAATCTAATACCCTCAACATCACCCGACTTAATTCGACTACATTCCATTATCCTCGTTTTGCTTTTGTTGATGTTCATCTTATATCCTCCCTTCAAGACACCATCCATTCCGTTCAACTGTTCTTCCAAGTCCTTTGCTGTCTCTGACAGAATTAAAATGTCATCGGCGAACCTCAACGTTTTTATTTCTTCTCCATGGATTTTAATACCTACTCCGAATTTTTCTTTTGTTTCCTTTACTGCTTGCTCAATATACAGATTGAATAGCATCTGGGAGAGGCTACAACCCTGTCTTACTCCCTTCACAACCACTGCTTCCCTTTCATGGCCCTCGACTCTTATAACTGCCATCTGGTCTCTATACAAATTGTAAATAGCCTTTCGCTCCCTGTATTTTACCCCTGCCACCTTTAGAATTTGAAAGAGAGTATTCCAGTCAACATTACCATAGCGCAGTGATAATATTCACATATCGCGTTAGTGACAGGCGTCACATTTTCTCCCTGTTTAGCCATATGCACACACAAGAACATTAATTATTCGTGGATTCAGATATAGACTCACCACTGCTTCCGGCGTTGGTTGCCGCTACGAGGAGCAAAAGCACGATTGTAGCAGACGGCCACATCGAGGGCCCCGCTCGGGAGAGAAAACGTCGCGCTGTCATATCGCTAACAACCGAACGTGTACATGGCACGTCGTACTCCGCGGATGTCATCAGCCGACTGAAGCGCCCCACAGACGGTACCCGGTTGGTGGCTGCGCACTGGGCTGACGTCACAGTTTTGAAGCCCGCTCACGCGTGTAGAAAGCTGTCCCGTTACCACCCGGAAGTACCAGCCTTGTTGTTGGGGTGCAGCTCCTCAGAAACCGTTCTGTCTCACTGCCGGTGACACTACCTTCCTATCACCGTGATCTTCGCGATTCCGGTACAGGGTTAGTTGTTATTTCCACAGGTTGTCTCTTCATCTATACGTAAATATACATCTACATCTATACTAAGCAAGTCACCTTGCGGTGTGTGAGCGAGGATTCTTTGTGTATCAGCGACACTTCCCTCTTTTTCCTGTTCCAGTCGCGAGTAATTCCCGGGAAGAACGATGGCCGAAAAGCCTCCGTGTGGTTTTGAATCAATCCACTTTTATCTTCATGGTCCTTCCGCGAGATGTACATAAGAGGAAACATTACATTTTCTGACTCCTCTGGGAACGTATGATCTCGGAACTTCGTCAGTAAGCCATACCGCGATGCAAAACGCCCCTCTTACAGGGCCTGTCGCTGGAATTGGTTGATCTACTGCGAGACACTTTAGTGCTTACAAGGGAACCTCCCCATCGCAGGCCCCTCAGATTTAGTTATAAGTTGGCACAGTGGATAGGCCTTGAAAAACTGAACTCAGATCAATCGAGGAAACAGGAAGAAGTTGTGTGGAACTATGAAAAAAATGAGCAAAATATACAAACTGAGTAGTCCATGCATAAGATAGGCAACATCAAGGAGAATGTGAGCTCAGCAGCGCCCTGGTCCCGTGGTTAGCGTGAGCAGCTGCGGAACGAGAGGTACTTGATTCAAGTATTCCCTCGAGTGAAAAGTTTAATTTTTTTTAATTGCAGACAATTATTAACGTACAGGCACTCACACATAATTAACTTCGCTCTCCAAAATTCCAGGACATGTTCAGATTTGCTTGGACACATGCAGGATTTGACGGTATACACACGGAAAAATTTGAAAACGTTAAAAACATATGTTTTGACAGAGCACAGGGAAAACTGTGCGACTGTGAAGCTGTTGCATTCATTTGTTGCAGTTTATGTGAAAAACTCTTATGTTTTCATCACTTTTTTGGGAGTGATCATCACATCCACAAGAAAACCTAAATCGGGCAAGGTAGAAGGATCTTTTTACCCATTCGCCAAGTGTACAAGTTAGGTGGGTCGACAACATATTCCTGTCATGTGACGCACATGCCGTCACCAGTGTCGTATAGAATACATCACACGTGTTTTCCTGTGGAGGAATCGGTTGACCTATGACCTTGCGATCAAATGTTTTCGGTTCCCATTGGAGAGGCACGTCCTTTCGCCTACTAATCGCACGGTTTTGCGGTGCGGTCGCAAAACACAGACACTAAACTTATTACAGTGAACAGAGACGTCAATGAACGAACGGACAGATCATAACTTTGCGAAAATAAACTTTTCACTCGAGGGAAGACTTGAACCAAGAACCTCTCGTTCCGCAGCTGCTCACGCTAACCACAGGACCAGGGCGCTCGTAAGTTCATACTATCCTTGATGTTGCCCATCTTGCGCATGAACTACTCAGTTTGTATATTTTGCTTATTTTTTCATAGTTCCACACAACTTCTTCCTGTTTTCTCGATTGACCTGTGTTCAGTTTTTCAAGGCCTATCCACTGTGCCAACTTATAACTAAATCTGAGGGGGGTGCGATGGGGAGCTTCCCTTGTTAGTAAATGACGCTGCAACGAAACGCGCTACTTTTCTTTGGACCTGCTCTATTTTCTCTATCAGTGCTGTTGTTACGGATCCTAGAATGACATGCAGTACTCAGGTACTGGTCGAACGAGTGTTGTAAGATACCTCCTTTGTTGATGCACTATATTTTTTGAGGATTCTTCCAATGAACCTCAGCCTGGCATCAGCGTTTCCTGCTATTAGTTTTATGTGGCCGTTCCGTTTTAAATTGCACCATGCGCATACTCTTTATTATTTCATGGACGCAACTGCTTCCACTGATTGTTTTGCAATCGTTTAATCATACAATGAAGAGTCATTCTGTCTAAGTAGTCGCAATACCTGCACGCTACATTTGTTTATGCTGAGGGCAACTGCCACGCGTTCCACCAAACGTTGACCCTCTGCATGTCTTCCTGAATTTCGCTACAATTTTCTGGACTAGCGACTTCTCTGTAAGCAGCAGTATAATCCATGAAAAGCCTCATATAAGTCCAGATGTTGTTACTATTTAATTTACATACGGGGTGGACCATTTTAATACATAGTGATGAGAAACTCGTGGCAGAGATGAGATACAGCGAAATGTTTGTTGTAGGTGGCAAAGAGGGGCACGCACTGATAATAAGTACCGTGCCAAAGTGATTCGGAGGTTAAAGTGATTTTTAAAACGGAAACCCTTGTATTGATTAAGATTTGAAAGAGTGTCAAATTTTACGTATAAAACCGTACATTTTTCAAAGTCATAGCAAGTTCCAATGAAGGTCAAATGAGCAAATATGGTTTTAGTTCTAGTAAGGATTAACTCGAAATACAAGAGGGATACAGCAAAATACAATGTTAGATACAAATTGAAAGAGTCATAAGGAGTCATATATCTTACCAATAACCATGATGTTAAAGGTGACTACTGGAGGTTATTCGAAGGTTGAGTTTTGTTTCATAGTGACCCCTATTTGTGGCATCTGGTTTAGAAAGAGTGAAGAGAGATTTGAACTTTAAGTTTTAATTAACTAATTTACTGGCAAAAATCAACACATCACAACGCCTAAATGTTATTCTGACATTTGTGAGACAGAAGAAACAAATAAAACGTAGATAATTGTTTAAAAGACGTCGAGTGAGTCCTGTCGCCTCTCATTCCTCGTGATACTCAATTTAAAGAGTTCCCATCCCTTTCACTTTGCACCTGGAAATTAACCATTGAATATATGCTCTGAGTGACCAGCGTTTGCTTCAAATTATAAAATAATCCTCCGTAAGAAATATCTGACAGCGGAAAGCAGCATATCTCTTGGAATGGCTGCACAAGGTCTCAGGACAGTTTTGGTCATGATTTCTCTTGTCGTTGGCTGCTGCTCGTCACAAATATTTTTTGAATATACACACAGGCAAAAATCAGGGAAGTTAGGTAAGGTGAATAAGCGAGCCATACAGTGGTACGACCATGTCCAATCCATTGGTGCGGATATCGTTCATTTCAAAATGTCCTTTAGATCCGGTGAGTAATGTGTCAGTGCACCATCGAACTGCCCCAAATTCTTTGTCTGACCTGTAAGTCAACATCTTCAAGTAAGCGCGGTAAATGGTCTGTCAAGATTTCTAAGAAATTAAAAAAAAATGGACCTCTCAGATAGCCTCTGACAATTCCACACTAAAAATTAAGGCTCCAACGATGCTGATTGTTAACAGTTCTGTACAATGTAGATGAACATCCGACCAATAATGACAGTTGTGCCTGTTTAATTCACCGGAATTTGTAAATGAGGTTTCATCTGGAAAGGACGTGAACACCTCTTGATGATGTACAGCTCAGCGGCAAAATGCAAGGCATTCTTCGAGCTTCCGAAGCGTTAGTTCTTGCGGCATTATGATGTGGAATGGATGAAATCTCTGCGCCTTTAGGATTCTGAGAACCTTAGACTTCACCCGGCCGAAGTGGCCGTGCGGTTAAAGGCGCTGCAGTCTGGAACCGCAAGACCGCTACGGTCGCAGGTTCGAATCCTGCCTCGGGCATGGATGTTTGTGATGTCCTTAGGTTAGTTAGGTTTAACTAGTTCTAAGTTCTAGGGGACTAATGACCTCAGCAGTTGAGTCCCACAGTGCTCAGAGCCATTTGAACCATTTGAACCTTAGACTTCGATAATACTAGATCAGCTTGAATTTGTCGTGAACTAATATGAGGATATAGCTGTACCACAACAAGAACGGCTACGACTCGATTATAATTTTCCCGGCATCCATTACTATGACGTACACGACGTAACTACCTCCAGGCTATGTCAGTCAGATGACGAATAGTGACGTTACTTGGGAAAACGTCTAGCATCAGTTGCAGCCACGTGGACGTCTACACCTTGAAGCTCTCCTAAAATCGTAGTCATCTCTGCAATTCCATTTGGAATGTGCTCAAGTGTTGTACACTACTGGCCAATAAATATGCTACACCACGAAGATGACGTGCTACACACGCGAAATTTAACCGACAGGAAGAAAATGTTGTAATATGCAAATGATTAGCTTTTCAGAGCATTCACACAAGGTTGGCACCGATGGCGACACCTACAACGTGCTGACATGAGGGAAGTTTCCAACCGATTTCTCATACACAAACAGCAGTTGACCGGTGTTGCCTGGTGAAACGTTGTTGTGACACCTCGTGTAAGGAGGAGAAATGCGTACCATCACGTTTCCGACTTTGATAAAGGTCGCATTGTAGCCTATCGCGATTGCGGTTTCTCGTATCCCGACGTTGCTGTTCGCGTTGGTCGGGATCCAATGATTGTCAGCAGAATATGGAATCTGTGGGTTCAGGAGGGTAATACGGAACGCCGTGCTGCATCCCAACGGCCTCGTATCACTAGCAGTCGAGATGACAGGCATCTTATCCGCATGGCTGTAACATATCGTGCAGCCACGTTTCGGTCCCTGAGTCAACAGATGGGGACGTTTGCAAGACAACAACCATCTTCACGAACAGTTCGACGACGTTTGTAGCAGCATGGACTATCAGCTCGGAGATCATGGCTGCGGTTACCCTTGACGCTGCATCATAGACAGGAGCGCCTGCGATGATGTACTCAACGACGAACCTGGATGCACGAATGGCAAAACGTCATTTTTTCGGATGAATACAGGTTCTGTTTACAGCATCATGATGGTCGCATACGTGCTTGGGGACACCGCGGGGAAAGCACATTGGAAGCGTGTATTCGTCATCGCCATACTGACGTATCACCCGGCGTGCTGGTATGGGGTGCCATTGGTTACACGTCTCGGTCACCTCTTGTTCGCATTGACGGCACTTTGAACAGTGGACGTTACATTTCAGATGTGTTACGACCCGTGGCTCTTCCGTTCATTCGATCCCCGCGAAACCGTACATTTCAGCAGGATAATGCACGACTGCATGTTGCAGGTCCTGTACGGGCTTTTCTGGATACAGAAAATGTTCGACTGCTGCCCTGGCCAGCACATTCTCCAGATCCCTCACCAATTGAAAACGTCTGGTCAAAGGTGGCCGAGCAACTGACTCGTCACAATACGCCAGTCACTACTCTTGATGAACTGTAGTATCGTGTTGAAGCTGCATGGGCAGCTGTATCTGTACACGCCATCCAAGCTCTGTTTGACTCAATGCCCAGGGGTATCAAGGCCATTATTACGGCCAGAGGTGGTTGTTCTGGGTACTGATTTCTCAGGATTTATGCACCCAAATTGCGTGAAAATGTAATGACATGTCAGTTTTAGTATAATATATTTGTCCACGAATACCCGTTTATCATCTGCATTTATTCTTGGTGTAGCTATTTTAATCGCCAGTAGTGTAGCTATATGATTCAACCAAATAAAGCGAAATAGAATCGCAGTTTTAGTGAAGTGATGATTCGTATTGGCACTGAAACAAGAACACTGTTCAAGCATGCGGACGTGTGCGACACCTCTCTCTCATCCCGCATTCTCCAAGGGTCGAGCACTGTGTCCCCAGACGATCACCCTCTCGTTCGCTCTACCAGTGGCACCGTACAAGATCATCAAATTAGGCTGTGTCACAATCTACAGCATTAGAACCACCTACTGGTAATCATCAGTTACTTCATCTGATTGAAATTTAGTAAATAAACGAGACTATTATGCGTATAAGTTGTGCTACAATAGATCTTATCCATTTTATTGCCTTCTCGACTGAGTAACTTTTTATCCCTTGTACTTTGGGTGCATTATTAACATTTATAAGCGAGAATAGTTCTGGGACCTTTGCATAGGTGCATTTGTATAAACATTTTGTTTTGTTTGACGAATCAGAACAAGTCTTATCGATCTTGTGGAGAGAATTCTCTGTCCTGAAAGACTCACATGTGCACGCCACACATACTCCACTACCGCAGTAACAGCTTCCCACGTGTAGTGCACGCCTGACCTGTTATAAGGAACCCTAAAATTCTCCACCCGATAGCGGATGTCAAGAAATTTGCATTCAAAACCGTCGCAGAATCATGCAAGCTTCTGATTTTTACGTTCGACTTTGCTCCAAACCAGAGGGCCACGGTTGCTCAGGAAGCAGTGTTGCAAAACCATCGCTCTGCTTCCACCCCCGGGTGAATCTAGCTGTCTTCACCAAATCAGCCATCCGCTTGTGGGAACCGAGGCTGGTCTCTGAACCCAAGGGGCAAGAGTGGTTAGTGCCTTCAGTGCGCTCTATCGCTGCCGGCAGAGGCTCCTTTGACGTTCAGAGAACACTATTCAGCGTGGCACTTCGTCCAGCGAAGTCGGACTAGCATTTCCCAAAGAAATTATAATACCACGAAGAAAAGCATTCGGACAACTTGTAGTGGATAATAATATGAAGTTTGTCCACCTTTCGCCTTTATGAAGGCTTGAACTCTCCTGGGGAATGTTCAAAGAGTGATTGTCTGTGGAGAAATAGCAGCCCATTCTTCCTCAAGAGCCGAAACCAGAGAAGATAGTGGATCGGATGTTGGGGTCTGAAGCGAAGTCGACGTTCTAACACATTGCTCTTAAGTAGCCACTTTATTTCAGGAATTTTACTGTCCGCCCACTACTTTGTAGCACCTTGTAATGATAGGGTGCACTGTCATAGTGGTACAAGCACTGAACCATTCCTTTGCTAGATGTAGTACACAGCACTGTAAAATGGTTCATCCCCTCCCACATTTAGCTTTGCCCTTAGCATAATGAGGGGATCACAAACTGACCACGGAAGACACCCCATACCGCAACATGACGTCTACACGGTTAATGTTCTCCAGGAAATCGCCAAACACAAATCTACATCTACATCTACATCCATACTCCGCAAGCCACCTGACGGAGTGTGGCGGAGGGTATCCTGAGTACCTCTATCGGTTCTCCCTTCTATTCCAGTCTCGTATTGTTCGTGGAATGAAGGATTTTCGGTATGCCTCTGTGTGGGCTCCAATCTCTCTGATTTTATCCTCATGGTCTCTTCGCGAGATATACGTAGGAGGGAGCAATATACTGCTTGACTCCGCGGTGAAGGTATGTTCTCGAAACTTCAACAAAAGCCCGTACCGAGCTACTGAGCGTCTCTCCTCCAGAGTCTTCCACCGGAGTTTATCTATCATCTTCGTAACGCTTTCGCGATTAGTAAATGATCCTGTAACAAAGCGCGCTGCTCTCCGTTCGATCTTCTCTATCTCTTCTATCAACCCTATCTGGTACGGATCCCACACTGCTGAGCAGTATTCAAGCAGTGGGCGAACGAGCTTACTGTAACCTACTTCCTTTGTTTTCGGATTCAATTCCTTAGGATTCTTCCAATGAATCTCAGTCTGGTATCTGCTTTACCGACGATCAACTTTATATGACCATTCCATTTTAAATCACTCCTAAAGCGTACTCCCAGATAATTCACGAAATTAACTGCTTCAGTTGCTGACCTGCTAAATTGTAGCTAAATGATAAGGGATCTTTCTTTCTGTGTATTCGCAGCACATTACACTTGTCTACATTGAGATTCAATTGCCATTCACTGCACCATGCGTCAATTCGTTGCAGATCCTCCTGCATTTCAGCACAAAAAAATGGTTCAAATGGCTCTGAGCACTATGGAGACTTAACAGCTGTGGTCATCAGTCCCCTAGAACTTACAACTACTTAAACCTAACTAACCTAAGGACATTACACACATCCATGCCCGAGGCAGGATTGGAACCTGCGACCGTAGCGGTCACGCGGTTCCAGACTGAAGCGCCTAGAACCGCACGGCCACACCGGCCGGTTTCAGTACAATTTTCCATTGCTACAACCTCTCGATATACCACAGTAACATCCGCAAAAAGCCTCAGTGAACTTCCGATGTCATCCACGTGGTCATTTATGTACACTCCTGGAAATGCAAAAAAGAACACATTGACACCGGTGTGTCAGACCCACCATACTTGCTCCGGACACTGCGAGAGGGCTGTACAAGCAATGATCACACGCACGGCACAGCGGACACACCAGGAAGCGCGGTGTTGGCCGTCGAATGGCGCTAGCTGCGCAGCATTTGTGCACCGCCGCCGTCAGTGTCAGCCAGTTTGCCGTGGCATACGGAGCTCCATCGCAGTCTTTAACACGGGTAGCATGCCGCGACAGCGTGGACGTGAACCGTATGTGCAGTTGACGGACTTTGAGCGAGGGCGTATAGTGGGCATGCGGGAGGCCGGGTGGACGTACCGCCGAATTGCTCAACACGTGGGGCGTGAGGTCTCCACAGTACATCGATGTTGTCGCCAGTGGTCGGCGGAAGGTGCACGTGCCCGTCGACCTGGGACCGGACCGCAGCGACGCACGGATGCACGCCAAGACCGTAGGATCCTACGCAGTGCCGTAGGGGACCGCACCGCCACTTCCCAGCAAATTAGGGACACTGTTGCTCCTGGGGTATCGGCGAGGACCATTCGCAACCGTCTCCATGAAGCTGGGCTACGGTCCCGCACACCGTTAGGCCGTCTTCCGCTCACGCCCCAACATCGTGCAGCCCGCCTCCAGTGGTGTCGCGACAGGCGTGAATGGAGGGACGAATGGAGACGTGTCATCTTCAGCGATGAGAGTCGCTTCTGCCTTGGTGCCAATGATGGTCGTATGCGTGTTTGGCGCCGTGCAGGTGAGCGCCACAATCAGGACTGCATACGACCGAGGCACACAGGGCCAACACCCGGCATCATGGTGTGGGGAGCGATCTCCTACACTGGCCGTACACCACTGGTGATCGTCGAGGGGACACTGAATAGTGCACGGTACATCCAAACCGTCATCGAACCCATCGTTCTACCATTCCTAGACCGGCAAGGGAACTTGCTGTTCCAACAGGACAATGCATGTCCGCATGTATCCCGTGCCACCCAACGTGCTCTAGAAGGTGTAAGTCAACTACCCTGGCCAGCAAGATCTCCGGATCTGTCCCCCATTGAGCATGTTTGGGACTGGATGAAGCGTCGTCTCACGCGGTCTGCACGTCCAGCACGAACGCTGGTCCAACTGAGGCGCCAGGTGGAAATGGCATGGCAAGCCGTTCCACAGGACTACATCCAGCATCTCTAAGATCGTCTCCATGGGAGAATAGCAGCCTGCATTGCTGCGAAAGGTGGATATACACTGTACTAGTGCCGACACTGTGCATGCTCTGTTGCCTGTGTCTATGTGCCTGTGGTTCTGTCAGTGTGATCATGTGATGTATCTGACCCCAGGAATGTGTCAATAAAGTTTCCCCTTCCTGGGACAATGAATTCACGGTGTTCTTATTTCAATTTCCAGGAGTGTATATTGTGAATAGCAACGGTCCTACGACACTCCCTTGCAGCACAACTGAAATCACTCTTACTTCGGAAGACTTCTCTCCATTGACAATGACATGCTGCTTTCTTTTATCTAGGAACTCTTTAATTCAATCACACAATTGGTCTGATAGTCCATATGCTCTTACTTTGTTCATTAAACGACTGTGGGGAGCTGTATCGAACGCCCTGCGGAAGTCAAGAAACACGGCATCTACCTGGGAACCCGTGTCTATGGCCCTCTGAGTCTCGTGGACAAATAGCGCGAGCTGGGTTTCACACGATCGTCTTTTTCGAAACCCATGCTGATTCCCGCAGAGTAGATTTCTAGTCTCCAGAAAAGTCATTATACTCGAACATAATACGTGTTCCAAAATTCTACAACTGATCGACGTTAGAGATATAGGTCTATTGTTCTGCACATCTGTTCGACGTCCCTTCTTGAAAACGGGGATGACCTGTGCCCTTTTCCAATCCTTTGGAACGCTACGCTCTTCTAGAGACCTACGGTACACCGCTGCAAGAAGGGGGGCAAGTTCCTTCGCGTACTCTGTGTAAAATCGAACTGGTATTCCATCAGGTCCAGCGGCCTTTCCTCTTTTGAGCGATTTTAATTGTTTCTCTATCCCTCTGTCGTCTATTTCGATATCTACCATTTTGTCATCTGTGCGACAATCTAGAGAAGAACTACTGTGCAGTCTTCCTCTGTGAAACAGCTTTGGAAAAAGACATTTAGTATTTCGGCTTTTAGCCTGTCATCCTTTGTTTCAGTACCATTGTGGTCACGGAGTGTCTCGACATTTTGTTTGGATCCACCTACCGCTCCATGTCACTGCCATAGGATACAGTGTGATTCGTCACTCCAAATCACTCGTTTCCAAGCACCCCGTGTCCAGCAGCTCGCACCTTACGCTACTTCCAGCGACGCTTAGCACTGACGGCAGGAATGTGTGGCTCATGAGTCGGAGATCCACCACTGGGCTCCATCCTTTTTAGCTCCGTAGGAACAGTCATCGTACTAGCTGGATTGCCGGCAGCACTTTGGAACTGACGAGTGATTTCTTCTGCTGATTCAATGCGATTTCTTACAACCACCCTCCACAACGCTCGACGGTTGCTGTCCGTCAGTACGTGAGATCAGTCTTGTATTCGTTTAGCTGTGAATGTTTCTTTACGCTTCCACTTCACAGTCATATCACCAACGTTGGAAGTTTTAGAAGGGTTGAATGTATCCCCGGTGAATTAGTCACATGGGTGACATCCGATGACAGGTACACGTTCGAAGACACTTGGGCTCTACTGAGCGACCCACTGTTCTGTTACTGCTTCTCTGTTGTTGACACAATAGTCCCTGCCTCGTATTATACGGGCGCTTTCGCCTCTGGTTGACACGTAGTGGTCGTTTGCGCATTACACAGAGGGATCTGCATACTTCTGATCAGATAGTGTATCTGTTGTTGTTGTGGTCTTCAGTCCTGAGATTGGTTTCATGCAGCTCTCCATGCTACTCTATCTTCATCTCCCAGTACCTGCTGCAGCCTACATCCTTCTGAATCTGCTTGGTGTATTCATCTCTTGGTCTCCCTCCACGATTTTTTCCCTCCACGCTGCCCTTCAGTACCAAATTGGTCATCCCTTGATGCCTCACAACATGTCCTACCAACCGATCCCTTCTTCTAGTCAAGTTGTGCCACAAACTCCTCTTCTCCCCAATTCGATTCAATACCTCCTCATTAGTTATGTGATATACCCATCTAAACTTCAGCATTCTTCCGTAGCACCACATTTCGAAAGCTTCTATTCTATTCTTGTCTAAACTATTTATCGCCCATGTTTCACTTCCATACATGGCTACACTCCATACAAATACTTTCAGAAAAGACTTTCTGACACTTAAAGCTAAACTGCATCTTAACAAATTTCTCTTCTTCAGAAACGCTTTCCTTGCCATTGCCAGTCTACATTTTATATCCTCTCTACTTCGACCATCATCAGTTATTTTGCTCCCCAAGTAGCAAAACTCCGTTACTACTTTAAGTGTCTCATTTCCTAATCTAATTCCCTCAGCATCACCCGATTTAATTCGACTACATTCCATTATCCTCGTTTTGCTTTTGTTGATGTTCATCTTATACCCTCCTTTCAAGACGCTGTCCATTCCGTTCAATTGCTCTTCCAAGTGCTTTGCTGTTTCTGACAAACTTACAATGTCATCGGCAAACCTCAAAGTTTTTATTTCTTCTCCATGGATTTTAATACCTACTCCGAACTTTTCTTTTGTTTTCTTTACTGCTTGCTCAATATACAGATTGAATAGCGTCGGGGAGAGGCTACAACCCTGTCTCACTCCCTTCCCAACCAATGATTCCCTTTCACGTCCCTCGACTATATATATATATACACCCCTGGAAATGAAAAAAAGAACACATTGACACCGGTGTGTCAGACCCACCATACTTGCTCTGGACACTGCGAGAGGGCTGTACAAGCAATGATCACACGCACGGCACAGCGGACACACCAGGAACCGCGGTGTTGGCCGTCGAATGGCGCTAGTTGCGCAGCATTTGTGCACCGCCGCCGTCAGTGTCAGCCAGTTTGCCGTGGCATACGGAGCTCCATCGCAGTCTTTAACACTGGTAGCATGCCGCGACAGCGTGGACGTGAACCGTATGTGCAGTTGATGGACTTTGAGCGAGGGCGTATAGTGGGCATGCGGGAGGCCGGGTGGACGTACCGCCGAATTGCTCAACACGTGGGGCGTGAGGTCTCCACAGTACATCGATGTTGTCGCCAGTGGTCGGCGGAAGGTGCACGTGCCCGTCGACCTGGGACCGGACCGCAGCGACGCACGGATGCACGCCAAGACCGTAGGATCCTACGCAGTGCCGTAGGGGACCGCACCGCCACTTCCCAGCAAATTAGGGACACTGTTGCTCCTGGGGTATCGGCGAGGACCATTCGCAACCGTCTCCATGAAGCTGGGCTACGGTCCCGCACACCGTTAGGCCGTCTTCCGCTCACACCCCAACATCGTGCAGCCCGCCTCCAGTGGTGTCGCGACAGGCGTGAATGGAGGGACGAATGGAGACGTGTCGTCTTCAGCGATGAGAGTCGCTTCTGCCTTGGTGCCAATGATGGTCGTATGCGTGTTTGGCGCCGTGCAGGTGAGCGCCACAATCAGGACTGCATACGACCGAGGCACACAGGGCCAACACCCGGCATCATGGTGTGGGGAGCGATCTCCTACACTGGCCGTACACCACTGGTGATCGTCGAGGGGACACTGAATAGTGCACGGTACATCCAAACCGTCATCGAACCCATCGTTCTACCATTCCTAGACCGGCAAAGGTACTTGCTGTTCCAACAGGACAATGCACGTCCGCATGTATCCCGTGCCACCCAACATGCTCTAGAAGGTGTAAGTCAACTACCCTGGCCAGCAAGATCTCCGGATCTGTCCCCCATTGAGCATGTTTGGGACTGGATGAAGCGTCGTCTCACGCGGTCTGCACGTCCAGCACGAACGCTGGTCCAACTAAGGCGCCAGGTGGAAATGGCATGGCAAGCCATTCCACAGGACCACATCCAGCAGTTAAGGTCCGAGATTAACCATCTGAAGAACGCGTTCTGAAAGAATGGCTATGGTGCACGAGATATAAAGGCAGCGTTCTCCAAAAGAAGGAAACGTGAAAATGCTGCAACCTCACAGGATGAAACACCGATTGCGGTTCTTCCTTTTTGTGGCGCGTTTTCCAGCAAAATAGGAAGAGTCCTGGATAGACGAAGTAAAAGACCGATTTTTCGACCTCCTAAGAAAATTAAGGAGAATTATGCGCCCTGTTAAGGACAATCTCGACCTCAGGGTCCCTGGAGTTTATAATATACCCTGTGAGTGTGGAAGCAGTTATATAGGTCAGACGATTTGTACCGTTTCCGACCGCTGTGCAGAGCACCAACGCCATATTAAAAATAGAGAACTGGAGAAATCGGCAATTGCGGAGCGCAGCCTCACGAACAAACATAAAATATTGTTCGATGAAACTAAAATTCTGTCCCATGCCTCCACTTACTGGGATACTGTTATTAAGGAGGCTGTTGAAATAAGAATGAGCCAAAAGAAGAACTTTAACCTCGATAGCGGATACCATCTGAGCTGTGCATGGAAACGAGCGCTTGATGCACAGAAGCAGCAGAGACGTTCCTTCCACGGTTTACGTTCCAGCGGAAGCGGTGGCGCCACCGGCGCACACAGTGACACCGTCTGCGACAGCAGTACGTAATCGCCGACCAATCAGAAGCCGTCTTCGGGTTATATAGAGGCTACCACAGCAGCAGCGATGACAGTGAGCTCCTGACGATGACGATGGAGGTAATCGTCGAAAGCTCGAGATTTTATCCGGAACTGACGCGACAAGAATACTTCGTTCCCATATCGTGGTTTGTTGTAAAATGTTTAGCAACTCAGATTGTTTTTTTTTTCTGTTATGCCAAAATTGCAATCCGTGCCCCACTCGTCGCTCGTAGAACATCAAAGCGGTATTCGTGTTCTGCCCTTGTGCGCGTCAGCAGTGGTGAATCAAAGGTTCTGATTGTACACTCACTCTTCGACGTAACCTCACAAAAACTGACATCGGGAGAGAGCGGGTCCATACAACGAGACCATCACGATCCATCCGTCTTTCAGGAAGTGTCTCATACAGCACGTTCCACGCATTCAAAGTTCAATGTCGGGGTGCACCATCACTCTGGACGACGATGAATGGCTGCAGCTCTTCGGTCTGCAGTAGCAGAAATTGGTCGGTCGCCTGATAAACAAAGTAAGAACCTACGGAATATCAGACCAGCTGTGTGGCTGGATTGAAGAGTTTTTAGCAAACAGAACACAGCATGTTGTTTTCAATGGAGAGACGTCTACAGACGTTAAAGTAACCTCTGGCGTGCCACAGGGGAGTGTTATGGGACCATTGCTTTTCACAATATGTATAAATGACCTAGTAGATAGTGTCGGAAGTTCCATGCGGTTTTCGCGAATGATGCTGTAGTATACAGAGAAGTTTCAGCATTAGAAAATTGTAGCAAAATGCAGGAAGATCTGCAGCGGATAGGCACTTGGTGCAGGGAGTGGCAACTGACCCTTAACATAGACAAATGTAATGTATTGCGAATACATAGAAAGAAGGATCCTTTATTGTATGATTATATGATAGCGGAAAAAACACTGGTAGCAGTTACTACTGTAAAATATCTGGGAGTATGTGTGCGGAACGATTTGAAGTGGAATGATCAAATAAAATTAATTGTTGGTAAGGCGGGTGACAGGCTGAGATTCATTGGGAGAGTCCTTAGAAACTGTAGTCCATCAACAAAGGAGGTGGCTTACAAAACACTCGTTCGACCTATACATGAGTATTGCTCATCAGTGTGGGATCCGTACCAGGTCGGATTGACAGAGCAGATAGAGAAGATCCAAAGAAGAGCGGTGCTTTTCGTCACAGGGTTATTTGGTAAGCGTGATAGCGTTACGGAGATGTTTAGCAAACTCAAGTGGCACACTCTGCAAGAGAGGTGCTCTGCATCGCGGTGTAGCTTGCTGTCCAGGTTTCGAGAAGGTGCGTTTCTGGATAAGGACTCGAATATATTGTTTCCCCCTACTTATACCTCTCGGGGAGATAACGAATGTAAAATTAGAGAGATCCGAGCGCGCACGGAGGCTTTCCGGCAGTCGTTCTTCCCGCGAACCATACGCGACTGGAACAGGAAAGTGTAATGACAGTGGCACGTAAAGTGCCCTCCGCCACACACCATTGGGTAGCTTGCGGAGTATAAATGTAGATGTAGAAATGTAGATGTAGACCAGGTAAACACTTCCCGTTATGGTTTCTTTTTCAGCTAAGAAATATGGATACATCACCCTAACGTGCATTAGACCGCAACAGATATGATTAAGGGTGTCATGTAGGTCTTCGGAGCCTGCGACCCTTTTGTTTTGTCGATTCGCATGTCCAGAAGTGTAAAACCTGCTTCATCTGAAAACAGGCACTTAGTCATCATCAGCATCCATGATGACCAACATGGAACATGCAAATGCATATCGCAGAGGACTATCTTGCATGGTGACCAATATGGAACACCCAGATGTGTACCGCACAGGATTATCGTTAAACTGCTATACTTGGACCATCACCACTACGTACACAAAAATCTTCATGCGACAATAAAGTAATGAGACTGATATGAAAAAAAATTGTTACTTACCGTTTTAGTCAAGTTTAGTGTTATCTGCTTCAGAGTAGTTCCCTTCTGATTGCACACACTTTTTTCCAGCGCTTCTGCCATTGATCGTAGCATTTCTGGAACTCATCTTCTGTAATATCCCCCAAGACCCTCGTCACAGCTTTTTGGACATCTTTTGTTGTTTGAAAATGGTGTCCCTTGACCGCCGTTTTGACTCTTGGAAACAGAAAAAAAGTCGCACGGAGCGATATCTGGTGAATAAGGTGGCTGTGGTAGTACTGAAATTTGTTTTGAGGTTAAAAATTGCTGTACTGACAGAGCATATGGGATGGCGCATTATCGTGATGCAGAATCCATTATCAGCAGTGTTGGCACGGACATGAAGAACTCTTTTATGAAGTCTTTCTAAAATTTCTTTGTAGTAATACTGCTTAACTGTTTGCCCAGGAGGCACCCACTCTTTATGAACAATTCCCTTGGAATCAAAGAAGCACACAAGCATACATTTCACTTTTGACTTTGACATGCGAGCTTTTTTTGGTCTGGGTGATCCCTTTGAGCACCATTGCGAACTCTGGCGTTTTGTCTTTGAATCGTACTGAAAAAAAAACAACTTCCATCACCAGTGATAACACAGCTCAACAATTCTGCATTGATTTCCATTTGCTCTAACAGGTCGTCTGTCACATTTTCCCGTGTTTCTCGCTGTTGTGGTGTGAGATTTTTGGGGACCATTTTTGTAAAAATCTTTCTTATAGCAAGATCTTCAGTTATTATTAGATGAACTGTTTCTCGATTGATGTTCAGTCCTTCAGCAATCATTTTCACGGATAATCTTCGATCAGATCGTACGAGTTCACGCACCCTGGCCAAGTTGACATCCGTCCTTGAGCTTGATGGTCGTCCACTGTGCCGGCCGGGGTGGCCGAACGGTTCTAGGCGCTACAGTCTGGAGCCGCGCGACCGCTACGGTCGCAGGTTCGAATCCTGCCTCGGGCATGGATGTGTGTGATGTCCTTAGGTTAGTTAGGTTTAAGTAGTTCTAAGTTCTAGCGGACTGATGACCTCAGAAGTTAAGTCCCATAGTGCTCAGAGCCATTTGAATCATTTGAACCATCGTCCACTGTGGTCTTCATTTTCAACATTCCTTCTGCTTTCACTAAACATTTTATGCCATTAAAAACTTGAGCTCTTGGCATAACCTCCTTTCCAAAAGCCTTCTCAAGCTTACCATAAGTTGTCGTCGCGTTTTCAGCCAATTTAACGCAAAAAGATATGGCATACCGTTGCGCAATATTATGCGGTTCCATTTTCGTGACGAGAGACACAAACACGTGTTAACTTATTACAGTACAACTCACGACTGAGCAGTTGCATCGATGTGTCGCTTGGACTAGAAGCAGCTTATAGATCAAGGTCAAAGATATTGTGCTTACGCAAGCCTGCAGGGTTGCCATATCTTGCAAAGAAAATCAGTCTCATTACTTTATTGTCACACCTCGTATTCTCGCTGTATATTTGATTGCCGGCGTTCCTAAATTTTAAATTGGCTCAGTCATATTTTCCCTCATGACAAATAGAGGTAGTTTTTCGGATCCTAATGCTTAGTACCAGTGCAGCGTTGTGCTCCACCACTTCCCTTCCCTGGCGCCAAGTATTAAATGCAACGTAGACTACAACCCGTCAGTGGTTGGTCACAGTGGCGAAACTTGTTAACAGCTTTACTACAAACATTATTTAATACTATTCCATTCCCTCTGCACGTCTTCGTTTGTAGACGTTTTCATATGTTTTCTCCTTGGGTTGAACATACTGCCGCAACTTGATCTCCATTTTAAATTACCGTTAACAGTATAGAGTTAGAAAAGTGCAACTCTTTATAGATTTCCGTTTTAAACTGTTTTCCATCAACTGCCTTATCTGCGATTACCGCTTTTTTCATTCCAATTTATCTTACAGAGCGCGTAAAAACATAAATTTACCGTACCTATATTAAGATCAAAAAGCAAGAAACGATTCTGACACAAAACCCACTTATCTCGACACACAATTCAGCTACTTCGACACACACAGAACTGAATTCAAAACTTAACCAAGGTGTTTTGACAATGGTAGCATCCAAAGACATAAAATCGGCAGCAACCATTATTTACTTTGTTAGACGTAACAAAATAGATAAGCCAATACTTCTGGGTGACGTTGCAATTGCTGAAAACAGCTACATTTGTTCATTGCAGAAGAAAAATCTCTTCGTGGAAAACTATTTTTGTTTCGCATTAAAAAAGTAAATCCTGAAATTCTGTAGCATTTTGTAGGGATCGCAGTACAGGGTTTCCAAAAAGTCCCTTTATCACTTCAGAAAGTCCTAACTTGGGAACTATTAGTGATGGAGACAGTGGTTTGTTGTTAAACGGTTAGTAGAGCTGGAAGTTTCTTTAATTTTTGCTGCGGGTTTGGTTTGTTGTGCATCAATACGGGTACAGACCAGGAGAAAGCGCAGTGTCTCATCTGGTACGCAGGTTCTCGACATCAGTGTGGAAGGTCATCACCGTCAGTAAACAAATACAGTGAGATGAGTCAAAAACTGTAAAGAGACAGGCAGTGTCAATGACCCGCCTAGATACGGGTCTCCCCCTCTATCTCAAGCACGTGTTGACAGGGTGCAAGGTGCATTTCAAAGCAACCCTCAGGAGTTAACTTTCTGTGCATCATGCGGATTGCAGCAGGCAAGATCAGCTATCCATAAAGGCTCCCTTTCTGTTAGTTAACAGCACATGAATTTATGTCACCGTCTGACTTCTACATTACAGTTGATAGTTCAATACGAGGTTTTTTTTTTTTTTAGTGCAGCTTCCACGTTGTCAAAAACTCTACGAACTATCATCGAAGCAACGCGTACTGTTCCACTGTTTAGGCGCCTTGCCTCGCTTCGAGCGGTTCCTCCCTTTGGAGGTTCGAATCCTCCTTCGGGCACGGATGTGTCTGTTGTCCTTAGCGTAAGTTAGTTTAAGTTGGATTAAGTAGTGTGTAAGCCTAGGGACCGATGACCTCAGTAGTTTGGTCCCATAGGAACTTCCCACGAATTTCCAATTTCTTTTACTGTTTACAATGCATTTTGTATCTGCCATGACGTTGTTATTCATCTCTAATTATCTCTCCAAAGAAAGACGACTTTAACTATCATCAGCTACCATTCAAAAATGAGAACAGTTAAACGAAATCGCACAGGAAGAACCCCGTAAACAAGTACCTTACTTTTGGACTGTATTCTAAAATATTGGCGAAATCAGGCCTACAGCTCCTCTTCTACGAAATGAGGTATTCGCTTCGCCCTTCACTGCTTTCGCACATTTGCGTGACTCACAGACTGCAAAAGCATTTGTCAGCATGCAAATTCCTCCTGCAGCGAGGGCGCAGTTTCCGTGTCAGTTGCTCCTGGAAAGAAAAGAAAGTTATCAAAGTTAATATACAGAGAATTAAAAACATCAGTACTGAGGAGAGGAAGTATATATTTATCTAATTAATAGAGACAGTGGTTTTGCTCTTAGTAGGACGTGAAACGCTGTACTGTCCCGCATCAAAAACGTTTTTCGCTGCGGCCAGCCAGTGTTCGAAAATAATCTTTGAGTACAATATTCCGTTGCCGGCGGTGTTCTTCTAATGGCGGTGCGACCGGTCCAATATTGGAGTGCGGCAACTGTGGTGAGCATCGCATGTTCCATGTACGGCAAGAAAGGAAGAATGAATTGATTGTTGGTGTTAATAACGATCATCCTCGTTTACCTCCTCTGCATTATTGCAGATGACGTGTCACTGAGCACATTTGTTCTGTTCATGCAGTACATGTGAGGCGCCTAGTTGTTTCCACTGCACTGTGTGGAATACGAAGGTTCTGTTATAGTTCACTAACCTGCTGTCTTCAAGTTGATGTCCCCAGTGTAGAAAACAGCACGCAGGTCGTAGGTTCTGTATCTTGAGGCTGAAACTGACTTTTAGCGAGGTTCTGTTCTGAAATAATGTATCTCTTCTTTGGGATGCCACTCGCGTATTTTAATATAGCCACACGAGATGACTACACGATCTTAATACAACACCTTCTGATACAGCAAAGTACATGATCAAACACAATGTTTACGAAAATGTATCTTTACAGTATTTGTGGCACGTGTCTGTGCCTCATGACCACCGGAGTGAATCTTTTAATACTGAATACTGGCAAACACGTCCTGCCACAGAAAACATGACTGTACATCTCGACTGCCTAATCCAGAGTGACGAACAGGAACTTAAATAAAAATTGGAAACACATCCTACGACAGACAACATGTCTGTCCTTCTCGACTGCCTACTCCAGAGTGACGAACAGCCCGAAACACTTCGCGCGCCATACCAGAAAAGGCGTGACCGGAACGCTTCCGAAGTGCTTCGTCTGAAATTTCGTCAGTCTTTTGTTTTTGATTTAAATTGTTCTTAATAATTCTAAAATGACTGATTGATAGTCAACTGTTGAGAGATATATATATTAAAAAGTGAAGTCATTCCAATGAGTAGTTTAACTAATAATAATAACTATGCTTTAACGTTTTCGCGCCCTTGCTCCGAACACAGCAGCCAATCACAGAGCAGTAGCATTATGCAGGCGGTCTTTCTCACGGGAATGGTACCGAATCTAACATCTGTTACTGGTACCTCACACCACATTTCGTCATCTGTATACTTCTTGCATCTCCACTGCTCTGGGAACAGCTTCTTGGAGCCTAATATGATGGCTGACTAAGCCAGAAATATTACACATGTTAAGGTGCGAAGGGCTATATAGGACGATTTACAGCCTTGGCATCATGAAAGCAACACCACCTCGATGGTATCCTAACATCTCCAATCTCCTTTGACGCCTCACTGCAGAAGTCCTCGATCCGATTGGAAGTGACAACTTACCAGTACTCCTCACCATCTCCTTCACACAATCTCATTCCTGTGCACCCCATCTAACTTTCCACCCAAGAGTTATCCAAGACTACTCCCGTTACCAACAGAAATGCCTACCGGGACTTCATAGACCCCAGACTGGAAGTCACCCCAAGGCCTTCCTATAACTTGACGATATTCCTCACGCCACATCCTCCCTGAGGCAGACCGTGTCGGAGGCAATATCTATCCACATTCCTACAAAGAGCCTGCATCATCTCCGTCCCACCCTTCTCCCATACGCCCTAATCCTCCTTGGAGAATCCCATCGCATGTACCTCTCCTTCCTGCGAATTCGTGACTGGGATACGCTCACACGACAACGGCAAACGCAGAGACACATTAGGAATTTATTAAATGCAAAAAAGCCGGGACTGGTGCCAGACATGCACCAGACTGTACGTTATACTCCTCATAAACTCTTCCAAGTATTGGGAAGCATTCTATCGACTCACAAGCAATAACCCCATACCTCACTATCTGATCCTCCACAACAACAATCCCTCACCTGATAGCCTGAGGAAAGTTGACCTTTTGCATCCTATATCTCCGACGTCTTCTCCATTCCTGATTACTGTTATTTTCATTACTTCCTGTTGCATGCCATCCACGAATGTACTAACACTGCTGCCCTACTCCTGACTTCCAGCTTCTAGTACTTGGGCAGCATACCACAAACAGAAGTAAATACACAGCACAGCGCATATACTTCACAGAAAACGCAACACATCCCTTGGTCAGGACTGCATCACCTATCGATACCTTAAAGAATGATCCCTCTCCTACTCTGTCACCCTTGCGACCTTCATACCACTATCACCTCCACACGTTACTACCCTGAGCTCTAGGAAACCTCCAAAATCCTACTTTTCTTCAAACCCCACAAAACCCTAACTGATGTATCCGTAAATCTGCTATTTTTGTGGCCTCTGACAAATAGAATACCTAAAACTGTGTATGGCATTCTGGTCACTTTTTAAAACTCCAGACGTACACAGTTGCAACTAACTATGTTCACCTTATTGCGTATTTCCTATCTATTAGCCCATCCTTTGCAACAACCAGTTCTGGTACCTTCTGTCCCACTGCAGGAGTGCCCCAAGACTCCGACCTCTCTTCTCACCTTTAACTCATCTACACTGTTGATATACACCCCGCCCCCCCTTTCCCCAACAGTCCATCTCCTTCAGTATGCTGATGATACCACTTTCCTCACCTTCTGCACTACACCCCAGTAGTCCCAACAATACCTCCAAATACACCTCAATGAGTTTACATGCTGTTGTAACCAATCGGTTCTCAAGATCAACCCCTCCAAAACCCAAGCACTAACTATAGGATGAACCACCTACACCTTCGCCTCCATGACTTCTACCTCACCATTTATGACCATCTATCCAGTCAACTAGCGCATTAAAATATTTTGGACTAACCCTTGACTGGGAACAAACATGGAAGCCTCACCTACTAACAGCCCGACAGAAATCGCACAATAGACTAAAACTATTAACTGGCCAAACGTGGGAATTACATCCTTCTGCTATTCTCTGCACCTAAAAAATACTATTCTGACTCATCTTCTACTATGCAAATGATGCATGAGAATCTGCCCTACCATATTTCTATAAGTCCCTCCAGATCCTTGAATGCCATGCACTCTGTCTTGCTGCCTGCATCTGTTTACCTTCCCCCACATGGATCCCTTACCATCTCGTCAAGTCCTCATCCCTCCTCACCCACACTGAACACCACCTCATCCCCTATATTATCCGCAATTTAGATTCCAATAACCCCATTGTGTAGTCTCTTATCACCAACCTTGGTATGCTGCCACGCATTCTCAAACACAAACCTCCATCCCTACACTTCCATATTCTATCTCAACGCAGCTTCAACCAACTCCCTCCCCTAGGCAATGAGATCTGCCCTATTTATCCCTCTTACTGACTTTAAACCTGTTACGGTGCTCGCTTATTTCCAAGTCCGTATCGATCTTAGTGCTGAGTTTTCACTCAGAAGGCGCTTTGGCGTTAGGCGGTTGTTTCCGTGTGTCATCGCTCGCCGCAGCTTAGCTGGAGACGTGTGAGGAGGAGAGAGGTGGCTGCCTTGGCGTGGAGACAGTTCGGCTCGGCTGCGGTTGTTTGCGTCTGGACGCCGAGTGGCGCCCGCTGGGAAGACCGGACCGTGATTTTACGGTTAATAGTGTGGACAGCGGCGTGGTGTGCCGTTTAACTTGATTCGCAAGGGGAGCAAAACCTCGCCTGTTGTAGTTTGTCGAGCCTGAGTTTGAAATACCTTCTATGTGTGGCGCGATGTCATTTCGTCCTCCTGTCTCTTCGTCGCTGGGATTGCTATCCTCGTTTACCGTCCCATGGATGTATATCGATGGGGTACGCTGCTCTCCGTACTCTACTAGACTCTGGTGATGGAAGTGTGTCGTTCAGCGGCACGCTAGTCTGGGTGCTTTACGTTTGATCTTCAAGTGCATAGTCTTCGAGTGGTACTCCTTAGAGTTTGCCTTGCGCAGTTAGATTGGAGTTTATTTCGTATTGTGGTGCTTCCGCTTTCCGATAACGAAGGTTAAGCTTGATTCGGCACTCCGTACGACGCTTGGCACCTCAGCAGGCGGATCGGAGCCACCTTCGCGACTAAACGGAAGCCTTTGGACGGAGAGGTCTTGTGTTTTGCATGTTGTTCAAAATTTGTTGTTTTGGTATTAAGTTGACTGAGGTTTCTTATGGATTTCCCGGCATTTGGTCGGTTGTCCGGCCCGGGCTAGGTCTCGTTATTTTAAAAGTCGGTCCTTGTTTCGGCTTAGTACGATTTTGGTTTACTGCCTGGTGGTTCTGTTAGTACGCCGGGTCGCTGTGGTTGTGTTCCATTTTGTATGGGGCTGTGTGCTCGGAGCCGTGGGGTAGCATTTGTGTGAACTGCTTCACTGGGGAGTACTGATCGGGCCATTCTTGGTCCTCTGCTGTATGAATTGATTTTATTATTATTTTAAAGTAACATTATCACTTAAATGATTTAATTCTTGTTGCGTTAATTGCAATTTTGGCACTGAGAAATTTAGTAGTGTAATTACGGAAGATTTAATAGTGGCACATGCCCCTTTACCTGTTTCGTAATCTGTTAATTACCGAAAGACCTTAAGCTCATAGTCATATGATGTGATATTCTTGAATTATTGTATTTTTATGTCATGTTATTGTTTTTTTTTAATTTGCTGATCACTGTTGTACTGCTCCAAGTATTAAAATGTTTCAGGTAGCTATTACTTGGGTGGGACGCGCAGAAACGCAACGGAGAGAATAGTTGTGTGCCTTACGTGTCCGTTGTTGGCGCGGCCTGGTCTCCGTTGTTCGTTTTTGGTGCACCTGAGTTAAGTATTGTGTTGCCTCCTCCCTTGCGGCCCCGTCGTGTTCTTCTCATAAACGTTTTCTTCAAGGCATTTTAGTTAATTTTATGCTAGTATAATTTTAATTTCTTACATTAGTAAAATTGTGCGACCTTCATTATGCACACTGTTCGTCAGAGCGGAGTTGAGGTGCCATTGTAATTTCTTAAACTCCATTGTGTGTGCCCTTCGTGATACATATTGTTTGTCATAATAGATTTGAGTATGGCAATTATAATGTCTCATAAATCATGATGTGCGTGTGTAATGGTGCAATAAATGGGTGATTAATATTTCTGTTTTTGGCGCCCTTCATGCCTCCAATCTTGTTCCTATTGGTACACTATCCTTGTATTTGTGTTGGTAAGCCACCCCAAAATGGTTCAAATGGCTCTGAGCACTATGGGACTTAACATCTATGGTCATCAGTCCCCTAGAACTTAGAACTACTTAAACCTAACTAACCTAAGGACAGCACACAACACCCAGCCATCACGAGGCAGAGAAAATCCCTGACCCCGCCGGGAATCGAACCCGGGAACCCGTGCGTGGGAAGCGAGAACGCTACCGCATGACCACGAGATGCGGGCGCCACCCCAAAAGCTTCCCCATCTTTCCCACTCCACATAAGGGCTCCTTTCTCCTTTTCTCTCTCCACCCACCCCTATTCCTTCTTCTTGTACCACTGCCCTCGTCATACACCACTACTCCTTCTCACCCTCTGCCTTTCCCCCCGTCTGTGTTTCCACTATCCACTTCATTTCCTACGTAACATCTCCGTAGTTTATCCACCTAACAGACCCGTATCTCTGTACCCAAACCCTTTAACCCCTATGTAACATTTTGTCTCCTCCCACAATTCCTCTCACCTAGTGCTGGTCCTTTAGATGTTAAGCGAAAGTGCAAAGCTACACTGCTTTTCTCATAGAAGAGTATCAACTCATTGCAATTATGTTCTTTAAATTGTATACATTTTTCATCATTTTAGCTGTTCGTCATTAATTTTTTTAGTTTAAAACATAAACAGTCTTCACATTAATTTCCCTCTTCTTTCTATATATTATGAATGCTCCTGGCTGAAGAGCAGAGTATTGTGCCACTGGCTGCCACCCGACCCCCCCCCCCCATATGGGGCGTGGGCGATGAAATAACAATAAAGAAAAAAAAAAACAGGCTTGGCATCAGTTTTCACTGAGACTCAGCAGCAGCAGCGTGCTCCTCAAGATAGAGGACAAATAGATCGTCGAAATATCGAATAATGTTGCTTTCAGGATCCAGCAGCAAACTCGAGAAGAGTATCAAGAATTATTACACTGGGAAAGCCTATGAAGTCACATACAGTTACTGGATGCTGGAGCAGGTTGTTCGATATTCAAAGCCACAGTTAATATATCTTACATTGATGTGCACTTATTCTACCTTCTAAACAGAAATTATGCAAGGAAACGGAATTATGTAAATGTTCTTTAGCAACACCGTATTCTCTAGGAAGGCAATTCACACCGTGTCGACAAAGCCGTGAGAAGATAAATTCATGTATCTGAAGGTATGATTGAATGAGGAAAATTGTTTAAAGAAAACATTCAGGATTGCAGGCAGAGTCTGAATATCACAGTTACGTTGAGGCAGTAACAGCTGCTAAACTGAAAGACCGAAATGTTTTTATGAGTCAGATAACGGTGCAAACATTAAGGACAAGAGACATATAGAATAACTAACAAGAGAAGTCCGTGACACTGAAAATTCAGAACTACTCGAAAATATCCTTAGAAAACAAATAACTCAGTCCAGAAACAATGGTATGAGACATTCCCATGCAAAAGTTGCGTCTTACCCCGAGGGACATTTGAATGATCACCCATTCAAGATCAAACAGAGAAAATTCGGTAAAGTGAAGAAAGAAAATATCTATAGAGAGTGTGGTTATATTTCCACTTTCTCTACTTGCGACAGTGGAGACGGAGAACTACTTACCAGATGGATACCTAATTTTAATGGAATGATGTTCAGATTGTGCGTCGCAGGATGTGCGTTGTTAGTGTCACCACTTGCCGTTAGGTGCCGGTTCTGGTACAGCGATGTAGGGTTCAAACACAAGCAACGGTGTGCATTAAAGGTGCAGACAGTCAGCGTGAGTCTAGACAACGTTAGCGGGGCCTTACTCTGAGAGTCGTTTTATGAATAGAATAGCAATCGAGCTGATGCTGTTTGAGAGTATCAACGCATTATAGGCATATGGAGTGGTTCTCATTCTGTACTGCTGCTGAAGAACATGATTCGGAAGTTGGAATTAACTCGCGATTTGGGAATACTCCTGGGAGAGGCCGACGGCCTATTTCGCCACAGATTGCTGAAGGTGTTATTGTCGCCACGGATGAGATTGCTGGACGCAATGTACGATCTTAAAGCAGGGAGCGGGATGTGTCGCGACAGCTGACCTTCCGTGGTCCACTGTTCGAATATTGCTGCGAACAATTGTGAAATTGCAGCTCTAGTACGGTCCCGGGCTGCTGTCGATGTATATGGTCGCCACACTGAGCAACGTTTGCAACCTAGAACGTAAAGACGAACACTGTTAAAGACACACAAGAGAATGAACTGTGTAGCGAGGCTTCAGCTCTTGGCTGATACACATCTGCAGTGCGGCAAATTAAGTGTTTAACACAACTAGCCATTAAAATTGCTACACCAAGAAGAAATGCAGATGATAAACGAGTATTCATTGGACAAATATATTATACTAGAACTGACATGTGATTACATTTTCACGCAATTTGGGTGCATAGATCCTGAGAAATCAGTACCCAGAACAATCACCTCTGGCCGGAATAACGGCCTTGATACGCCTGGGCATTGAGTCAAACTGAGCTTGGATGGCGTGTACGGATACAGCTGCCCATGCAGCTTAAACACGATACCACAGTTCATCAAGAGTAGTGACTGGCGTATTGTGACGAGACAGTTGCTCGGCCACCATTATTGACCAGACGTTTTCACTTGGTGAGAGATCTGGAGAATGTGCTGGTCACGGCAGCAGTCGAACATTTTCTGTATCCAGAAAGGCCCATACAGGACATGCAACATGCGGTCGTGCATTATCCTGCTGAAATGTAGGGTTTCGCAGGGATCGAATGAAGGCTAGAGCCACGGGTCGTAAACCATCTGAAATGTAATGTCCAACGTGCTGTCAATACGAACAAGAGGTGACTGAGACGTGTAACCAGTGGCACCCCATACCATCACGCCGGATGATACGCCAGTATGGCGCTGACGAGTACACGCTTCCAGTGTGTGTTTGTAACGCCGGAAATGCATAGCCTCCTATTTCCATCTATTGTACTATTTTTTTCCTTGCTTTGTTACCTCAAGATATGACATTTCTGTCTCTTTGTATATTGTAATTGTTTTACTGTTTGTATATATATATTTATACATTTATGTCGATGTATAATTAGTTTGTTTCGTAAATATTATTTGTATTTTTACGCTGGGTCTTGCCTAGGGAAGACTGCTATCGAACGATTACGTCGATAGGTCGTGTGAAGAATCAACGTGTGTAGGATCTTTGGTAGTGTTAACTCTGCCGCGTGGAGCGCGGGCTGAGCAGAAGGAGTGTGGCGGGAGTAGCGAGTGGAGCAGGTGTGTTGTGTGACGCTCTCGCGAGTTGCCGCGCTTTCGGGGTTTGGCAGCATGTAATTGCGCTCGACTTGCGATGATAGTTTCTGACATGGTGTCGCGGACGGGAAACATTAACTAGCGCACATCAAGAGCCCGTTTCGTCTGGTGACCATGTCGAGAAGAAGGCACGCCAACATCCAGCTTCTGCAACAGCGACGGCCGACAATGAGTGACTGTCGCCACCTCCTCGACCGACGGCTTCAAACCTTCAATCAACCGACAAGGAAGACTGGACGCACGTAAAGTTTTAGAACTGTATGGCAGACCTCAGCTTTTCAAACTGTTCCATTTTCGTCACTATAATTACAGCAACTTAGCATGAACGTTTGTTGCTCATTGTCCCAATTGCATTACCAAGCAGAGTCCCTTCCTTTTCCGAAATGAACCCGAGTGTCGTTGAAATTCAAACGCCAGCATTAAAGTAATATAGCTAACTCGTTTTCACTGCTTTAGTTTCAAAATTCGGTTAAAGTATTTATAGCTGGCTACACTATTTAGATTACACAAGCACAAATTAAGAGTGCGAGTTTTGTTACCATATTTTAGCTTACCTGTGACTGCAGCTCAGCTTGGTACGTACTAAATTTTACTATTGTTAATTGTTTGGAATCATTTAATTCAAGTTCAAAGTTAAATCTCTTATTTCTAAATTGCGTAGATTCAAGTAGTTTTTTAAATGATTGTTGAGGTAGTCCAAGACTAACCGTATTTTACTGAATTTCGATGTGCTTCAGAAAGAAAGCTCACTATTAACTTCAGTCACTAAATTAACTTTCGATTTTCCGGTTTTATTAATTCTTTTGCTAAATTAAGTCAGGGTGTAGCGAAATTTATTACTTCTGACAAACTTTCAGTTTTCACACTACACGTGTCAACCTTCAGTTGCCACGCTTCTAGTGCTAATTATATGTGTAATAACCTTTCTTTTTCATTTACTATAGTAATTGTCCTTAGGACTGGCGACCGTGATTTCCCCCAAATCTCAAATACCTAATTACCGCTAGTTAATTGTTAACGTAACGGCTGCACATTTACTTTCTTTATTAACTTTACCCCTTTTCAAAATTAATTTCCACCAGTTTCATTAGCACATTTCCTTTCATTTAGATGTAACCCTTTCCTCCCTCTTTACCGACAGGTTAACTTCGGTGACGATTGCTTTTCCAAAACTCCCATTAGGTACACGCGGTTTCATTTTTCACTGTCATTAAGGTCGGTAAGTGAGGGGGAGGTTACACGTGGCGACCTGGTGACAGGACAATCTTCAGATTTGAGGTTGTTCTGGACACGAATTTTGCATTGTGCAAATCTCGTAACAAAGTATTGGTTACGTACAGGCCGTTATGTCAGCGAGAATAAGTAGTGTGAGTAATCCTAATTATATTTGAGATTTGGCATTTATATTGAAAATTATTAAAATGAGTGAAGGCAACAATTGTCAAAATTTGGTAGACTTGGGTACGGAACAATCGGTCGAACAGTGGGAAACGCGCACCGCGGTACCCATTGTTCAGGGGCAGGCGGCTAGCATGAAAGACGCGACCGCCGAAACGCAACAAAGAGCAGAAATGGAATTCCAAACTTTAGAAAATGTTTCGGAATCGGAAGTGAAAATCAAATCTGAATCCCTTGATGACGAATACGGGGGACAACTAAAGAGGAAGCCGCTACGGAAGTAAAACCGGTAGTTTCCGGGAATTTAACTGATTTATTGAATGTTTTGATTAACGAAATCAAGAGTCAATCGGCAGAAATTAAAGCTCTGTCTGCCAAGCAAGAAGATCAGGCTGCCAAGCAAGAAGCTCAGTCTGAAAAAATTGAACGGGTGCTAGACAATCAGAACAAAGCTATTTACGTTGTTATCAACAAGGTTGGAGTTGTTAACACAAAAGTTGATAAAATCAAGGAAGATATTGTTGTGATTAATACCGAAATCGGTAATCTTAAACAGGAAATGGTAAGCGTTCAGGCGGAAATTGCGAGCGTAAATACTCGTTTTCATTCCGAAATTAGCAGAATCGAGAAAAGTGTAGGAGAAGCAGTTGCTCCGATCATCGAGAATAAGGTGACGGAACAAATTCAATTAGTGAAAAAAGAAGATCAAAAGAAGGTGGATTAAAGGCTTTAGTATCCGAAGTAGATACCAAAGTGACGAAGCAGGCTAATACCTGCGAAGAGAAAAAAAGGGAAGTAGAAACGCTTGCGACAACCACTTGCCAAGTAATTACGAGAGTGTCGGAATTAGAAAGGAAACTTGACGAAAAACAGAGCTATGTGCCAATCTATGCACATAGTTCGGAATTGTTGACGAAAGAGGAGCGGTTCGACCTCTTGAAAAAAGGCGGTATACACGCGACGGATTTCATTAAAAATTGTGAAAGAGTTTTACCCAGATCATGGACTAATCAGAGAAAAATTAATGCGGTTATTGATGTGTTGGCTGGTGATGCCAAGCGTTGGGGCTTAAACCTCAACATTACGAACCTGACTTTTAACGAGTTTAAAAATTTGTTTCTGGCTGAATACTGGTCAGATCAAAAACAGCAAAGTGTCTGGCGCGAATTTGTCGTATCGAGGCCTTTCGATGCGAATTCGCGCGGTTCGATGAAGGAGTTTTGTGAGGGCTGGATCCGCAAGTTGGAATACTTGCGTGATCGCCGCACAGAATCCGAAATAGTCTGGGAACTCTACAGGAAGCTTCCAGATGACACAAAACGCTACGTAGGAAGCAATTACAGGACAATCAATGATTTCCTGGAAAGAGTTGAGGACGAGGACAATTGGCGCAATAATCGCGACAGTGGTAGAGGCCGTGGTAACAACAACGGGTACCACAGCAACCACAACAACGATAACCATGGGAATAATGCATACCGCAACCATGGCAGCAATAACAATAATGGTTCGGACCGTAATAACAATCGGTACAATGCAAATAATAACAGGAATGACGGAAACCAGTATCGTACTAACGTGATACGGGCTTCACAGAATAGTAATAACGCCAGAGGGTGTGATCAGCCGCCTCAGCAGCATCCGGGGACCGTATCTGCTGGGACGAGACAGGGAAACCATTAGCCGCGCCGGTGAGGGGCCGACCGGGCGTGGAGAAATTTTGGCGGCCCAATAACAGGAGAAAACCCAGGTGTCGCCGTTATGAAAATTCCGTGTGGAATAATCAACGGCGGGAGAGTGTGCCAGTGTTAGGAGAAAGGAGTGCGCCCACAAGTAGTAGATCAGCTGTATACATGGCAGTAGGAAGTACATTCACTGTCAGTGAGAACAATTTAAGTAGTGTTCCGGAAATTGATTATAAAGTGGCAGCTGTAATACCCACAGCGGAACTGGAGATTGAGTTTAAGAATGATTCGCAAGTGTTGAGAGAAGATCAGATGTCGGATAAAACGTCCGTCATCGAGCGAGGGGATGCAGAGAGGGATGAGGTCTGGTTAAGGCAGTTCGGTCGCTTATACGACGAACTAAGAGATTATAGGGGCCTGTATGGGAGAAGTGTTTATGGGGAGCGCGTGCAGGATTTGCCGCGTCTCGTCCCGCAGGAAGATAGTGTTTGTGAAGTGATAGAAAGTTCTGGCCCTAACCGGCAGACTTTACCAGAAATAGTTCATGTTAATGGGGAGCACGAGCAAGATTCGTCGTGTTTCGTCCTGCAAGAGTTGGATGTTGAAGTAGTAACGGAAAGTTCTGGCCCTAACCGGCAGACTTTACCGAAAGTTATAGTGGTAGAAGTAGCCGACCCATCCGACGCAAAACTCCAGTTTAAACATTGCGAGAGTATTAAGGAGAAATATTGCGAAAATTTTAGTGATAGCCGGACACGATTGGTAGAAAAGCACATAGATTACAGCGGGTATGAGGTTAGAGCTGACATTATACGGTCAGACGATAGCAGTGTGGGTTGCGCAGATCTAGAGGAAGTAATTGCAGATACTACTGGGCACATTTCTCCAGGTAGATTGGCAGATGAGATCAATCTGACCAAAGAGGAATCAACGAAGGTGACAGTTAATGAATTGATAGCAAAGCGACAATCACTAGTTGACGAGTTACAGGAAAAGGTTTCGGTATTGGAGGCGAAGCTACAGACTAAGCCTCAGGACAAACGTGTTGAAATTAAAACTGTATTTGAACAGAGGCTGAAAAAGCCGCCAGATAAGCCGGATTTAGGGTCAAAGCCGGATGGGTTTTTCTGGAATGACCTGGATATAGACGAGGATTTACTGTGGGAAAATAAAGAAACAGTCGAGGACAAGTGTAGACAGATAGTAGTGTCTGTTAATATGCACGACCTACAACTAAACGTGTTGATTGACACCGGTGCAGAATTGAGTGCTGTATCTGGGAAAATATTTGAGTTACTGAAAGACAGACCTGGCATCGTAGTTATGCCAGTAACAGGAGTGAAAATTATCGTTGCTACTGGGAAGGCCAGTAAACCGGTCACAAAACAGATTTTTGTCAACTTCGAGATATGTGGGGCACGATTTGAACAAGAGTTTGTCGTCGTGCCAGACTTGACTACAGAAGTAATTATCGGGTTAGATTGGCTATTAAAGTACCGTGCAGTGATTAATTGCGAAAGCAAAACTTTGACATGTACGTCACAAGATAAAACAATAGTAGTTAGTTTTGACGAGGCAGGAGACGGTGTGCATAGGCAATACCAGCCTATACACATTGTTAACTGGCCGGATGACATTGACGTAGGAATGAATTTGAACTGCCGTAACGTGAGGAATTTCGGCACTGACAATATTGTAGAAAGTGATTTGGAAAGTATTGTAGACGGTGTGTCAAACGTAACACACGAACAAAGACGAGGCCGAATTTGCCGTACCTATTGCCATCACAACCATAGGGCATGGGGCAGATATGTAGCAGTATTTGAGAGAATTATGAACACCTTGAGACATGAATCGACGGGATTTTCTCCCGAGGAAATCCTGTTGGATGACAGAAGTAAAAGTTTAGTGGAAGAGATAATCAAATTCCCTCCACGGATTGACATTAGTATTGGTGTGAAAAAGGATCGTTTGCGAGAAGTAATGAAGCTAAAAGCCGATGCTCGCATACGTCGTCATGACGCTAAAGCGCGTTTTGCTAAGTTTGCAATCGGAGACTTAGTACTTGTAAAAGCTCATGAGAAATCGAGCGAGATAGACCATGAAATCTCTAAATTTAAGTTTGTTTATAATGGACCATATAAAGTCATTGGTATACCTCACACAAATGCTTATTGCTTAGAGCATCCAAACTCTGGAAAACTATTAGGTATACGGAACATTGTAGACTTGAAATTGTACCAACCTAGGATTGATTAATACCACAGAATGGGTAATTTGTACAGTATGTAAATATAGAGTGTAATATTTCACGATTTGCTAGATTTCCATGCTTTTGCCTGACCAAGAGGACATTAAAGAAGTTTTAATTAATAAGAAATTAATTTTGACTAAATGATTTAAGAGTAACTGATTAGTAATCATCTGAAAAATCTAAGCTGCTAGTTTAAGTTTTCAGCTGAGTCACAGTAGATTAAGGAATGTAAATATGCTTTTGTAACTAGCTGTCAGATTTCATGAATGTGTGTTTTATTAGGCATTGCCGATGTACTTAGACGCTGGTTTAAGTTTCAGGCTAGTACATGCGTGTCATGATGGACAGTGTTGAGTTATCCGCTGTGATAGTGTTTATGGACTCCTTGAGATTACTCGGGAGTGAGTTTTTCCGAAAGAATTCAGTGAAACGGACGTTCTGGAAATGCCGTCACACAGGCAGGTGAGATCAAGCGTGCCGCACAGGCGGGCGCAACAATACTTGCGAGGCGAAGCCGCTGTCGGCTCTGTGCCGCTGTCGGCTCTTGTGCCGCTGTCGGCATTCTTTGTACTTGCGGGTACGGAAGGCGGAACTGTTTTTCTTCCTGGACAGCTGAAAGAATTCAACTGTCAATATTTATGTTTTTTTCGATCTGCTGTATATTATTTTCTTGTTTAGCGTTAATTGGACATGACGAGAAAATTAATTATGAAAAGGTTACATAAAAATGTGTATTCTATGTAATTAATCATTAATTTGCGTCCTTTGATATACCTGTTTTTCATGACCATGTACTCTGATTAATTTTGCAAATAGTATTCCATTTCTTATAGTGTTACGAATTTTAATGATTTTGGAATAGCTAAACCCTTTTCTATGTTTTCTATGAATTTTGATATGTTGTCAACCTGTTTTATTTTGTGCAAGATGACAGTTGGAATAAGATTAGGAGTATCTCCACTCAATTATTATTGTATAAAAATTGGTTTATGATTAATTAGACGAATGCTAAATTTTTTTGATGTTTTGAGCGTATGCATTTCCTCTGTTTCTTTTTTGGGACATTTTCTGAGTCTGTTTACGTTACACGAACATCCTCAGACAATGTGGGGCACGTGTAACGCCGGAAATGCATAGCCTCCTATTTCCATCTATTGTACTATTTTTTTTCCTTGCTTTGTTACCTCAAGATATGACATTTCAGTCTCTTTGTATATTGTAATTGTTTTACTGTTTGTATATATATATATTTATACATTTATGTCGATGTATAATTGGTTTGTTTCGTAAATATTATTTGTATTTTTACGCTGGGTCTTGCCTAGAGAAGACTGCTATCGAACGATTACGTCGATAGGTCGTGTGAAGAATCAAAGTGTGTAGGATCTTTGGTAGTGTTAACTCTGCCGCGTGGAGCGCGGGCTGAGCAGAAGGAGTGTGGCGGGAGTACCGAGTGGAGCAGGTGTGTTGTGTGACGCTCCCGCGAGTTGCCGCGCTTTCGGGGTTTGGCAGCATGTAATTGCGCTCGACTTGCGATGATAGTTTCTGACATGGTGTCGCGGACGGGAAACATTAACTAGCGCACATCAAGAGCCCGTTTCGTCTGGTGACCATGTCGAGAAGAAGGCACGCCAACATCCAGCTCCTGCAACAGCGACGGCCGACAATGAGTGACTGTCGCCACCTCCTCGACCGACGGCTTCAAACCTTCAATCAACCGACAAGGAAGACTGGACGCACGTAAAGTTTTAGAACTGTATGGCAGACCTCAGCTTTTCAAACTGTTCCATTTTCGTCACTATAATTACAGCAACTTAGCATGAACGTTTGTTGCTCATTGTCCCAATTGCATTACCAAGCAGAGTCCCTTCCTTTTCCGAAATGAACCCGAGTGTCGTTGAAATTCAAACGCCAGCATTAAAGTAATATAGCTAACTCGTTTTCACTGCTTTAGTTTCAAAATTCGGTTAAAGTATTTATAGCTGGCTACACTATTTAGATTACACAAGCACAAATTAAGAGTGCGAGTTTTGTTACCATATTTTAGCTTACCTGTGACTGCAGCTCAGCTTGGTACGTACTAAATTTTACTATTGTTAATTGTTTGGAATCATTTAATTCAAGTTCAAAGTTAAATCTCTTATTTCTAAATTGCGTAGATTCAAGTAGTTTTTTAAATGATTGTTGAGGTAGTCCAAGACTAACCGTATTTTACTGAATTTCGATGTGCTTCAGAAAGAAAGCTCACTATTAACTTCAGTCACTAAATTAACTTTCGATTTTCCGGTTTTATTAATTCTTTTGCTAAATTAAGTCAGGGTGTAGCGAAATTTATTACTTCTGACAAACTTTCAGTTTTCACACTACACGTGTCAACCTTCAGTTGCCACGCTTCTAGTGCTAATTATATGTGTAATAACCTTTCTTTTTCATTTACTATAGTAATTGTCCTTAGGACTGGCGACCGTGATTTCCCCCAAATCTCAAATACCTAATTACCGCTAGTTAATTGTTAACGTAACGGCTGCACATTTACTTTCTTTATTAACTTTACCCCTTTTCAAAATTAATTTCCACCAGTTTCATTAGCACATTTCCTTTCATTTAGATGTAACCCTTTCCTCCCTCTTTACCGACAGGTTAACTTCGGTGACGATTGCTTTTCCAAAACTCCCATTAGGTACACGCGGTTTCATTTTTCACTGTCATTAAGGTCGGTAAGTGAGGGGGAGGTTACATGTTCACCGGGATGTCGCCAAGCACGCGTGCGACCATCATGATGCTGTAAACAGAACCTGGATTCACCCGGAAAAATAACGTTTTGCGATTCGTGCAACCACGTACATCGTTGAGTACACCATCGCAGGCGCTCCTATCTGTGATGCAGCGTCAAGGGTAACCGCAGCCACGGTCTCCGAGCTGATAGTCCATGCTACTGCAAACGTCCTTGAACTGTTCGTGCAGATGGTTGTTGTCTTGCAAACGTCCCCATCTGTTGACACAGGGATCCAGACGTGGATGCACGATCCGTTACAGCCATGCAGATAAGATGCCTGCCATCTCGACTGCTAGTTATACGAGGCCGTTGGGATCCAGCACGGCGTTCCGTATTACCCTCCTGAACCCACCAATTCAATATTCTGCTAATAGTCATTGGATCTCGATCAATGCGAGCAGCAATGTCGCGATACGTTAAACCGCAATCGCGATGGGCTACAATCAGACCTTTATCAAAGTCGGAAACGCGATGGTACGCATTCCTCCTCCTTACACGAGGCATCACAACGTTTCACCAGGCAGCGCCGGTCAACTGCTGTTTGTGTATGAGAAATCGGTTGGAAACTTTCCTCATGTCACCACGTTGTAGATGTCACCACCGGCGCCAACCTTGTGTGAATGATCTGAAAAGCTAATCATTTGCATATCACAGCGTCTTCTTCCTGTCGGTTAAATTTCGAATCTGTATCACCCCATCTTCGTAGTGTAGCAATTTTAATGGCCAGTAGTGTACGATATTGCAGTGCCTATGCTATTGTGATTACGGTAGAAAGCTCCTTTGCACGTGCTGAAGCAACGGCCGCCTGTCCACTTAAAGAGAGGCTGGGCGAAGCCAGACGATCAGTTCAAATGGTCTGAGCACTGTGGGACTTAACTTCTGAGGTCATCAGTTCCCTAGAACTTAGAACTACTTAAACCTAACTAACCTAAGGACATCACACACATCCATGCCCGAGGCAGGATTCGAACCTTCGGCCGTAGCGGTCGCGCGGTTCCAGACTGAAGCACCTAGAACCGCTCTCGGCCACTCCGGCCGCCCAGACGATCAGTCTGCACAATGGCCCTCCGCCTCGAGCCGCGCTAACGCGCTACCACCCGCCACTCACTGCTTTGTGAGGGCGGATCCACGGCGTCTGGTACACTAGGAGGTGCCTCGATAGCAGAGCCGTGGCGAAACAAGCGACACGAGAGGTGGCCCGTGTGACGCGCCAGATCCTCCGCTACCGCTACACTCCGACGCAGCAGCCTGAAGGTGGCTGACTTTACCCAAAAGCGCATTCAGCTGTTGGCGAACTGCGGCCAGCTCCTCCTGCGCCCACACACAGCAATCACACACATCCTACCGTTGCCGGCCGGCGTGGTCGACCAGTTCTAGGCGTTACAGACTGGAACCAAGCGACCGCTACGGTAGCAGGTTCGAGTCCTCCATCGGGCAGGGATGTGTGTGATGTCCTTAGGTTAGTTAGGTTTAAGTAGTTCTAAGTTCTAGGGGACTGACGACCTAAGAAGTTAAGTCCCATAGTGCTCAGAGCCATTTGAACCATTTTTGAACCATCCTACCGTTCCTACCGAGACCAAATGAGGAAGTAAACTATATAAGCAGACAATTGCTAGATCTGTAACACGCAGCCCTCCTGAGGCTTCACCAATATGCGCTGATGCCTGAGTGAGCTTTGTAACTAGCTGTTCAGAAGAAAAGAAAACTGCACTACAGACTGTTCGAATTTTCACTTACAAAATGTGAGCTTACACCTCTTAAGCAGAAAAACACGCACGAAATTTAATAATTATACTACGGGAAAACACAGGAAAATACAGAAATGGCCATTAAATTGCTGCACCACAAAGATGACGTGCTACAGACGCGAAATTTAACGGACAGGAAGAAGACGCTGTGATATGCAAATGATTAGCTTTTCGGAGCATTCACACAAGGTGGCGACACCGACAACGTGCTGACATAAGGAAAATTTCCAGCCGATTTCTCATACACAAACAGCAGTTGACCGGCGTTGCCTGGTGAAACGTTGTGATGCCTCGTGTAAGGAGGAGGAATGCGTACCATCACGTTTCCGACTTTGATAAAGGTCGGATTGTAGCCTATCGCGATTGCGGTTTATCGTATCTCGACATTGCTCCTCGCGTTGGTCGAGATCCAATGACTGTCAGCAGAATATTGAATCGGTGGGTTCAGGAGGGTAATACGGAACGCCGTGCTGGATCCCAACGGCCTCGTATCACTAGCTGTCGAGATGACAGGCATCTTATCCGCATGGCTGTAACGGATCGCAAAGCCTCGTCTCGATCCCTGAGTCAACAGATGGGGACGTTTGCAAGACAACAACCATCTGCACGAACAGTTCGGGGACGTTTGCAGCAGCATGGAATATCAGCTCGTAGACCGTGGCTGCGGTTACCCTTGACGCTGCATCACAGACAGGAGCGCCTGCGATGGTGTAGTCAACGACGAACCTGGGTGCACGAATGGCAAAACGTCATTTTTACGGGTGAATCCAGGTTCTGTTTACAGCATCATGATGGTCGCATACGTGCTTGGCGACATCGCGGTGAACGCACATTGGAAGCGTGTATTCGTCATCGCCATACTGGCGTATCACCCGGCGTGACGGTATGGGGTGCCATAGGTTACACGTCTCGGTCACCACTTGTTCGCATTGACGGCACTTTGAACAGTGGACGTTACATTTCAGTTACGACAGTGGCTCTAGCCTTCATTCGATCCCTGTGAAACCCTACATTTCAGCAGGATAATGCACGACCGCATGTTGTAGGTACTGTACGGGCCTTTCTGGACACAGAAAATGTTCGACTGCTGCCCTGGCCAGCACATTTTCCAGATCTCTCACCAATTGAAAAGTCTGGTCAATGGTGGCCGAGCAACTGTCTCGTCACCATATGCCAGTCACTACTCTTGATGAACTGTGGTATCGTGTTGGAGCTGCATGGGCAGCTGTACCCGTACGCGCCATCCAAGCTCTGTTTGACTCAATGCCCAAGCGTATCAAGCCTGTAATTACGGCCAGAGGTGGTTGTTCTGGGTACTGATTTCTCAGGATCTAGCACCCAAATTGCGTGAAAATGTAATCACATGTCAGTTCTAGTATAATATATTTGTCCAATGAATACCCGTTTAACATCTGCATTTCTTCTTGGTGTAGCAATTTTAATGACCAGTGGTGTATAATGCTCGTAAGTAGGACGAAGAGAAGTAACGAACAATTAGGGCTCACTTTTAGTCATATAGACAGTCGTTTTTTTTTCTTTCGTTCTACTTGCGAGTGGAACAGGAAAGAAAATGACTAGTAGTGGTTCGTAGCACCGTCCACCACGCACCCAAAGGTAGACTGCGGAGCATCGGTGTGGATGTAGATGCAGATGCAGATGTATCGGTTGCCACGAAGAGTTGCCTGTCTATATAGCAGTGGACAATTTAGCCGATGCTATGTACCCAATTTTCGACACTTAGTGTTGTGTGTGTTCAATATTTAAAATTTTTTGCTGTGCATGCGACATGGCTATTTGCCATAGACATCGCTGTAATGTCTGTGGCGAAATTATTTGGACAAATAAGCGACCCATGAGCGATAAACTTTGCTACTTGTAAATATCAGTAGTTGTAAACCCAGAGCATAATCAAACTGAAAGTTATCTTAAAAACATAAGAAATTTATTCATGGCTCATGTCATTGGCAGCTTCGCGTGTCTCGAACGTCTACGTAACGCGGATGCTGCCTTTTACCTATTTCACGATAAATGCCACGTGGTGATGGGAAGAGGCTGACTACATGCGGGAAACAACACACAACCTCCACACGCCGATCATCCACAACATGAAGGTATCAAGTCTACATAGTACTGAATAGAGTCAAAATTTTACAATTCCTGCTCCATCACCTGCACTATGAAAACATCGAGTCGACGTAGTATTGTTTCGAGTCATAATTTTACAACCGAGTCACCATTCTTAGGCAAGGAAGACATTTAGTCTACATAGTATTGTGCTGAGTCAAAATATTTAATCCGTCCTCAACCTACCAAAAGAGTACCTTGAATCTATCTAATAGCGAAAAAAGAAAAACACTACTGAAAAACTTACGTGTGAAAATAAATTTGTATCATTGGTGAACAACTCCCTCATTCATAACCAATTAAACTGAGATTAAAATCAAATCACTGACAACCTATCACGATGTCTCGTGCAAATCATCAGCAAAAAAGCATCAACTAGTTAACTTCTCTCACTATCTGCGAATGTGTACTAACTGGGATTTTTTTGAGTTCTTAAAAGTGAGAGTAATCATAGGGTAAGATACTTAATTTACCTGCATCAAACCTTAAAGAACACGTTTTCACCTCCGCGATGACTACGACCTTAATGTCGGTGGGGAGGTATCTGTGTCTCAGCGATCCACTAAGTTATATCGGTGGGAGTAGTGCTGTTGCTAGTGTCGTCCAAGATAGACTGGTCATTTGGTGACATCCCAGACAAAGTGTAGTCCACCTAAGCGGCTCCCTTCTTGGGAGTACGTCGGTGATAACTACATGAATCCCCAAATAACTGGTATGTAATGAAAATGGAAAAATGCTAAGAGATTTTGCCGCCTACAGTACTGTAAAAAATAACAAACTCACTTTTTAAGAAAAGAGATATACGTAAGTTTACTTTACCAGTAGATGTCTTACATCAGTTATTGACTACATTTTAGTACATGATAAGGCAGCAGGTCAAGTAAGCGATGGAAGAGTTTTAAAGTGAACAAGGTACAGAACAGATAATTTACTGCTAATCTCCAGAATATATCTTTCCCCGAAATGGAAGAAAATGACAAAGCAAATAAGTTACTAACAAGATCAAAGCGTTTATAAAGTATCCTTGCTTGAAGAGAACGGCATAAAACTTTATCAAAGCAAATTAAATAAAGAACCAGCAGAGTTGTAAGCTAAAGATAATATAGATTAAAAACAGCAAAATCTAAAGAATGTGATATACAGAGCAGCGGGAGAAGCTGTCGAAAAAAAAGAACAGGACTATAAATTTGGATAAAATACTTAACCAACTCCATAACAGAAAAGATGCAATCCTATAAGGAAGCAGGTGACAAGGGATTAGATGAAATACAGTCTGACGAAATAACATCTGCCTTAACATCACTTAAGAACATAAACGCCACAGGATGAGATGGTAATAATGCTGAATTGCTAAAATATGTAAGGATACATCTACGACTGCTACATCTCTAATACAAATTTTGGACGAGCAACAATATCTCCAAAGACTGTAAGATTGCTAGATAATATCAATTTTTTTTAAAAAAAGTAACAAAAACCTATGCATTAACCATAGAGGAATAAGTTTACTGGATGGTAAGACTTTAAACACAAGACTCAAAAACACAGTGGAAGTTGTATTGCATGAGGAACAAATGGGCTTTAGGAAAGTAGGAAAGAATCCTCAACAACAGATGCTGTTTTTATATTACAACAATAATACAAAAATGCAGGGACTATAACAAAGAAACACACATTTCTTTTATCGAGTTTAGAAAAGTTTTTGACTCTGTCAATACACAGAACCTTGGCAGATAATGGAGAATCGTGGGCACCCGAAACGTCTGATAACTGCGAAAAGTGGACATAGGTAGGTGTACTGGACATTTATTTGGTGGTAGTATCAGAATGAGTGGAAATATAAGCAGTAACGTACGGCAGTGACAGTAGTATCTCTGAAGTTTTGTATCTTTGGCTCAGTAGTAGAGCGAAGAGTTGTTGAGTGTTGGACATGGAGAAAGCTGGTAGAATTTTTACGTTTTAGTGTAGTGGATATTGGAGGAGGACTTTGCTGAAGAAAATTGTTAGGAATTATTAATCTGATGGAAGGACTCACGGACGCACCATTTATGGAACAGAGAGATTCGATTTGCATTATGAGTATGTTTTTAAGGTAACAATTTTTGCTGGCACGTACTGATAATGTTACTGACTGTTGCAACAGAACAGTCCACCTCCCGACTTCGGTTTAGTTTAATTCATTTCGATTTGCCTAATCGTAAAAACATTGCATTCTCAGACTTTTGTAAATAAATTAAGTTTTTGCTTTTGTGTGAGTTTTATGTTCATGTGAAATAAGAGTTTGAAAAACAGCATTGTCATTTTAATGAACGGATAAGTATTTTCATTTCAAGTAAGAAGTATTTTTTGTATGAGAAAATCAGCCAAATCTTTCTCCCAGTAGTTTAATTTTACTTTAACATATTTTAGTTGGCGCGATTGCTTCATGCTGTGCTGATTATGCTGTAATTTTTCAGGTTAGATTCTTTTCATATTTTTTTGGTTCTTTCGTTTCTCATATCATGTTTCCACTGCGCAGATTCTAGGCAGTTTCTTTGTAAATCAGATTTTTAATTGGCCAGTGAATAGTGTGTCTCACAGGAGTGCTACATAATTTCAGTGTTTCAATTGTTTAGGCCAGTGAACAGTTTGATTTTGGTACTGGTTTTTGAGTAATGGTTTCGATTTAGTTTCTTCCATAGCGAAAGCCATTTTCTTTTGTCTTTATGTAAATGTGTGCACTGAGATACGCTGTTCGCAATAGTAATTTAAGTTCAATCTCTTTATAACAGAGGACAGTACTTTCAGTTTTGTGTAAAAAGCGGGCAAATAATTTAATGCTCATGAACGAACGAACGATCCCGTCAGAGCAAATAGCTTTCACTTGTCTACCACTGCTTTGAATTTTGTCCACTGGCACAATTTCTTTGTTTTATTTTCCTACAGCACACAGCACAGCGTATGTTCTATGTACTAATAATTTCACCTTTCTTTCTTTCTTTTATGTACTTGTTACGAGTGAAATTTTTAAAGTTTTCAGGTACTTGACGTGTGACAAATATTCATTCTGTGTAAAAAATATTCAGTACTTGTGACGAAGTTCCATTACGTGTAAAAATTTGACTATTGGATTTTGCTGTTAGCCAACGGTTACGTCATATTTTCAGTTACTGCATTTTTTTAAAAAAAAGTCTTCCGAGCGATAAATCATATTACAGTTTTAGCGACTTTGGTAATTGTTGTGAATCTCACTTTGTTACAACAGTGAATACCAAATGCGTTCAGCGCAGTGACGAACAGCAGCAGAATCTGACGCAACACAGCGAAAGCGTGTCATTTAACTCGTTTAATAATGAACAGTTACCACTTTGTGTCAATACAGCACTAAATGTAATCTAATTACGCAATTACAGGGAAACACACCTACACCTGAAATAGAACGAAATTGCGAAACGAGCGTTGGTTGTCAAACTAATCAATAATCGTTAGGCGATAAGTCACCAATGTATAATATGCAAATCGGACCTCAAACAGTGAATACCACAGTTAACGATATGCAGTTGATTAATACAGATTCAGGTTTCGCATCGTTTGTTTCTAGTAGATCGAACTCTGACACTATGTCGAACAATACGAATTCAGATCAAAACGTAACATTGATGTTTCAGATGCTACTTCAGCAGCTTAAACAGTTGCAACTGCGAAGGAACCAACAAGCATACAGATGAATCAGACGCAAGAACAAAATAATGCTCAGTTTCAACTGCTGAGGGAAGAAGGCAAACAGGCTCAAGAAAAGATACAAACCTTATCAAGCGAACTTAGGGAAGAAACATAGAAAGACTTTCAGCTACAGTTTGACGGTATTACTAACCGATTAGAAGTTTTAGAAAGCGACTGCGCAGAAACAGGGGTGAAAATTAGCGAGGCCGTCCCCAATGAAACAGTCACTGAGGTAAAAGAGCAGACCGTATTATTACAAGCGAATGTCAAAGAGATTACCGAAAAATTCGAAATCTTACAGTTACGATCAGAAGTACAGAAAGAATAAATAAGTAACATCTCAAAAGAAATGGACGAACTATGCACAAAAATGACAAATTTGTTTGCCAACAATGATCGAGATTCCGATGACACAGTGCCTGTGCACTTCATGGACACAGCCGAATACCATTGTTTGAAACATTTGAAAAAAATCAGATAAAAATCAATAAACAACAACAGAATGACATTGCAACCATACAGGTACAACTTTCGTGTATTGGAGAAAAATTGAACATTAATAACCATAGACAATAGTTTATACCTAGTAATACAAGTCCACACTGTGAAAACCTAGACGACCTTAGTAACTTATGGCATTTAGGAGATTACCAGCGTGAACCATTCAACACGTGGAGATAAGACAGCAAACAGAGCGCTTGGCACAACCCCGAAAGCGCTGCACCAGGGCACAAAGGCACATTTGAATATAAACACTTCCTCACTGTACGAAAGTTAAAATTTTTCCGATATTTCACTAACAACATTCGTCCTAGGGCGTGGCTTCATCAGTTTATCTATGCATTACCACCAAACTGGCCCCCTTGAACAAAAGCTAGAATTCATGTGTGGATACCTAGAAAATGAGCCAGCAGTTAGATTGCGATCGGTTATAAGAGATCGCCAATCAGAAAAGGACTTTCACCAGACTTTTTTTTCTGCTTACTGGTGTACATCTATGGAGGATATAATCATGTCGAACAACTTTGAACAATCGCAATTCTCAAGTCCAATACAGTATTTTGGGGACATGATGTGGCAGAAGCAATACCTCTATCATCCGCTCAGCCCAGGTGAGTTAATTAGAATTTGCCCCACAAAACTGTCAAAACATTTACGTCAAATGATCTTGGCAAGCAGGTGTAAGGACGATTTAGAAGAATTTTTGAGATTTTTGGAAGAGTTGGAACTATACAGTAATCATGCTGTAACAGAAAAATCAGCTGACAATATGTTTGATAATTACGATTACTCATGCTCACGACATGACAATAGGAATAACGGTAGATTATATAATGAATTTTATGGTAAATACAGACGCAATCATAGAGACGATCGCCGGCCGGTGTGGCCGTGCGGTTCTAGGCGCTCCAGTCTGGAACCGCGTCACCGCTACGGTCGCAGGTTCGAATCCTGCCTCGGGCATGCATGTGTGTGATGTCCTTAGGTTGGTTAGGTTTAAGTATTTCTAAGTTCTAGAGGACTGATGACCCCAGATGTTAAGTTCCATAGTGCTCAGAACCATTTGAACAATAGACACGATCCTTACGACACGCAAGTCTGGCACCGAAACGACTACAAAAGAGCCGCAATTTCAGAAGCCACAATTCGAATTCTTATTCTGGAAATAAATATAGTTTCGGAAACAGTCATAAATATAATAACAAGCAAATAATAATCAAGGAGCTGCATGTAATCAGCAATTTAATCAGTCAGGTCAAATCACCTGGTACAACCATGGAAATTTAGGCAACAACTGACAGTAAAACAAGTCTATACGGCAGAACTATGGTAGATCATCACCACAATGGCACATACGGACAATCGTAGTTAGATCATCGGCACCTAATGACAGTCAGCGACAAGGAAAAAAAAAACAATTACTTCAGGTCCTGGCAGCTGAAGGGACAAGGCAGTGAACAGAAGACTTTGATACCATAACTATTAACTTTATGCAATTCGAAGATATTAGTGGCATTTTGCTCCAGTAAAACGAAGTTGGACCAAAACAAGTTGTACACCATGTAATCAACATTTGCATTGCTACTAATAATTTTCGGTAGTTTTGAACTCAGGTAGCGCAATATCAGTAATCAACGAGTCAGCATATAATAAATGTACAAAAAAAATACTTTGCTCAACGCGACCTCTTACAAAAATTAAAATACAAGGTGCCATTGTGGAAAAAAAACTGTTGATATTAAACATGACACCTTTCTGGATTTTAGTTGTCAGGGACATAGTTTTGCTATGAACTTTCTCATTTCTCTACTCAAATAATTTTAGGTCTGAATTTCTTTAATCAATACAAAGCAGTAAGGAACTTGAATGATGCAGAAATTAATATAACAATATCAGATCAACATATCGCTTTAAAATTTGAAGATTAATTAAGTTCACAAGAAGAGATCAGCCGCTCGTGTTTCCCATGAAACGATTTTTTTCAGTGTTAAATCGATTCTGTTGACAGTAACACAGCTTATAATTCTACAAATAACGCCAGTTACGATCAGGTAATCATCTAAGTACACTAATACAGCAAAGGTAGAGGGAACAGAGAACTGTGGTGAACACGACAGGAAAGAACTTAGCGATATTTTACAAGAATATGTGGCAGTGTTTACATATAGAACCGGCACCTCAAAGGATTTCAATACCATTTCCAGGTTAGAGAGCATAACAAATTCTGTGTAAGACCACATGTAGCACTGCTTCATTACCGAGCAAAGGAGAATGCTGACATACAGCTGATGTTAGGAAACGGTGTTATTGAGTCACCTGTCAGCTCCTACAGCAGTCCACTGTACACAGGTGAGAAAATAGATAGTTCAATTACGTGGGTCTTGGACCCACATCACATCAGTACTATCATTCTTCCAGAAACAGACAGATCTCAGACACTTCACGATTTGTTACAAGATTTCTATGGCATACAAGTATTGTCATCTGTAGATCTACACTCCAGTTTTTGGAAAGTAGTGTTACATCCTGACTGCAGGAAGTACACAGCCTTTTTATACTTTGGGACATGTTACCAGTTCTGTAAACTGCCTTTTGGTTTAACATTTCATCAACAGCATTTATTCGTGGACTAAACACTGTTCTTCCAGGCTATCTAAAGAGACACCTACAGTGATGATATTTTAATAGCAGAACCAACTTGGTCAACATATAACAAAATCTTAGAAAATTTGTTAGACATTTTTGAAGATTCAGGTCTGACAGTGGACTTAGAAAAATCATATTTTGGTGAGATGAGTGATATTTTTAGGCCATATCATTTCACCAGAAGTTATTGCACCTGATCCTGAAAAACTGGACGCAACCACAGCAATCCCACCATCTATTACTAAATGACAATTCTGAAGATTTTTATTACTAAATTTTTACCATAGATTTTTGAAACTGAAAATTTTGATTGTATCAACATTATGTTCTTTGACAGGCAAAAACACCATTTGGCTTTGGAATGATGAAGCACAATAAGAATTTATTAGTCTGAAAGAGTCACTGCTCACTGCATGTATTTTAGCTCACCCTGATCTCTCAAAAGATTTCTGCTTTTCTATAGAGTCTTCCAAAATAAGATTCAGAGCTCATCTTTTCCAAGAGCACATTAATAATGCAATCATTGTTCAAAAGAGTACTGATTTGCCTTTAAAGTGTTAATGCTGTAATTTTTCAGGTGAGATTATTTTCGTATTTTTTTGTTCTTTTGTTGCTCATTTCACGTTTCCATTGCACGGCTTCTATGCATTATCCTTATAATTCATATTTTCAAGGGTTCAGTGAACAGTGCGTGGCTCATAGGGTTGTTACGTGTTTCAATGTTTCAATTTTTTTTTTTTTTGGGCGGGGGGGCAGGTTACAGCTTGATTCTGGCAGTGGTTTTTGAGTAACAGTTTCAATTTAATTTCCTGCACAATGAACGCCAGTTAGTTTTGTCTTTATGTAAATGTGTGCACTGAGGCACGCTGTTCGCAATAGTAATTTCAGCTCAACCTCTTTATAACGGAGGACAGTACATTCAGTTTTGAGGAAAAAGCTGTCAAACATTTTAAAGTTTATAAGTGTACGAAAGATCAAGTCAGAGCGAATAACTTTAAACTATGATAAAAAGTTTCTATCACAACACGATTATCATTATAGAGCTCAATGGATAAATGACTAATGAGTTACCCACCACCAAAGGAGTACGAATATGCTGTTGCATCTCCCCGACTCTGTCTCACTTTTACATGAATAAAACAAATAGGATTTTAAAAGGTGTATATATCTAGACAGGAGGGCTCTTTTAAATAATTAACTATATGTTGACAATGCAATGACCATAGGAGCCAAAGAAGAAGACACTCTGGAAGGAATTTCCTTACAGAAAGAATTAAGAGCGAAATCTGACATGGAGATCTCAACAGGAAAAACTAAGACAATAGTCTTCATTGGACAGAAACACATTAGAACCAAAATAGTGGTAGATCAGAAGATTTTTGAGCAAGTAAATCACTTCAGTCACGTAGGATGTGAGGTGACATATGGCTACAGCAATGATATAGAACTTAAGCTTAGTAAATTCAGCTGGGTACGTGGAACAGTTAAGAGAAACCTCGAAAACAATACTAGGGAAGATACTCAAATTAAATTCTACACTGCTCTATGAAAGTGAGATCTAGGTGATTATCAAAAAGAATGAAAGCGATATTTGGGCAGCAGAAATAAAATTTCTGATACGAGTTAAAGGTGACACAATAGAAGACTAAGGAATGAAGATCTTACAGTAGGACTAAACATTTGTAGATTGTAGGAGAAAATGGAACGAACACCTAGAAAGAATGGAGAGTGACAGGCTCCCCTTAAAGGCGAGAAATTACAAGGGCAAAGAAATGAGAGAGAGAAGAAGATCCCAGCAGTGATGGGCACCATATCAGGAAATTTCACCAAATACCCGAAGAGAAGACGGAGAGGCACATGTTTTCTTTTTCTCGACAGTTATTTCTTGAGAACTTATATATATATATATATATATATACATAAATATATATATATATATATATATATATATATATATATATATATATATATATATATATATATATATATATATATATATATATATGTAAATAGCTAGTGTCTGTAATGTAGGAACTATGTTATGTAGTACTGTATAAATATACCAGCTCTATTTTGCATTTTTATTTAAATGCTTCAAAGCAATTTTAATAATAATAATAATGTAAGAGCTTCACCCAATTTTAAACAAAAGTAATGCATGTCACTCATAAGGCGACGTGAATTAATATATTTTCGATATTAATCAAAGTAAATGTAAAAGAGAGTATGCAGAAGGCAGTGGGCAGGCATACATCAAACAATAGGTATAGAAGGCACTGAGTCATCTCAATCGAGAAGGCGCACTGGTTGATGTGGCTGGATGCAGATGGGAGTGTCAGTTGCGCGGGGAAATAATAGTTTCTAGAACCTTCTAGAACAATTTCAGCATAGCAGTACCGTTCCGTTGCGTGATATCGGCATCGAGTGAAAATACTCCCATTTGTTTTTAACCCTTCAGATCAAGAAAAATATATTTTAAATGTAAGCTAAAGCACGTAATTGAGGAGAGGGCTTAAGAAAACGATCTCCTCTCTTACATGCTATTTTCTTTCATTAGTTTATAACGTGTAACAATGTGATTACTGATCAGCACGGAGGTACTTAAAAAGTGGAGGGGCGCACTAGTTTTGGGGTTGGTGTTTTCGTTCTAGAAAGTCGCGCCGGGTCCTTCAAGACTCCGGTCAGTAAGTATTTTTATAGTACAAATGGCTTTCCTGGCATTGCTCCGAGTGTCTGGAACAGCAGTTGAGTAGCAACAGGTTATACCGGAATCTAATGCGCCAGTAAAAGCATACACGAGGCACTGATTTTGACTGTGTGATACGAAGTCTCATTGGAACTGTGATGAACTTTAGGACAACGGTAGAACCATGTATCGCAATCATGATGCAGTCTCATCATCATGGGTAAGTGATTTCTAGCATAGCTCGGCGCTGGTGTGAATTTCCGATAAGTCTTCAAGGTTTTACTGTAAGCAAGTCGGCCGTAGAGTCGATTGCAGTTAAACGAATTTAAATTCATTGTGTAATGTGGTAATGTTCAGGCGAGCGGGTGTTAGTGGTAGGTGCATCACTAGAAGTCCCGCGTGGCAGTGCAGAATTAATTATGACGACCTAAGATGCAAAATTAATTATGACGACCTAAGATGCAAAATTAATTGTTTAACTATATGTGGAACCGGTATTTAAATTCTATGTGCGTAAAGAGAAGACAGATTGTTCTAGAAGCGACTAACGCTTATTGCCTTGTTCTGAAGGGTAGAACCTGATTCATTGTGAAGATAAACTATGAACATAAAGGAGAGATGTGTCATCGTAAGGCGTGTAAGGAAAGACGTTAGCCTGATAGTCTGTCATTTGTGCGGTCTCGGATCAACTACAGGTGCCAAAAAATACTGTAATAGCAATCCCTCGCTGTTGTAACACGTGCTTTATTTGAGGACACTGCACCTCTGAATTATATTTTATTTATCACGTTAGGTACAAGTTGTTATTTGCTGACACACCCTTCTTCATTACGATATTCCTTGGTTGATTTATTATTTACAGTGAGTAGCATCGAGAGCCGGAGAGCAGGACTATCTTTGAGAGCCCAGCATCTTCGAGAAATATAAAGGTCGTGGGCTGTGGTGCTTACGACACTTAACAAATGTTAGGTGGACATTGGCCCGCTGTGCGCCCAATTTAATACAATGTACAGACGAATGGAAAAACTAGTAGAAGCCGACCTCGGGGAAGATCAGTTTGGATTCCGTAGAAATATTGGAACACTTGAGGCAATACTGACCTTACGACTTATCTTAGAAGAGAGATTAAGGAAAGGCAAACCTACGTTTCTAGCATTTGTAGACTTAGAGAAAGCTTTCGACAATGTTGACTGGAATACTCTCTTTCAAATTCTAAAGGTGGCAGGGGTAAAATACAGGGAGCGAAAGGCTATTTACAATTTGTACAGAAACCTGATGGCAGTTATAAGAGTCGAGGGACATGAAAGGGAAGCAGCGGTTGGGAAGGGAGTGCGACAGGGTTGTAGCCTATCCCCGATGTTATTCAATCTGTATATTGAGCAAGCAGTGAAGGAAACAAAAGAAAAATTCGGAGTAGATATTAAAATACATGGAGAAGAAATAAAAACTTTGAGGTTTCCCTATGACATTGTAATTCTGTCAGAGACAGCAAAGGACTTGGAAGAGCTGTTGAATGGGATGGATAGTGTCTTGAAAGGAGGATATAAGATGAACGTCAACAAAAGCAAAACGAGGATAACGGAATGTAGTCGAATTAAGTCGGGTGATGCTGAGGGAATTAGATTAGGAAATGAGACACTTAAAGGAGTAAAGGAGTTTTGCTATTTGGGGAGCAAAATAACTGATGATGGTCGAAGTAGAGAGGATATAAAATGTAGACTGGCAATGGCAATGAAAGCGTTTCTGAAGAAGAGAAATTTGTTAACATCGAGTATAGATTTAAGTGTCCGGAAGTCGTTTCTGAAAGTATTTGTATGGAGTGTAGCCATGTATGGAAGTGAAACATGGACGATAAATAGTTTGGACAAGAAGAGAATAGAAGCTTTCGAAATGTGGTGCTACAGAAGAATGCTGAAGATTAGATGGGTAGATCACATAACTAATGAGGAGGTATTGAATAGAATTGTGGAGTTTGTGGCACAACTTGACAAGAAGAAGGGACCGGTTGGTAGCACATGTTCTGAGGCATCAAGGGATCACAAATTTAGCATTGGAGGGCAGCGTGGAGGGTAAAAATCATAGAGGGAGGCCAAGAGATGAATACACTAAGCAGATTCAGAAGGATGTAGGTTGCAGTAGGTACTGGGAGATGAAGAAGCTTGCACAGGATAGAGTAGCATGGAGAGCTGCATCAAATCAGTCTCGGGACTGAAGACTACAACAACAATCTGTGGCATTAAGGCTCTGAAGTGACTAACTACTGACACTGATAGGCCTACTTCCAACGTGGTGCGATCGGCCGTGAATTGAAAAATTTCCCGTATGGCGCCGAAGCGCAAGAAAAATTTTCAGTGGTGACATGTGCATTCATTACCTTGTCGGTGTTTAGGCAGCGTCAGGGGGTGGCGGGCGGCACAGCTCCAGTCACCTCGCTGTCTCGGAAGCAACTCTCTCCTAACTTCTCCTTACTACAATTTACCGAAGTTGGTTTAAAAGAAGCTATCTGGTTGTGTTTTCAACTGACCAATCAGGGTCTCAATGTTAACCTTAAGCTCCGCCTACAAAATTCTGTCTATCCAATGAGGAACGTTATACTTTTCGTGAGTGTCCGTCCCTTATCGTAGGGCCTCCTAGCCTACACGATCCTGCTCTCGGCTTCTGTTCACGTTTCTTCCCTCGGAACTGCGTCTGTTTCACGGTGGGAAGGTATGACATGCATTTTAGGCGTTCTTGTGTTAGTCTGTGGTATTCCATTTGCTCTCTCGTTGAACGTATTACTTCGGTTAATTTAATGTCAGGATTTATTTGGAGCTATGTGACGTACTGCCGGATTTGCTATCATGTCAGGGTTTTCATGGAAGGTGTTGGATTTGCCTGACACCTTAGAAAGGATAGGTTCTCACCTGTTGGTAAGGTAGGTGAACTCTCCCACAATTTTAAAGGTGTAAAAATTAAACAAGAGCCGCTATATGGTAGGTTCGATGACTTGGCAACTAATAGGAAGTCAAGTGTAGAGGAAGTGGAGTCTAGCATTAAAATTAAGGAGGAAGTAGAGAAATGGACTATGGATGATTAAGATAACTTTACGGCTGAGAGTACTTGAATTCTGGATAATTCAGATCCTCAGAAGTATTCAGAACCGATACTTGCTGGAGAGGGAAATAACCAACTTCTGCCAATACTAAGTGCCTTAAGCGCTCAGATAGGTATAGTAAATGCAAATGTGGAATCTGTAAAATAAAACTTGGAATCTGCCAAGTCTGAGGTAAAAAGCGACATGAAAAAGGTAGAAATTAAACAGAGTGGGTAAATGACTAAATTGAAAAAGGAATTGTATATTCGTTTTATTGAACACTTTAAGCAAATGAGAAAGGAATGGGAAACAGAATTTTCGGAAATGGACACTAAAGTAACGGAAAAATTAGTGTTTGTTCAGAACGATTGCAAACAATTAATTACAGAATCCACATCTGCAATAGTGACTAAGTTTAAAAAGCATATAAAAGAATGCGATGACTTTCAGCTGAACAGGTAGAATATGAGGAAACTGTGGAAGAAAAATTAGTAACTTTGCGTGTTGAAGGGAGCAAAAGAAAAATGTAGAGATAGTTAAAGGTGCTGTCTCTGAGATGAGTCACGTAATTAGTGTGGAACGTGATAATAGGCAATCGTTTCCAGTCCACCCAAACTGCTCATAACGAAGTAGTTGAGAAACAAATATTTAATGTTACAGAGCAAATCCGTAAATTATCACGTAAAGCTGTGCATTATCAGACCTCTGGATCTGCAGATGCAGCTTTAATTAAGTGCAGGAAGTTTTATTAGTTTGTTCCAAGCGGTAAAGTGCATCCAAAAGTATTTATTCAAAGTTTTGACAAGGTTTTGCCCACCATAGGATATTTAAAGGAAGATGATGTAATATGGACAAATGGTATCGCAAGTTCTTGTAAAACTGTAAAGGAATTTCAGGATAGGTTTTTGGAGGAATACTGGTCTAAAGAAATGGGTTTGCTTTAGTAAAAAAAATGGTTCAAATGGTTCTGAGCACTATGGGACTTAACTTCTAAGGTCATCAGTCCCCTATAACTTACAACTACTTAAACCTAACTAACCTAAGGACATCGCACACATCCATGCCCGAGGCAGGATTCGAACCTGCGACAGTAGCGGTCGCGCGGTTCCAGACTGTAGCGCCTAGAACCGCTCGGCCCCCCAGGCCGGCTTGCTTTAGTCAGTGGAATGTGTTTGCTTTTTGGTTTTCCTACACTGGCTGTTGCAACGACTCCCACTAACTACATAGTAGTAGGTTTGGTCCCTGTACGCCGTTTATTGTTTTCAGCTTTCAGTCCTGATATTTCGGCCTGCACACGCTGTATGAAATCTAGTGCGTCAGGGTCTTTTGCCGTGGCTAGTTCTTTTACTTATTTATTTATTTATTTAATTATTGTTCCGTGGGACCAAATTAAGGAGAAGTCTCCATGGTCATGGAACGAGTCAATACATGAAATTATAACACGATATTAGAAACAGATAAAATGAAATTAAAAAAAACATATTCAGGTGACAAGTCGTAAGTTTAAATGAAGACAATCAACAATGTAACACTGGAATTTGCTTAATTTTTTAGCTCTTCCAGGAGCTCCTCGACAGAATAGAAGGAGTGAGCCATGAGGAAACTCTTCAGTTTAGACTTAAAAGAGTTTGGGCTACCGCTAAGGTTTTTTGAGTTCTTGTGGTAGCTTATTGAAAATGGATGCAGCAGAATACAGCACTCCTTTCTGCACAAGAGTCAAGGAAGTGCATTCTACATGCAGATTTGATTTCTTCCTAGTATTATCTGAGTGAAAGCTGCTAACTCTTGGGAATAGGCTAATATTGCTAACAACAAACGACATTAAAGAAAATATATACTGTGAGGGCAATGTCAGAATTCCCAGATTTTTGAATAGGGGTCGACAAGAGGTTCTCGAACTTACACCACATATAGCTCGAACAGCCCGTTTTTGAGCCAAAAATACCCTTTTTGAATCAGAAGAATTACCCCAAAAAATAATACCATACGACATAAGCGTATGAAAATATGCGAAGTAGACTACTTTTCGTGTTGAAGTGTCACTTATTTCAGATACTGTTCTAATGGTAAATAACGCAGCATTTAGCTTATGAACTAGATCCTGGACATGGGCTTTCCACAACAGCTTACTATCTATCCGAACGCCTAGGAATTTGAACTGTTCCGTCTCGCTTATAATATGCCCATTCTGTCTGATCAAAATATCGGTTCTTGTTGAATTGTGAGCTAGAAACTGTAAAAACTGAGTCTTACTGTGATTTAGCATCAAATTATTTTCCACAAGCCACGAATTTATTTCATGAACTACATTATTTGTTACTGTTTCAATATTACACACAAGATCCTTCACTATCAAGCTGGTGTCATGAGCAAACAGAAATATTTTTGAATCACCTGTAATACTAGAAGGCATATCATTTATATAAATAAGAAACAGCAGTGGCCCCAGCACCGACCCTTGGGGAACGCCCCACTTAACAGTGCCCCATTGGGACTGAACATCACTACCACTCTCAATATTGCGGAGAATTACCCTCTGCTTTCTGTTCTTAAAGTAAGAGGCGAACCAATTGTAAGCTACTCCCCTTACTCCATAATGGTCCAACTTCTGCAGTAATATTTTGTGGTCAACACAGTCAAAAGCCTTCGTTAAATCAAAGAAAACACCTAGCGTTCGCAACCTTTTATTTAATCCATCCAAAACCTCACAGAGAAAAGAGAGTATAGCATTTTCAGTTGTTAAACCATTTCTAAAACCAAACTGAACATTTGACAGCAAATTATGTGAATTTAAATGCTCCAGTAACCTTGTATATACAACCTTCTCGATAACTTAAGCAAACACCGATGGCATAGAAATAGGTCTAAAATTGTCAACATCATCAATGTCTCCCTTTTTATAAAGTGGCTTCACTACCGAGTACTTTAATCGGTCAGGAAACCGACCACTCCTAAAGGAAAAGTTACAGATATGGCTGAGAACTGGGCTAACATACATAGAACAATACTTCAGTATTCTGCTGGATACCCCGTCATATCCATGAGAGTTCTTGGTCTTTAGTGATTTAATTATTAACTCAATCTCCCTCTTGTCAGTATCATGGAGGAGCATTTCAGGTAACAGTCTTGGAACACTTTTTTCTAACAGCGTTATATGATTCCCTGTTGGGACTAGGTTTCTATTTAGTTCACCTGCTACATTCAGAAAGTGATTATTAAATACTGTACATATATGCGACTTATCAGTAACACGGACATTCCCACTACGCACTGATTCTATATCCTCGACCTGTCTCTGCAGACCAGCAACTTCCTTTACGACTGGCCATTTGGTTTTAATTTTATCCTGAGACTTAGCTATTCTACCTGCATACCACATACTTTTTGCCTTCCTAATAATATTTTTAAGCACCTTACAATACTGTTTGTAATGGGCTGCTGCATTTAGATTTTGACTGTTTCTAACGTTTTGATATAATTGCCATTTTGTTCTACAAGATATTCTTATCCCTTTAGTCAGCCACCCAGGGTGCCTGTTTGTGCTAGTACCCTGTTTTAAACGTTCTAACGGAAAGCAGCTTTCAAAGAGCATGAGAAAAGTCTTGAGAAAAGCATTATATTTATCGTCTACTGTATCAGCGCTATAAACATCTTGCCACTCTTGTTCCTTTACAAGGTTTACAAACGTCTCTACAGCAACTGGATCAGATTTCCTGAACAGCTGATGACTATATTTAACATGTGTTGCAGCATAAAAATCTTTTAAAGTTAAAATTTGCGCATCATGATCTGAAAGGCCATTCACCTTTTTGCTAACGGAATGTCCTTCTAGTAATGAGGAATGAACAAAAATGTTGTCTATGGTTGTTCTACTGTTCCCTTGCACTCTCGTTGGAAAGAATACGGTTTGCATAAGATTATATGAATTAAAGAGGTCTACCAGCATCCTCTTCCTTGCACAATCACTTATACAATTAATATTGAAGTCACCACATATAACTAACTTTTTGTATTTCCTATAAAGTGAACCAAGAACCTCCTCTAGCTTTAGCAAAAATGTTGTGAAATCGGAGTCTGGGGATCTATAAATAACAACAGTTACAAGTTTAGCTCCGTTAAATTTAACCACATCTGCACAACATTCAAACACCTTTTCAGTGCAGTACTTTGAAACATCAATTGACTCAAATGCGATGCCGTTTTTCACATACATGGCTACTCCCCCACTCCGCAAAGAGCTCCTCGAAAAGCAGCCAGCCAACCTGTATCCTGGTAAAAAGTCTCTGAATTATCTCCTTATTTAAGAAGTGTTCAGATATACCAATAATTTCAGAGTCAACATCTATAAGCAGTTCACTAACTTTATCTCTAATACCTTGTATATTTTGATGAAATATACTGATTCCCTCATTACTCGGATACCTGAGCTTTGTCAAAAGTGATTCCCTTGTTAGAGAGACTTCCCTTAAGCAGGAATACCTATCAGCTGACTTCAATCTAAAAAAGGTGCAGCTCTAACACCCACTACTGCAGGAATTTTCCCATGAGTGATCACGCCAACCCCACCTATGCTGTCACCTATAAGCTTTGCCAACCTCCCCTTCCCATACCTGTTGAGGTGCAGGCCGTGTCTAGTGAAACCCGTCCTGCTGATAGACTCCACCGACACCACTGAAATGTGACCCATGCTTTCTGTCATCAGCGCACCCCAAGTCTCATGTTATTACGCCTGACGGCGTAACCTGTCATTTTCTGCTCGCATTTCTTCATTCTGTCCATTAAGTTTCGCCTGTCCTAGAGCCAAGACCCATATTTTGTTGTTAATTGGTGCAGACGCAACCGATGACATTCTCTTGTCTTTAAGTGTTGTCTGTAACTCTGTCGGTATCTCGTCTGCAACCTCTGTCATTCGCGTCTCCATAATGCTTCGTTCAGGATTTAGGTCCTCCCTCTCCCCCAAGAATGTCTACGTGGTGTACCTTATGTTAATCTGTCCATCGGGGTATCATGCACACTGTTTCTGCCGCCTGCAGTGGGGGTCCTATTCGCATCGGCAACGTTCACGGCTGCAGACGGTTTTCATCGCTCCTAGTGTTCGCGTTGTTTACGTGAACAAAGGGCTGTTGGTCGTTTGGGAAAGTATTGCACACGTCCTAAATATTTCACAACATGAGATTTTAGGAGCTCGCTCCAGGTCTCCATTATTAAAGGTTTGTTACTACACTTTGGTAACAGCTCTAATACTTAAAACGCTCACCATACAGATATAAATTGGTGCACCCATTTCAACCTTCTATGTCTGTAGCGTGAACAGATCGCACACGACAAAAATAAATCACACGCCGGTTGACATTTCGCGGCCTAGTCACTTGCACGTGCAGAGGCAGCTATTGCCCACACGTCGCCGACGTCACACGGCGCTCTGCTACGGTCGCAGGTTCGAATCCTGCCTCGGGCATGGATGTGTGTGATGTCCTTAGGTTAGTTAGGTTTAAGTAGTTCTATGTCTATGGGACTAATGACCTCAGATGTTAAGTCCGATAGTGCTTAGGGCCATTTGAACCATTCCACACGCCGCATCGGCGGCCGACGGCGTGTGAGCTGCAACGCCGCTGCTGCTGATGTGAGCAATGCTGATGTTTCACAATCCGAAGCGACGCGCCACGCCAAGACCCGGGGTGAGGGGAACGACTGTTACACGCAGACGAAATTCACGAACAGTATTTACACGCCTTTTGTGGCCAGTGTTTTATCCGCACTCACGGTGGTGCTAACCGAAAGCGAACGTTAGTGGTCCCCGTTTTCCACTGTAAATGCGTAGTACAATCGAAGCCGATTATAATCCACTTACTGACACGGCGGCCATCTTGCCAGGAGATATCTGGCTTTCAGCCACGAGGCCCTTGTTCGATTCCCGGTACCGGAACATATTTCTTCTGTCTCGAGTTTTGGATTCACTGAAGGCCTTTTCCATTTTCATTGTAATATGGCCTTTGAGGTCCAAGCATCAGCCAAGAAAAATTCAACAATAAAAGAATGGTGTTTACATGAATGTTAGGGCGATGATAAAGGTAGATGAGACGGTGGCTCATATATTGGACTGCTGACGCAGCTGTATTACGTAGCCTACTAGCAGACTAGGTTTCAGCGTCGTGTTTGAACGCGAAAGCTGTTGATGTATCCCAAGATGGGCCATTTCTCCCTTAAAATGCAGTGCTTGCTCCAGCGAGAGACTGCCATTAGATAAATTCCAAGTAATACAGGGTGATTCAAAAAGAATACCACAACTTTAAAAATGTCTATTTAATGAAAGAAACATAATATAACCTTCTGTTATACATCATTAGAAAGAGTATTTAAAAAGGTTTTTTTCACTCAAAAACAAGTTCAGACATGTTCAGTATGGCCCCCTCCAGACACTCGAGCAATATCAACCCGATACTCCAACTCGTTCCACACTCTCTGTAGCATATCAGGCGTAACAGTTTGGATAGCTGCTGTTATTTCTCGTTTCAAATCATCAATGGTGGCTGGGAGAGGTGTCCGAAACACCATATCCTTAACATACCCCCATAAGAAAAAATCGCAGGGGGTAAGATCAGGGCTTCTTGGAGGCCAGTGATGAAGTGCTCTGTCACGGGCTGCCTGGCGGCCGATCCATCGCCTCGGGTAGTTGACGTTCAGGTAGTTACAGACAGATAAGTGCCAATGTGATGGCGCTCCATCCTGCTGAAATATGAATTGTTGTGCTTCTTGTTCGAGCTGAGGAAACAGCCAATTCTCTAACATCTCCAGATACTGTAGTCCAGTTACAGTAGCACCTTCGAAGAAAAAGGGACCAAAAACTTTATTGGCTGAAATGGCACAGAAAACGTTCACCTTAGGCGAGTCACGTTCATACTGAGTTGTTTCCCGCGGATTCTCAGTGCCCCATATACAGACATTGTGACGGTTGACTTTCCCGTTAGTGTGGAAAGTTGCTTCATCACTAAACACAATCTTTGAAACGAAAGATTCATCTGTTTCCATTTGAGCAAGGATAAAATCACAGAAATCGATTCTTTTAATCTTATCTGTTGCAGACAGTGCTTGAACCAATTTCAGACGATAAGGTTTCATAACTAACCTTTTTCGTAGGACTCTCCATACAGTTGATTGTGGAATTTGCAGCTCTCTGCTAGCTCTGCGAGTCGATTTTCCTGGGCTGCGAACAAATGCTTGCTGGATGCGTGCTACATTTTCATCACTCGTTCTCGGCCGTCCAGAACTTTTCCCTTTGCACAAACACCCATTCTCTGTAAACTTTTTATATCAACGTTTAATACACCACCTATCAGGAGGTTTAACACCATACTTCGTTCGAAATGCACGCTGAACAACTGTCGTCGATTCACTTCTGCCGTACTCAATAACACAAAAAGCTTTCTGTTGAGCGGTCGCCATCTTAGCATCAACTGACGCTGACGCCTAGTCAACAGCGCCTCAAGCGAGCAAATGTACAACTAAATGAAACTTTATAGCTCCCTTAATTCGACGACAGATAGTGCTTAGCTCTGCCTTCTGTCGTTGCAGAGTTTTAAATTCCTAAAGTTGTGGTATTGTTTTTGAATCACCCTGTATATAGAAGATCTAAGACGTCTGAACGTTTGGTAACGTTCTCGCCAACGGCCATACCACGCTGAGTACATCGGTTGTCGTCCAGTCACAGACGTTAAGCTGCGTTGCTCGTGGTCAGTACTTGGATGGCAGCCCGCCTGCACGACCTGCCGATTGCGCTCCGCCAGTCGTCGTGTTCACATCGGATCCTGCCGCTGTGTGGCACCGAGGAGGAGACTCCGCTGCGCTCAGCAGCGTCTACATCCACATCTACATCCATACTCCGCAAGCCACCTGACAATGTGTGTGGCGGAGGGTACCTTGAGTACCTCTACCGGTTCTCCCTTCTATTCCAGTCTCGTATTGTTCGTGGGAAGAAGGACTGTCGGTATGCTTCTGTGTGGGCTCTAATCTCTCTGATTTTATCCTCATGGTCTCTTCGCGAGATATACGTAGGAGGGAGCAATATACTGCTTGACTCTTCGGTGAAGGTATGTTCTCGAAACTTCGACAAAAGCCCGTACCGAGCTACTGAGCGTCTCTCCTGCACAGTCTTCCACTGGAGTTTATCTATCATCTACGTAACGCTTTCGCGATTACTAAATGATCCTGTAACGAAGCGCGCTGCTCTCCGTTGGATCTACTCTATCTCTTCTAGCAACCCTATCTGGTACGGATCCCACACTGCTGAGCAGTATTCAAGCAGTGGACGAACAAGCGTACTGTAACCTACTTCCCTTGTTTTCGAATTGCATTTCCTTAGGATTCTTCCAATGACTCTCAGTCTGGCATCTGCTTTACCGACGATCAACTTTCTATGATCATTCCATTTTAAATCACTCCTAATGCGTACTCCCAGATAATTTATGGAAGTAACTGCTTCCAGTTGCTGACCTGCTATATTGTAGCTAAATGATAAGGGATCTATCTTTCTATGTACTCGCAGCACATTACACTTGTCTACATTGAGATTCAATTGCCATGCGTCAATTCGCTGCAGATCCTCCTGCATTTCAATACAATTTTCCAATGTTACAACCTCTCGATATACCACAGCATCATCTGCAAAAAGCCTCAGTGAACTTCCGATGACATCCACAAGGTCATTTATGTATTTTGTGAATAGCAACGGTCCTACGACACTCCCCTGCGGCACACCTGAAATCACTCTTACTTCGGAAGACTTCTCTCCATTGAGAATGACATGCTGCGTTCTGTTATCTAGGAAATCTTCAATCCAATCACACAATTGGTCTGATAGTCCATATGCTTTTACTTTGTTCATTAAACGATTGTGCGGAACTGTATAGAACGCCTTGCGGAAGTCAAGGAACACGGCATCTACCTGTGAACCCGTGTCTACGGCCCTCTGAGTCTCGTGGGCGAATAAAGCGACCTGGGTTTCCCACGACCGTCTTTTTCGAAACCCATGCTGATTCCTACAGAGTAGGTTTCTAGTCTCCAGAAAAGTCATTATACTCGAACATAATACGTGTTCCAAAATTCTACAACTGATCGACGTTAGAGATATAGGTCTATAGTTCTGCACATCTGTTCGACGTACCTTCTTGATAACAGGGATGACCTGTGCCCTTTTCCCAATCCTTTGGAATGCTACGCTCTTCTAGAGACCTACGGTACACCGCTGCAAGAAGGGGGGCAAGTTCCTTCGCGTACTCTGTGTAAAATCGAACTGGTATCCCATCAGGTCCAGCGGCCTTTCCTCTTTTGAGCGATTTTAATTGTTTCTCTATCCCTCTGTCGTCTATTTCGATATCTACCATTTTGTCATCTGTGCGACAATCTAGAGAAGGAACTACAGTGCAGTCTTCCTCTGTGAAACAGCTTTGGAAAAAGACATTTAGTATTTCGGCCTTTAGTCTGTCATCCTCAGTTTCAGTACCATTTTGGTGACAGAGTGTCTGGACATTTCGTTTTGATCCACCTTGTGCGTGCATTATTTGTGATATCTTGAAAACTCAGCGAATGGCATGGCTGCTAATGCATGAACAACATGGACGGTGCAATGTACTTTCGATCGAAGCGCTTCGAGGCCAACGGTTCTCGAAATAGATACTTGGATACGCTAAGTTTTGCGCATACCTTGTGAAAAGTTACTACCGAAGTAGTTAGGCTTTTATTCGTGTTCGTGCTTTTTGAAGCTAATTACTCCCGAGCACTATGAACGCCTTGTTTCGGTAAATGATGGAATTCGCAAGTTCAAGCATTTAGACGGTTTATTAATTTTTATTTATTTACGAGTCAAGCTCCGTAGGACCAAACTGAGAAGCAAATCTCCAAGGTCGTGGAAAGTGACAGCGCATGAAATTAGAACATAAAAATAATAACGGGTAAAAAGAAATGCTTATGAACCTGAAAAAAGTCAGTCCATAAGTTTAAGTAAACGCAGTCAACAATACAAGAATCAGCTTGATTTTTCAAGGAACTCCTCGACAGAAAAGAAGAAGTGACCCACGAGGAAACACTTCGTTTTCGACTTGAAAGCGCGCGGATCACTGCTAAGATTCTTGAATTCGAGTGGTGGCTTACTGAAAATGGATGCAGCAGTATAATACACACCTTTCTGTGTAAGACTTAAGGAAGTCCGATGCAGATGCTGGTTTTATATCTGCCGAGTATTAACTGAGTGAAAGCTACTTATTCTTGGGAGTAAGTTAATATTGTTAACAAGAAATGAGAGTAAGGAATATATATACTGAGAGGCCAATGTCAAAATACCCAGACTCGTGAACAGGGGTCGACAAGAGGTTCGTGAACTTTCACCACTTATTGCCCGAACCGCCGTTTCTGAGCCAAAAATATCATTTTAGAATGGGAAGAGTTACCCCAAAATATAACACCATACGACATAAGCGAATGAAAATAAGCAAAGTAGACTAATTTTCGTGTCGAACGAACGATCACTCACTACAGACACCGTTCGAATAGTAAAAATGGCAGCATTAAGTCTTTGAACGAGATCCTGAACGTGGGCTTTCCACAACAGCTTACTATCTATCTGAACACCTAGAAATTTAAGCTGTTCAGTTTCACTAATCATATGCCCATTCTGTGAAATTAAAACGCGAGGTTTTGTTGAATTGTCTGTTAGAAAATGTAAAAAATGAGTCTTACTGTGCTTTAGAGTTAGTTTATTTTCTACAAGGCATGAACTTAGGTCATGTATTCCACTATTTGAAACCGAGCCAGTGTTGCATACAATGTCCTTTACTACCAAGCTAGTGTCATCAGCAAACAGAAATATTTTAGAGTTACCCATAATACTAGAGGACATATCATTTATATAAATAAGGAACAGGAGTGGCCCCAACACTGATCCCTGGCGCACCCCTCACTTGACCGTACCCCACTCAGGTCCCACACCACAGCCATTCTCAACATTGTGAATAATGACCTGACATTGTGAATTAGTACTGTTATTTTGCAACATTCATGCCACGAACTCCGTATTGGTGCGTGTTTTTAAACATACCACCTGAGTACCCAAACAAGAAAACAGCCAATGTTTTCCACCGTATAGCAATGTTATTGGGATCACAAACGAAAAACTACTATCAGGTGAACAGTGGTGTACGATCCGTCCGTATCGACTTACGCAGGCACATTCCTTCGTACTTGCTCATAGGCTGCTGTCGGGTGTTTGTTTCCTACAGCGGACAACCGCTGACAAGCGGAATTTGTAATTTGGAAGGCCACCTTCGAAATGCCTTCGAGTACAACCTTGATTGAGTGGGATTGTGAAAAGTATCACGTCACCACCTCCCGAACAGCCGCTACCTACACAAGTTGTAGCGGAGGAACGAACTGTTGAACAAAAGCAGTCTGCAACTGTCGAAATTGCCGTTTCTGACTTCGTACAGGAGGCCAAGGAGTCAAGCTTGGCTCTCGAGGCTGCCCCATAACCTGATTCAGGTGATGCGTCAGCAACTCCGAATGTTTCAAAATCGAACAAAGGGCGTAACAGGAAGGTCACTACAAAGAGCCCCCCCCCCCCCTGAAACACACAACACACACACACAGATGAAAGTAGCACTGAGAGCGATCTGAAGCCCTCTTTTTCATCTCAGTTCGCCATACCGCCAAGCGAATCCCGTGAAGGTAGCTCAAGCGAGCAACAAAATTTGCAACGAATTTCGCGCGAGGAAGTTCAGTTGCGTGAAACCGGAAGCTCTGCCTCAGCGCATGCGCAGGCACTGCAACAGCGGCGATGGCGGGACACAGCAACGCCATTGGATGTCAGCAGCCCCGCAGTAGCCAAGCTTTCTGTCATGGACTGGGCGGTGGACGTTGAAAAGGGGAAGGCCTGGACACTGACGAGTTCTCTTAGCGTCCATCTGTTTTCTTGTCTTTCGCATGTGTCCTGCTGAGCGACGGAATGCCTTTGTCGTTACGACAGTGAATATTAACAAGATCGACTGTTCTTTCGAATTGGAAACCTTGGGTGATTTTTTAAGGAGTTCTATGTATGGAAGTGAAACATGGACGATAAATAGTTTGGACAAGAGGAGAATAGAAGCTTTCGAAATGTGGTGCTGCAGAAGAATGCTGAAGATTAGCTGGGTAGAACACATGACTAATGAGGAGGTATTGAATAGAGTTGGGGAGAAGAGGAGTTTGTGGCACAACCTGACTAGAAAAGGGATCGGTTGGTAGGACATGTTCTGAGGCATCAAGGGATCACCAATTTAGTATTGGAGGGCAGCGTGGAGGGTAAAAATCGTAGAGGGAGACCAAGAGATGAATATACTAAACAGATTCAGAAGGATGTAGGTTGCAGTAGGTACTGGGAGATGAAGAAGCTTGTACAGGATATGTTAGCATGGAGAGCTGCATCAAACCAGGCTCAGGACTGACGACCACAACAACAACAACATTTTTAGCCAGCCGTAGTGGCCGAGCGGTTCTAGGCGCTACAGTCTGGAACCGCGCGACCGCTGCTGTCGCAGGTTCGAATCCTGCCTCGGGCACGGATGTGTGTGATGTCGTTAGGTTGGTTAGGTTTAAGTAGTTCTAAGTTATAGGGGACTGATGACCTCAGAAGTTAAGTCCCATAGTGCTCAGAGCCATTTGAACCATTTGAACCATAGCATTTTTACAACAATTGAACACTGCTGAAGGTGACTTCATACCAGGTTTTAGGTCGATTTTAAATCTTGATACAGAATCACAGTGCGGATCCGCAGATTTAGTACATCAGCTGTAAGATTTTCAAAATGTTTCGAGGTTGCCAAATTGGACGTGGCACCGCCTGTACGGTAGCAGATGTGCTGTTCGTCAACGTGTACACTCCGCCAGGGTCAGACAACAGACGCACATGCGATCGATTTTTTACTACTGATGTATGCCCCGAAGTCATGACTGCGTCACAGTACTAGGGAGCGATTTCAATTGTGTCATTTACGACGCAGGCCAACAGTCGCGCCTGAACAAGTGTCAAGCAATAAAGGCGCTTATAGAAGATCTTCGTTTCACTGACACTTGGAGACAGTGCAGTCCCTGCCGCACGTGACGCACAGCTGATTTTCTTCCTCTGTTGAAACTCATCAAAGCAGAACTCCGTACGTTACAAAGGGCTCAAGGAAGCAGCACTCCTGTTAAACGTCAACCTTTAGGCATTATCTGTGGGGAAAGTCGTCCGTTTACCAGACTACGAGGGAAGACAAGAGCCACCGCCAACGATAGGAGAAAACGGCGATCTCCTTACATCTCAGTTCGAGATGTTATCGGAAACTCACAGATATTTCGCGAACCTACTTCAAGAAATGGATGTCTACGTCGACGCTGTGAATGTCTTCACTCGTGATTTGAAGCACCTTCTTTACGATCGTTTTTGGAAATCAGCGCTAGATGAAAGGTACCAGGGGCGGCTGGCATAGCCTTTGAATTTTATGTTCAGTTTTGGGATTTTCTGGTCGCAACGTTGTTGTAAATTGTCAATGATGCCATCAAAGGTACTCTGATTCCCACAGCCAACAACACTATTGATCACCGATTACAAACTCGTTGCTCACTGCTTTGCCGCCCGCCTGAAAACAGCGATGAAAAGGTTCTCAGCAGTTGCGGCGGGGCGGGTTACACTTGGTTCGTTTGTTGCACTGTTCACCGCAAAAGTTCCACCCACCTCAGTACGGCAGCAGATCACCAACCCGTTTCTCTGCATACATACGTACTGTGCTGACGACGTAAAAGCAGCGTTGAAGAAAATTTCACAGTCAATACTCCGCTACTGTATATGAGTTTCACATTCAGTCCTTTTCAATAGATTTCTATTAAAGAAATTGCTCGCCAAATATTCAATATACGGATACGAAACGCGCCACGCGGAATTTTACAAAGACCGAAAGTTCACACTCGTTTATCTTTCCAACAAAACAATTCTAGAACTTTCAAACTTCACAAAACTACCCGTAAATGCAACTGCTTCTACGGCAACAAAATCTGGACGTGAAATACCACCGGGCGAGGTAGCGCAGTGGCTAGCACACTGGACTCGCATTCGGGAGTACGACGGTTCAATCCCGCGTCCGGCCATCCTGATTTAGGTTTCCCGTGATTTCCCTAAATCACTCCAGGGAAATGCCAGGATGGTTCCTTTGAAAGGGCACGGCCGACTTCTTTCCCCGTCCTTTCCTAAACCGATGAGACCGATGACCTCGCTGTCTGGTCTCCTCCCAAACACAACCAACCAACGTGAAATACCAATAACTTCTTCATTTTACACATTGTGCAGACAGACACGTTCAACATGACCTGCACGTTCAATAGCTACCCAGCGACTCCTCAGTGCTGCTCCTTCCACAGCCTATAACTACCTAGCAGTGCACGGGAACTGCTAAATTCTGATTAGTTGATTAAAATGTCCAGCCAGTCAGAACAATCCTTCGAGATCATTCTCGCGCCAAAACTGTCCTATGCCAATCACTATTCCCAGTTGCATTTACGTCATTTCAATATGCAAATATTAATATAATGTTTAACAAAACCAAACGAAAGGAAAACTAATGTGGGAATTTATTTAGAAAACTATTACTCTGCAAACGTCTGTTCTGACTAACTTCTTACAAAAGCAAGTACTCTTAGACTTATGTCTTCAGCAATGAAGGGAAAACACAACTTCCCCACTACTGTTATGTAATGTGGTACAATATACAATATTGAATTTCTACATATGTCCCACTTACACACTCTCACTCATTCTCATTCATTCCACAACAACAAAACAAATAGATATTAATTAAATAATAATCTTTTCTGGATTGTAAATTACGAAAATGAAAAGTAGCTAACGTTTTTAATATGAAAATCCAAATAAATTGACCTGACATTTTGTGAACTCCAGTAATGATTTCAAATGATTCTAAAAGACGAACTGTTATTATTCTTAACTGAGTTTTTTAGTCGGAGTGTCGGTATGGGGTGTTTTAGGTAATTTCCTCTAACTGTGAAACTATGACAGATAGAAGGCTGAAATGTTTATACCATATTCTCTTGAATAATAAAAGGCAGTGTATCGACTTTGAACAATATTAAATAATATTTAATACAGTTTATTTAGATTTTTAGGGGTTTGAATATTCAGTCGCTCGAAGTGACACAGATACCGCTTCCCAAGGCTAGCATAGCGACAGGTGCGAATGAGACATTGCTAACACACAACTGGCTGTCTCCTTCACAGCTTTGGGCTGTTCTGCAAAGTAGCTTACTGCAATAAAGTTATCACGTATTGACTCGCGACGTTACACGGGGATCAGTGCAGCGCGATTCCTGGCAATACCATCTTTGACGCCCTGCTCACATATAGATACCTCATCGCCACTGTTACAACCGCAAGAACACCTTCGGCGATTCTTTCGGTGAACTTTGGCAAGGCCTCGAAAAAGTCAACTTGAAGACGGCTATGCTGCGATCAGGTTTTGGTACAAAATTCGCTACTGAAATGGTGAACATGTTATCTAACTCCAAGTCACGACTTACGTTAAACGGATAGCTGTCAAAGTCTATTAAGGTCACGGTCCAGTAAAACAGGGCCGCACCCTTTGCATGGTTCTTTTTGCAATCTCGCTGGATCGCCTGCTGCGTGAACTTCATTCCGTGTATCGGGGCATATCGACTGGCGACACACGGGTCTCCTGTCGTGCCTTTGCAGACGACCTCGACCTGTTTGTTTGCAGCAGGGGGTGACATCGATGCTGCATGCTCCATCCTTCACTAATACCGGCGTGTTTCGGGATCCGACATTAGTCAGCGCAAGACTGTTTTGAACCCCATTCACATCGATCCTCGAGAAACTGAACGCCCGTGGTTCCAGATCAACGACCGCCATGAAATCTTAGGTATGTCTTTTCAGGCAAATCTACAGACTACAACTAACAACTAGCGAATACTTTCGCACTCCATTAGAGCTTTAGCACAAATGCGTTTCCCTCGACACCTGGTATTGGCACAAAAAGTACATCAACAGTGTCCTACTGTTCAAAGCTGGTTTTTGACACAAATCTTCCATGTGACAAAGGAAGTCGGAAGTGCCATTACGCAAACTATGTACTGGATATTGTGCCGGGGAAGATATTCAAAGTATCCCAGCTGCGTAGGGATGGCTCGTACCCCAGAGATGTGTTACTTCGAAGATACCACACCAACTTTCCAGGTGGTTTCAGTAGTTGCGAGGGTGGTCCCCTTTCATTTAGCGTATTTACGGCTCTCCTACAAGCCGAAGAGTTACATAACGCCAGATTATGTGGAGCCTCGCACTGGAACGACGAAGCAATCAGAGGCCGGCCGTCGAGAAAGAAATACCAAGTCCGGAAAGCACACCGCCACTGGAAGGAAACGAGGCGCTATATGTTCGCCAACTACTTGGCATCTCACGTCCGGATCACATGCTGTAAAGTGATTAACAACACCATACCGACTAGTGACAACCTCTACAGGATCAAGGTTACTTCCTAGGCGCTACAGTCTGGAACCGAGCGACCGCTACGGTCGCAGATTCGAATCCTGCCTCGGGCATGGATGTATGTGATGTCCTTAGGTTAGTTAGGTTTAATTAGTTCTAAGTTCTAGGCGACTGATGACCACAGAAGTTAAGTCCCATAGTGCTCAGAGCCAGCCATCAACGTTACTCCGTCCGGACTATGTGACGCATGTGGTGGGATCGCGTCAAATGCCCTAAATTCAAACCGAGGTGGGACGCCACATGTTGCCGCTTATCAGTCGCACCTCGTCGACACCTTTGACGTCTCCACACTGATGACACCGGCTACGTCCCATTTCCAAGCAGCAAACGAGCGCCTACTAATTGGATCGTAGCTAACGGAGGACACGCAGTTTTTTTAGTCTCGAACTTACAGATGCGGCCCGGTTCCTCACCTAGGTATGACAGCATTACGGGAACACACAGAGCCATGTGCAGTATCGAGAAATGTTTCAATACTTTTTAAATGTGGCAATTCACTCCGCATTCCAAAAACTTGTACATGTGACATCTAGCACCTCCTATGTACTTGAAGAAGTTTACAGATACCTCATAGCAATTGTTGTTTTCACTGGTTCACCTCGCAGAATTCGCTGTCCCAAAATGGTTTAGTTACTCCAGAACAGGAATTTGTATTTCAAACGCACTTTGTTTCTTGCCGCAACATTTACGTTTTACGTCTAAGGCCACAAATGAAGAGGCCCTTTCTTCTTTCGTTTCCCTAGTAGGTTTGTGCTGTTGCCTTTTCCTTACCAAGAAGTGTTACTGTACAGCGTCGTCAACGCGCCATTAGGGCGCAACACGTAATGCTACGCACGCTTTCCTCAACTATGTGTGTCTCCTCACGTAACTGTGTCATGCAGCCTTCGTTTACCATTCCACGGCACTTTGAAGAACTTTTTTTTTATCTCTGCGACATTTTTTACTTTGACGTTTCGTTTAATCGTGGCAAGAAGTTTTTCATCACAATTGGAGTAGACGCAACAGAAGATAATTTTTCTATTAAAACATTTTGCTCGAAGTGTTTTTACAATGTTGGTATTACCTAAACCTGCAAGAAACCAGCATCGTCCCGATGTCATTCCTCTCTTTTCCTTCGATTCTCTTCTGCTTTATTTCAGCTATGTCTACGTCAAGGAAGAAACCTAGTCACACCTCTCGTTTCATCCACTATGTTTCTGTTTTCTTTCCACACTGTCGTCCCGAATGGAGCCAACAATACCGATCAAAGCTACAGAATATCACCGATGAAGGCATTAAAAAAAAAAAGAAGGTGCTGTTAGCTCCCTTACTTTCTTCTCCCCCTCTTCCCCCCTCGCCGTCGTTTCATGCTACCGTCACATGCTGTCATTAGCATTAAATTACTGTGATTAAAAAGAAAAAAAATTGCTTTTTTCATTTTGCCTTTACCCTTCGTTTTCGGAGCTAGTGTGCAATAATGATGTGGTCCAGTACGCTGACCCCATTCTTGCATCTCGGTACACTAATGCTCCAATCTGCAGCTACAGTGGAATGAAAGGGTCCGTTGTGAGTTTATCGATTTGCTCCCCTCCAGTCGTGCTTCTCGCTTGTCCTCTACATACAGGATGAAAAGCATTTAAACCGACAAACGCTGGGAGGTTGTAGGGGACATCAAAACAAATATTTTTCCTAATGTCATTTTTTCCTATGAGGATTATTTAAGCCGGTGGAGGCCGTATTACGATCTTCAGTTGTTAGAGGCCGTATTACGATCTTCAGTTGTAGGCAACTGCTGTCCACCAGTGTAGTAGAGCATTGTCTCTCTTTACTAATGGAGCGATACACCTGTAGTGAGTACCTTGATATGGTTGGCGCGTACTGTTTGCACCCCACAACGGACGAATTGTACAGCGAGTTTGTCAACAACAATATCCTAATCGCCGTATCCCGCATCGTACGACCTTTACTGCTGTGTACCAACGTCTGTGTGAGACCGGGTCATTTAGCAGATTACCTGGACGGGGGCGCCGTCGCACGGTAAGAACGCTGCAATTTCAGGAAGGTCTTGCGGTATGTGGAGCGAAATCCTTCAATCAGCACTTGCGCAATTGCACGTAACATGGGGACGAATCAGACGAATGTAAATGGCTTCAAATGGCTCTGAGCACTATGGGACTTAACTTCTGAGGTCATCAGTCCCCTAGAAGTTAGAACTACTTAAACCTAACTGACCTAAGGACACCACACACATCCATGCCCGAGGCAGGATTCGAACCTGCGACCGTAGCGGTCGCGCGGTTCCAGACTGTAGCGCCTAGAACCACTCGGACACACCGTCCGGCTGCTACCTAGGCCATTAAATGACAGGCACTATTACAGTTTTCTCACCAGAGCATTGCCAGAATTACTGGAAGACGTCCCGCTCCCTACAAGATGACGCATGTGGTTCCAACATGACGGGGCGCCGGCACATTTCAGCCGTCGTGTGCGTCGATTCCTGGACCGAAGGTTCCCAGAAACGTGGACTGGCAGAGGTGGTCCTGTACCATGGCCTGCTCGATCCCCAGATATGTCCCCTCTGGACTTTTTGTGTGGGGAGAGATGCGCAAAATTGTTGACGGAACCCCTGTTGCATCAGAAGAGGATCTGGTTGCCCGGATAGTAGCAGCAGCAGGAACAATTCAGAATACTCCTGGGGTTTTTGCTCGTGTCAAACAGAACATGATCCGACGGTGTAACCTTTCTTTACGTGTCAATGGAGGCAATTTTTGAAAATCTACTGTAATTTAAATTGGGTTGTGTTAATGTGTTGTCTCTTGGTCATAAAAAAAATTGGAAAAGTGTTTGTTGGTGTAATTAATTTGCCGCCAGGGAAATCTTCCTCAACCGGTTTAAATACTCCTCACAGGAAAAAAATGACATTATGGAAAAATATTTGTTTTGATGTCCCCTGCAATATCCCAGAGTTCGTCGGTTTAAATACTTTTCACCCTATATATGCCCATTCCCAAGCGTCAACCGAGCCAAATCCAGACAAGTCGACATATAGGAACACTCAATGCTGTGAATCGTAGTCTGACGATAAGAACAGTAGCCTACATGGAGTGAGACGAGGGGGGAAGAACAACTATTAGTATTGCAACAGTTCGGGAATTCGAGGATCGCGTGGCGTGGAACGTGCACACCTACATAAAAAGAAACAATCTTTCTGCAGTGGCCAAATTCGAGCTCTGATCAACTGCTTGGGAAGCAACCGTGTTGACCGTTACACCACTACCACCTTCTGATCCGTCCCACTAGCACGGCTTCCCTGCTGTCGTCAGACGCCGAAGGCGATGGCGCTGTAAGCGCTCAATGCCACGGCAGAGGCGAGCACATCTGAACACAGTGTCCAGGTACTGTTGTAGAATTTTAGAACATGTTTTTTGCTCGAGTATCATGTCGTTTTTGGAAACCCAGAATCTACTATGTAGGAATCAACATGGATTCCGGAAACAGCGATCGTGTGAGACCCAACTCGCTTTATTTGTTCATGAGACCCAGAAAATATTAGATACAGGCTCCCAGGTAGATGCTATTTTTCTTGACTTCCGGAAGGCGTTCGATACAGTTCCGCACTGTCGCCTGATAAACAAAGTAAGAGCCTACGGAATATCAGACCAGCTGTGTGGCTGGATTGAAGAGTTTTTAGCAAACAGAACACAGCATGTTGTTATCAACGGAGAGACGTCTACAGACGTTAAAGTAACCTCTGGCGTGCCACAGGGGACTGTTATGGGACCATTGCTTTTCACAATATATATAAATGACCTAGTAGATAGTGTCGGAAGTTCCATGCGGCTTTTCGCGGATGATGCTGTGGTATACAGAGAAGTTGCAGCATTAGAAAATTGTAGCGAAATGCAGGAAGATCTGCAGCAGATAGGCACTTGGTGCAGGGAGTGGCAACTGACCATTAACATAGACAAATGTAATGTATTGCGAATACATAGAAAGAAGGATCCTTTATTGTATGATTATATGATAGCGGAACAAACACTGGTAGCAGTTACTTCTGTAATACATCTGGGAGTATGCGTGCGGAACGATTTGAAGTGGAATGATCATCTAAAATTAATTGTTGGTAAGGCGGGTACCAGGTTGAGATTCATTGGGAGAGTCCTTAGAAAATGTAGTCCATCAACAAAGGAGGTGGCTTACAAAACACTCGTTCGACCTATACTTGAGTATTGCGCATCAGTTTGGGATCCGTACCAGATCGGGTTGACGGAGGAGACAGAGAATATCCAAAGAAGAGCGGCGCGTTTCGTCACAGGGTTATTTGGTAACCGTGATAGCGTTACGGAGATGTTTAGCAGACTCAAGTGGCAGACTCTACAAGAGAGGCGCTCTGCATCGCGGTGTAGCTTGCTCGCCAGGTTTCGAGAGGGTGCGTTTCTGGATGAGGTATCGAATATATTGCTTCCCCCTACTTATACCTCCCGAGGAGATCACGAATGTAAAATTAGAGAGATTAGAGCGCGCACAGAGGCTTTCAGACAGTCGTTCTTCCCGCGAACCATACGCGACTGGAACAGGAAAGGGAGGTAATGACAGTGGCACGTAAAGTGCCCTCCGCCACACACCGGTGGTTGGCTTGCGGCGTATAAATGTAGATGTAGATGTAGATGTAGATGTACTGCTAGGGCGACGTACCGCAACTAGGCGCAGAAGTGACTTCCGTTGAAAGGTCTGCCCTTTGATGTACGGCCGGGCGAAAAAGTAATATCTAATATGACGTACTTATTGACACTCCACAGACAATCACCGAGCGGGGTGGCGCAGTGGTTAGACACTGGACTCGCATTCGGGAGGACGACGGTTCAATTCCGCGTCCGGCCATCCTGATTTAGGTTTCCCGTGGTTTCCCTAAATCACTCCAGGTAAATGCCGGGATGGTTCCTCTGAAAGGGCACGGCGGACTTCCTTCCCAATCCTTCGCTAATCCGATGAGACCGATGACCACGCTGTCTGGTCTCCTTCCCCAAACCAACCAACCAACCACAGACAATCATCACGTGTGCGTCGGCACCGTTGAAGGAAACGCTTACGTATCATAATGTTCAGCTCATTAGTGCGATCCTCACCCGGAGAATGTCATTAGCTTCCCATTACGGCGAAGAAACCAGCGTAGCCGTTGCTAGGGAACGGACTTATCTGTCGTTTGTTACCATGTTTTCCTCTTTGCGTCAATATGATATTAACTATAATGCTGCACGTTCCAGTTAAGACAGAAAGCGCCGGAAAGGTGTGGTTTAAGGTGCCATATTTAAGCTCTGGCTCCCAAAAGGAAGGGTCAGTTCGAACCCCACATCTGCCAATGTATTTTAAATTTTTCAAAAGTAACACACTTTCTTCGCATCAAAAAACAATTATCTGAAGATAGTAACTGTTCACGAAAGAACAGATACCATTGATGACCGTGCAGCTTCTCTAGAATGTATGATGATTAATTGAAGCCGGCCGTTGTGGCCGTGCGGTTCTAGGCGCTTCAGTCCGGAACCGCGCTGCTGCGACGGTCGCAGGTTCGAATCCTGCCTCGGGCATGGATGTGTGTGATGTCCTTAGGTTAGTTAGGTTTAAGTAGTTCTAAGTCTAGGGGACTGATGACCTCAGACGTTAAGTCTCGTAGTGCTTAGAGCCATTTGAGCCATTTTTTGATTAATTGAAACCCTCAGCTGCCGACTGGTGTTGTTGATATACCTCGATGGGGACAGCTGAAAATGTGTGGCCCAACCGGGACTCGAACCCGGGATCTCCTGCTTAAGTGGCAGACGCTCTATCCATCGGAGCCACCGAATACACAGACGAATAGCACGACTGCAGGTACGTATCCCTTGCACGCTTCCCGTGAGACCCACCTTCCCAACTGTCCGCAATCTACATACGTAATGTTCCTAATAGATATTTGCCCATCCACTCATTACTCGCGCCAACTAAGGAATTGTCACCTTAGTCACCTTAGTGGGCGTGAGTAATGAGTGGATGGGCAAATATCTATTAGGAACATTACGTATGTAAATTGCGGACAGTTGGGAAGGTGGGTATCACGGGAAGCGTGCAAGGGATACGTACCTGCAGTCGCGCTATTCGTCTGTGTCCTCGGTGGCTCTGATGGATAGAGCGTCTGCCATGTAAGCAGGAGATCCCGGGTTCGAGTCCCGGTCGGGGCACAGATTTTCAGCTGTCCCCATCGAGGTATATCAACAACAACAGTCGGCAGCTGAGCGTTTCAATTAATTATCGAAAAACAATTATATAACGGAGAAACAGGGCCCGCATCTCGTGGTCGTGCGGTAGCGTCCTCGCTTCCCACGCCCGGGTTCCCGGGTTCGATTCCCGGCGGGGTCAGGGATTTTCTCTGCCTCGTGATGGCTGGGTGTTGTGTGCTGTCCTTAGGTTAGTTAGGTTTAAGTAGTTCTATGTTCTAGGGGACTGATGACCATAGATGTTAAGCCCCATAGTGCTCAGAGCCATTTTTTGAACGGAGAAACAGGCTGCGGAGATGTTACTAGGGACGACAGTGGCTACGGAGCTTTTCATGCACGTCCAATTTCGGAGGTCAAAAAGAAAAGAAAGTTTCTACAATATGTTGCTTTCAGCCAGGAGGCCCGAGTTTGATTTCCGATTCCGGAACATAGCTTTTCTGTGATGATTTTTGGCTCCTGGCATGGTCGTAATAAAGGTAGTGAGATGCTGGCTCGGGCATTGGTCTGCTGACGCGGCCGCGTTGCGTAGCCCGCTAGCTCAGAAGGTTAGAGCGTCGTGCTATGAACGTGAAGGCTGTCGGTTCGATACCAGTTTCTCTCCTCTGAAAGGCAGTGTTTCCAATAGCGAGAGACTGCCAGATAAATTCCTAGTGATCTGCAAAAGAACTAAGTCGTCTGGACGTGTTGTTACGTTCTCCCGCACGGCCACAGCACGCTGAGTACACCGGTTCTCTTTCGATCACCGAACTTAAGTATCGTTGGACGTATTTAGTACTGGGCTGGCCGCCACCCTGTTCACATCGAGCTCTCCGGCGTAATGCGGAGGCTGGTGTTAACAATTGCTTTACGTTCGGCGGTTTGTTGTTCGCGGTGCCGGTTCTTCTGCGCTTTCCAACACATTTGTGAGTAGTATGGATTGCAACAATTCTGAAATACGTCCGAACAATATTCAGTGCGATTATGAAAGATGCGTGCGTTGGCCGACTGCTTTCGAAATTCATGAATGCGTGAGAAATGACTTCCAGTTAGCGAAAAGTTACTGTTTGGTGTACAACTAGTCGCGTTCATGAATTCGTTATTCTTCAAATCATCCTCTTCCGAAATGTGTGAATTCTTAGTTAACGTAAGTTTCAAATGGCTCTGAGGACTATGGGACTTAACTGCTGAGGTCATCAGTCCCCTAGAACTTAGAACTACTTAAACCTAACTAACCTAAGGACATCACACACATCCATGCCCGAGGCAGGATTCGAACCTGCGACTGTAGCGGTCCCGCGGTTATAGATTGTAGCACGTAGAACCGCTCTGCCACTCCGGCCGGCTTAACGTAAGGGTGTCCGAAAATTGAAGCACCTTTTGACGCGGGTTTTGGTCTCCGTGTGTGTGTGTGTGTGTGTGTGTGTGTGTGTGTGTGTGTAGGCGTCTGACTAGGGCCTACCGTCGGGCTCTGAGCACTATGGGACTTAACATCTATGGTCATCAGTCCCCTAGAACTTAGAACTACTTAAACCTAACTAACCTAAGGACAGCACACAACACCCAGCCATCACGAGGCAGAGAAAATCCCTGACCCCGCCGGGAATCGAACCCGGAAACCCGGGCGTGGGAAGCGAGAACGCTACCGCACGACCACGAGATGCGGGCACTTACCGTCGGGTGGACCGTTCGCCGGGTGCAAGTCTTTCGATCTGACGCCACTTCGGCGGCTTGCGCGTCGATGGGGATGAAATGATGATGATTAGGACAACGCAACACGCAGTCCCTGAGCGGAGAAAATCTCCGATACAGCCGGGAAGCGAATCCGGGCCCTTAGGATTGACATTCTGTCGCACTGACCACTCAGCTACCGGGGGCGGACATCTTCGGGTATTTAGCTTACATTTTGAGTAGCGGAACGAAACCATTTCTCGCAGATTAATTCCATGCGGAACTGTGCTTTCGGTCACCAAAAGAGAAATGCCCGTCTGCCTATAATTATCAGGCTGAAAACAGAATTCGAGGTAACCGAATGGTTGTCAGACGAGATATATCGTCTTTTGTATTTCTGGCTGGACGCCGGGACTTTATAAATTATAGTGGCCAACCGGCGACATGTTCTTTCTGCAATGGCGCCGGACATTTCCGATAAAACCGCCCCATGCGTAGCCGTCACGTGCAGTTACCGTGAGAAGACGGCCAGGGCGAGGTGACATGCGTGGCGGAAGCGCTGGTCGCCTCCCGCACACGAGAAAGTCGCGTGGCTGACCGCGAGATGGCGGCCGAAGCCTTTGCCGTGGACACTACGTACCCCGATCCTGCGACTGATCCCTCACCAGCACTGCGGTGATTGCTCTGCCTGAAACTGTGGAAACACCATTGGCTGACCTGCAGGCTGTTGAAAGAGTTGCGCCAGCAGTACTATGTGAACCAGCACCGGTAGCCGCGTCACAGTCCGAATCGGAATCCATTCTAGAGGCTGCACCCTCTGTTGCGCCAAAGAGTGCGCCCAATGCTGCCCCTCTTCTTCTTCACCGTCAGGAAAGCAATGACGCCTCCGAGGTCCCCAAACCGCGTCGGGGAACAACTGCTGGGAGGAGTGACAACGCAGCACCAGTAGTTCGAGTATTTTGGAGTATCTTTCACTCGCAAGGAGGGCACTCCGTCTCTGGCAGTGATGTAGGTCCCGACCTACAAGTTTGTGTCGAATCCAAAGAAATCGCAACGGGCCAGACAACGTGGGGATGTCGATTCCCGACATGTGTCGACTTCCGATCGCCGTCGGCAGCGGTCAAGTTGTAACGCCGGAAATGCATATCGTCCCATTTCCATCTATTGTACTATAAATTTGTTTCCCTTATTTTTGTTACCTGAATATATAACATTTCTGTGTCTTCGTATATTGTAATTGTTTTACTATTTGTATATATATATATTTATGCATTTATGTCGATGTATAATTGGTTTGTTTCATAAATATTATTTGTATTTTTACGCTGGGTCTTGCCTAGGGAAAACTGCTATCGAACGATTACATCGATAGGTCGTGTGAAGAACGAAAGTGTTTAGGATCTTTGGTAGTGTTAACTCTGCCGCGTGGAGCGCGGGCAGGGCAGAGAGAGTCTGGCTGGAGTAGCGAGTGGAGCAGGTGTGTTGTGTGACGCTCCCGCGAGCTGCCGCGCTTTCGGGGTTTGGCAGCATGTAATTGCGCTCGACTTGCGATGATAGTTTCTGACACGGTGTCGCGGACGGGAAGCATTAGCTGGCGCACGTCAAGTGCCCGTTTCGCCTGGTGACCGTGTCGAGAGGAAGGCGCGCCAACATCCAGCTTCTGCAACAGCGACGGCCGACAATGAGTGACTGTCGCCACCTCCTCGATCGACGGCTTCAAACCTTCAATCAACCAACAAGGAAGACTGGAAGCACGTAAAGTTTTAGAACTGTATGGCAGACCTCAGCTTTTCGAACTGTACCATTTTCTTAACTATAAATACAGCAACTTAGCATGAACCTTTGTTGCTCATTGTCCCAATTGCATTACCAAGCAGGATCCCTTCCTTTTCCGAAATGAACCCGATTGTCGTTGAAATTCAAACGCCAGCATCATTAGATTTCACTGCTTTAATTTCAAAGTTCAGTTAAGGTATTCATAGCTGGCTACAATATTCAGATTACACAAGCACAAATTAAGAGTGCGAGTTTTGTTACCGTATTTTAGCTTACCTGTGACTGCAGCTCAGCTTGGTACGTACTAAATTTTACTATTGTTAATTGTTCAGAATCATTTAATTCAAGTTCAAAGTTAAATCTCTTATTTCTAAATTGCGTAGATTCAAGTAGCTTTTGAAATGATTGTTGAGGCAGTCCAAGACTAACCGTATTTTACTGAATTTCGATGTGCTTCAGAAAGAAAGCTCACTATTAACTTCAGTCACTAAATTAACTTTCGATTTTCCTATTTTATTAATTTTTTTGCTAAATTAAGTCAGAGTGTAGCGAAATTTATTACTTCTGACAAACTTTCAGTTTTCACACTGCACGTGTCAACCTTCAGTTGCCACGCTTCTAGTGCTAATTATATGTGTAATAACCTTTTTTTCAGTTACTATAGTAACTGTCCTTAGGACTGGCGACCATAATTTCCCCCAAATCTCAAATATCTAATTACCGCTAGTTGATTGTTAACGTAACGGTCGCACATTTACTTTCTTTATTAACTTTACCCCTATTTCAAAATTAATTTCCACCAGTTTCATTAGCATTCTTCCTTTCATTTAGATGTAACCCTTTCCTCCCTCTTTACCGACAGATTAACTTCGGTGACGATTGCTTTTCCCAAAATTCCATTAGGTTCACGCGGTTTAATTTTTCACTGTCATTAAGGTCGATAAGTGAGGGGGAGGTTACAAAGTCCTTGTAACCAGGCCGAGGCCTCGGTGAGTTCCGCGTGGACTATGCGGGACGAGGCTGTCCGTCAGTTTAAGGTCATCCTCACTAAACAGGACACTGCCACGGAAGGCGATACGGCAGTGGACGTTATTTCGGACTTGCCAAGTGTACAGTTAGCAGGTAAACGTAAATGTAAGGACTCCCATCACTGACGCATCCGCCGACAATCGCCGGACTCTGGATCGGTATACCACGCTGACGCTGCACCTACCACGGCGACTCCTTCGGTCGCAGGTTCGAATCCTGCCTGGGGCATGGATGTGTGTGATTTCCTTAGGTTAGTTAGGTTTAAGTAGTTCTAAGTTCTAGGGGTCTGATGACCTGAGATGTTAAATGTGGTGTGTATACTGTAAGACATTCCGTACACACACCATCAGATTATTTGACTTGTCGCTCTAACGAAGTGGGCGAGTGTCAGCAATATGTCTCGTGGTGTTATTGTGGCGTGTTTATCTTCTGCCGTTAGGTCAGACGATAGAAATGCCACTTGCACGCTTACAGTAGCAGATTGACGGTGACCAACTTTAAACAGAACTTGATTAATTTTCACACACATTTATTACAATAATGTTGTTGTTGTTGTTGTGGTCTTCAGTCCTGAGACTGGTTTGATGCAGCTCTCCATGCTACTCTATCCTGTGCAAGCTTCTTCATCTCCCAGTACCTACTGCAACCTACATCCTTCTGAATCTGCTTAGTGTATTCATCTCTTGGTCTCCCCCTACGATTTTTACCCTCCATGCTGCTCTCCAATACTAAATTGGTGATCCCTTGATGCCTCAGAACATGTCCTACTAACCGATCCCTTCTTCTGGTCAAGTTGTGCCACAAACTTCTCTTCTCCCCAATCCTATTCAATACTTCCTCATTAATTATGTGATATACCCATCTAATCTTCAGCATTCTTCTGTAGCACCACATTTCGAAAGCTTCTATTCTCTTCTTGTCCAAAGTATTTACCGTCCATGCTTCACTTCCATACATGGCTACACTCCATACAAATACTTTCAGAAATGACTTCCTGACACTTAAATCTATACTCGATGTTAACAAATTTCTCTTCTTTAGAAACGCTTTCCTTGCCATTGCCAGTCTACATTTTATGTCCTCTCTACTTCGACCATCATCAGTTATTTTGCTCCCCAAATAGCAAAACTCCTTTACTACTTTAAGTGTCTCATTTCCTAATCTAATTCCCTCAGCATCACCCGACTTAATTCGACTACATTCCATTATCCTCGTTTTGCTTTTGTTGATGTTCATCTTATATCCTCCTTTCAAGACACTGTCCATTCCGAACAACTGCACTTCCAGGTCCTTTGCTGTCTCTGACAGAATTACAATGTCATCGGCGAACCTCAAGGTTTTTATTTCTTCTCCATGGATTTTAATACCTACTCCGAATTTTTCTTTTGTTTCCTTTACTGCTTGCTCAATATACAGATTGAATAACATCGAGGAGAGGCTACAACCCTGTCTTACTCCCTTCCCAACCACTGCTTCCCCTTCATGTCCCTCGACTCTTATAACTGCCATCTGGTTTCTGTACAAATTGTAAATAGCCTTTCGCTCCCTGTATTTTACCCCTGCCACCTTTAGAATTTGAAAGAGAGTATTCCAGTCAACATTGTCAAAAGCTTTCTCTAAGTCTACAAATGCTAGAAACGTAGGTTTGCCTTTCCTTAATCTTTCTTCTAAGATAAGTCGTAAGGTCAGTATTGCCTCACGTGTTCCAGTATTTCTACGGAATCCAAACTGATCTTCCCCGAGGTCGGCTTCTACCAGTTTTTCCATTCGTCTGTAAAGAATTCGTGTTAGTATTTTGCAGCTGTGACTTATTAAACTGATTGTTCGGTAATTTTCACATCTGTCAACACCTGCTTTCTTTGGGATTGGAATTATTATATTCTTCTTGAAGTCTGAGGGTATTTCGCCTGTTTCATACATCTTGCTCACCAGATGGTAGAGTTTTGTCAGGACTGGCTCTCCCAAGGCCGTCAGTAGTTCCAATGGAATGTTGTCTACTCCGGGGGCCTTGTTTCGACTCAGGTCTTTCAGTGCACTGTCAAACTCTTCACGCAGTATCGTATCTCCCATTTCATCTTCATCTACATCCTCTTCCATTTCCATAATATTGTCCTCAAGTACATCGCCCTTGTATAGACCCTCTATATACTCCTTCCACCTTTCTGCTTTCCCTTCTTTGCTTAGAACTGGGTTTCCATCTGAGCTCTTGATGTTCATACAAGTGGTTCTCTTATCTCCAAAGGTCTCTTTAATTTTCCTGTAGGCAGTATCTATCTTACCCCTAGTGAAATAAGCCTCTACATCCTTACATTTGTCCTCTAGCCATCCCTGCTTAGCCATTTTGCTCTTCCTGTCGATCTCATTTTTGAGACGTTTGTATTCCTTTTTGCCTGCTTCATTAACTGCATTTTTATATTTTCTCCTTTCATCAACTAAATTCAATATTTCTTCTGTTACCCAAGGAGTTCTACTAGCCCTCGTCTTTTTACCTACTTGATCCTCTGCTGCCTTCACTACTTCATCCCTCAAAGCTACCCATTCTTCTTCTACTGTATTTCTTTCGCCCATTCCTGTCAATTGTTCCCTTATGCTCTCCCTAAAACTCTGTACAACCTCTGGTTCTTTCAGTTTATCCAGGTCCCATCTCCTTAAATTCCCACCTTTTTCCAGTTTCTTCAGTTTTAATCTACAGGTCATAACCAATAGATTGTGGTCAGAGTCCACATCTGCCCCTGGAAATGTCTTACAATTTAAAACCTGGTTCCTAAATCTCTGTCTTACCATTATATAATCTATCTGATACCTTTTAGTATCTCCAGGGTTCTTCCATGTATACAACATTCTTAAACCAAGTGTTAGCTATAATTAAGTTGTGCTCTGTGCAAAATTCTACCAGGCGGCTTCCTCTTTCATTTCTTAGCCCCAATCCATATTCACCTACTACGTTTCCTACTCTCCCTTTTCCTACACTCGAATTCCAGTCACCCATGACTATTAAATTTTCGTCTCCCTTCACTATCTGAATAATTTCTTTTATATCATCATACATTTCTTCAATTTCTTCGTCATCTGCAGAGCTAGTTGGCATATAAACTTGTACTACTGTAGTAGGCGTGGGCTTCGTGTCTATCTTGGCCACAATAATGTGTTCACTATGCTGTTTGTAGTAGCTTACCCGCTTTCCTATTTTCCTATTCATTATTAAACCTACTCCTGCATTACCCCTATTTGACTTTGTGTTTATAACCCTGTAGTCACCTGACCAGAAGTCTTGTTCCTCCTGCCACCGAACTTCACTAATTCCCACTATATCTAACTTTAACCTATCCATTTCCCTTTTTAAATTTTCTAACCTACCTGCCCGATTAAGGGATCTGACATTCCACGCTCCGATCCGTAGGACGCCAGTTTTCTTTCTCCTGATAACGACATCCTCTTGAGTAGTCCCCGCCCGGAGATCCGAATGGGGGACTATTTTACCTCCGGAATATTTTACCCAAGAGGACGCCATCATCATTTAATCATACAGTAAAGCTGCATGTCCTCGGGAAAAATTACGGCCGTAGTTTCCCCTTGCTTTCAGCCGTTCGCAGTACCAGCACAGCAAGGCCGTTTTGGTTATTGTTACAAGGCCAGATCAGTCAATCATCCAGACTGTTGCCCTTGCAACTACTGAAAAGGCTGCTGTCCCTCTTCAGGAACCACACGTTTGTCTGGCCTCTCAACAGATACCCCTCCGTTGTGGTTGTACCTACGGTACGGCCATCTGTATCGCTGAGGCACGCAAGCCTCCCCACCAACGGCAAGGTCCATGGTTCATGGGGGGGATTACAATAATAACAAGCATAAAATTACTTAACTTGATTCTGGATGCTATTTACAATCGACAACCTGAAGTTCCTTTGGTCTTGGTACGTTAATCTTATTCTCACATATCTCTGATACTTGACAAAGTGTCTATACATTTATCTTCATCGCTATGTACAGGAATATGATAATCTTATTAGGCTCAGACTGAACTTGACTATAGACTGGTACAGACTAATGCACTCGTTATAATACCTCACGCGTTCAGGTATCACTGCGCGAGTGTGATCCGCGAGGAGAAAAGGTTCTACATTAGCAGCAATCTCATTGGCTGTGTTACATATTAATACGCGGATCGGCGAAAGCAGAATTTGGTCCGTCTCTAAGGCAGCGCCATCTCGTAGTGCAGAGCCGGACGAGCGCTGTGCCTGCGCTGTTGTGCTTAGTGGGGCGCGCTGTAGTGGGAAAGTTGTGTACGCACTGACTATGCGGAACTATGTACACAACATTAAGTCCCATAGTGCTCAGAGCCATTTGAACCATTTGACTCCTTCGGGTGCTGCTCTTTGTACGGACATGGAGGAGGCCCACCCACCCCTGTTTTCTAGTGAAATGTATGACGGGGCGGCGGCCGTGGAACTAGATGGTGGAACTCAAACCGGTACGCGAAGTGCGACTATCTTTCTTTGCTTGGCGGCGCAAATCCCTGCATCGTTATGCAACATTATTTCTTGTGAACATTGACTATGTATGGTGTCTGACAACCGCCGCAGAAACATTTTTCCAAAATGAGTAGACTTAGCAACGCAAATGCAACTCTTGATTGGCTGGTTGGTATGTTTGAGGGGACTAGACAGCGAGGTCATCGGGTCCATCGGATTAGGGAAGGATAGAGAAGAAAATCGACCGTGCCCTTTCAAAGAAACCATCCCGGAGTTTGCCTGAAGCAATTTAGGGAAATCAGGGAAAACCTAAATCAGTGTGGCTGGACGGGAATTTGAACCGTCGTCCTCCCGAATGCCAGTCCAGTGTGAAAACTGCTGCGCCACCCCGCCTGGTACAACCCTTGCTGTGCACGTTTATTTTTGATCCGTAGCAAGATGGCCCCCTGAAAAACATCCCAGGCGAAGTGCTCCACATATTTTAAAAATGGTTCACATGGCTCTGAGCACTATGGGACTTAACGACTGAGGTCATCAGTCCCCTATAACTTAGAACTAATTAAACCTAACTAACCTAAGGATACCACACACATCCATGCCCGAGGCAGGATTGGAACCTGCGACCGTAGCGGTCGCGCGCTTCCAGAATGTAGCGCCTAGAACCGCTCGGCCACCCTGGCCGGCCCACATATTTCCCCGTTTTTAGTGGTCACTCTTGAGTTTTCTTTGTGGAAGTGCTGTGACTGATTAACTGCAAAATGTACTCTACTGCGCACGAAAAATTTTTATTATAATTGCTCAGATTCGGACCCACAAGCATATTCTAAATCCCATAAGCACGGTGTGTTAAGTAAGCTGTTGGAACAGTTTAACAGTTTATAATCAGTTTTACTCGTTAATGCCGGCCGGTGTGGCCGAGCGGTTCTAGGCGCTTCAGTCTGGAACCGCACGGCTGCTACGCTCGCAGTTTCGAATCCTGCCTCTGGATGGATGTGTGTGATGTCCTTAGATTAGTTAGGTTTAAGTAGTTCTAAGTTCTAGGGGACTGATGACCACAGATGTTAAGTCCCATAGTGCTCAGAGCCATTTGAACCATTATTTGACCTCAGATGTTAAGTCCCATAGTGCTCAGAACCATTTGAATTTACTCGTTAATTTCTGTTTGATACTTTATTTAACGTACATTTAAGTGCTCAGTCACCATAATTTTGATTTCATTCTTTCTGGAAGGGATTCCAAAGTTTAAATATGCCAATGAAGATTCATTTGGCGGGAAGAGACTCTCTGTGATTAGCTAATTTTGAGGTGACGTCATTTTGGCGGGAAGGAAACTGGTACGTCGGTCGATTCCAGCCCTGTGACTGGCTGTACCCACTACTACGCCATCAAGGGGGGAAAGGGCCACATTGGCTGTCAGGGTGTAGTGAGATGATTTGCTGGGTCTTCTCTGCCTGCATGTTTGGCAGTAAAATTTTATTGGACGACGCTCTGCGACCAGCTGTTTTTTTTTTTCAGTGGAAGCAGCTAAGCGCAAATGCAGCGGCTCTCTGCCTAAGCTGCAAACGCAAAATGAGAGGAAATCACCTTAACTAGTTAACAAGGGCGACAGTGGAACTTGCCACCAAATGGCGAATAACTATGTCTCAAAAATACATCGAATGCCGAAGAAATAGCAGCTGTCGAAGAAATATTTTCGGCGGAATTTAAAGGCAAAAATGTCTCCGCAACCGTCCCCCGGCCTGTAAGGAGTCGAGTATGGGCACTGGTATTGACGCAATCAAGATTAGCGGGTGAAACAGAAGTACTGAACTCAGAAAACGTCAGACTCAGGCAACAACTAGAAATACTACGTCGGTCAAGACTAGAAGGTCACATGGATGTTCTGAAAGATGAAAACGAGACGTTAAGGCAACAGGTGATGTAATTGCTATGAGAAAATGTGCCGGACGCGAAAGATAAAACAAAATATCAGAAGGCTGAACTGCAAAAAGTGTTAGATGAAAACAGCCAACTTACAAACAAAAGATACCTTACACAGGCCTCTGGATCTGTAGTATCAACTGTGAAATCCAAATACAGTATAATACCTACGGAAATAGAAAAAGCAAAACAGAAACAGGCCACAACACTTTTTATCAGATTGACGAACAAACAGAACACCAATGAGGTCAGAGACACGCTGAGAAAAGAAATTGACCCAGAAAAAGAGAAACTGACAATTAGAGGAATAAAAACAAACAGAAACAGGAAAGGGCTGCGAAATTTTAGAGCAATAAGGACAACACGGACTGTAGTAATAGTAGAAACAACCACGCAAGAAGAGCGCAAAAAGCTATTCACAAAAGCAGGTGCTATCGGAAACATCAAATGCGAGGAGACTAAAAAGAGAAGACCGCTACCCGCGACACATGGCGTCCCAACAACAGTCATTGATGATGAACTCCTGTCACCGTTACATAAACTGAACTTGGAAGAAAACCGTACTGAAGAAGAGTTTTCGGAAGAAGTGAAAATAAATTTTAAAACAAGGCAAAGAGAACGAGGTACAACAAGTATCGTCCTGAAGGTTACACCAAAAGTACGAGCAATTCTCTTGCACCAAAGTAGGGTATACATAAACTTCCAAGCACTGACCACAGAGGACTACTATGACAAAAATGTTTTAGATGCTGTGGGCTGGGACATTCGACGAAATACTGTAGAGAGCAACAATTAACCTGTGCAAAATGCGGCGAGACTGGTCACAAACGAGCAGAATGTTCGTTCGTGGATACCCAGTTGGCTGTATTCCATGCAAACAAAGAAAACGTGCTTGTAATAATGGTGGAGGACCAGACTGTCTATTATATAAAATGTTATGTAGAAGGTTAATGGCTAGAATTCAATACGAGTAGCTCCGGAAACAGAAAAGGTCTGCGAACTTTACAACTAAACATGATGAACGGCACATTAGTAAGTAACGAACTACCTAAGATTATAACTGAAGAAGGAATAGACGTTGCATGCGTACAGGAACCACACTCACGCAACAATGCGTTAATATCAGCGCCAAAAGACAGTAGAACTCTGACTGGTTGTACTCCACCGAAGGCAGCCATGATCGTCGAACCTACTCACATAACGATTTCTAACGTATCACAGGTGTGCAACAGTCATGCGGTAGCTGCTGACCACACAAGATGGAACGACACCTGGATGGTGGCCTCACTCTACTCACAATACTCCCACAATATCGAACTATACGCACAGTCGATTAAAATGGTGCTCCGGCGTAACGACAATAGCCGGCACGACGATGAAGAACGGAACAGCAGAGAGGGCTGTGAGTCGACGTCAGCCTGTAGTACTCTCTCCAGGACGACCTCAAGACAGGAGCGGCATCTATACGAAGAGAATATAAGCGCCGCACCGCCAAGCCGTGGAGCCCCCCCCCCCCCCCAAATTCTATGTCCCTCCAGATCCTTGAGCGTCATGCACTCCGCCTCGCCTTCCGTATCCGCCTCCCGTCTCCCACGCGGATCCTCTATGATCTCATTCCTTTCCCCCATCTGCTCCTATTCCTCGAACATATCCGCATCCTCTACACCTCCCGCCGTCTTGAACCCCCTCACCCCCTGGTTGCTCCTCTCCTCTCCCATCCCTGCCACGTCTTCACCGTTGTGTCCCCCCTACCCTCCATCTCTACACCCTACATCTCCTTTCCCAAGGTGGCTTCCATCAACTCCCCCTCCCAGACGATGCCCTCTCTCCCTCCATTTATCCTTCCTATCAACTCTGATCCTCACTCCCCCTCCTTTCCTCTGTCCTTTCCCTGGGCTCCCTCTTCCCCCCCCCCTTCCGTCCTGTTTTCTCCCCACTAAACCTCTCCCTACCTCCCTTCTCACCCCCCCCCCAAGTCCTTTTGTATTCCCCTCCTCTGCCTACCCCACTCCCTGTCACGTCTGGCCCCCACCCCTCTTATGGGTCCTCATCCTCCATCAGCTCCTTTCCCGGTTCCCCCCTTCGCTTTTACTCTCCTTTCCCCCTTTTTCGTTTTCCCATCTTCTGTCCAGTTTCCCCCCACCTGCTCTCGACTGTGGTGTGTCACATTTGCCAACTTTTTAGTGCAGTGTTCCAGTGACTATTCAGTGTTGTTTGTCTTTCTCGTGTTGCGAACAGAAACCATGCTGTCGCTAGGTGTGAATTTTATGTCTTTTGCGAACAGAATCCAGACTGTCGCCGTGTTTTTTTAATTGTCTGTCTATTGTTTTCCCTGTCTGCTTCGTATGTATTTTATTAGCATCATCATCCCTCTGTTCTTTGTTTTACGTTCCACGATTTCTTTACGCCATGTTACTCTTTAAAGTCTCCGATTTTATCGCCTGTTTTTTATTATTTATTCTCTTGATCTTTCTCACAAAGTCTATAGGCTGAAGAGCGGCACACTAAGCTGCTGCCAGCCCGCCCCCTTCGGGGGGAATTGAAATTCAATAAAGAAAAAAAAAAAAAGCCGTGGACGCAATGGAAGACGAGCCGTCATACAAACGCGACAGCAGCGACTTGTCAACGTTTTGTTTTGCTTGCATTGAAATTGTATATACCGAAGCACATTGATTTTTTTGTATGTCGCCATTTGCTTGCGACACCCCTTTGAGAATACGCAAAGTTAAGTATCGTCAATTTAACTTACTGTGACAAACTCCGTTAATACGATTTGCTTGTTGTCTAGCGATCCAAGAAAACCGCTTCCTAGGCATCTTGTATTAGACGAGTGGGCAGGATACTGCTAATAGCAGCCGACTACGCAAAAGGAAAGAAACTTCTGGTTACAGCCGACATAAACGCAAGATCCTCACTATGGCATCCGAACACCACAGGTGGTAGAGGAGACACCATAAATGAAACTATTTCGAGCGTAATCTACAGGGGGCGTCAAAAAATGTATACACACTTTGAAGCGTCATAGAAAATTTATTTCCCGTTGTACAATGTTAAATTTCTGGAAATGGAAAGCTTAAAGTCCAATTGGAAAAATAAATTTACTTTGCAAATGCCATTAATTTTCCAACTGGTGGCCTTCGGCATCAATACATTTCTGAGTACGAGTCACCACTGATTCCGTACATCGTACCAAAGTGTCCAATGAGATTTATGCGCACTCCACCTGAATCTCATTCCAAAGTGTGTCCAGGTCACGTGGTTTACGTTTGTACACCTCATCTTTTACTGCGCACCATAAGAAGAAATCCAGCGGCGTGAGGTCTGGAGAGCGTTCAGGAAACTCGATTGGTCCCCTGCGTCCTATCCACTGGCCTGGCACATTGTGATCCAGGTATGGTCGCACGTCCCTATGATAGTGCGGCGGGGCGCCGTCTTGTTGGAAATAAAACCCATCATTACCGTACAGTGCACGAATGACAGGGAATATGGAATCAGCCAGCATTGTTAGGTAAGTTTCTCCAGTAACAGTACCTTCAAAGTGGAAAGGCCCAATGAGTCCTCTTGCAGACAAACCACACCACACATTTAAACCAGGCAAATTCACAACCTTTTCAACTGTAATGTGAGGATTATCTTCAGCCCAGTACACACAATTGTGCCTATTAACAGTTCCATTGAGTTTGAATTGGGCTTCATCCGACAAAATTATGCTACCCATAAATCCCGGTTCACGTCTCACCATCTCTTGAACCCATTCACAAAATTCTAACCTTCGATCTGGATCGTCATCACTTAGCTGATGCACCAGCCTTGGAAGGTACACACGAAACTTGCCTTTCTTCAGAATGCGTAGCACACTACTATCACTTCCATTACTCTCACATGCCGCTTGCCTTGAAGATTTTTGAGGCGAACGCTGAAACAGTTCCAAGACCGCAGTTGTGGAATCATCACTTGTAGCTGTACGAGGTCGCCCTGATCGACCTTTATGCACATCACACACTGTTCCAAGAATTTCGAATTTGTCTCGTAGACGTGTAATTGATAACCTTGAAGGTGGTTCTGTACCATACTCACTTCTCCACTGTCTTCGAACCGCAGCTACATTCTCAAACTTCCAGTAACACTTAATTATCTGCTTCCGCGCTTCAAAGCTCAAACGCACGTCCGCCATGTTGCAGTTACTTCCTTGCCACTGCTTCCACCTGTTGAAGAAACATAACATTACTTTCTCACAGATATTTAACCTTGTAGAATGGGAAATAAATTGTCTGTGACAGTTCAAAGTGTGTATACATTTTTTTGACTCACCCTGTATATGCGTTAAACAAAAAATGACAGCCACCAACGTACGATAACAATATAGCGCAGAGCGAAACAGACATAACAACAGTCAACGAGAAACCACTCCCCGACTGTTGCACATGGTAGGTGAAACCACACTTAGCGCATAGTGATCATAGTGCTGCAATAATACAACTACAGGGAAGTGATTGCGCAACAAAAGCAAATAAGAGTAACAGAATATGGAAACGCAAAAGTAAAGCACAAGAACAAGCTTCTCATTGAAACTGCATTGGATCAATTATGTCAAGATACAACTGGCTGATAATGTTTAGCCGGCCGTTGTGGCCGTGTGGTTCTAGGCACTTCAGTCCGGAACCGCGCTGGTGCTACGGTCGCAGGTTCGAATCCTGCCTCGGGCATGAGTGTGTGTGATGTCCTTAGGTTAGTTAGGTTTACGTAGTTCTAAGTCTAGGGGACTGATGACCTCGGATGTTAAGTCCCATAGTGCTCAGAGCCATTTGAACCATTTTTTGATAATGTTTAGCACACACCTTACAAACTATTAACCGAGGAGATTAAATCCCCTCTGACTTTATCAACACTAAAGCAAGAAATCGGAAACATTACGACATTACGAATGGATGGAGAAAAACTGCGGAATACTTGCTGTTTAAACTTTTGCTGGATGATGACTGGACATTGGACAACTTGAAACACGAAGAAAAGCGACCTAATTTTATCGCTGATTACGTGACTGACGCAGTAGCTTCTCCTTTTGCTAACGAAGAGGTACTATGCACAATATACAAGATGAAGAAATAACAGCGCCAGCTCCAGACGAAATACATACAGAAACTTTGCACCTAGAAGACCCGTAGATAACGCCGTTTCTAACTAACATACTAAATAAAGCCCTAATACTGGGAAAAGTTCCAGCAGCCTGGAAAACTGCGGACAGCATAATTATAAAGAAGTTTTCAGATAAAGATCCTAAGATCCTTCTGGCCCTAGGTCCTATAGGCCTATGTATTTGCTAAATTCACTAGCCAAGGTTCAAGAGAGATTGCTATGCGATCGATTACAAGCACGCAGGGAATTAAGAGGCCTGAACGCAAAAAATTTTCGAAAAAATAAATCTATTGACGATGTCACTAACCATATGCTCCAGTTCATTCATAAAACTGACAAGTTGTATGTCATTGTGATATTTATCAGCATCCAAGGAGCAATGGACAACATGTAGTAGCCGGCACTTTTCACCCAGCTAAGAGAACAATTATCGGCGTTCTTTGTATTGCACCCTAAGAGACTATTCTGCCGATAGGGTGGCCCAGTGGAGAGCAGGAAATGGGAAAGTCGTGAGGAAATAAAGCATGTCCCAAGGGATCGATCCTCGGGCCCATTCCTTGGGACGTTACAATTGACCTACTTTTACAACTAATGGATGAGGATGCAAATATAATCGGATTTGCGGGATATGCTGACTACTTGTACGTAGTAGTTTCGGCTAATTCAAGAAGTGTAGAACAAAAGGCCAGTAGCACAGTGCATACAATGGACCAATGGTGCGAAAGAAACAAGCTCACAATAGCTCTGAGTAAAACCTTATACATGCTGGTGAAAGGTATCTTACAACGAAACCATATTATACCCCTTTGAAACAAAAAAATCGAAAGGAAAAAAGTCACCAGATACCTAGGGGTGCATGTGGGTGAGAAATGAAGCTGTAGCAACCATATAAGGCTATTCACAGGTAAGACAACCACAATATTGCACAAACTAGCAAGCATAGACGCTGCCGAATATAGAACGCCACTATAGATGATAAAGACTTATTATTGTGCGGTAGACGAGTAGATAGTACGCTCCGGTGCAAGCACATGGGCACACCGATTAAGTCTATCCATGTATGGAACAGCTGTCAGAAGAGGACAAAGGAATGTACTCCTACAGCTGTCAGGGGTATTTAGCACCACATCCGCCGAAGCCCTGTGTGTGGTACTCGGTACCTATCCAGTCGATCTGACAATTAAATAAAGAGCAGCATCGTACTGGCTGAGACTTGGTCACCACGAAAAACTCACGGAAATAACGGAAGCAGGAATTCTCTCAAAAACGGATCTAAAAAGGTGGAGGATGAATGCGTGGCAACAACAGTGTGATACCAGTACAAAAGGAAGGCGTGTCTAATCGTTCTTTCCAGATATAAAAGAACGTTTGAGACTGAAATACACAGACCCAAGATGATTCACTTCCTTACGGGCCACGGACCATACCCCACATACTTTAACTGTATTAAACCAAGCGAAGTCGAAAACGGTACATGTGGACACATTGGTTCGACAGAATATGTCGTTCTAATATGCAATACGCACGAAACACGACAATTTCAGTTTTCGTAAGATGACCTAAAAGAATAATTACGAGATGCAGTGAAGTGCCAAGAACTAAACGAAAGAGCAGACAGAGTTTCAAGAGCCCTCTGAGATGCTTATAACAGGAAAAGGTAACGGAGAGCTGCACTAGCAAGCCCACAACACCTATACACTACAGATGACGGCAGCAGCACAGATGCGCAAGATGAAAGTCAAACGAGGGCTCCACACAAGGAACACGAGAAATGGCAACACAAAACGCACAAACATAGAAGCTGATCATACGCAGTTTATGTGTAACTGCTTGGAAAATTCCAGTAGAACCCCTTAACGGGTCCGTATGTTTACAAATAATTGCATAGTTTTCTTAGAATGTTTTAATCATTTACTTAACCTAAAATGGAAATATTTTAATGTTTTCATCTTTCAAATAAAAATATCATATAATACGCCTTTTTTCCAAAATGCATCTTATTGTATTTTAGACCCTAGAGTAGAGTATCATATCACAAGAATTTTAATCTCAATGATTTATTGCATTTTGAAATATTTTAAATGATTGTATCAATTTTATTCAAAATGTTTCATTGTACTTTCTTAATCTTTCAAATGATTTTATTAGACAACTACTGTTTCAAAATCTTTTTATTGTAATTAAACCTTTTAAATGATAGTATCACGTTAGATGACCACTAACTCAATACTTTTTACCATTATATTATTGTGTCTTTAAGTATGTAGCAGAGAAATACCAAATGCTGTAGGAGCTATACGTTATATCTATTACAATGTTAACAAACATAGCTTAATGTTCGCAAACATACATTCAATTTGGGTCCTCAAAGACAATCGGATACACAGATACTTGCAAACATATATCATTAAACTCTTTATTCAACATAAAAGACTTGGTAAACAGCGTTGTGTTTAGTTTAAGTTTATTAAACGCCTTATTCGAGACAAAATAATTAGTAAACAGCGTTGTGTTTAGTTTAAGTTTATTCTTGAAGAGAATTAAATCGAGATTATAGACTCGGTGCAGTCATATTAACCGTAGCCCAATCAAGATCATACGTAAAATTTCTTCCAAGTAATTACATAATTATGGCGAACATTCACATATTTATTATTTTAATTCAGTTTAATAACCTGTAACGTTTAAATTGTACTATTGTCTGTTTATCACTAATTTTTAAGTAAGTGAATAAATCGCAAACAAATAGAATAATAGAGGGCAAAGTGGTCCACCTTCATGTCGGTGGGACACGAGCAATGACACCCAGAGTATAGTCATATCGCTCTGGGTGTCGAACAAGTGACCAGCCCAAAAGGTGAAAGAAGAACCGTCGAATGTATGAAGATGGCGGATTACAACAGGTGTAGAGGCAGTGAAAAAAAGTGGGCAAATGTATTTTTTGGTATCTTAACTGTGTGTCTCACAGCCATCGTAGGAATATTTTAACCATTAATGCCAACAAACTGAGTAGTTTTGGCAGCGCAAATTCATCCATCATTGTGCAAGTTTATTTATTCTGTATTTTGACAGTGTATGGTGTCTGACACCCATTGGTGGAACATGTTAACCACCAACTTCAACAAAATGCGTAGCCAGCATGAGGTGGTAGCTTTAAAGACCTTTTTATGTGAAACTCATTGCCATATTGCCTTTCTGCAAGAAGTGACACGTGAGGCTTTGATGTTCCTTCACGATCTTACTGATTTCATTAGTGTTGATGATGTGGTATCAGACCGTCATAAACACTGAGTGTCTACCTGACGGTCGTGCAATGGCGTACACTATTGAAGGTGTTGCTTTTGTGAATGTTTATGCTCCTTCCGGCTACAACAACCCGGCGAAAAGATTCTTTATAGTCATGAGCTTTGACAGATTTTGCACGAGAACTGTGGTGATTTGATTATTGATGGTGATTTTAATGTGGTCTTTGATGATCGAGACCAATGCCGCGCCCCAACAGGTGTCCAGCACATCGTACGTTCATTACTAGTTTTCGATTTCAAGATGCGTGGCGAGTGCTCTACCCGGTCGAAAGCCAGTTTACATATTTCATGCCACGGGACACAGAAGTCTCGACAGACTTTATGTGTCATCGTCATTAGCAGTCCCGGTTACTAAGTTGGAGGTCAAACCAGTCTTTTTTTCCAGTCACTGTGATTATTATTGCCAAATCCTTCTTCCATATGCTCGGCATTCTGGCCGCAAGAATATTTAGAAGTTCAACTGTAGCCTGCTCGACAATGACCGTTTTACACAATCTTTTACTCACATGTGGCACAAGTTGTTGCAGATAAAGAACTATGACAGAAGCGGCCTAGAGTGGTGGGTTGGCACTTCCAAGCCTGCAATCAGAATTTTTTAAATCAATTTTAGCCGCTCAGCAGCGCACTGGCGTCTGTCGATGTCGCTGTTTTATCAGGCCTGTTTAAAGGACCTCACCCGGCAAGTCACGACCCAGCCACATTTTATTCCGATTTTTAAGAAATGAAAGGCCAAACTTTTAAATGACCCGCGGTGGAAGAGTAGATGGCCGGTTACACGGAGCCAGCTTGTGGTTGCCGTGGACGGGGAGCCGCTCTCTACTTATCGTCTCATCAGAGATCGGAAAATGTGCGAGCGATTGTGCATCGACGCGTGGGTCACACAGGATGGTACGATGACTTCCGACAGGGTGACAATTGAGATGGTAATTCGCGCGATTTTAGAGGCTCTTTCTCAAGATGTGGATGCAGATCCCAACGCGCTGCGGAGTCTTTTACGGAGGATTCATCGTGTTTTAAGTTGCACAGACCGAGCTATCATCAACGAAGGTTTGACGTACGACGTCTTGGATGCAGCTGCGAAGCGGAGTCCTAGGGGGAAATGTCCCGGAATGGGCAGCATCCCCGCTGAGTTTTATTTGCAGTTTTTTCACATTTTAAGTGACGCATTAATTTCCATCGCCAATGAAATCCGTAATGGCACTCCAATATCACCGGAATTTGCAGTGGGATGATTACGTCCATTCCGAAAACGAATGCGACGCCGAACGTCAATACTGTTCGACCAATAAGATTGTTGAACGCCGATTATTGGAAGGTGCGTCGCGCACAGAATGGGGAAAGTCACGTAGCGAGTTGTAAGTGAACATAAAATGTGTGCTGTGCGTGACACAAACATATTCGATGCCATCCTGGCCTATAGGAACTGCTTCGGTTTTGTAAGAAGCAGTGTGATGCGTTCGGCGACGATAGCGGTGGTCGAGTTTCAGAATGCCTTGGACAGGGTCAGTCGTGTTTATTTACGGAGCGTGATGATTCCGATGGCCTTTGGCCGTAAATTTACGCATATGATCCAAAACTTTTTGTGGCATGCCACGTCGAGTGTTACCATTAACGTCTTTCTATGTCCATCGATACAGATTAGTCGATCGGTAAGAAAAGGTTGCCTCTTGTCTACGACGATTTACGCCTTAGCGCTCTACCCGCTGCTATACAAGGTGAATGTTACCTTCACCACTATTTAGAGCGAAAGCGTGATATCTGACTCAACTTCTCCCAGTATTGAAGCAGCTTGACCGTGCTGGCTGCTCTGGAAAGGTTAAATCTTCAAATTTTCTGCGGCCACCTGCACCCTATGGCCGACAGATAGGTTGCTGGGTTTTGTGGACTTCTCCGCCAAATGCGCGGCGCTTCTCTTGAAATGGACTACAGCGGTGTTAGAGAAGAGAATCAGCAGTGCAACGGTTATTTTGTTCAATAAATATCGCCCATACTCAGTGGTTGCTCCGGGCGCCGTCAGTCATCTCTTCGACGCTGAACTACGTGCGTCATTTTTACCTACGTAACAGCTATCTTGTACATAGTGACGACAATTACGTTTGTGTCGGCGAAATGATACGTGTTCTGAGGGGATCACCGACCAGAAACAGGTAGGAGTACCGCACGCAACGCACCGATTGGAAACTGGTTTGGAAAAACATCGCCACACCTATCTTCCCTGCACCTGTTCGAGTGACGTGGTACAAAGTTGTCAGGCTGCAGCAGCCGGCGGAGACACAAGCAGTAACAGACAAGTTGGTTGGTTGATTGGTTTAATAGGGCGGGGAGGGGGGGGGGGGGTAAGGAAGGGACCAAACAGGCCGGCCGCGGTGGTCTAGCGGTTCAGGCGCTGCAGTGCGGAACCGCGGGACTGCTACGGTCGCAGGTTCGAATCCTGCCTCGGGCATGGGTGTGTGTGATGTCCTTAGGTTAGTTAGGTTTAAGTAGTTCTAAGTTCTAGGGGACTTATGACCTAAGATGTTGAGTCCCATAGTGCTCAGAGCCATTTGAACCATTTGATTTTTGGGACCAAACTGCTTGGTCATCGGTCCCTAGTTCCTATTAAAACAAAGAATAAAACAAACGAGACTTACAGCACAAAACAGGGAGAAAGGAAAAACCACAAGACCACAGAAGGGCAACAAACACCACAGTGGTCAAACCAGGACAAGAAAACCACAGAGAGATGCAAGAAACAAGTGGAAGGGTTTAGAACAGGAGGGCAGATGACTGTGGATGGCTGTCACGAGAATGAAAAACATACGCCAGCCTCTCTGCCACATATTCAAACTTCCAGCCTAGAAGCACTAGGCTAGAGAACACACAGGGACGAGGGACATGCGCTAAAACGTAAATAAAATAATAAAACCCACTCGCACGTATAAAACGTAATAAATAAAATAATAAATCCCATTCTCACGTATAAAACGTAACACTAATTCAGCCAATTAGGCGTTTTCATCTAAAATTAACGGTAACCGAAGATTTTGTAGCAGGGCAGCCAAAGCAGGGGGTAGCACAACAGAATATGGTCTCCTGTCAAACAGGCGCCGCACCGACAATGACGGAGCTTTTTACGGTGCAGCAGATACCCATGGGTCACTGGCTGCTCTCTTACAAAAGCAAGCACACATCGACATACGTCATCAGCATCGTCGTTGCAACACAATTTTCCCACGCTTCAATTTTATAAGATTTTACATAAAATGACATTAAGTTTTAACGTATGTCCGGTATACACTCTCTCATTCATTCCCATGTATTCACACCAAAAAATAATAAGAAAATAATAATTTTGAATGACTTTTGTGCTACATATGTTGTTGTTGTTGTGGTCTTCAGGCCTGAGACTGGTTTGATGCAGCTCTCCATGCTACTCTATCCTGTGCAAGCTTCTTCATCTCCCAGTACTTACTGCTACCTACGTCCTTCTGAATCCGCTTAGTGTATTCATCTCTTGGTCTCCCTCTATGATTTTTACCCTCCACACTGCCCTCCAATGCTAAATTTGTGATCCCTTGATCCCTCAGAACATGTCCTACCAACCGATCCCTTCTTCTTGTCAAGTTGTGCCACAAACTCCCCAATTCTATTCAATACCTCCTCATTAGTTATGTGATCTACCCATCTAACCTTCAGCATTCTTCTGTAGCACCACATTTCGAAAGCTTCTATTCTCTTCTTGTCCAAACATTTTATCGTCCATGTTTCACTTCCATACATGGCTACACTCCATAGAAATACTTCAGAAACGTCTTCCTGACACTTAAATCTATACTTGATGTTAACAAATTTCTCTTCTTCAGAAACGCTTTCCTTGCCATTGCCAGTCTACATTTTATATCCTCTCTACTTCGACCATTATCAGTTATTTTGCTCCCCAAATAGCAAAACTCCTTTACTACTTTAAGTGTCTCATTACCTAATCTAACTCCCTCAGCATCACCCGACTTAATTCGACTACATTCCATTATCCTCGTTTTGCTTTTGTTGATGTTCATCTTATATCCTTCTTTCAAGACACTATCCATTCCTTTCAGCTGCTCTTCGAAGTTCGTTCCTGTCTCTGACCGAATTACAATGTCATCGGCGAACCTCAAAGTTTTTATTTCTTCTCCATGGACTTTAATACCTACTCCGAATTTTTCTTTTGTTTCCTTTACTGCTTGCTCAATATACAGATTGAATAACATCGGGGATAGGCTACAACCCTGTCTCATTCCCTTCCCACCCACTGCTTCTCTTTGATGTCCCTCGACTCTTATAACTGCCATCAGGTTTCTGTACAAATTGTAAATAGCTTTTCGCTCCCTGTATTTTACCCCTGCCACCTTCAGAATTTGAAAGAGAGGATTCCAGTCAACATTGTCAAAATCTTTCTCTAAGTCTACAAATGCTAGAAACGTAGGTTTGCCTTTCCTTAATCTTTCTTCTAAGATAAGTCGTAAGGTCAGTATTGCCTCACGTGTTCCAATATTTCTACGGAATCCAAACTGATCTTCCCCAAGGTTGGCTTCTACTGGTTTTTCCATTCGTCTGTAAAGAATTCGCGTTAGTATTTTGCAGCTGTGGCTTATTAAACTGATTGTTCGATAATTTTCACATCTGTGTGCTACATAATGTAGAGTGCTACATAATGTAGAGTAATTAAAGTTTTGAAAAGAAAACTCCAATCAAGTGATTTATATACTGTGAGCTTTGATATGACTTCATATGCTAATAAATGGTGGATCAACACAGATAAAAGAAAACTGCGACAATGTGTAATCTCTTGCTGCTACCAGAAAGCGGAGGATGACAAAAGAACAATAGAACTTTACTACGCCGTTTTAAGAAAATTATAGCATAAATTTAATGAATCCGACGCTTACACAGTCTAATTTAAGAGAGTAAAGGCGAAACCGATAAACATTAGGCGAAGACGACTTGATGGCCTAAAAATTAAATCGACGGCAAAGTCCGGCAGTGACTGAGAACTGACATCATTGTACCATCTAATCAAACACCGTTCCAATCGTGTACGGACCTTCATTGATGAACTAACAATCCCAGGTGCTAATCATCTCGATGTCCAGAAGGACATTGTGCAGGGTTTTCGTCGACACCATAGTGGTTTATACTCGGAAGATCAAGTTGATAAAAATCTGGCGTCTGATTCATTTCAGACTCTGAGCAGTAACATAACTGCAGAAGACAACGATGAACTTCCTGTCGATTTCGCCGTCTCAGATGTCTTAGAATTAATTGTCAACTTTCCCGCGAATAAGACCCCCGGGCCAGACGGTCTCTCCAAGGAATTCTACCACGAATTTTGACACAGCATTGGACTTGAAAGGGTACAGTACCGCCCGACATTGAAAATAGGTACAACATACTTCATTATTCTTGTCAGAACAACATATTTTTTCTAATAATAACTCAATTTCAATTAATACAGCAAAGCCGGATACCAGTGTGGGAAAGAATGACAATTTATTTATTTAATTGATCATATGTGCACTCCCACAAAATAAATCCCTACATCCAGTTTGGTGAGATCTGTGAAATGAATGAATGTATGGTCGTCTGCTAACCGCAGATAGTGAATGTGAATATATGATCATCTTTGAGACGATCCTTTGGCCACCTTTGGTGGAACCTAAGAAATGAAACTTACCGGAGCTTTGAGCGCCTGAAATGTGGCTGACCAATACGGTAGCATGGTCTTCCCCCACCTCGACAGAGGTGCGAGATGACCTGAAGAACGACCATGTTTCAGCATTCTGCCGCTGGATCTAGTGTTGGTAAGACCTGTCTTAGGCGTGCTCCATAAGGACAAAAGAGTGGAGACATGGTATGCATGTGAAACACTTAAGAGTAGTTTAGAATAATAATTTCTCTATTTCAGGAACTTTTGTGGGGAGAATTAAATGTCAGGCAGGTAATATTAATGGGATCGTAGTTATCTTTAGAAGTGACCAACGGTCACAATGAAACCACGTGTAGCATTAAGTTGAAATACTTCCGAGTGCTTAAGTTAAGCTGAATTACTAGCGTGTGTACTATAAGTTGGAAATATTTAAGAAATGGCGTGTGCAGAACTTGAAATTAGAGACGAGTACTTCCACGTGGTGAGTATTGTGTGAGTCTCAATCTGTGTATGAGACGAAGGATAAAGAGAAGTACTCGTCCATGGTATCAGTTGAGGACTCGCGTGTGTGATGAATATGTTCTTAATATTACTTTGCGTGTTGTGTTTCCGTGTGACGCTTGATTCAAACTATAATACTCTGAGAGAGAAGCAAGGTGAGTCAGCCGTCTATCCAGCAACGCCACTTGGCTTGCATTGCACGTGAAGACGTGCATATATGGTCCAGAGTTCGTAGTAGGAAAGAAAAGTTGCGAAGTGGGGCAGTGTCCTGTGGAACTGGGATGAATACTAATTAAAGTGGGAAAGCTGAAAGTGATGTGATTATAAGGTTGTGACTATTCCTTATGTTGTATTCCATGTTGCAGTGTGGTGTATGTCATGTAATTTAAGTATGTGTGGTTTGCATGGGAGAGTAGCAAGGTAGTTTCAGAGGTAGTGGGTTATGCATGTTGCTTTTGTACCGCTCGGTCTGGAGGAAAGTTTCGTGATGATGGTTGTGAGAGTCGAAGTGTGAGATATAGCAAAAGATCCACCATCCTATCCAGAAAGTGCACTGTAGCTTTAAAGAATTACGAGACCATAAGATAGAGAATCACCAAGGTAAAGCCATGCTCTCTGGGCGGAATTTCTCATGTGTTATTGTTGTAGGTTATAGAATTTGTGTGTTTAGGTTATAGAATTTATCGGAATAAATAAGATAGTGAAAACAAAAAGATTGGTGGCCTTTCCCTTCAAATTGTATGTTGCCATGATATCCAGAATTTATAATGTGTGCGCCATTCATATTCAGTGCGATGGCCACGTGTTGATCAAAGCCGTTGAATAAAAAAGAAGATGTATTGCCAGTGCGTAGTGAACAGTCAGAGTTGTGTAAATTACTAATAGTCAGATGTGCGTTTCAGTTGCGGAATATTCATACAGAAGAATAATTTGTAACTTAATTTTGAATACTAGAGTTCATGTTACTCGATAAATAAGAATGAATCCACTCGCTTGGCAGACCACTCATCTTGTAGGCCTGACTGCTTGATGCCACAGTATGAGCAAGGCATGTGGGTGCCTCTCACACTCACCTTCATGGAAATTATTAATGAAGCCTTCGAGCACGTAAAATACCAGAGGAGTTGAAAGAAGGTAGAACAGTGCTCACTAAACAAACAAGAGGCCACAAACAAATCGATAACTTCTGGCCTATTATGCTATTAGAATTTGACTATAAGACTATTGCCAGGACGATAAACAGTAGAATAATCTCGATAACCGAGCACATCATAAAAAATCATAAGTCATGCATCCCAGGTAGAACCGTAATGACCACAACTGCGGAAATTAGGGACGTAATTTCGTTCTCTGTAGCAACCAATATCAACTGTGCCCTACAGTGTCGACTTTTCTAAGGCTTTTAATTGTGTGAGTCACCGTTACATACTGCAAATCATGGAAAGGATTGCACTAGATAACAGAGAAATTACCGTGATCCACAATATCGTCACAGACATTACCACAAGATTGAGTATTAACGGCCAGTCGACGACACCAATCATACTCAAGGGAGAGGTACCACACGAAAGTCCTTTTTCGATGTTGCTCTTTGCCTTTTCGCTGGTTCCCATCCTTAGAAAACTGCAGTCCACGTCACAAGATGCATCTATATCAGGAGCAACTTCGGCGGTCCGTGCATATGCCGATGATGTTACAGCAGTTATTAGTTGTGAAAACGACATATAGATGAACAAAACGAAAATCGACAGCTACAGTAAAGTGTATGTAGCCAAAAGTAATGAAGGAAAATGCAAAATGGCCAACTTGAGAGGACTTGAAGATGTACCCACAGCGTGGGCCCAGAAAGGGGACAATCCTAAATGACTAGTTATCGTCGTCGAGAAATGCCCAGTAAAAACGGCTCCAAAAAACTGGAAATGAGTCACGAATAGCAAGCAAGGCTTCATTGTTGAAACCAACTGGCGAGGCGCGACTTTGATTGGAAGGATCAAGATTGTCAATATATGCACTTTTTCCAAAGCGTTTTACCTGGCACAAGTATTCCCCATACCTAAATTACATGCCATGAAGATGTTGCTATTAGCCACCCAGTTCATGTGGAAGAGTAATATTTTTAAACTGGACTGTGCTACGCTAGCAAAATCACGACCCAACGGTGGACTAGAGCTGATTGACATACAGTGAAAAGCTGACGCCCTTTTCCTGAAACGAACCTCGAGACTGCTATACACTAAAGATTCGTACATAACTGCGAGCCTGTTCCAGGTGGTTCGCCCCGGAAACTGGCGCAGTAGACATAAACAAGATAAACTTCCAGCTGAGACATGTTCGAGAATATTTCGTTGAAACACGTTACACAGGCAAGAGAATCTAAAGAAAACTTGTCTTAACAAAGAACGAAGTAACGTCGAAACAGAGTATGATGCATAAACGTAACACAATAGAGACAAAAAAAAAAAAACATCTGGAAGACACTTCGGAAGAATATCTGTCTGAAAATTTATACATGAGATGTCGCATCAACTTTGCACCAAATGATAAATAATACCATTGCCACTTACGAAAAATTGCGCAGCATAGGATTACATCCGTCTGAATAATGTGTTAAGTGTGGTTTAGTCGACTCTTTGCTTCATCGATTCCCCTGCTGCGGTCACGTATACAACTGGAGATGGATGAGAGAAAAACTATCAGTCTTTGACAGCAAGTCAAACGACCACCATACTCACGAATCCAGATAAGGACTTCTATCCTACGGAAAAGAATAATACAATGATGTGGATACGATTACCAGACGGGACGAATTTTTGACATATATGTACAGTGCACATTGGAGGTTATACCAAAGAGAAAAGTGAGAAAAACCTTCGGCAAAATGTTGAATATTGTCTCTTGTAAACAAGGGATAGGTTAGCCTCTGACGATACAAATGCCACCTGTCACGCGTATCTAGAAAGGGGGAAAAAGCAGGTTAATGAGACAAGATGGAGTTTAAAAGAATGTCAGTACATACTGATTTTAAGCTCAAACTTAAGAACATATTAAGAGACGTTTTAATTCTTTACTGAATAAAATTTTACTTTAGTTCTACGAAGAGGGCACATCTATTTGCTTTGATTCATTTTGAAGAAAAGTTTCCTTTTATTAAATTACTATTTACATGAGATTTCGAGGGACAAAACCAAATTCAAGAAGAATAAATAAGGATAAATGGCTAGGATACCTGGCTTTCACCCTGGAGGCCTGCGTTCGATTCCCGGTAACGGAAAGGAATTTTTTCCGCACAAATCATGAAAGGTTTTGGCACTCCGAAATGCCGTTCCAAGCCCTCCCACGCAGTTTAGCTACCGGTTCGTACAACAGTCAGCCGAAAATAGTCGAGAGAAACAGGCTCGCAATGATATGACTGTCAGCAGCGGAATAAAGGTAGAGGAAACGCTGGTCCACTATTGGACTGCTACCATCGAATGTTGCATGACAAAACGCAACGTGATTCCAGTGTTGCGAGAGCTGACTGCGTGTATCGAGGCCTGTTAGCTCAATTAGCTAGCCGGCACGGTAGCTCAGCGCGTTTGGTCAGAGGGTTAGCCACCCTCTATAATAAAAATAAAAAAACTGTTTTAATGGAACGACGATGAACTTGCACAAACGTCATGGGACGTCCGCCCCGAACAAATAGAACTAACAATCATGAAGAAAATGAGATCAAGGGGGGAAAAATTGGTTAGAGCCTCAGGTTAATAATGCGAAGGTCGTGGGTTCGATCCCTCACGGGCCATTATGATTTTACTATTCCCAAAAGACAACACCAATTTTGGCTGGAAAGTATGGTGACAGAAAAATCAACAGTTTGTGTGGTAGCTAACAGGGGACCCGAAACCGACTTGTCGGGACATGCTACAACATTCACTTGTCAACCATGCTGAACACATAGGTCTCTTCCGATGGCTGCAACTGCGCAACGTTAGGCCTTGTCAGTACTTGGGTGCGGGGCCGATTGGGAACACACGCTAATGTCGACAGTTTTTAATTCCCATTTTTCTTCCTTCTTCGGTTTCGGAGCTGCAGCTCGATTCGTTCAAGGGTATTGGCGCCACATTTTGCCTTTCGGTGTGCTAAGACGAGCCGTACAGCTACAGTGAAATGAAGGAGAGCGTTGTGTGTCCGTTGCCTCGCTCCGCCATTCTCTCTCTCACAAGGGAACATCCCCATCGCACCCCCCTCAGATTTAGTTATAAGTTGGCACAATGGATAGGCCTTGAAAAACTGAACACAGAGCAATCGAGAAAACAGGAAGAAGTTGTGTGGAACTATGAAAAAATAAGCAAAATATACAAACTGAGGAGTCCATGCGCAAGATATGCAATATTAAGGGCCATGTGAGGTGAGGAGCGCCGTGGTCTCATGGTTAGCGTAAACAGCTGCGGAACGAGATGTCCTTGGTTCAACTCTGCCCTCCACTGAAAATTTTGCATTCTTTATTTTCGCAAAGTTATGATCTGTCCGTTCGTTCAATGACGTCTCTGTTCACTGTAATAAGTTTAGTGTCTGTGTTTTGCGACCGCACCGCAAAATCGTGTGATAAGTTGACGAAAGGACGTGCCTCTCCAATGGGAACCGAAAACGTTTGATCGCAAGGTCATAGGTCAACCGATTCCTCCACAGGAAAACACGTCTGATATTTTGTATACGACACTGGTGACAGCATGTGCGTCACATGACAGGAATATGTTGTCGACCCACCTAACTAGTACACTTGGCGAATGGGTGAAAAGTTTCTTCTACCTTGCCCGATTTAGGTTTTCTTGTGGATGTAATAATCACTCCAAAAAAGTGATGAAAACATAAGAGTTTTTCACATAAACTGAAAATAAAAAGTTAAAATTTTCGGTCGAGTGAAGATTTGAACCAAGGACCTCTCATTCCGCAGCTGTTCACGCTAACCACGTGACCACGGAGCTCCTCGCCGTATATTGCCCTTAATATTGCCTATCTTACGCATGGACGACCCAGTTTGTATATTTTGCTTATTTTTTCATAGTTCCACATAACTTCTTCCTGTTTTCTCGATCGATCTGTGTTCAGTTTTTCAAGGCCTATCCACTGTGCCAACTTATAACTAAATCTGAGGGGGGTGCCATGGGGATGTTCCCTTGTCAGTTGTTTCGCGCGGTCGGCCTTGTGATACAGGCGGATCTGATAACGCGCTAGTTGAGCAACGCCGAGACAAGTCGAGACATAGGCACACACTACAGGCTGGTCTGGGACCAATTGGGGAAAGAAACATTAATTGAAGGGGGCGCGACAGATGTCTTCATACACAAAAGTAACGGCCAGCTGTGGTAGCCGGTAATCAAACCCAGATCTAATGCTTGGAAGGCTTCTATGCTGACCATTGCACCACCACCACACATCTACTCGCGAACACGCCGCGCTGTGTCAGCCTGGGTGATTGTAGCTGTAGACGCATTACGAGGTAGGCGAGCACAATGAAACGCATTCGGACAGCGCCTCTGTACACATCGCGCGGAGCAGCGGAGAGGTTCCGGCTTTGTTTACATCACAGCTGCTGTGTTCCGAAGGCTACGTGTTTGAGTTACATCAAAAGTGAGTACCATGTCGACATTTAATAGGGCGAACACCGCACAGTTTGTGTTCGATAGGAATGCTTTGAGGCCAACCGCTTTCGAAATCCGAGCATTTATATTCGAAGACTTCAAAATATCGGAAGATCTAGTAGAGACTTTTCAGTTGGATTTCGTAAAATACTCTCTGTTTTTGAAATTTGTTTCCGGCGACACTTGTGATAAATTTGTAGAGAAATCTGTCGGTGTGTAAAAGTTCAAAGATATAAATGGAACCGACAGTGACGTGCAGATTGTGCCATCCGGTTGTGCTGTTCGAACTATTCGCGTGTTTAATGTGCCTCCTGACTGTGGCAATAACTTAATTGCACGTGCTTTAACTCAGTACGGAGTGGTATTATCTGTAGTTAATGGCTGGCCGGGGTGGCTGAGCGGTTCTAGACGCTACAGTCTGGAACTACGCGACCGCTACGGTCGCAGGTTCTAATCCTGCCTCGGGCATGGATGTGTGTGGTGTCCTCAGGTTAGTTATAAGTTCTAGGGGACTGATGACCTCAGAAGTTAAGTCGCATAGTGCTCAGAGCCATTTGAACCATTTTGTAGTTAATGAGAAGTGGTCCAGTGCGTACCGTTACAAGGTCAATAGCGGCGTACGAAGTGTAAGAATTGATTTAAAGAAACATATTCCCTCCTATGTTATGACTGCGGGCTGTCTCGCGCAAGTGACTTACACTCCTGGAAATGGAAAAAAGAACACATTGACACCGGTGTGTCAGACCCACCATACTTGCTCCGGACACTGCGAGAGGGCTGTACAAGCAATGATCACACGCACGGCACAGCGGACACACCAGGAACCGCGGTGTTGGCCGTCGAATGGCGTTAGCTGCGCAGTATTTGTGCACCGCCGCCGTCAGTGTCAGCCAGTTTGCCGTGGCATACGGAGCTCCATCGCAGTCTTTAACACTGGTAGCATGCCGCGACAGCGTGGACGTGAACCGTATGTGCAGTTGACGGGCTTTGAGCGAGCGCGTATAGTGGGCATGCGGGAGGCCGGGTGGACGTACCGCCGAATTGCTCAACACGTGGGGCGTGAGGTCTCCACAGTACATCGATGTTGTCGCCAGTGGTCGGCGGAAGGTGCACGTGCCCGTCGACCTGGGACCGGACCGCAGCGACGCACGGATGCACGCCAAGACCGTAGGATCCTACGCAGTGCCGTAGGGGACCGCACCGCCACTTCCCAGCAAATTAGGGACACTGTTGCTCCTGGGGTATCGGCGAGGACCATTCGCAATCGTCTCCATGAAGCTGGGCTACGGTCCCGCACACCGTTAGGCCGTCTTCCGCTCACGCCCCAACATCGTGCAGCCCGCCTCCAGTGGTGTCGCGACAGGCGTGAATGGAGGGACGAATGGAGACGTGTCGTCTTCAGCGATGAGAGTCGCTTCTGCCTTGGTGCCAATGATGGTCGTATGTGTGTTTGGCGCCGTGCAGGTGAGCGCCACAATCAGGACTGCATACGACCGAGGCACACAGGGCCAACACCCGGCATCATGGTGTGGGGAGCGATCTCCTACACTGGCCGTACACCACCGGTGATTGTCGAGGGGACACTGAATAGTGCACGGTACATCCAAACCGTCATCGAACCCATCGTTCTACCATTCCTAGACCGGCAAGGGAACTTGCTGTTCCAACAGGACAATGCACGTCCGCATGTACCCCGTGCCACCCAACGTGCTCTAGAAGGTGTAAGTCAACTACCCTGGCCAGCAAGATCTCCGGATCTGTCCCCCATTGAGCATGTTTGGGACTGGATGAAGCGTCGTCTCACGCGGTCTGCACGTCCAGCACGAACGCTGGTCCAACTGAGGCGCCAGGTGTAAATGGCATGGCAAGCCGTTCCACAGGACTACACCCAGCATCTCTACGATCGTCTCCATGGGAGAATAGCAGCCTGCATTGCTGCGAAAGGTAGATATACACTGTACTAGTGCCGACATTGTGCATGCTCTGTTGCCTGTGTCTATGTGCCTGTGGTTCTGTCAGTGTGATCATGTGATATATCTGACCCCAGGAATGTGTCAATAAAGTTTCCCCTTCCTGGGACAATGAATTCACGGAGTTCTTATTTCAATTTCCAGGAGTGTATATCGGACAGCCACCCACATGCTCTATTTGTCATTCAACCGAGCATTTACGGGTTGATTGTACTCGTAGACGACGTGTGCAACTCGCACGCGATGACGCTGCAGCTGCGGGCGGCCGCTTTGTACCGTTAATGAGTGGAGTAGTAGCGGGCACGGTGTCACAACCCCGACACGCGTACCCCGTACGTGCTGAGGACGTGCCAGTTGTGGCCAATGCTACTGTTAACGAACCTCTACAACGGATGGAATCGGTCCCATGTTGTCCTCGGCAGTCGCAGAGTCGGATTCGCTTAATAAGGAGATCCTGGAGGTCTCGGTTAATACACCTGTTGATATGTCGGAAGAGATGGACACCTCCTTACCGCCACCTCCTCCACCTGAAAAGGTTCTACTCGCACCGAGGAAAGGGGGGTACAAAGAGAAACAAAAGTAAGAGTAGAAGGAGTCAGAAGTCTGATGATTTGCTGAGCACTCCCGTTTTAGAGAGTGGCCGTGAGTGTGAGAATCAGACACCGTGGCCCCCGCCACCTGAAAGCTCTGGGCGCCAGGAACGCATGCGGGAGCAGACAGAACATCTAAAGGTTTTTCTTAAATACGGCATGCGGACAGGGTGCGAATGATGTGAAGCACAAAAGCGAGCAAAGCAGCGAGCAGCTGCCGCAGCGCACACTTGCAGTCGCACCAAAAAGTATTGGCACACGTGCGTATTTATCGTTGCTGGTTACAAACGCCGCACCTTCCTGTACACAGCACATGTACGTGCTACCTCACATACCAGACATTACAATTCTGCCCACAGTGCCTACCATTAACAAAGAAATGCAGTGTTAAGGGCAAACATGTATCTCCTCTGCACACAAAAAGTATTGGCACACAGCGGGGCTTCTCGGTATATTGCTGGGTTTTCAGGTACCGGAACGCCATCTGCTGACGCAATAGACACTGCGTGTTGTTGACGGCCCAGTCGCTAATGTGTTGCTGTATTGCGAGATAGTGGTCAGCATGGGGCCGAAGAAGAAGGAACATTCAGTGGCGTTGCGTGAGAGAGTGGTATTGCTCCATTCACAAGGGAGAAGCTATCGACAAATCGGAGCAGAGGTGTCTGTTAGCTACACCACGGTACGAGCCATCATTCATAAGTATAAAGAGACTGGAACAACAGTGAATAAGTGTCGTCCTGGACGTCCAAAAGTGCTTACAACCCGAGAGCGTCGCCGTATGATCGCACTTGCTCGGAAGGAACCTGCTACAAGTGCAGCAACTATTGCGGAGGTTGTTCAGACAACGTCCGACAAGACGGTTAGTGTTCAAACCATACTAACTGTGTTGAATGAGGCTGACGTGCATGGACGTTCTCCCAGGAAAAAGCCATACCTATCGGAAATTAACCGGCAGAAACGCCTGCAGTTTGGTAAGGACTACATCAGCAAGCCGATGGAGTTTTGGATAACTGTGATATTTTGCGACGAATCGAAGTTGAATGTCTTCGGATTTGATGCAGAAAAGAAAATTTGGCGCAAGCCGAATACGCACCTCGACATCAAACACATCCATCCCACAGTCAAACACGGTGGGGGCGGTATCGTGGTGTGGGGCCGTATGGCGGCGTCCGGCGTTGGATATCTAGCTGTAGTCCACGGTACAATGGATCATTTGAGATACATCGACGTGTTGCGAGGTAATTTACACGCTAGTGCACAATTATTGAGCCTTACTGGGGTCTTTCATTTCCAGCAAGACGACGACCCAAAACGTACCGCCATGAAAACCCGGGAGAGGTTACTGTACGATGCCTCCAGAAGGGTTCTACCACCACCTCAGAGCCCTGATTTGAACCCCATTGAGAACCTGTGGGCTCATCTTGACACACAAGTCAGAAAAAGGCGTCAGTCCGGTAAAAACGACTTGGAGAAAGTGCTCCTGGAGGAATGGTCGAAAATTACCGCTTATATCACCTGGAATTTAGTACAAAGCATTCCTAGGTGTTTACGTGCTAGTATAGATGCTAAAGGGATGCACACTGGATATTAGAATGTGAACATCAACGAAGAAAACGAACACACTGTCCGATTCATACTCGTGTATGGGATGCAGAAGAGCGAAGTTTTTAACACTGTTTGTTACTTTGCGGACAGGTGATTTAGACATAAAAAATGGTTCAAATGGCTCTGAGCACAATGGGACTTAACTACTTAAACCTAACTAACCTAAGGACATCACACACATCCATACCCGACGCAGGGTTCGAACCTGCGACCGTAGAGGTCGCGCGGTTCCTGACTGTAGCGCCTAGAACCGCTCGGCCACTCCGGCTGGCTGATTTGGACATATTTGTAACCCAAGTAATGTAAGGTGGCACGTGTCTGGGTTCTGTTCTGAAATATATGTTTCGTTTAACCTACAACCACGAAAATGTAACTATGCCAATACTTTTTGGTGCGGTTGTAGGCATTCGGTGACGTCAGCCGCCGGTGCAGCCACAGCATCGCACGGGCTGCAGGCGGACGCCGCCACGTCAACAGACACCGCCGGCGGTCGCGCCCAACACACCGACCAACAAGCGGAGACGCCCTGGTGGCAGCAGGAGGAGGACGGCCCCGGATCTCACCAGCGGCCCTAAAGGCGGAGCGAATGCAATTCGTGCCCTGTCTACAAGAGGTGTGCCTGCAAAATGAAAGTTGTCATCTGCACAGTACTGTCCACGAATTATGCATTGCAGCGCTTTGTGACAGGTTTTCTTGGTGTGCTCACGACGCAGCATCTGAAACTTACACTTTCATTTTTATTGCTACTACTTCAGTGCCTGTGTTTTAAATGGCCGCTGCTCGTCAACAACTAACCGGTTTTTCAGTTGTGTCACTGAATGTAAATCGCATAACAAAATGGTTCAAATGGCTCTGAGCACTATGGGACTCAACTGCTGTGGTCATCAGTCCCCTAGAACTTAGAACTACTTAAACCTAACTAACCTAAGGACAGCACACAACACCCAGCCATCACGAGGCAGAGAAAATCCCTGACCCCGCCGGGAATCGAACCCGGGAACCCGGGCGTGGGAAGCGAGAACGCTACCGCACGACCACGAGATGCGGGCTAAATCGCATAACAGCTGCGCTCAAAATAGCATGCTTTATTGACTTCTTAACTCTTGGCTGCTATGACGTTGCACTGCTCCAAGAAGTCACTGCTAAGCGCTTCGGTAACATCCCTGGCTACGATGTCGTAATACACTACTGGCTACTAAAATTGCTACACCACGAAAAATGGTTCAAATGGCTCTGAGTACTATGAGACTTAACTTCTGAGGTCATCAGTCCCCTAGAACTTAGAACTACTTAAACCCAACTGACCTAAGGACATCACACACATCCATGCCCGAGGCAGGATTCGAACCTGCGACCCTAGCGGTCGCGCGGTTCCAGACTGTAGCGCTTAGAACCGCTCAGCCACTCCAGCCGGCTACACCAAGAAGAAATGCAGATGATAAACGGGTATTCATTGGACAAATATATTATACTACAACTGACATGTGATTACTTTTTCACGCAATTTGGGTGCATAGGTCCTGAGAAATCAGTACCCAGAACAACCATCTATGGCCGTAATAACGCCTTGATACGCCTGGGCATTGAGTCAAACAGGGCTTGGATGGCGTGTACAGGTACAGCTGCCCATGCAGCTTCAACACGATACCACAGTTCATCAAGAGTAGTAACTGGCGTATTGTGACGAGTCAGTTGCTCGGCCACCTTTGACCAGACGTTTTAAATTGGTGAGAGATCTGGAGAATGTGCTGGAAGGGCAGCAGTCGAACATTTTCTGTGTCCAGAAAGGCCCGTACAGGACCTGCAACATGCGGTCGTGCATTATCCTGCTGAAATGTAGGGTTTCGCAGGGATCGAATGAAGGGTAGAGACACGGGTCGTAACACATCCGAAATGGTAACGTCCACTGTTCAAAGTGCCGTCAATGCGAACAAGAGGTGACCGAGACGTGTAACCAGTGGCACCCCATACCATCACGCCGGGTGATACGCCAGTATGGCGATGACGAATACATGCTTCGAATGTGCGTTCACCGCGATGTGGCCAAACACAGATGCGACCATCATGATGCTGTAAGCAGAACGTGGATTCATCGGAAAAAATGACGTTTATCCATTCGTGCACCCAGACTCGTCGTCGAGTACACTATCGCAGGCGCCCCTGTCTGTGATGCAGCGTCAAGGGTAACTGCAGCCACGGTCTCCGAGTTGACAGTCCGTGCTGCTGTAAACGTCGTCGAACTGTTCGTGCAGCTGGCTGTTGTCTTACAAACGTCCCCATCTGTTGACTCAGGGATCTAGATGTGGCTGCACGATCCGTTACAGCCATGCGGATAAAATGCGTGTCATATAGACTGCTAGTGATAAGAGGCCGTTGGGATCCAGCACGGCGTTCCATATTACCCTCCTGAACCCACCGATTCCATATTCTGCTAACAGTCATTGGATCTCGACCAACGTGAGCAGCAATGTCGCGATACGATAAACCGCAATCGCGATAGGCTACAATCCGACCTTTATCAAAGTCGGAAACGTGATGGTACATGTTTCTCCTCCTTACACGAGGCATCACAACAACGTTTCACGAGGCAACGCCGGTCAACTGCTGTTCTGTATGAGAAATCGGTTGGAAACTTTCCTCATGTCAGCACGTTTTAGGTGTCGCCTTCGGCGCCAACCCTGTGTGAATGCTCTGTAAAGCTAATATTTGCATATCACAGCATCTTCTTCCTGTCGGTTAAATTTCGCGTCTGTAGTTCGTCATCTTCGTGGTGTAGCAATTTCAATGGCCAGTATGGTATTTACCTTCCGAGTGGCACCGATCACAAACGTGCTCCGTCTGTATTTTTTAATCAAGATGTGACTCCGTTCGTTGCGTCGACCCGCAATGTAATAGTCGGCGGCGACTCCAACTGTGTTACTGCCTCAGTTAGTCAATTTCCCACGGCTACCATGTGTCCGGAACTTTCTCAATTAATCGTAACCAATGACGTAATTGATGTTTGGCGTCATTTTTATCCAGCTACGACGTAGCACACTCATTTTTATCAAAATGGTGCCAGCCGGATCGATGGCATTTATGTGTGACGGCCACTTCAAGACCGTCTTTTAGTGATCACTGCGGCGTTGTGTGTGACGTGCAATTACGGGCCACTCTGCAGGCGCCACCTTCCCGTGCTTGTAAATTCAATACCCGTCATTTCTCTGCCGTCGTATTACGTTCCGAGATTCAGAACATGTGGCAGCTTTGTTCCGAAAAACGATGTAGTTATGACTCGGTATTACACTGGTGGATCGAATTAGCCAAACCGCAGTTGCGCAGTGTCGCGATGTGGTATGCACGGGAGGTGTCGTTTTGGGAGAGGTGCACTATTGCATTTTATCAACAATTTCTTCAGGATGCGCTTGATGCACCCGTCGGCCTAGTTCAGAACTTTCGCGCACGCTTAAATAGCATAAAAAGCAAGATCTTATGTCTTCAACTCGACAAGGCAAAAGGTATTCTGATACGGAGTCGAACACCTTGTGAGATAACTGACGAGGTACCAACACTTTATCACTTGGCACGCGAAAAACGGCTGGCGCGCAGGAAAGTAATTACCAATCCCGTAACGGACACTGGTGCTCGTCTCACGGAAAAGCATGAGATCGTTGCTCACGTCTCCGACTATTTTCGACAGTTATTCCGACGGACTGACGTCTACGACGTAGGGATTACTTTTATGTTAGGCTAATTGGATTGTGTCCTTTGCTACTCAGACCGTCAGGCGTTGGATGAGAGCTTGTCACAGGACGACGTCCAAGCATTTTTACGCACATGTCGTAAAGGGAAGTCTCCGGGACCTGATGGTCTTCCAGTTGAGTTTTACCTGACTTATTGGGATATCTTCGGTGAAACGCTGACGACTACGGTCAACGAAATTGTTAGTGGTACTGTAACGTCTACGCTCTCGCGTACGTTAACTCTTTAAAGCCTGTACTATGGTAAGTTGACGGGCTTCACCTTATAAGAAAGGATTTTAGTAAATATGTTGACCGCGTGTACCTGAATGGAGGCAAAATCAGACTGACACCCACTCAGTAACAACAATGATACGTCAAGCAAGTCTAAAGTGCAACTACACGTTAGGACGGGCAAGAAACATACATAGTAGATGCTACCAATTAATAATAATACGGTCGCCAGCCTAATTAGGCATTAAGTGAGTTTTTTCCTTGTACAAGTGGATGTACGTACAAGCATAACAACACGTAGTAATACTGCATTATATGGTAAATTTTAGAACCAGAAAAATCTACTGAACTAATATTTTCACTTTCTGTACTAATTTAGACAAGCTATAAATACACAAGATTACACTATAATGATTACTACAAACTGCGTTTTGTCTATTGATCTGACTGAAATCGGGCATAGGTTACCCTAGAAACAGCACTTTTGAAACACACATACAATGCCAATTTTAAGAAGGGTAAAACACTGATAAATTTAGGTTTTATATTGACTTTAACTTTGCTGGTCAAAGCAGTTCAGCACACTTCAGGATTAAAATGTATAGAAAAGAAAGAAAGATGAAAGGGGGGGGGGGACCCTGAAACTGTTATGATCACTGTAGTGAAAGTTTGATCATTGACAGCCTTAAGCATTCTAGATTTCCAATATATGATTTACCACTCTTTTTGTCTTATTTCCTGCTCATTTAACTACCGTTATTTTTGTCTCAATTTAAATAAACTTCATTACTAAACCAATTTCAATATTATCTTCCAACTTGGTCAGACCTATATTATTCGTCCAGTATTTCATTAACAACAAAGTTCTTTAAACATCATTCTAACATAGATAGGTCTACAGGTAATTATTATTAACATAAACTTTAAATCTTCATCTTGGGATACTCGGATTGCACAACATGTGGAAAGGACCCTGTCTAGGTTAGTTGTGAGGATAATTGATTGATAGGACAGTTCTGGTAAAATTTAAGTTATTATTGAACAGTATGTAGCAAAAGTGACACTGGTCCACACGAATACAGTACTGAAAGTTTCAACCTGTTCGTATCGATGAGGCGGTCGGCAGGCGGCGAGATGGCGAGGCACAAAGCACACGTGCAATTACAGCAATGGCTCATGAAATATCGGCACTTTACTTCTTCATGGCGTCGCAATGCTTTTCCATTTAGTGTCTATGGAATATTGTCATGCTGTATAGACGTCGGAAACAGCGCATCCGAGGCTCAACGAAATCACTTTTTCCAGGAGAGCCTCCTCGATCCAGCACGTGTTTCTCAGATCGATGCCCAACTCCGACTACTCTGCTGAGCCCGTTATGCCGTACCGCGCCCGTGTGCATTTTCCCGCGCTCGCCTGCCTCCACCTTTTCCTGCTCCCCTACAGACAGGGTATTCACCAAAGGTTTTACATTCCACATATTCTAATACATTGCCTACGTATGGACCAGGCGTACAAATACAACTTTCACATCTTACAATAGTTTCAACATTAGGTACACTTCCCTTCGATTACAACATTGCTTGAAATTTGACATAAATATTAAAATTTACATCGAAAATTCTTTATAGTTTCTTCAACATAATGGCATGAAACAAAAAAGAAATGAAACCAGAATATCGATTATACTAATTTATCGAAATTCAGGAGAAAAAAAATTTATTACATATACAATAGTATAACGTTAGTGTTGTTACAGTACTCCTGTTCCTTCGAAGTTTATTGAAGGGCGCATTGTTTTACTCCCGAAGACACCTACAACATGCCGAGTTAAGCCGTTTCGCCCTATCACACTTATAAATGCCGATTACAAACTTGTGGAAAGGTACCTTGCGACGAAACTCAAAGTGGTAATGGACAAGATCATCAGTCCCTTCCAGTTATGTCGTGTGCCACCTCGTAGCATTTTTCACGATGCAGCTTCATATCGAGACGTAGTCGCATTCACGGCCGTCAGTGGACTGTCAGCTGGCATTCACTCGATTGACTTTGCCAATGCTTTCGACCGTATCGGGCATGATTATCTTCTGTCCGTAATGACAAAACTGGGGTTCGGCGGCCACTCCCTGCAGGCTCTACGGAATATTTTAATGGTTGCGGAATCAGTAATTATTATCAATGAAACTTCCTGGCAGATTAAAACTGTGTGCCCGACCGAGACTCGAACTCGGGACCGTTGCCTTTCGCGGGCAAGTGCTCTACCATCTGAGCTACCAAAGCACGACTCACGCCCGGTACTCACAGCTTTACTTCTGCCAGTATCTCGTCTCCTATCTTCCAAACTTTACAGAAGCACTCCTGCGAAACTTGCAGAATTAGCACTCTTGAAAGAAAGGATATTGGAGAGACATGGCTTAGCCACAGCCTGGGGGCTTGAGTCGTGCTTGGGTAGCTCAGGTGGTGAGCACTTGCCCGCGAAAGGCAAAGGTCCCGAGTTCGAGTCTCGGTCCGGCACACAGTTTTAATCTGCCAGGAAGTTACATATCAGCGCACACTGCGCTGCAGAGTGAAAATCTCATTCTGGAAACATCCCTCAGGCTGTGGCTAAGCCATGTCTCCGCAATATCCTTTCTTTCAGGAGTGCTAGTTCTGCAAGTTTCATATCAGCGCACACTCCGCTGCAGAGTGAAAATCTCATTCTCAATTGCTATCAATGGTTGATAGTCGATGCCAATTCCTCTTGAAAGATCCGTCAGGCAGGGTTACCCTTTATCGATGCCCTTATTTGTAATTGCCCTCGACCCGTTTTTGCGAGCAGTTGCTCAAATCATTGAAGGTATCAGGATCCGTCACGTGTCTCTAAAGTGTGCTGCCTACGCTGAAGACGTGGGGATTTTCATGGAGCGGGCCCACGACTTGGATAGGGTCCACGATATTCTGACGTTGTACGAACGTGCCTCTGGCTCCGTTTTGAAGGCATGGAAAAATGTGTTGGTCCCACTAGGTCCGCGAGAAATTTACACTGCGCAGGACTGGTTCCGTGTTGCTTGCAGCCATAGAATTTTAGGCTTCGACGTTGCTGCGTGCCCACAAGTTCTAAACTGCAGGCGAATTCTTGTAACTGTGAAGACCCTATGTCGCAGCCACTCGGGTCGCTGATTTAATCTACACATCAACGAGTCGCTGTCATTCACACATTCATTTTATCTAATGCCTGGTACATCGCCCAACTGCTCAGCGTTCCGAAGCCAGTCAGCAGGGAAATTTCGCAAGCTGTCTCCTGGCTCCTGTGGAGGCCCGAAATTTTTCAAGTCAAGCCTGCACACCAACAACCCGGTAGGAACAACAGCACCATTCCTGGAGCTCTACCGCCCACACTCCGAAGGAGCGCCAGTCTCTCTCGCGGCCATCCCGTGTAAGATGCCATACGTACGGGAGTATTTTTTAACTAGGAGTTATGCTCTGTTATCGCCTATAGACAGGAACAGGACGGCTTGCGGGGTGTACGTTGCTCTGACTGGACGGCCTCCGCGTCATAAACTGGCGATCCAGAACTCACAGTGGAACGGGTAAAGGTATGGGCAAACATCAACAACAGAGTGCTGCCGTCGGACGTGAGTGCTCTCTGGTTTAAGATGGTCCACAACGTCCTGGCGACGAACCAGCGGCTTGCGGACATCCATCTCCTCCCCTCCGCCAACTATGGAAGATGTGATGATACGGACACACGCAGACATCGTTTCGAGTGTAGCTCTGTGTCGATGGTATCGCGAATCTGTCAACAAATGATCGCCCACATTAACAGAACGCCTCTACACCTAAAGTGCGCGTCATTTATGTTGGCGGCCGAGTTTAGGTTCGTTCTGCGCATCTGACGTCACAAAACACAGTCAGCCAATGAACAGAGAACGACGTTGCCACATCTCGACTGAAGTGTAGAGCATGGACGAGTGTCTTCAGTTTTAGAAACGTTCAGTGATAAATAAAGTAATAGAACAAAAGCAATGTCTTGATAGCAGACATTCTTTTATAGAAAGTTTGGAAAAAGCATTCTTTATACCAGTTGCTTCATATTCTATTAATTAATTAAACCAAACAAGCAATAAGGCTCCTAATTCAGGCGATAGCAAGGAAAGGCGTTTGTATCACTCTCACGAACCGCTTTTTCGCAATAAAGAACAGCGGTAATTGTTTATTTCTTATTGTACTTCGACGAAGCGTGAGTAATTCATAGTCATACCAACAGTGTTTGTCAGTATTTTGCGTGACGTGTTATAGTCCCAATGGCGTTATGTAGTCAGACGAGTTGCGTAAGTGTAACGGTTAAGGTGTTGGGCTGCTACGCAAAAGGTTATGAGTTCAAACCTTGTGCGATGCTTAACATTTTCATTATTTAAAAACAATATCGAAGTGCCTTACTTCACGAATTATATTCGTTTGAATGCAATTTTTTGAAAATTCTAGTGCTTTGTCTCTTCATTAACCCTTTCGCTGCTGCAGACACGTGCTCCCCGGATTCCGCGCTGTGCGCGATTTTGTCATCACTGCACTGCTCGCCTGTGCAGACACATGGTGTTCCCACTGCTTTGACACACTTATCATTCGATTTCACAAAAACTATTTGGCTAAAAAATTTGATTTTTACACGTCTTCTTGACTGATACCTTCCCCCCATAAATGACTTAATTTTGTTTCGATGTTCAACGCAGTTATTACGCAGCATTAAATGTAGTAAACCATTGCACGAAATTTTGAAGAGTTTGCAGAGGTAGAAGTCCATAGCGTGTACTTTCCGTATGGTCGATTTTAGTTGCCACAATGTTGAGAATGAAATGTGGACAAGATACCTAAATTTCATATAAAATTTACTGTATAACAATATCTCATTTAATAAGTACGACATAGGTGTCGTATGTAATATTGAGAAATATTTCGCGACTGTAATAAAAATATTATTTACACCGGACGCTTTTGGCTCTATTTTAAAGCACTTCAATCAAGGAAAGGTATGGCACATACGCAATGATACTCATGTTCTCTTTCTTGTTTTTGTTCCACAGTCGCAGTTTTACCAATGGTACTGAAATATATTCCTCTTCTGCAACTGTAATAAGGGGCTTATTTAGACCAGACGTGTTTCTCTCTTTTGAAGCATCTTCAGTGGACAGTATTTTGTCTCCTCAATTGCCAAGTCACCTTTCGTAGTTCTGTGCTGCGGTAACACAATATTCAACGTTTGTGTTGGTAGATCAGTGTTTTAGCAAATAAATGATGTTTGTGTGTGCCACACACAAAAATTATATTTGACATAGCTCAGAGCACTTCACTGATAGACGGTATATTCAAGTCCTAGTGTTTTTGTAAGTCCACAGTTTTGTTTAATGTATTTTGTCTACTTCCTTTTGATTGATTGAAGTGCTTTAAAATAAAGCCAAACGTGCTCAGTGTAAATAAAACTTTTGTTACAGTCGCGAAAGACGGAATATTTCTCAATATTACATACGGCACCTATGTCGTACTTAAATGAGCTATTGTTATACAGTAAATTTTATATGAAATTTAGGTATCTTGTCCACATTTCATTTTCAACATTGTGGCAACTAAAATCGACCATACGGAAAGTATACTCTATGGACTTTTAGCTCTGCAAACTCTTCAAAATTTCGTGCAATGGTTTACTATATTTAATGCTGCATTATAACTGCGTTGAACATCGAAACAAAATTAAGTCATTTATGGGGGGAAGGTATCAGTCAAGAAGATGTGTAAAAATCTAATTTTTGGGCCAAATAGTTTTTGTGGGCTCGATTGATAAGCGCGTCAAAGCAGCCGGAACACGATGTGTCTGCACAGGCGAGCAGTGCAGTGACAAATCGCGCACAGCGCGGAATGCAGGGAGCACGTCTTTGTAGCAGCGAAAGGGTTAATGCGGCCGTGGGGGCTTGACTTCATGAACTGCGCGCTCCCCCCTAAACGTAAGCTTGCGAACTATGCTATACTATGGCGCTGCTTCTATTGGCGCGTGCGTCGTTTGCAACTGGCAACGCAGCTATCTCCCGCGTCTGGGCTGGGCATGCGCGAGCCGCCAAGATAAAAGAATTGAACTATAGTGGCTGTTCGTCGTGTGATACTGCCTGACTTCAAAGCCTTCCCGCAGACGAAGAATAATGTCACTGTTTGGCTATTAGGGCACACGATTTATGCAATTATAGATCTGAAAGTTACTTACAATGTGATATACCTGGATTATGTGTGGGCCCAGTATATGAAAATGAAAGATTGCGTCAACTATCGCGAACTGTTTACGAATATTTTGCACGCGGCCTTGGATTACGGCTATGAGATGGCACTGCGGACCACACCTTGAACTGAGTTTTACTGAGTGGACACGGTCCACTTGTTATTTCTTTTTTCTTGATTTTACTTGTTTCATTTGTGTTGTAGTTCATGGACTGCGCCACGTACTCACTACGGATCGTTCTGGTTTTATCTCTTGGAGAGAGTCACATTTTAATTCTGAGGAATTTTATTATGTTTTACAAGCATTCATGAGTATCCTGGAAGATACGACCTTTATGTTTGACACGTTCATGGCTGCAGAAGTGTTTTTCCAGTCTCTTCATTCCAGTTTCCGGACTGTAACGACTTCATTTTATTAATTTTAGATGCTTTATTTTCCGTTAGTGTGATGCGCACATAGTCATCAACACAAAGTTGTACAATGTTGCCAATAGTTATTAAGACCTTTCTGCTCCATCGGAGTGGATGGCACTCTTCAAGAGACAAAAGAATAACTTTTGTTTAGCGAATATGTTTATGTTGAAGTACGTGCAGCTGAGTTGCAACTGCGGAAGAAAAAGACCGTCCGCCGATTCCAGAGTACTATCGATTTTAGTACTCCATTGTTCTGCAGAACTGTACAATATCACATCCCAGAAAAACATGATTTAGTTTGTATTATCCGTGCGTGAACGAAGTTCGAAAGTTTAAGAAATTATAGCGTTGAAGCTTTCCGAAGAAGGCGTTATTTGGTGAAAGCAAGGAGGGCTATAAAAGGAGTTGAAAGGCCCTAATGAAAAAAAAAAAAAAAATGTGCTGCGGCTCCCGTGTGATCACCGGCGTTAAGAATCGTTGGCCGTGGATAGTACTTGGATGCGTGCTCGGCTGGGAACTCGACGTGCTGTTGGCTTCTTTCATTTTGCATTTTTCCTTCGGTTTCGTTGTTGTTTAGCGATAATGATGCGGTCCGCACGCTGACGCCACTCTTGCCTCTCGGTACACTAAGGGGCGAATCTGTGGCCACAATAAAATGAAAGGTTCTGTCGTGTGTTTGTCGTTTTTTGGTCTCTCCCAGTCGTTTCTCGCGCCTGCCCTCTACATATATGCCCATTTCCAAGCGTCAGCTTTCGCGTCAGTCAAGACATGTCGACACATGGAGACACACGATGCTGAGAAACGAAACCCGCAGACTAGCGCCCTGGCAGCACGGACTGAGACGAGGGGCGAAGGAAAACTATTCGTACCGCGACACTTCACAGTTTCGAAGATCCCGTTTCGTTACGTGGAATACCCGTAGAAGAAAAAAGTCCTTTTTGTGCGGTGGCCGGGAATAGAACCCAGATCAACCGCTTGGGAAGCAACCATGCTGACCGTTACACCACCACCGCGTTGTGCTGCGTCCCACCCACGCCCTGATGTGTCGGCTACCCTCCTGCCATCAGAGGCCGAAGGCGATGGCGCTGTAGGCGCTCAACGCCAGAGCGGAGGTGAGCACATCTGAACGCAGTGCGTAGGTGCTGCTAGGGCGATGTAGCGTAACTAGAAGCAGAACTGACAGCCGTTAAAAAACTGCCCTTTAATTTACAGCAGGGCGATAAAACAAATATCTAATGTGACGTACTTACTGATGATCCAGAGACGATTCAGCATATGCGTGCCAATCCAAAAGTAGAAAGCGCCTAAGGATCACAATATAAAGTTGGTTAGTTTGATGCTCACCTGGAGCATATCATTAGCTTCCCCTGAGGGCGAAATGCACAGTGTAGCCGTTGCTAGGGAACGGCCTTTTCTGTCGTTTTTTGTTTTCTCTGCGTCAATGTGAATATTGATAACTACAGTTCTGCTCGTTCCACTCAAGACAGATGGCGACGGAAAACAATGGTTTAAGGCACCATATTTAAGCAGTGGTTCCCGAAAGTGAGGGTGGGGTGCAACCTCACATCTGACAACTCGTTTTAAATCCTCTAAAAACAACGTATTTCCTTCACACAAGAAAAAACACGCTAATTTCGCAGTCAGGCTCTTCAGTCTGCCTTCGGCGGTGCTACGGCACGGACGTCTGTTTACGTCCCTGCCGGAGAAGTTCGCGCTCGCGCAGTTGTTTACCTCTTCGGCGTACTCGTGCGTTTAGACGACTCGATATAGAATGGCACATGCATACCGAAAGTCGACTCTCAAGATTAGTTTTTCGAATAAATATGCGATACCGAAAGCCTACGAAATAGAAAGGTTCCTACGAGACGAAGTTAAACTTGACTACAACGAACTTATCGGAATCCACCTCTCCATAGTGAGCAGTGTTGTTTACGTCAAGCTGATTAACGACGCAGTATGTAACAGAATCATCTGAGATACTAAACACGGACTCAAATTTTGTCACTCTGATGGACATGTTGGAGAAGTAACTATTGATCATGCAGGACTGGGCTTACGAAACATACGTATTTTCGAACTTCCCTTCGAGGTTCCGTCTGACTTGGTCGTTGACGCCTTACGCCCGTATGGAAGAGTGCTTAGCCACGTTGAGGAAAAATGGTCCAACTTCAGGACTTACCCCGTTCTCAATGGGGTGCGTCAAATCCGAATAGAACTGACACAACATGTACCCTCGTACTTGTTCATCGGCGGATGCAGAGCTATAGTCATCTACGATGGACAACCCAAAACATGCTCAGGCTGTGGGAAAGAGGGCCACGTCCGTTCCGAATGTATGCAGCGGAGGATAGTGCAAGTTCCAAACGGCGAACCCGTACCTCCGTCCACGTTGACGCCGCTGCCACTAACGTATGCGGACGCATTTCGCACGGATCCCATCCCGAAGAATGACCAGCTACAGAATCCTGACAGTTTACGGCAACCGACTGCGGCAGAGACCGCCTCCAATGACGAAACGACGCACACCTCTGCCGCTCCGGCGCCGACGACGCACTTAACCGAGCGGAAAGGATCGGTAGGAGAAATGGAAATTGATCCTGCTGTTGTGCCGACAGCTGCTTTCGTCCCTGAGCACCGGGAGTCACTTCCGCACTCGGATACGGAGGCGCACACGCGCAAACAACGATCACCGAAGCGCCACGAGAAACGACGGCTAGCGCCGTCGGATACCTGCTTACTGCAGTCCACGTCAGACGGACTTGGGTGTAACGTCGATACAGTGCATCCGGATGCGCAACGGGAGGATCTACTTCCCACACAGCAGTACGACCCGAATCATCCTACGCAGGGGTTGAATACAGACACACCGGACGGAAAGTTGACGGAAGGAGTCCCTCCACCCACCGCAGCAACGCCACCGCCTTCGGTCAGCCCGGCCGGAGAGACACGACGGGAGCTGGACCTCCAGCACAGGAACTGAGCCGACGAATCCGATACTGACCCCCACACCGACGACGCACCCGCAATGGCGAGTGCTGCGTCCACCGGATGTTAACCGCGCAGAAGATGCAGACTGACGCACAGACAGCATGTCACCGGGCAGCAGCACACAAATTAACATAAGCGTTCATGTGCAGCGTTCAGCGGCAGGCATATCGAATAGCCTCTATTAATATTAATACGATCAGAACGCCTGTCAAATTGCAATTATTACGAGACATGGTGCATGCCTCAGACGTCGACATCGTTCTGCTGCAGGAAGTATGTGTTGAGAGCTTCCCCGACCTCTATGAGTACGATACGTACATTACACCTACTACCGACGGCGGCAGCGGAACAGCGATACTTCTACGTAGCGGCATAGTAGCCGAGGACGTGGTGTACCTGCCGTCAGCGTGAGGACTGGCGCTCACAGTGATGGGAGTACGGGTCGTTAACATTTACGCACCGTCGGGGTCACACAGACGGCGCGACCGATCCAGATTTTACGCAGAGGAGATTGCAACACTATTCTTAGGTCGGTATGAACATGTCTTATTTGGAGGCGACTTCAACTGCGTGCTCGCACCAAAAGATCAACACCCACGTTATACTTCATGCCCGGAGCTGCGGCAACTCATACTGGACATGAATCTCATTGATACATGGGAGAAGATACATGGCGACAGACGTGGATACACCTACGTCACGAGTCACTCTGCAAGTCGTCTCGATCGCATTTACGTAACACGTCGTCTCGAACCTGCGATCCTCGATGCGGAATTGTGGCCTGTCGCCTTTTCAGATCACATAGCATATATATGCACGGTCTCCCTGCGTCGTCAACCAGTGTGGAGGGGTCGCAGTGTTTGGAAACTGAATACAGCACACCTTAGGGAACCTGAGTGCAGACGCTTAGTCGAAGACACTTGGAATGTGTGTGAACGACGCCTCCCGACATATCCGACGACGTTGCAGTGGTGGCTGGAATGCGTTAAGCATGCATTGCGCCGAGCGTTAATTGCATACGGAAGAGAGCAGATGATGTGGAGGCGGTACACGACGGAATTTTTTTTCACGATACTCCGCGAACTATCTGTACAAGCACCTTCACAGGAGCGTCGTGCCGGTATAAAACGAGCACAGGCCCAAATAATTTCCATAACGCGCCGCCGACTGGAGGGTGTCGCAATCCGTGCAAGGGCCTTTGAACGAGTCCGTGGAGAATCCCCGTCGATGTATCACGTTATCAGAGAAAAACAACGTAGCCGCAGAACCTTAATACAGACGGTCGTACTGCCAGATGGTCGCCGCATGACAACGCAAAAAGACATTGCCAACGCTTTCGTGGAACACCACGGTCATCTCTATGAAGAAGCGGAACACGATCAGGCAGCCTTTCATGAGGTCCGACGAACGCTCTCCGCGTGTCTCGACGAGTCGGCCAACCTGGAGTTAACAGGTGAAATCACAGTTGACGACGTAATGGAAGCGATTGATAAGGGAGCGTCGCACAAATCGCCGGGGCCCGACGGGTTTCCGTTAGAGTTCTATCGTACATTTAAAGATCTCATGATTCCACGATGGACTGCCATGTACTGCGAATTGATGTCTCCCAACGTGCCTCTTCCACCCTCCTTCGTGGAAGGAATGATCATCCCCATCCACAAACCATCTGGCGGCACAGGTATACAGGCCTACCGGCCACTGACCCTTCTTAATTGCGACTACAAGATCTACGCCAGGATACTTGCAGCACGCTTTAAACGCGTAATACGACAAGTGATTTCACTCGACCAAACCAAGCTAGGAGGAGCTAGCAATATACAAACGGCACTCAGCGACTACCGCGATGTTATCGCACTGGCTTCAACATGTCGTCTCCGGGGTGTATTGGTATCGATAGACTTCGATCGCGCATTTGACAGGCTGAGTCATGCTTATCTCACGGACGTGATGACGAAAATGAAGTTTCCGGAAAGTTTTGTTACCGTCATCATGAGACTACTCCACGGAGCCGCATCCAAAGTGCTCATCAATGGACGCTTGGTGGGGCCCATCACCATCTCACGATCGGTCAGACAAGGGTGCCCGCTGTCAACGATATTGTATGCCATCGCTGTCGAGCCGCTGCTTTGCGGGCTCCGGAATTGACTCCAAGGAATGACGATAAGGCACAAGAAGTTTATATGCCGAACATACGCAGATGACCTAGTGTTTTTAGCACGGTCAGGCGACGAGGCAGGAGCGGCCTTGCATTGGATTAATTTGTATTGTATGGCTACGGGAAGTCGCCTGAACATGGCAAAGTCGGGAGCGATAAACATCGGGAGAGGACTCTCGACAGGAAGTGTAGCACCATTACAGCCGATCAACAAGATGAAATGCCTAGGAATTATCTTCACTACAGACGTTCGACGCACGGTGGCACTGAGTTACAGAAATCTTCTGCAAACAATTCGTGCGAGTGTCCGAAGTCACAGGTTAAGGGCACTGGATATGATACAACGGGTCACCTTTGCCAACACTTATCTAGCCTCTCGCATCCCCCACCTGGCACAAGTTCTTCCTATGCCGGTGGTGTTGGCCCGCCGAATCCTGGCGGCACTAGGATATTTTGTGAGCACAGGTCTGCTTTTCAAGGTAGGATACGAAACCCTCACCCTTCCTCGTAGTCGTGGAGGTCTTGGACTAGTCTACGTACGCGACCGAGCAGTGGCTATTTATGTAACCACAATGATAAAGATGTGGACACGACACCAGACAAGTCTGACGGGCAGCTTGATAGACGAACTCGCTCCACCTTCTCTTTCGGCTTCGGTAGCCGTGGCTCACATCTCACCATCGCTTGCCCATATGCGAACCTTCTTTGTGGAACACAGTTATGTACATATGGAACTACCGACTACCAGGACGGCAACGGCACGTGATATATATCACATCTTCACTCGACGACGGCCGAATAATGCCGTAGAGCGCCGCCAACCAACAGTTACGTGGTCAGTGGTATGGCGTACAGTGCACCACCCACAACTCGATACGGGAACGCGCAAGTCGTGGTATCAGGTGGTAAATGGGAAATACGTGACTCGTTCCAGGTTGCATACAATTCATATGGCGGACGAGCCACTGTGTCCTCAGTGCAATGTTATAGACACTGAGGAGCATCGCCTGATATGCGGTCCTTCGGCGGACGTCTGGTGTTTGGTCAAAAAAATGATCGCCTTCCTCCTTCGGGTGGGGCCGCAAACAATAGAACCACGCACACTACTTCTCCCAGATAGGACATATTATCCCCGAACGAAGACAAACGCAGTGACTTGGATTCGAGGTTTGACTGTGCGTTATCTTTTCCGAGACGACAGTAAGAATGTGCTTGACTTTTGGGCCTTACTACAGGAACATCACTCACAACTTATGAGACATCCGAGATATCGAACATATTACGCAAATTTTTTAGGGAGTGCCTTGCTTGATCCCCCACCCAGTTGGGGTGTTCCGGGTAGGAGAATGTAATTATTGTCTATAAGTATCAGATCAAGAAAGGACCAGGACAGTGGAGAGGATCCACAAACACACGTGAAGACGTACCCGACACCAACGCGAGGTGTGACGGGATTAGCGAGGTACGCGCCTAAAAGAGGAACGTAGACCGTTATTGTTTGTACTGACAGAAGCAGGATACTTTATTTTATTTTTTTCACTATTATGTTAAAAAAATCCACTTATTTACGTTTCCCAGAAAAATTTTATTTTATAAAGTCATCGTCTTATGTATTTAAAAAAATTCTAGAAGCAGTTTATGTTTGTTATTGTAAAAAAAAAAAAAAGGTACAGCGACAGATCGCGATATGCAGGAAACCCGCGTTCGAGTCCCGTACCGGCACAAATTTTCATCAAAAAAAAAGTAGTTCTAAGTTCTAGGGGACTGATGACCTAAGGTGTTAAGTCCCATAGTGCTCAGAGCCATTTGAACCATTTTTTTGCAATTATTGCTCGCACTAAAATTGGTACGTGGAGGTCACCAGACATTTTTAAAAATTTAGTAGCTTGTGGGCTTCAGTGCAAAATAAAAAAAAAGCGGTCTAAGGCGCCAGATTTAAGCTCTAGTTCCCGAAGAGGAGCTTGGGTTCGAACCCCACATCTGACGATGCATTTTAAATATTCCAAAACTACCAATTTCGTACATGCGGGAAAACAAGTAAATTACGCGGGAACAGTTTCCACAGATACAACTAGAGACGGCAGTGACTACGGTGCTTGCCTTGCAAGTCTGATTGTCTGGCGGTCAGAAAAAATGGAAAGCTGTTAGGAGAAATGGCTTTCAGCCACGAGGCCCGGATTCGATTCCCGGTAGCCGAACATACTTTTGGTTGCTGAGTCTTGGTTATTCTCACGGCATTTACGATTTCCTTGTGTTGCAGTTTTTGGGGTCCAAGCATCAGGCAAGCAAACGTGAACGAAAGCAGATATGTGTGTAAATGAGTGTCAGGGCAGTAATAAAGGTGGATGAGACGGTGGATCGGGTATTGCACTGCAGACGTGCCACATTACGTAGCTCGATAGCTGAGAAAGTTAGAGCGTCGTGCTGTGAACACAAAGGCCGCGTATTTGACCGAACCAAGTGCCATTTCACTTTTCTACCCTAAAAGAGAATGCTTCCTCCAGCGTGACACTGCCAGGTAAATAACAAGCGATCTTCACAAGAAGTAAGATGTCGCCAACGGCCATACCGCGCGTAGTGCAGCGGTTCTCATCTGTTCACCGGCGTTAAGAATCGTTGGCCGTGCTGGGCTGGGAACTCGACGTGCTGTTGGCGTCTTTCATTTTGCATTTTTCCTTCGGTTTCGTTGTTGCTTAGCGATAATGATGCGGTCCCGCACGCTGACGCCACTCTTGCCTCTCGGTACACTAAGGGGCGAATCTGTGGCCACAATAAAATGAAAGGTTCTGTCGTGTGTTTGTCGTTTTTTGGTCTCTCCCAGTCGTTTCTCGCGCCTGCCCTCTACGTATATGCCCATTTCCAAGCGTCAGCTTTCGCGTCAGCCGAGCAATGAAAGGTTCTGTCTTGTGTTTGTCGTTTTTTGGTCTCTCCCAGTCGTTTCTCGCGCCTGCCCTCTACATATATGCCCATTTCCCAGCGTCAGCTTTCGCGTCAGCCGAGCAAAGTCGAGACAAGTCGACACATGGAGACACACGACGCTGAGAAACAAAACCGCAGACTAGCGCCCTGGCAGCACGGACTGAGACGAGGGGCGAAGGAAAACTATTCGTACCGCGACACTTCACAGTTTCGAAGATCGCGTTTCGGTACGTGGAATACCCGTAGAAGAAAAAAGTACCTTTTGTGCGGTGGCCGGGAATCGAACCCGGATCAACTGCTTGGGAAGCAACCATGCTGACCGTTACACCACCACCGCGTTGTGCTGCGTCCCACCCACGCCCTGATATATCGGCTACCCTCCTGCCATCAGAGGCCGAAGGCGATGGCGCTGTAGGCGCTCAACGCCAGAGCGGGGGTGAGCACATCTGAACGCAGTGCGTAGGTGCTGCTAGGGCGATGTAGCGTAACTAGAAGCAGAACTGACAGCCGTTGAAAAACTGCCATTTAATTTACAGCAGGGCGATAAAACAAATATCTAATGTGACGTACTTACTGATGATCCAGAGTCGATTCAGCATATGTGTGCCAATCCAGAAGTAGAAAGCACCTAAGTATCACAATATTAAGTTGGTTAGTTTGATGCTCGCCTGGAGCATATCATTAGCTTCCCCTGAGGGCGAAATGCACAGCGTAGCCGTTGCTAGGGAACGGCCTTTTCTGTCGTTTTTTGTTTTCTCTGCGCCAATGTGAATGTTGATAACTACAGTTCTGCTCGTTCCACTTACGACAGATGGCGACGGAAAACAATGGTGTAAGGCACCATATTTAAGCTGTGGTTCCCGAAAGTGAGGGTGGGGTGCAACCTCACATCTGACAACTCGTTTTAAATACTCTAAAACCAACGTATTTCCTTCACACAAGAAAAAAACACGCTAACTTCGCCGTCAGGCTCTGGAGATATGCCTAGAAACGGCGGTAGTAGACACTTTGCGCCCACACGTCAGATTGGCCGAGCGGTCTAAGGCGCCAGATTTAAGCTCTGGTTCCCTGAGGGCAGCGTGGGTTCGAACCCCACATTTGACAATGCATTTTAAATATTCCAAAACTACCAATTTCGTACATGCGGGAAGAACAGGTTCCACAGATACTACTAGAAACGGCAGTGACTATGGTGCTTGCCTTGCAAGTCTGATTGTCTGGCGGTCAGAAAGAATGGAAAGCTGTTAGGAGACATGGCTTTCAGCCACGAGGCCCGGATTCGATTCCTGGTAGCCGAACATCCTTTTGTTTGCTGAGTCTTATTATTCTCACGGCATTTACGATATCTTTGTGTTGTGGTTTTTGGGGTCCAAGCATCAGGCGAGCAAACGTGAACGAAAGCAGATATGTGTGTAAATGAGTGTCAGGGCAGTAATAAAGGTGGATGAGACGGTGGATCGGGTATTGGACTGCAGACGTGCCACATTGCGTAGCTCGAAAGCTGAGTAAGTTAGAGCGTCGTGCTGTGAACACAAATGCCACGTATTCGACCGCACCAAGTGCCATTTTATTTTTCTCCCCTAAAAGAGAATGCTTCCTCCAGCGAGACACTGCCAGGTAAATAACAAGCGATCTTCACAAGAAGTAAGATGTCTACACGTCGCGCGATACTGTCGCCAACGGCGATACCGCGCGTAGTGCAGCGGTTCTCGTCTGTTCACCGGCGTCAAGAATCGTTGGCCGTGGTTAGTATTTGGATGCGTTCTCGGCTGGGAACTCGACGTGCTGTTGGCGTCTTTCATTTTGCATTTTTCCTTCGGTTTCGTGGTTGCTTAGCGATAATGATGCGGTCCCACACGCTGACGCCACTCTTGCCTCTCGGTACACTAAGGGGCGAATCTGTGGCCACAATAAAATGAAAGGTTCTGTCGTGTGTTTGTCGTTTTTTGGTCTCTCCCAGTCGTTTCTCGCGCCTGCCCTCTACGTATATGCCCATTTCCAAGCGTCAGCTTTCGCGTCAGCCGAGCAATGAAAGGTTCTGTCTTGTGTTTGTCGTTTTTTGGTCTCTCCCAGTCGTTTCTCGCGCCTGCCCTCTACATATATGCCCATTTCCAAGCGTCAGCTTTCGCGTCAGCCGAGCAAAGTCGAGACAAGTCGACACATGAAGACACACGACGCTGAGAAACGAAACCGCAGACTAGCGCCCTGGCAGCACGGACTGAGACGAGGGGCGAAGGAAAACTATTCGTACCGCGACACTTCACAGTTTCGAAGATCGCGTTTCGGTACGTGGAATACCCGTAGAAGAAAAAAGTACCTTTTGTGCGGTGGCCGGGAATCGAACCCGGATCAACTGCTTGGGAAGCAACCATGCTGACCGTTACACCACCACCGCGTTGTGCTGCGTCCCACCCACGCCCTGATATATCGGCTACCCTCCTGCCATCAGAGGCCGAAGGCGATGGCGCTGTAGGCGCTCAACGCCAGAGCGGGGGTGAGCACATCTGAACGCAGTGCGTAGGTGCTGCTAGGGCGATGTAGCGTAACTAGAAGCAGAACTGACAGCCGTTGAAAAACTGCCATTTAATTTACAGCAGGGCGATAAAACAAATATCTAATGTGACGTACTTACTGATGATCCAGAGTCGATTCAGCATATGTGTGCCAATCCAGAAGTAGAAAGCACCTAAGTATCACAATATTAAGTTGGTTAGTTTGATGCTCGCCTGGAGCATATCATTAGCTTCCCCTGAGGGCGAAATGCACAGCGTAGCCGTTGCTAGGGAACGGCCTTTTCTGTCGTTTTTTGTTTTCTCTGCGCCAATGTGAATGTTGATAACTACAGTTCTGCTCGTTCCACTTACGACAGATGGCGACGGAAAACAATGGTGTAAGGCACCATATTTAAGCTGTGGTTCCCGAAAGTGAGGGTGGGGTGCAACCTCACATCTGACAACTCGTTTTAAATACTCTAAAACCAACGTATTTCCTTCACACAAGAAAAAAACACGCTAACTTCGCCGTCAGGCTCTGGAGATATGCCGAGAAACGGCGGTAGTAGACACTTTGCGCCCACACGTCAGATTGGCCGAGCGGTCTAAGGCGCCAGATTTAAGCTCTGGTTCCCTGAGGGCAGCGTGGGTTCGAACCCCACATTTGACAATGCATTTTAAATATTCCAAAACTACCAATTTCGTACATGCGGGAAGAACAGGTTCCACAGATACTACTAGAAACGGCAGTGACTATGGTGCTTGCCTTGCAAGTCTGATTGTCTGGCGGTCAGAAAGAATGGAAAGCTGTTAGGAGACATGGCTTTCAGCCACGAGGCCCGGATTCGATTCCTCGTAGCCGAACATCCTTTTGTTTGCTGAGTCTTATTATTCTCACGGCATTTACGATATCTTTGTGTTGTGGTTTTTGGGGTCCAAGCATCAGGCGAGCAAACGTGAACGAAAGCAGATATGTGTGTAAATGAGTGTCAGGGCAGTAATAAAGGTGGATGAGACGGTGGATCGGGTATTGGACTGCAGACGTGCCACATTGCGTAGCTCGAAAGCTGAGTAAGTTAGAGCGTCGTGCTGTGAACACAAATGCCACGTATTCGACCGCACCAAGTGCCATTTTATTTTTCTCCCCTAAAAGAGAATGCTTCCTCCAGCGAGACACTGCCAGGTAAATAACAAGCGATCTTCACAAGAAGTAAGATGTCTACACGTCGCGCGATACTGTCGCCAACGGCGATACCGCGCGTAGTGCAGCGGTTCTCGTCTGTTCACCGGCGTCAAGAATCGTTGGCCGTGGTTAGTATTTGGATGCGTTCTCGGCTGGGAACTCGACGTGCTGTTGGCGTCTTTCATTTTGCATTTTTCCTTCGGTTTCGTGGTTGCTTAGCGATAATGATGCGGTCCCACACGCTGACGCCACTCTTGCCTCTCGGTACACTAAGGGGCGAATCTGTGGCCACAATAAAATGAAAGGTTCTGTCGTGTGTTTGTCGTTTTTTGGTCTCTCCCAGTCGTTTCTCGCGCCTGCCCTCTACGTATATGCCCATTTCCAAGCGTCAGCTTTCGCGTCAGCCGAGCAATGAAAGGTTCTGTCTTGTGTTTGTCGTTTTTTGGTCTCTCCCAGTCGTTTCTCGCGCCTGCCCTCTACATATATGCCCATTTCCAAGCGTCAGCTTTCGCGTCAGCCGAGCAAAGTCGAGACAAGTCGACACATGGAGACACACGACGCTGAGAAACGAAACCGCAGACTAGCGCCCTGGCAGCACGGACTGAGACGAGGGGCGAAGGAAAACTATTCGTACCGCGACACTTCACAGTTTCGAAGATCGCGTTTCGGTACGTGGAATACCCGTAGAAGAAAAAAGTACCTTTTGTGCGGTGGCCGGGAATCGAACCCGGATCAACTGCTTGGGAAGCAACCATGCTGACCGTTACACCACCACCGCGTTGTGCTGCGTCCCACCCACGCCCTGATATATCGGCTACCCTCCTGCCATCAGAGGCCGAAGGCGATGGCGCTGTAGGCGCTCAACGCCAGAGCGGGGGTGAGCACATCTGAACGCAGTGCGTAGGTGCTGCTAGGGCGATGTAGCGTAACTAGAAGCAGAACTGACAGCCGTTGAAAAACTGCCATTTAATTTACAGCAGGGCGATAAAACAAATATCTAATGTGACGTACTTACTGATGATCCAGAGTCGATTCAGCATATGTGTGCCAATCCAGAAGTAGAAAGCACCTAAGTATCACAATATTAAGTTGGTTAGTTTGATGCTCGCCTGGAGCATATCATTAGCTTCCCCTGAGGGCGAAATGCACAGCGTAGCCGTTGCTAGGGAACGGCCTTTTCTGTCGTTTTTTGTTTTCTCTGCGCCAATGTGAATGTTGATAACTACAGTTCTGCTCGTTCCACTTACGACAGATGGCGACGGAAAACAATGGTGTAAGGCACCATATTTAAGCTGTGGTTCCCGAAAGTGAGGGTGGGGTGCAACCTCACATCTGACAACTCGTTTTAAATACTCTAAAACCAACGTATTTCCTTCACACAAGAAAAAAACACGCTAACTTCGCCGTCAGGCTCTGGAGATATGCCTAGAAACGGCGGTAGTAGACACTTTGCGCCCACACGTCAGATTGGCCGAGCGGTCTAAGGCGCCAGATTTAAGCTCTGGTTCCCTGAGGGCAGCGTGGGTTCGAACCCCACATTTGACAATGCATTTTAAATATTCCAAAACTACCAATTTCGTACATGCGGGAAGAACAGGTTCCACAGATACTACTAGAAACGGCAGTGACTATGGTGCTTGCCTTGCAAGTCTGATTGTCTGGCGGTCAGAAAGAATGGAAAGCTGTTAGGAGACATGGCTTTCAGCCACGAGGCCCGGATTCGATTCCTGGTAGCCGAACATCCTTTTGTTTGCTGAGTCTTATTATTCTCACGGCATTTACGATATCTTTGTGTTGTGGTTTTTGGGGTCCAAGCATCAGGCGAGCAAACGTGAACGAAAGCAGATATGTGTGTAAATGAGTGTCAGGGCAGTAATAAAGGTGGATGAGACGGTGGATCGGGTATTGGACTGCAGACGTGCCACATTGCGTAGCTCGAAAGCTGAGTAAGTTAGAGCGTCGTGCTGTGAACACAAATGCCACGTATTCGACCGCACCAAGTGCCATTTTATTTTTCTCCCCTAAAAGAGAATGCTTCCTCCAGCGAGACACTGCCAGGTAAATAACAAGCGATCTTCACAAGAAGTAAGATGTCTACACGTCGCGCGATACTGTCGCCAACGGCGATACCGCGCGTAGTGCAGCGGTTCTCGTCTGTTCACCGGCGTCAAGAATCGTTGGCCGTGGTTAGTATTTGGATGCGTTCTCGGCTGGGAACTCGACGTGCTGTTGGCGTCTTTCATTTTGCATTTTTCCTTCGGTTTCGTGGTTGCTTAGCGATAATGATGCGGTCCCACACGCTGACGCCACTCTTGCCTCTCGGTACACTAAGGGGCGAATCTGTGGCCACAATAAAATGAAAGGTTCTGTCGTGTGTTTGTCGTTTTTTGGTCTCTCCCAGTCGTTTCTCGCGCCTGCCCTCTACGTATATGCCCATTTCCAAGCGTCAGCTTTCGCGTCAGCCGAGCAATGAAAGGTTCTGTCTTGTGTTTGTCGTTTTTTGGTCTCTCCCAGTCGTTTCTCGCGCCTGCCCTCTACATATATGCCCATTTCCAAGCGTCAGCTTTCGCGTCAGCCGAGCAAAGTCGAGACAAGTCGACACATGAAGACACACGACGCTGAGAAACGAAACCGCAGACTAGCGCCCTGGCAGCACGGACTGAGACGAGGGGCGAAGGAAAACTATTCGTACCGCGACACTTCACAGTTTCGAAGATCGCGTTTCGGTACGTGGAATACCCGTAGAAGAAAAAAGTACCTTTTGTGCGGTGGCCGGGAATCGAACCCGGATCAACTGCTTGGGAAGCAACCATGCTGACCGTTACACCACCACCGCGTTGTGCTGCGTCCCACCCACGCCCTGATATATCGGCTACCCTCCTGCCATCAGAGGCCGAAGGCGATGGCGCTGTAGGCGCTCAACGCCAGAGCGGGGGTGAGCACATCTGAACGCAGTGCGTAGGTGCTGCTAGGGCGATGTAGCGTAACTAGAAGCAGAACTGACAGCCGTTGAAAAACTGCCATTTAATTTACAGCAGGGCGATAAAACAAATATCTAATGTGACGTACTTACTGATGATCCAGAGTCGATTCAGCATATGTGTGCCAATCCAGAAGTAGAAAGCACCTAAGTATCACAATATTAAGTTGGTTAGTTTGATGCTCGCCTGGAGCATATCATTAGCTTCCCCTGAGGGCGAAATGCACAGCGTAGCCGTTGCTAGGGAACGGCCTTTTCTGTCGTTTTTTGTTTTCTCTGCGCCAATGTGAATGTTGATAACTACAGTTCTGCTCGTTCCACTTACGACAGATGGCGACGGAAAACAATGGTGTAAGGCACCATATTTAAGCTGTGGTTCCCGAAAGTGAGGGTGGGGTGCAACCTCACATCTGACAACTCGTTTTAAATACTCTAAAACCAACGTATTTCCTTCACACAAGAAAAAAACACGCTAACTTCGCCGTCAGGCTCTGGAGATATGCCTAGAAACGGCGGTAGTAGACACTTTGCGCCCACACGTCAGATTGGCCGAGCGGTCTAAGGCGCCAGATTTAAGCTCTGGTTCCCTGAGGGCAGCGTGGGTTCGAACCCCACATTTGACAATGCATTTTAAATATTCCAAAACTACCAATTTCGTACATGCGGGAAGAACAGGTTCCACAGATACTACTAGAAACGGCAGTGACTATGGTGCTTGCCTTGCAAGTCTGATTGTCTGGCGGTCAGAAAGAATGGAAAGCTGTTAGGAGACATGGCTTTCAGCCACGAGGCCCGGATTCGATTCCTGGTAGCCGAACATCCTTTTGTTTGCTGAGTCTTATTATTCTCACGGCATTTACGATATCTTTGTGTTGTGGTTTTTGGGGTCCAAGCATCAGGCGAGCAAACGTGAACGAAAGCAGATATGTGTGTAAATGAGTGTCAGGGCAGTAATAAAGGTGGATGAGACGGTGGATCGGGTATTGGACTGCAGACGTGCCACATTGCGTAGCTCGAAAGCTGAGTAAGTTAGAGCGTCGTGCTGTGAACACAAATGCCACGTATTCGACCGCACCAAGTGCCATTTTATTTTTCTCCCCTAAAAGAGAATGCTTCCTCCAGCGAGACACTGCCAGGTAAATAACAAGCGATCTTCACAAGAAGTAAGATGTCTACACGTCGCGCGATACTGTCGCCAACGGCGATACCGCGCGTAGTGCAGCGGTTCTCGTCTGTTCACCGGCGTCAAGAATCGTTGGCCGTGGTTAGTATTTGGATGCGTTCTCGGCTGGGAACTCGACGTGCTGTTGGCGTCTTTCATTTTGCATTTTTCCTTCGGTTTCGTGGTTGCTTAGCGATAATGATGCGGTCCCACACGCTGACGCCACTCTTGCCTCTCGGTACACTAAGGGGCGAATCTGTGGCCACAATAAAATGAAAGGTTCTGTCGTGTGTTTGTCGTTTTTTGGTCTCTCCCAGTCGTTTCTCGCGCCTGCCCTCTACGTATATGCCCATTTCCAAGCGTCAGCTTTCGCGTCAGCCGAGCAATGAAAGGTTCTGTCTTGTGTTTGTCGTTTTTTGGTCTCTCCCAGTCGTTTCTCGCGCCTGCCCTCTACATATATGCCCATTTCCAAGCGTCAGCTTTCGCGTCAGCCGAGCAAAGTCGAGACAAGTCGACACATGGAGACACACGACGCTGAGAAACGAAACCGCAGACTAGCGCCTTGGCAGCACGGACTGAGACGAGGGGCGAAGGAAAACTATTCGTACCGCGACACTTCACAGTTTCGAAGATCGCGTTTCGGTACGTGGAATACCCGTAGAAGAAAAAAGTACCTTTTGTGCGGTGGCCGGGAATCGAACCCGGATCAACTGCTTGGGAAGCAACCATGCTGACCGTTACACCACCACCGCGTTGTGCTGCGTCCCACCCACGCCCTGATATATCGGCTACCCTCCTGCCATCAGAGGCCGAAGGCGATGGCGCTGTAGGCGCTCAACGCCAGAGCGGGGGTGAGCACATCTGAACGCAGTGCGTAGGTGCTGCTAGGGCGATGTAGCGTAACTAGAAGCAGAACTGACAGCCGTTGAAAAACTGCCATTTAATTTACAGCAGGGCGATAAAACAAATATCTAATGTGACGTACTTACTGATGATCCAGAGTCGATTCAGCATATGTGTGCCAATCCAGAAGTAGAAAGCACCTAAGTATCACAATATTAAGTTGGTTAGTTTGATGCTCGCCTGGAGCATATCATTAGCTTCCCCTGAGGGCGAAATGCACAGCGTAGCCGTTGCTAGGGAACGGCCTTTTCTGTCGTTTTTTGTTTTCTCTGCGCCAATGTGAATGTTGATAACTACAGTTCTGCTCGTTCCACTTACGACAGATGGCGACGGAAAACAATGGTGTAAGGCACCATATTTAAGCTGTGGTTCCCGAAAGTGAGGGTGGGGTGCAACCTCACATCTGACAACTCGTTTTAAATACTCTAAAACCAACGTATTTCCTTCACACAAGAAAAAAACACGCTAACTTCGCCGTCAGGCTCTGGAGATATGCCTAGAAACGGCGGTAGTAGACACTTTGCGCCCACACGTCAGATTGGCCGAGCGGTCTAAGGCGCCAGATTTAAGCTCTGGTTCCCTGAGGGCAGCGTGGGTTCGAACCCCACATTTGACAATGCATTTTAAATATTCCAAAACTACCAATTTCGTACATGCGGGAAGAACAGGTTCCACAGATACTACTAGAAACGGCAGTGACTATGGTGCTTGCCTTGCAAGTCTGATTGTCTGGCGGTCAGAAAGAATGGAAAGCTGTTAGGAGACATGGCTTTCAGCCACGAGGCCCGGATTCGATTCCTGGTAGCCGAACATCCTTTTGTTTGCTGAGTCTTATTATTCTCACGGCATTTACGATATCTTTGTGTTGTGGTTTTTGGGGTCCAAGCATCAGGCGAGCAAACGTGAACGAAAGCAGATATGTGTGTAAATGAGTGTCAGGGCAGTAATAAAGGTGGATGAGACGGTGGATCGGGTATTGGACTGCAGACGTGCCACATTGCGTAGCTCGAAAGCTGAGTAAGTTAGAGCGTCGTGCTGTGAACACAAATGCCACGTATTCGACCGCACCAAGTGCCATTTTATTTTTCTCCCCTAAAAGAGAATGCTTCCTCCAGCGAGACACTGCCAGGTAAATAACAAGCGATCTTCACAAGAAGTAAGATGTCTACACGTCGCGCGATACTGTCGCCAACGGCGATACCGCGCGTAGTGCAGCGGTTCTCGTCTGTTCACCGGCGTCAAGAATCGTTGGCCGTGGTTAGTATTTGGATGCGTTCTCGGCTGGGAACTCGACGTGCTGTTGGCGTCTTTCATTTTGCATTTTTCCTTCGGTTTCGTGGTTGCTTAGCGATAATGATGCGGTCCCACACGCTGACGCCACTCTTGCCTCTCGGTACACTAAGGGGCGAATCTGTGGCCACAATAAAATGAAAGGTTCTGTCGTGTGTTTGTCGTTTTTTGGTCTCTCCCAGTCGTTTCTCGCGCCTGCCCTCTACGTATATGCCCATTTCCAAGCGTCAGCTTTCGCGTCAGCCGAGCAATGAAAGGTTCTGTCTTGTGTTTGTCGTTTTTTGGTCTCTCCCAGTCGTTTCTCGCGCCTGCCCTCTACATATATGCCCATTTCCAAGCGTCAGCTTTCGCGTCAGCCGAGCAAAGTCGAGACAAGTCGACACATGGAGACACACGACGCTGAGAAACGAAACCGCAGACTAGCGCCCTGGCAGCACGGACTGAGACGAGGGGCGAAGGAAAACTATTCGTACCGCAACACTTCACAGTTTCGAAGATCGCGTTTCGGTACGTGGAATACCCGTAGAAGAAAAAAGTACCTTTTGTGCGGTGGCCGGGAATCGAACCCGGATCAACTGCTTGGGAAGCAACCATGCTGACCGTTACACCACCACCGCGTTGTGCTGCGTCCCACCCACGCCCTGATATATCGGCTACCCTCCTGCCATCAGAGGCCGAAGGCGATGGCGCTGTAGGCGCTCAACGCCAGAGCGGGGGTGAGCACATCTGAACGCAGTGCGTAGGTGCTGCTAGGGCGATGTAGCGTAACTAGAAGCAGAACTGACAGCCGTTGAAAAACTGCCATTTAATTTACAGCAGGGCGATAAAACAAATATCTAATGTGACGTACTTACTGATGATCCAGAGTCGATTCAGCATATGTGTGCCAATCCAGAAGTAGAAAGCACCTAAGTATCACAATATTAAGTTGGTTAGTTTGATGCTCGCCTGGAGCATATCATTAGCTTCCCCTGAGGGCGAAATGCACAGCGTAGCCGTTGCTAGGGAACGGCCTTTTCTGTCGTTTTTTGTTTTCTCTGCGCCAATGTGAATGTTGATAACTACAGTTCTGCTCGTTCCACTTACGACAGATGGCGACGGAAAACAATGGTGTAAGGCACCATATTTAAGCTGTGGTTCCCGAAAGTGAGGGTGGGGTGCAACCTCACATCTGACAACTCGTTTTAAATACTCTAAAACCAACGTATTTCCTTCACACAAGAAAAAAACACGCTAACTTCGCCGTCAGGCTCTGGAGATATGCCTAGAAACGGCGGTAGTAGACACTTTGCACCCACACGTCAGATTGGCCGAGCGGTCTAAGGCGCCAGATTTAAGCTCTGGTTCCCTGAGGGCAGCGTGGGTTCGAACCCCACATTTGACAATGCATTTTAAATATTCCAAAACTACCAATTTCGTACATGCGGGAAGAACAGGTTCCACAGATACTACTAGAAACGGCAGTGACTATGGTGCTTGCCTTGCAAGTCTGATTGTCTGGCGGTCAGAAAGAATGGAAAGCTGTTAGGAGACATGGCTTTCAGCCACGAGGCCCGGATTCGATTCCTGGTAGCCGAACATCCTTTTGTTTGCTGAGTCTTATTATTCTCACGGCATTTACGATATCTTTGTGTTGTGGTTTTTGGGGTCCAAGCATCAGGCGAGCAAACGTGAACGAAAGCAGATATGTGTGTAAATGAGTGTCAGGGCAGTAATAAAGGTGGATGAGACGGTGGATCGGGTATTGGACTGCAGACGTGCCACATTGCGTAGCTCGAAAGCTGAGTAAGTTAGAGCGTCGTGCTGTGAACACAAATGCCACGTATTCGACCGCACCAAGTGCCATTTTATTTTTCTCCCCTAAAAGAGAATGCTTCCTCCAGCGAGACACTGCCAGGTAAATAACAAGCGATCTTCACAAGAAGTAAGATGTCTACACGTCGCGCGATACTGTCGCCAACGGCGATACCGCGCGTAGTGCAGCGGTTCTCGTCTGTTCACCGGCGTCAAGAATCGTTGGCCGTGGTTAGTATTTGGATGCGTTCTCGGCTGGGAACTCGACGTGCTGTTGGCGTCTTTCATTTTGCATTTTTCCTTCGGTTTCGTGGTTGCTTAGCGATAATGATGCGGTCCCACACGCTGACGCCACTCTTGCCTCTCGGTACACTAAGGGGCGAATCTGTGGCCACAATAAAATGAAAGGTTCTGTCGTGTGTTTGTCGTTTTTTGGTCTCTCCCAGTCGTTTCTCGCGCCTGCCCTCTACGTATATGCCCATTTCCAAGCGTCAGCTTTCGCGTCAGCCGAGCAATGAAAGGTTCTGTCTTGTGTTTGTCGTTTTTTGGTCTCTCCCAGTCGTTTCTCGCGCCTGCCCTCTACATATATGCCCATTTCCAAGCGTCAGCTTTCGCGTCAGCCGAGCAAAGTCGAGACAAGTCGACACATGGAGACACACGACGCTGAGAAACGAAACCGCAGACTAGCGCCTTGGCAGCACGGACTGAGACGAGGGGCGAAGGAAAACTATTCGTACCGCGACACTTCACAGTTTCGAAGATCGCGTTTCGGTACGTGGAATACCCGTAGAAGAAAAAAGTACCTTCTGTGCGGTGGCCGGGAATCGAACCCGGATCAACTGCTTGGGAAGCAACCATGCTGACCGTTACACCACCACCGCGTTGTGCTGCGTCCCACCCACGCCCTGATATATCGGCTACCCTCCTGCCATCAGAGGCCGAAGGCGATGGCGCTGTAGGCGCTCAACGCCAGAGCGGGGGTGAGCACATCTGAACGCAGTGCGTAGGTGCTGCTAGGGCGATGTAGCGTAACTAGAAGCAGAACTGACAGCCGTTGAAAAACTGCCATTTAATTTACAGCAGGGCGATAAAACAAATATCTAATGTGACGTACTTACTGATGATCCAGAGTCGATTCAGCATATGTGTGCCAATCCAGAAGTAGAAAGCACCTAAGTATCACAATATTAAGTTGGTTAGTTTGATGCTCGCCTGGAGCATATCATTAGCTTCCCCTGAGGGCGAAATGCACAGCGTAGCCGTTGCTAGGGAACGGCCTTTTCTGTCGTTTTTTGTTTTCTCTGCGCCAATGTGAATGTTGATAACTACAGTTCTGCTCGTTCCACTTACGACAGATGGCGACGGAAAACAATGGTGTAAGGCACCATATTTAAGCTGTGGTTCCCGAAAGTGAGGGTGGGGTGCAACCTCACATCTGACAACTCGTTTTAAATACTCTAAAACCAACGTATTTCCTTCACACAAGAAAAAAACACGCTAACTTCGCCGTCAGGCTCTGGAGATATGCCTAGAAACGGCGGTAGTAGACACTTTGCGCCCACACGTCAGATTGGCCGAGCGGTCTAAGGCGCCAGATTTAAGCTCTGGTTCCCTGAGGGCAGCGTGGGTTCGAACCCCACATTTGACAATGCATTTTAAATATTCCAAAACTACCAATTTCGTACATGCGGGAAGAACAGGTTCCACAGATACTACTAGAAACGGCAGTGACTATGGTGCTTGCCTTGCAAGTCTGATTGTCTGGCGGTCAGAAAGAATGGAAAGCTGTTAGGAGACATGGCTTTCAGCCACGAGGCCCGGATTCGATTCCTGGTAGCCGAACATCCTTTTGTTTGCTGAGTCTTATTATTCTCACGGCATTTACGATATCTTTGTGTTGTGGTTTTTGGGGTCCAAGCATCAGGCGAGCAAACGTGAACGAAAGCAGATATGTGTGTAAATGAGTGTCAGGGCAGTAATAAAGGTGGATGAGACGGTGGATCGGGTATTGGACTGCAGACGTGCCACATTGCGTAGCTCGAAAGCTGAGTAAGTTAGAGCGTCGTGCTGTGAACACAAATGCCACGTATTCGACCGCACCAAGTGCCATTTTATTTTTCTCCCCTAAAAGAGAATGCTTCCTCCAGCGAGACACTGCCAGGTAAATAACAAGCGATCTTCACAAGAAGTAAGATGTCTACACGTCGCGCGATACTGTCGCCAACGGCGATACCGCGCGTAGTGCAGCGGTTCTCGTCTGTTCACCGGCGTGAAGAATCGTTGGCCGTGGTTAGTATTTGGATGCGTTCTCGGCTGGGAACTCGACGTGCTGTTGGCGTCTTTCATTTTGCATTTTTCCTTCGGTTTCGTGGTTGCTTAGCGATAATGATGCGGTCCCACACGCTGACGCCACTCTTGCCTCTCGGTACACTAAGGGGCGAATCTGTGGCCACAATAAAATGAAAGGTTCTGTCTTGTGTTTGTCGTTTTTTGGTCTCTCCCAGTCGTTTCTCGCGCCTGCCCTCTACGTATATGCCCATTTCCAAGCGTCAGCTTTCGCGTCAGCCGAGCAATGAAAGGTTCTGTCTTGTGTTTGTCGTTTTTTGGTCTCTCCCAGTCGTTTCTCGCGCCTGCCCTCTACATATATGCCCATTTCCAAGCGTCAGCTTTCGCGTCAGCCGAGCAAAGTCGAGACAAGTCGACACATGGAGACACACGACGCTGAGAAACGAAACCGCAGACTAGCGCCCTGGCAGCACGGACTGAGACGAGGGGCGAAGGAAAACTATTCGTACCGCGACACTTCACAGTTTCGAAGATCGCGTTTCGGTACGTGGAATACCCGTAGAAGAAAAAAGTACCTTTTGTGCGGTGGCCGGGAATCGAACCCGGATCAACTGCTTGGGAAGCAACCATGCTGACCGTTACACCACCACCGCGTTGTGCTGCGTCCCACCCACGCCCTGATATATCGGCTACCCTCCTGCCATCAGAGGCCGAAGGCGATGGCGCTGTAGGCGCTCAACGCCAGAGCGGGGGTGAGCACATCTGAACGCAGTGCGTAGGTGCTGCTAGGGCGATGTAGCGTAACTAGAAGCAGAACTGACAGCCGTTGAAAAACTGCCATTTAATTTACAGCAGGGCGATAAAACAAATATCTAATGTGACGTACTTACTGATGATCCAGAGTCGATTCAGCATATGTGTGCCAATCCAGAAGTAGAAAGCACCTAAGTATCACAATATTAAGTTGGTTAGTTTGATGCTCGCCTGGAGCATATCATTAGCTTCCCCTGAGGGCGAAATGCACAGCGTAGCCGTTGCTAGGGAACGGCCTTTTCTGTCGTTTTTTGTTTTCTCTGCGCCAATGTGAATGTTGATAACTACAGTTCTGCTCGTTCCACTTACGACAGATGGCGACGGAAAACAATGGTGTAAGGCACCATATTTAAGCTGTGGTTCCCGAAAGTGAGGGTGGGGTGCAACCTCACATCTGACAACTCGTTTTAAATACTCTAAAACCAACGTATTTCCTTCACACAAGAAAAAAACACGCTAACTTCGCCGTCAGGCTCTGGAGATATGCCTAGAAACGGCGGTAGTAGACACTTTGCGCCCACACGTCAGATTGGCCGAGCGGTCTAAGGCGCCAGATTTAAGCTCTGGTTCCCTGAGGGCAGCGTGGGTTCGAACCCCACATTTGACAATGCATTTTAAATATTCCAAAACTACCAATTTCGTACATGCGGGAAGAACAGGTTCCACAGATACTACTAGAAACGGCAGTGACTATGGTGCTTGCCTTGCAAGTCTGATTGTCTGGCGGTCAGAAAGAATGGAAAGCTGTTAGGAGACATGGCTTTCAGCCACGAGGCCCGGATTCGATTCCTGGTAGCCGAACATCCTTTTGTTTGCTGAGTCTTATTATTCTCACGGCATTTACGATATCTTTGTGTTGTGGTTTTTGGGGTCCAAGCATCAGGCGAGCAAACGTGAACGAAAGCAGATATGTGTGTAAATGAGTGTCAGGGCAGTAATAAAGGTGGATGAGACGGTGGATCGGGTATTGGACTGCAGACGTGCCACATTGCGTAGCTCGAAAGCTGAGTAAGTTAGAGCGTCGTGCTGTGAACACAAATGCCACGTATTCGACCGCACCAAGTGCCATTTTATTTTTCTCCCCTAAAAGAGAATGCTTCCTCCAGCGAGACACTGCCAGGTAAATAACAAGCGATCTTCACAAGAAGTAAGATGTCTACACGTCGCGCGATACTGTCGCCAACGGCGATACCGCGCGTAGTGCAGCGGTTCTCGTCTGTTCACCGGCGTCAAGAATCGTTGGCCGTGGTTAGTATTTGGATGCGTTCTCGGCTGGGAACTCGACGTGCTGTTGGCGTCTTTCATTTTGCATTTTTCCTTCGGTTTCGTGGTTGCTTAGCGATAATGATGCGGTCCCACACGCTGACGCCACTCTTGCCTCTCGGTACACTAAGGGGCGAATCTGTGGCCACAATAAAATGAAAGGTTCTGTCGTGTGTTTGTCGTTTTTTGGTCTCTCCCAGTCGTTTCTCGCGCCTGCCCTCTACGTATATGCCCATTTCCAAGCGTCAGCTTTCGCGTCAGCCGAGCAATGAAAGGTTCTGTCTTGTGTTTGTCGTTTTTTGGTCTCTCCCAGTCGTTTCTCGCGCCTGCCCTCTACATATATGCCCATTTCCAAGCGTCAGCTTTCGCGTCAGCCGAGCAAAGTCGAGACAAGTCGACACATGGAGACACACGACGCTGAGAAACGAAACCGCAGACTAGCGCCCTGGCAGCACGGACTGAGACGAGGGGCGAAGGAAAACTATTCGTACCGCGACACTTCACAGTTTCGAAGATCGCGTTTCGGTACGTGGAATACCCGTAGAAGAAAAAAGTACCTTTTGTGCGGTGGCCGGGAATCGAACCCGGATCAACTGCTTGGGAAGCAACCATGCTGACCGTTACACCACCACCGCGTTGTGCTGCGTCCCACCCACGCCCTGATATATCGGCTACCCTCCTGCCATCAGAGGCCGAAGGCGATGGCGCTGTAGGCGCTCAACGCCAGAGCGGGGGTGAGCACATCTGAACGCAGTGCGTAGGTGCTGCTAGGGCGATGTAGCGTAACTAGAAGCAGAACTGACAGCCGTTGAAAAACTGCCATTTAATTTACAGCAGGGCGATAAAACAAATATCTAATGTGACGTACTTACTGATGATCCAGAGTCGATTCAGCATATGTGTGCCAATCCAGAAGTAGAAAGCACCTAAGTATCACAATATTAAGTTGGTTAGTTTGATGCTCGCCTGGAGCATATCATTAGCTTCCCCTGAGGGCGAAATGCACAGCGTAGCCGTTGCTAGGGAACGGCCTTTTCTGTCGTTTTTTGTTTTCTCTGCGCCAATGTGAATGTTGATAACTACAGTTCTGCTCGTTCCACTTACGACAGATGGCGACGGAAAACAATGGTGTAAGGCACCATATTTAAGCTGTGGTTCCCGAAAGTGAGGGTGGGGTGCAACCTCACATCTGACAACTCGTTTTAAATACTCTAAAACCAACGTATTTCCTTCACACAAGAAAAAAACACGCTAACTTCGCCGTCAGGCTCTGGAGATATGCCTAGAAACGGCGGTAGTAGACACTTTGCGCCCACACGTCAGATTGGCCGAGCGGTCTAAGGCGCCAGATTTAAGCTCTGGTTCCCTGAGGGCAGCGTGGGTTCGAACCCCACATTTGACAATGCATTTTAAATATTCCAAAACTACCAATTTCGTACATGCGGGAAGAACAGGTTCCACAGATACTACTAGAAACGGCAGTGACTATGGTGCTTGCCTTGCAAGTCTGATTGTCTGGCGGTCAGAAAGAATGGAAAGCTGTTAGGAGACATGGCTTTCAGCCACGAGGCCCGGATTCGATTCCTGGTAGCCGAACATCCTTTTGTTTGCTGAGTCTTATTATTCTCACGGCATTTACGATATCTTTGTGTTGTGGTTTTTGGGGTCCAAGCATCAGGCGAGCAAACGTGAACGAAAGCAGATATGTGTGTAAATGAGTGTCAGGGCAGTAATAAAGGTGGATGAGACGGTGGATCGGGTATTGGACTGCAGACGTGCCACATTGCGTAGCTCGAAAGCTGAGTAAGTTAGAGCGTCGTGCTGTGAACACAAATGCCACGTATTCGACCGCACCAAGTGCCATTTTATTTTTCTCCCCTAAAAGAGAATGCTTCCTCCAGCGAGACACTGCCAGGTAAATAACAAGCGATCTTCACAAGAAGTAAGATGTCTACACGTCGCGCGATACTGTCGCCAACGGCGATACCGCGCGTAGTGCAGCGGTTCTCGTCTGTTCACCGGCGTCAAGAATCGTTGGCCGTGGTTAGTATTTGGATGCGTTCTCGGCTGGGAACTCGACGTGCTGTTGGCGTCTTTCATTTTGCATTTTTCCTTCGGTTTCGTGGTTGCTTAGCGATAATGATGCGGTCCCACACGCTGACGCCACTCTTGCCTCTCGGTACACTAAGGGGCGAATCTGTGGCCACAATAAAATGAAAGGTTCTGTCGTGTGTTTGTCGTTTTTTGGTCTCTCCCAGTCGTTTCTCGCGCCTGCCCTCTACGTATATGCCCATTTCCAAGCGTCAGCTTTCGCGTCAGCCGAGCAATGAAAGGTTCTGTCTTGTGTTTGTCGTTTTTTGGTCTCTCCCAGTCGTTTCTCGCGCCTGCCCTCTACATATATGCCCATTTCCAAGCGTCAGCTTTCGCGTCAGCCGAGCAAAGTCGAGACAAGTCGACACATGGAGACACACGACGCTGAGAAACGAAACCGCAGACTAGCGCCCTGGCAGCACGGACTGAGACGAGGGGCGAAGGAAAACTATTCGTACCGCGACACTTCACAGTTTCGAAGATCGCGTTTCGGTACGTGGAATACCCGTAGAAGAAAAAAGTACCTTTTGTGCGGTGGCCGGGAATCGAACCCGGATCAACTGCTTGGGAAGCAACCATGCTGACCGTTACACCACCACCGCGTTGTGCTGCGTCCCACCCACGCCCTGATATATCGGCTACCCTCCTGCCATCAGAGGCCGAAGGCGATGGCGCTGTAGGCGCTCAACGCCAGAGCGGGGGTGAGCACATCTGAACGCAGTGCGTAGGTGCTGCTAGGGCGATGTAGCGTAACTAGAAGCAGAACTGACAGCCGTTGAAAAACTGCCATTTAATTTACAGCAGGGCGATAAAACAAATATCTAATGTGACGTACTTACTGATGATCCAGAGTCGATTCAGCATATGTGTGCCAATCCAGAAGTAGAAAGCACCTAAGTATCACAATATTAAGTTGGTTAGTTTGATGCTCGCCTGGAGCATATCATTAGCTTCCCCTGAGGGCGAAATGCACAGCGTAGCCGTTGCTAGGGAACGGCCTTTTCTGTCGTTTTTTGTTTTCTCTGCGCCAATGTGAATGTTGATAACTACAGTTCTGCTCGTTCCACTTACGACAGATGGCGACGGAAAACAATGGTGTAAGGCACCATATTTAAGCTGTGGTTCCCGAAAGTGAGGGTGGGGTGCAACCTCACATCTGACAACTCGTTTTAAATACTCTAAAACCAACGTATTTCCTTCACACAAGAAAAAAACACGCTAACTTCGCCGTCAGGCTCTGGAGATATGCCTAGAAACGGCGGTAGTAGACACTTTGCACCCACACGTCAGATTGGCCGAGCGGTCTAAGGCGCCAGATTTAAGCTCTGGTTCCCTGAGGGCAGCGTGGGTTCGAACCCCACATTTGACAATGCATTTTAAATATTCCAAAACTACCAATTTCGTACATGCGGGAAGAACAGGTTCCACAGATACTACTAGAAACGGCAGTGACTATGGTGCTTGCCTTGCAAGTCTGATTGTCTGGCGGTCAGAAAGAATGGAAAGCTGTTAGGAGACATGGCTTTCAGCCACGAGGCCCGGATTCGATTCCTGGTAGCCGAACATCCTTTTGTTTGCTGAGTCTTATTATTCTCACGGCATTTACGATATCTTTGTGTTGTGGTTTTTGGGGTCCAAGCATCAGGCGAGCAAACGTGAACGAAAGCAGATATGTGTGTAAATGAGTGTCAGGGCAGTAATAAAGGTGGATGAGACGGTGGATCGGGTATTGGACTGCAGACGTGCCACATTGCGTAGCTCGAAAGCTGAGTAAGTTAGAGCGTCGTGCTGTGAACACAAATGCCACGTATTCGACCGCACCAAGTGCCATTTTATTTTTCTCCCCTAAAAGAGAATGCTTCCTCCAGCGAGACACTGCCAGGTAAATAACAAGCGATCTTCACAAGAAGTAAGATGTCTACACGTCGCGCGATACTGTCGCCAACGGCGATACCGCGCGTAGTGCAGCGGTTCTCGTCTGTTCACCGGCGTCAAGAATCGTTGGCCGTGGTTAGTATTTGGATGCGTTCTCGGCTGGGAACTCGACGTGCTGTTGGCGTCTTTCATTTTGCATTTTTCCTTCGGTTTCGTGGTTGCTTAGCGATAATGATGCGGTCCCACACGCTGACGCCACTCTTGCCTCTCGGTACACTAAGGGGCGAATCTGTGGCCACAATAAAATGAAAGGTTCTGTCGTGTGTTTGTCGTTTTTTGGTCTCTCCCAGTCGTTTCTCGCGCCTGCCCTCTACGTATATGCCCATTTCCAAGCGTCAGCTTTCGCGTCAGCCGAGCAATGAAAGGTTCTGTCTTGTGTTTGTCGTTTTTTGGTCTCTCCCAGTCGTTTCTCGCGCCTGCCCTCTACATATATGCCCATTTCCAAGCGTCAGCTTTCGCGTCAGCCGAGCAAAGTCGAGACAAGTCGACACATGGAGACACACGACGCTGAGAAACGAAACCGCAGACTAGCGCCCTGGCAGCACGGACTGAGACGAGGGGCGAAGGAAAACTATTCGTACCGCGACACTTCACAGTTTCGAAGATCGCGTTTCGGTACGTGGAATACCCGTAGAAGAAAAAAGTACCTTTTGTGCGGTGGCCGGGAATCGAACCCGGATCAACTGCTTGGGAAGCAACCATGCTGACCGTTACACCACCACCGCGTTGTGCTGCGTCCCACCCACGCCCTGATATATCGGCTACCCTCCTGCCATCAGAGGCCGAAGGCGATGGCGCTGTAGGCGCTCAACGCCAGAGCGGGGGTGAGCACATCTGAACGCAGTGCGTAGGTGCTGCTAGGGCGATGTAGCGTAACTAGAAGCAGAACTGACAGCCGTTGAAAAACTGCCATTTAATTTACAGCAGGGCGATAAAACAAATATCTAATGTGACGTACTTACTGATGATCCAGAGTCGATTCAGCATATGTGTGCCAATCCAGAAGTAGAAAGCACCTAAGTATCACAATATTAAGTTGGTTAGTTTGATGCTCGCCTGGAGCATATCATTAGCTTCCCCTGAGGGCGAAATGCACAGCGTAGCCGTTGCTAGGGAACGGCCTTTTCTGTCGTTTTTTGTTTTCTCTGCGCCAATGTGAATGTTGATAACTACAGTTCTGCTCGTTCCACTTACGACAGATGGCGACGGAAAACAATGGTGTAAGGCACCATATTTAAGCTGTGGTTCCCGAAAGTGAGGGTGGGGTGCAACCTCACATCTGACAACTCGTTTTAAATACTCTAAAACCAACGTATTTCCTTCACACAAGAAAAAAACACGCTAACTTCGCCGTCAGGCTCTGGAGATATGCCTAGAAACGGCGGTAGTAGACACTTTGCACCCACACGTCAGATTGGCCGAGCGGTCTAAGGCGCCAGACTTAAGCTCTGGTTCCCTGAGGGCAGCGTGGGTTCGAACCCCACATTTGACAATGCATTTTAAATATTCCAAAACTACCAATTTCGTACATGCGGGAAGAACAGGTTCCACAGATACTACTAGAAACGGCAGTGACTATGGTGCTTGCCTTGCAAGTCTGATTGTCTGGCGGTCAGAAAGAATGGAAAGCTGTTAGGAGACATGGCTTTCAGCCACGAGGCCCGGATTCGATTCCTGGTAGCCGAACATCCTTTTGTTTGCTGAGTCTTATTATTCTCACGGCATTTACGATATCTTTGTGTTGTGGTTTTTGGGGTCCAAGCATCAGGCGAGCAAACGTGAACGAAAGCAGATATGTGTGTAAATGAGTGTCAGGGCAGTAATAAAGGTGGATGAGACGGTGGATCGGGTATTGGACTGCAGACGTGCCACATTGCGTAGCTCGAAAGCTGAGTAAGTTAGAGCGTCGTGCTGTGAACACAAATGCCACGTATTCGACCGCACCAAGTGCCATTTTATTTTCCTCCCCTAAAAGAGAATGCTTCCTCCAGCGAGACACTGCCAGGTAAATAACAAGCGATCTTCACAAGAAGTAAGATGTCTACACGTCGCGCGATACTGTCGCCAACGGCGATACCGCGCGTAGTGCAGCGGTTCTCGTCTGTTCACCGGCGTCAAGAATCGTTGGCCGTGGTTAGTATTTGGATGCGTTCTCGGCTGGGAACTCGACGTGCTGTTGGCGACTTTCATTTTGCATTTTTCCTTCGGTTTCGTGGTTGCTTAGCGATAATGATGCGGTCCCACACGCTGACGCCACTCTTGCCTCTCGGTACACTAAGGGGCGAATCTGTGGCCACAATAAAATGAAAGGTTCTGTCGTGTGTTTGTCGTTTTTTGGTCTCTCCCAGTCGTTTCTCGCGCCTGCCCTCTACGTATATGCCCATTTCCAAGCGTCAGCTTTCGCGTCAGCCGAGCAATGAAAGGTTCTGTCTTGTGTTTGTCGTTTTTTGGTCTCTCCCAGTCGTTTCTCGCGCCTGCCCTCTACATATATGCCCATTTCCAAGCGTCAGCTTTCGCGTCAGCCGAGCAAAGTCGAGACAAGTCGACACATGGAGACACACGACGCTGAGAAACGAAACCGCAGACTAGCGCCCTGGCAGCACGGACTGAGACGAGGGGCGAAGGAAAACTATTCGTACCGCGACACTTCACAGTTTCGAAGATCGCGTTTCGGTACGTGGAATACCCGTAGAAGAAAAAAGTACCTTTTGTGCGGTGGCCGGGAATCGAACCCGGATCAACTGCTTGGGAAGCAACCATGCTGACCGTTACACCACCACCGCGTTGTGCTGCGTCCCACCCACGCCCTGATATATCGGCTACCCTCCTGCCATCAGAGGCCGAAGGCGATGGCGCTGTAGGCGCTCAACGCCAGAGCGGGGGTGAGCACATCTGAACGCAGTGCGTAGGTGCTGCTAGGGCGATGTAGCGTAACTAGAAGCAGAACTGACAGCCGTTGAAAAACTGCCATTTAATTTACAGCAGGGCGATAAAACAAATATCTAATGTGACGTACTTACTGATGATCCAGAGTCGATTCAGCATATGTGTGCCAATCCAGAAGTAGAAAGCACCTAAGTATCACAATATTAAGTTGGTTAGTTTGATGCTCGCCTGGAGCATATCATTAGCTTCCCCTGAGGGCGAAATGCACAGCGTAGCCGTTGCTAGGGAACGGCCTTTTCTGTCGTTTTTTGTTTTCTCTGCGCCAATGTGAATGTTGATAACTACAGTTCTGCTCGTTCCACTTACGACAGATGGCGACGGAAAACAATGGTGTAAGGCACCATATTTAAGCTGTGGTTCCCGAAAGTGAGGGTGGGGTGCAACCTCACATCTGACAACTCGTTTTAAATACTCTAAAACCAACGTATTTCCTTCACACAAGAAAAAAACACGCTAACTTCGCCGTCAGGCTCTGGAGATATGCCTAGAAACGGCGGTAGTAGACACTTTGCACCCACACGTCAGATTGGCCGAGCGGTCTAAGGCGCCAGATTTAAGCTCTGGTTCCCTGAGGGCAGCGTGGGTTCGAACCCCACATTTGACAATGCATTTTAAATATTCCAAAACTACCAATTTCGTACATGCGGGAAGAACAGGTTCCACAGATACTACTAGAAACGGCAGTGACTATGGTGCTTGCCTTGCAAGTCTGATTGTCTGGCGGTCAGAAAGAATGGAAAGCTGTTAGGAGACATGGCTTTCAGCCACGAGGCCCGGATTCGATTCCTGGTAGCCGAACATCCTTTTGTTTGCTGAGTCTTATTATTCTCACGGCATTTACGATATCTTTGTGTTGTGGTTTTTGGGGTCCAAGCATCAGGCGAGCAAACGTGAACGAAAGCAGATATGTGTGTAAATGAGTGTCAGGGCAGTAATAAAGGTGGATGAGACGGTGGATCGGGTATTGGACTGCAGACGTGCCACATTGCGTAGCTCGAAAGCTGAGTAAGTTAGAGCGTCGTGCTGTGAACACAAATGCCACGTATTCGACCGCACCAAGTGCCATTTTATTTTTCTCCCCTAAAAGAGAATGCTTCCTCCAGCGAGACACTGCCAGGTAAATAACAAGCGATCTTCACAAGAAGTAAGATGTCTACACGTCGCGCGATACTGTCGCCAACGGCGATACCGCGCGTAGTGCAGCGGTTCTCGTCTGTTCACCGGCGTCAAGAATCGTTGGCCGTGGTTAGTATTTGGATGCGTTCTCGGCTGGGAACTCGACGTGCTGTTGGCGACTTTCATTTTGCATTTTTCCTTCGGTTTCGTGGTTGCTTAGCGATAATGATGCGGTCCCACACGCTGACGCCACTCTTGCCTCTCGGTACACTAAGGGGCGAATCTGTGGCCACAATAAAATGAAAGGTTCTGTCGTGTGTTTGTCGTTTTTTGGTCTCTCCCAGTCGTTTCTCGCGCCTGCCCTCTACGTATATGCCCATTTCCAAGCGTCAGCTTTCGCGTCAGCCGAGCAATGAAAGGTTCTGTCTTGTGTTTGTCGTTTTTTGGTCTCTCCCAGTCGTTTCTCGCGCCTGCCCTCTACATATATGCCCATTTCCAAGCGTCAGCTTTCGCGTCAGCCGAGCAAAGTCGAGACAAGTCGACACATGGAGACACACGACGCTGAGAAACGAAACCGCAGACTAGCGCCCTGGCAGCACGGACTGAGACGAGGGGCGAAGGAAAACTATTCGTACCGCGACACTTCACAGTTTCGAAGATCGCGTTTCGGTACGTGGAATACCCGTAGAAGAAAAAAGTACCTTTTGTGCGGTGGCCGGGAATCGAACCCGGATCAACTGCTTGGGAAGCAACCATGCTGACCGTTACACCACCACCGCGTTGTGCTGCGTCCCACCCACGCCCTGATATATCGGCTACCCTCCTGCCATCAGAGGCCGAAGGCGATGGCGCTGTAGGCGCTCAACGCCAGAGCGGGGGTGAGCACATCTGAACGCAGTGCGTAGGTGCTGCTAGGGCGATGTAGCGTAACTAGAAGCAGAACTGACAGCCGTTGAAAAACTGCCATTTAATTTACAGCAGGGCGATAAAACAAATATCTAATGTGACGTACTTACTGATGATCCAGAGTCGATTCAGCATATGTGTGCCAATCCAGAAGTAGAAAGCACCTAAGTATCACAATATTAAGTTGGTTAGTTTGATGCTCGCCTGGAGCATATCATTAGCTTCCCCTGAGGGCGAAATGCACAGCGTAGCCGTTGCTAGGGAACGGCCTTTTCTGTCGTTTTTTGTTTTCTCTGCGCCAATGTGAATGTTGATAACTACAGTTCTGCTCGTTCCACTTACGACAGATGGCGACGGAAAACAATGGTGTAAGGCACCATATTTAAGCTGTGGTTCCCGAAAGTGAGGGTGGGGTGCAACCTCACATCTGACAACTCGTTTTAAATACTCTAAAACCAACGTATTTCCTTCACACAAGAAAAAAACACGCTAACTTCGCCGTCAGGCTCTGGAGATATGCCTAGAAACGGCGGTAGTAGACACTTTGCGCCCACACGTCAGATTGGCCGAGCGGTCTAAGGCGCCAGATTTAAGCTCTGGTTCCCTGAGGGCAGCGTGGGTTCGAACCCCACATTTGACAATGCATTTTAAATATTCCAAAACTACCAATTTCGTACATGCGGGAAGAACAGGTTCCACAGATACTACTAGAAACGGCAGTGACTATGGTGCTTGCCTTGCAAGTCTGATTGTCTGGCGGTCAGAAAGAATGGAAAGCTGTTAGGAGACATGGCTTTCAGCCACGAGGCCCGGATTCGATTCCTGGTAGCCGAACATCCTTTTGTTTGCTGAGTCTTATTATTCTCACGGCATTTACGATATCTTTGTGTTGTGGTTTTTGGGGTCCAAGCATCAGGCGAGCAAACGTGAACGAAAGCAGATATGTGTGTAAATGAGTGTCAGGGCAGTAATAAAGGTGGATGAGACGGTGGATCGGGTATTGGACTGCAGACGTGCCACATTGCGTAGCTCGAAAGCTGAGTAAGTTAGAGCGTCGTGCTGTGAACACAAATGCCACGTATTCGACCGCACCAAGTGCCATTTTATTTTTCTCCCCTAAAAGAGAATGCTTCCTCCAGCGAGACACTGCCAGGTAAATAACAAGCGATCTTCACAAGAAGTAAGATGTCTACACGTCGCGCGATACTGTCGCCAACGGCGATACCGCGCGTAGTGCAGCGGTTCTCGTCTGTTCACCGGCGTCAAGAATCGTTGGCCGTGGTTAGTATTTGGATGCGTTCTCGGCTGGGAACTCGACGTGCTGTTGGCGACTTTCATTTTGCATTTTTCCTTCGGTTTCGTGGTTGCTTAGCGATAATGATGCGGTCCCACACGCTGACGCCACTCTTGCCTCTCGGTACACTAAGGGGCGAATCTGTGGCCACAATAAAATGAAAGGTTCTGTCGTGTGTTTGTCGTTTTTTGGTCTCTCCCAGTCGTTTCTCGCGCCTGCCCTCTACGTATATGCCCATTTCCAAGCGTCAGCTTTCGCGTCAGCCGAGCAATGAAAGGTTCTGTCTTGTGTTTGTCGTTTTTTGGTCTCTCCCAGTCGTTTCTCGCGCCTGCCCTCTACATATATGCCCATTTCCAAGCGTCAGCTTTCGCGTCAGCCGAGCAAAGTCGAGACAAGTCGACACATGGAGACACACGACGCTGAGAAACGAAACCGCAGACTAGCGCCCTGGCAGCACGGACTGAGACGAGGGGCGAAGGAAAACTATTCGTACCGCGACACTTCACAGTTTCGAAGATCGCGTTTCGGTACGTGGAATACCCGTAGAAGAAAAAAGTACCTTTTGTGCGGTGGCCGGGAATCGAACCCGGATCAACTGCTTGGGAAGCAACCATGCTGACCGTTACACCACCACCGCGTTGTGCTGCGTCCCACCCACGCCCTGATATATCGGCTACCCTCCTGCCATCAGAGGCCGAAGGCGATGGCGCTGTAGGCGCTCAACGCCAGAGCGGGGGTGAGCACATCTGAACGCAGTGCGTAGGTGCTGCTAGGGCGATGTAGCGTAACTAGAAGCAGAACTGACAGCCGTTGAAAAACTGCCATTTAATTTACAGCAGGGCGATAAAACAAATATCTAATGTGACGTACTTACTGATGATCCAGAGTCGATTCAGCATATGTGTGCCAATCCAGAAGTAGAAAGCACCTAAGTATCACAATATTAAGTTGGTTAGTTTGATGCTCGCCTGGAGCATATCATTAGCTTCCCCTGAGGGCGAAATGCACAGCGTAGCCGTTGCTAGGGAACGGCCTTTTCTGTCGTTTTTTGTTTTCTCTGCGCCAATGTGAATGTTGATAACTACAGTTCTGCTCGTTCCACTTACGACAGATGGCGACGGAAAACAATGGTGTAAGGCACCATATTTAAGCTGTGGTTCCCGAAAGTGAGGGTGGGGTGCAACCTCACATCTGACAACTCGTTTTAAATACTCTAAAACCAACGTATTTCCTTCACACAAGAAAAAAACACGCTAACTTCGCCGTCAGGCTCTGGAGATATGCCTAGAAACGGCGGTAGTAGACACTTTGCACCCACACGTCAGATTGGCCGAGCGGTCTAAGGCGCCAGATTTAAGCTCTGGTTCCCTGAGGGCAGCGTGGGTTCGAACCCCACATTTGACAATGCATTTTAAATATTCCAAAACTACCAATTTCGTACATGCGGGAAGAACAGGTTCCACAGATACTACTAGAAACGGCAGTGACTATGGTGCTTGCCTTGCAAGTCTGATTGTCTGGCGGTCAGAAAGAATGGAAAGCTGTTAGGAGACATGGCTTTCAGCCACGAGGCCCGGATTCGATTCCTGGTAGCCGAACATCCTTTTGTTTGCTGAGTCTTATTATTCTCACGGCATTTACGATATCTTTGTGTTGTGGTTTTTGGGGTCCAAGCATCAGGCGAGCAAACGTGAACGAAAGCAGATATGTGTGTAAATGAGTGTCAGGGCAGTAATAAAGGTGGATGAGACGGTGGATCGGGTATTGGACTGCAGACGTGCCACATTGCGTAGCTCGAAAGCTGAGTAAGTTAGAGCGTCGTGCTGTGAACACAAATGCCACGTATTCGACCGCACCAAGTGCCATTTTATTTTTCTCCCCTAAAAGAGAATGCTTCCTCCAGCGAGACACTGCCAGGTAAATAACAAGCGATCTTCACAAGAAGTAAGATGTCTACACGTCGCGCGATACTGTCGCCAACGGCGATACCGCGCGTAGTGCAGCGGTTCTCGTCTGTTCACCGGCGTCAAGAATCGTTGGCCGTGGTTAGTATTTGGATGCGTTCTCGGCTGGGAACTCGACGTGCTGTTGGCGACTTTCATTTTGCATTTTTCCTTCGGTTTCGTGGTTGCTTAGCGATAATGATGCGGTCCCACACGCTGACGCCACTCTTGCCTCTCGGTACACTAAGGGGCGAATCTGTGGCCACAATAAAATGAAAGGTTCTGTCGTGTGTTTGTCGTTTTTTGGTCTCTCCCAGTCGTTTCTCGCGCCTGCCCTCTACGTATATGCCCATTTCCAAGCGTCAGCTTTCGCGTCAGCCGAGCAATGAAAGGTTCTGTCTTGTGTTTGTCGTTTTTTGGTCTCTCCCAGTCGTTTCTCGCGCCTGCCCTCTACATATATGCCCATTTCCAAGCGTCAGCTTTCGCGTCAGCCGAGCAAAGTCGAGACAAGTCGACACATGGAGACACACGACGCTGAGAAACGAAACCGCAGACTAGCGCCCTGGCAGCACGGACTGAGACGAGGGGCGAAGGAAAACTATTCGTACCGCGACACTTCACAGTTTCGAAGATCGCGTTTCGGTACGTGGAATACCCGTAGAAGAAAAAAGTACCTTTTGTGCGGTGGCCGGGAATCGAACCCGGATCAACTGCTTGGGAAGCAACCATGCTGACCGTTACACCACCACCGCGTTGTGCTGCGTCCCACCCACGCCCTGATATATCGGCTACCCTCCTGCCATCAGAGGCCGAAGGCGATGGCGCTGTAGGCGCTCAACGCCAGAGCGGGGGTGAGCACATCTGAACGCAGTGCGTAGGTGCTGCTAGGGCGATGTAGCGTAACTAGAAGCAGAACTGACAGCCGTTGAAAAACTGCCATTTAATTTACAGCAGGGCGATAAAACAAATATCTAATGTGACGTACTTACTGATGATCCAGAGTCGATTCAGCATATGTGTGCCAATCCAGAAGTAGAAAGCACCTAAGTATCACAATATTAAGTTGGTTAGTTTGATGCTCGCCTGGAGCATATCATTAGCTTCCCCTGAGGGCGAAATGCACAGCGTAGCCGTTGCTAGGGAACGGCCTTTTCTGTCGTTTTTTGTTTTCTCTGCGCCAATGTGAATGTTGATAACTACAGTTCTGCTCGTTCCACTTACGACAGATGGCGACGGAAAACAATGGTGTAAGGCACCATATTTAAGCTGTGGTTCCCGAAAGTGAGGGTGGGGTGCAACCTCACATCTGACAACTCGTTTTAAATACTCTAAAACCAACGTATTTCCTTCACACAAGAAAAAAACACGCTAACTTCGCCGTCAGGCTCTGGAGATATGCCTAGAAACGGCGGTAGTAGACACTTTGCGCCCACACGTCAGATTGGCCGAGCGGTCTAAGGCGCCAGATTTAAGCTCTGGTTCCCTGAGGGCAGCGTGGGTTCGAACCCCACATTTGACAATGCATTTTAAATATTCCAAAACTACCAATTTCGTACATGCGGGAAGAACAGGTTCCACAGATACTACTAGAAACGGCAGTGACTATGGTGCTTGCCTTGCAAGTCTGATTGTCTGGCGGTCAGAAAGAATGGAAAGCTGTTAGGAGACATGGCTTTCAGCCACGAGGCCCGGATTCGATTCCTGGTAGCCGAACATCCTTTTGTTTGCTGAGTCTTATTATTCTCACGGCATTTACGATATCTTTGTGTTGTGGTTTTTGGGGTCCAAGCATCAGGCGAGCAAACGTGAACGAAAGCAGATATGTGTGTAAATGAGTGTCAGGGCAGTAATAAAGGTGGATGAGACGGTGGATCGGGTATTGGACTGCAGACGTGCCACATTGCGTAGCTCGAAAGCTGAGTAAGTTAGAGCGTCGTGCTGTGAACACAAATGCCACGTATTCGACCGCACCAAGTGCCATTTTATTTTTCTCCCCTAAAAGAGAATGCTTCCTCCAGCGAGACACTGCCAGGTAAATAACAAGCGATCTTCACAAGAAGTAAGATGTCTACACGTCGCGCGATACTGTCGCCAACGGCGATACCGCGCGTAGTGCAGCGGTTCTCGTCTGTTCACCGGCGTCAAGAATCGTTGGCCGTGGTTAGTATTTGGATGCGTTCTCGGCTGGGAACTCGACGTGCTGTTGGCGACTTTCATTTTGCATTTTTCCTTCGGTTTCGTGGTTGCTTAGCGATAATGATGCGGTCCCACACGCTGACGCCACTCTTGCCTCTCGGTACACTAAGGGGCGAATCTGTGGCCACAATAAAATGAAAGGTTCTGTCGTGTGTTTGTCGTTTTTTGGTCTCTCCCAGTCGTTTCTCGCGCCTGCCCTCTACGTATATGCCCATTTCCAAGCGTCAGCTTTCGCGTCAGCCGAGCAATGAAAGGTTCTGTCTTGTGTTTGTCGTTTTTTGGTCTCTCCCAGTCGTTTCTCGCGCCTGCCCTCTACATATATGCCCATTTCCAAGCGTCAGCTTTCGCGTCAGCCGAGCAAAGTCGAGACAAGTCGACACATGGAGACACACGACGCTGAGAAACGAAACCGCAGACTAGCGCCCTGGCAGCACGGACTGAGACGAGGGGCGAAGGAAAACTATTCGTACCGCGACACTTCACAGTTTCGAAGATCGCGTTTCGGTACGTGGAATACCCGTAGAAGAAAAAAGTACCTTTTGTGCGGTGGCCGGGAATCGAACCCGGATCAACTGCTTGGGAAGCAACCATGCTGACCGTTACATCACCACCGCGTTGTGCTGCGTCCCACCCACGCCCTGATATATCGGCTACCCTCCTGCCATCAGAGGCCGAAGGCGATGGCGCTGTAGGCGCTCAACGCCAGAGCGGGGGTGAGCACATCTGAACGCAGTGCGTAGGTGCTGCTAGGGCGATGTAGCGTAACTAGAAGCAGAACTGACAGCCGTTGAAAAACTGCCATTTAATTTACAGCAGGGCGATAAAACAAATATCTAATGTGACGTACTTACTGATGATCCAGAGTCGATTCAGCATATGTGTGCCAATCCAGAAGTAGAAAGCACCTAAGTATCACAATATTAAGTTGGTTAGTTTGATGCTCGCCTGGAGCATATCATTAGCTTCCCCTGAGGGCGAAATGCACAGCGTAGCCGTTGCTAGGGAACGGCCTTTTCTGTCGTTTTTTGTTTTCTCTGCGTCAATGTGAATGTTGATAACTACAGTTCTGCTCGTTCCACTTACGACAGATGGCGACGGAAAACAATGGTGTAAGGCACCATATTTAAGCTGTGGTTCCCGAAAGTGAGGGTGGGGTGCAACCTCACATCTGACAACTCGTTTTAAATACTCTAAAACCAACGTATTTCCTTCACACAAGAAAAAAACACGCTAACTTCGCCGTCAGGCTCTGGAGATATGCCTAGAAACGGCGGTAGTAGACACTTTGCGCCCACACGTCAGATTGGCCGAGCGGTCTAAGGCGCCAGATTTAAGCTCTGGTTCCCTGAGGGCAGCGTGGGTTCGAACCCCACATTTGACAATGCATTTTAAATATTCCAAAACTACCAATTTCGTACATGCGGGAAGAACAGGTTCCACAGATACTACTAGAAACGGCAGTGACTATGGTGCTTGCCTTGCAAGTCTGATTGTCTGGCGGTCAGAAAGAATGGAAAGCTGTTAGGAGACATGGCTTTCAGCCACGAGGCCCGGATTCGATTCCTGGTAGCCGAACATCCTTTTGTTTGCTGAGTCTTATTATTCTCACGGCATTTACGATATCTTTGTGTTGTGGTTTTTGGGGTCCAAGCATCAGGCGAGCAAACGTGAACGAAAGCAGATATGTGTGTAAATGAGTGTCAGGGCAGTAATAAAGGTGGATGAGACGGTGGATCGGGTATTGGACTGCAGACGTGCCACATTGCGTAGCTCGAAAGCTGAGTAAGTTAGAGCGTCGTGCTGTGAACACAAATGCCACGTATTCGACCGCACCAAGTGCCATTTTATTTTTCTCCCCTAAAAGAGAATGCTTCCTCCAGCGAGACACTGCCAGGTAAATAACAAGCGATCTTCACAAGAAGTAAGATGTCTACACGTCGCGCGATACTGTCGCCAACGGCGATACCGCGCGTAGTGCAGCGGTTCTCGTCTGTTCACCGGCGTCAAGAATCGTTGGCCGTGGTTAGTATTTGGATGCGTTCTCGGCTGGGAACTCGACGTGCTGTTGGCGTCTTTCATTTTGCATTTTTCCTTCGGTTTCGTGGTTGCTTAGCGATAATGATGCGGTCCCACACGCTGACGCCACTCTTGCCTCTCGGTACACTAAGGGGCGAATCTGTGGCCACAATAAAATGAAAGGTTCTGTCGTGTGTTTGTCGTTTTTTGGTCTCTCCCAGTCGTTTCTCGCGCCTGCCCTCTACGTATATGCCCATTTCCAAGCGTCAGCTTTCGCGTCAGCCGAGCAATGAAAGGTTCTGTCTTGTGTTTGTCGTTTTTTGGTCTCTCCCAGTCGTTTCTCGCGCCTGCCCTCTACATATATGCCCATTTCCAAGCGTCAGCTTTCGCGTCAGCCGAGCAAAGTCGAGACAAGTCGACACATGGAGACACACGACGCTGAGAAACGAAACCGCAGACTAGCGCCCTGGCAGCACGGACTGAGACGAGGGGCGAAGGAAAACTATTCGTACCGCGACACTTCACAGTTTCGAAGATCGCGTTTCGGTACGTGGAATACCCGTAGAAGAAAAAAGTACCTTTTGTGCGGTGGCCGGGAATCGAACCCGGATCAACTGCTTGGGAAGCAACCATGCTGACCGTTACATCACCACCGCGTTGTGCTGCGTCCCACCCACGCCCTGATATATCGGCTACCCTCCTGCCATCAGAGGCCGAAGGCGATGGCGCTGTAGGCGCTCAACGCCAGAGCGGGGGTGAGCACATCTGAACGCAGTGCGTAGGTGCTGCTAGGGCGATGTAGCGTAACTAGAAGCAGAACTGACAGCCGTTGAAAAACTGCCATTTAATTTACAGCAGGGCGATAAAACAAATATCTAATGTGACGTACTTACTGATGATCCAGAGTCGATTCAGCATATGTGTGCCAATCCAGAAGTAGAAAGCACCTAAGTATCACAATATTAAGTTGGTTAGTTTGATGCTCGCCTGGAGCATATCATTAGCTTCCCCTGAGGGCGAAATGCACAGCGTAGCCGTTGCTAGGGAACGGCCTTTTCTGTCGTTTTTTGTTTTCTCTGCGTCAATGTGAATGTTGATAACTACAGTTCTGCTCGTTCCACTTACGACAGATGGCGACGGAAAACAATGGTGTAAGGCACCATATTTAAGCTGTGGTTCCCGAAAGTGAGGGTGGGGTGCAACCTCACATCTGACAACTCGTTTTAAATACTCTAAAACCAACGTATTTCCTTCACACAAGAAAAAAACACGCTAACTTCGCCGTCAGGCTCTGGAGATATGCCTAGAAACGGCGGTAGTAGACACTTTGCGCCCACACGTCAGATTGGCCGAGCGGTCTAAGGCGCCAGATTTAAGCTCTGGTTCCCTGAGGGCAGCGTGGGTTCGAACCCCACATTTGACAATGCATTTTAAATATTCCAAAACTACCAATTTCGTACATGCGGGAAGAACAGGTTCCACAGATACTACTAGAAACGGCAGTGACTATGGTGCTTGCCTTGCAAGTCTGATTGTCTGGCGGTCAGAAAGAATGGAAAGCTGTTAGGAGACATGGCTTTCAGCCACGAGGCCCGGATTCGATTCCTGGTAGCCGAACATCCTTTTGTTTGCTGAGTCTTATTATTCTCACGGCATTTACGATATCTTTGTGTTGTGGTTTTTGGGGTCCAAGCATCAGGCGAGCAAACGTGAACGAAAGCAGATATGTGTGTAAATGAGTGTCAGGGCAGTAATAAAGGTGGATGAGACGGTGGATCGGGTATTGGACTGCAGACGTGCCACATTGCGTAGCTCGAAAGCTGAGTAAGTTAGAGCGTCGTGCTGTGAACACAAATGCCACGTATTCGACCGCACCAAGTGCCATTTTATTTTTCTCCCCTAAAAGAGAATGCTTCCTCCAGCGAGACACTGCCAGGTAAATAACAAGCGATCTTCACAAGAAGTAAGATGTCTACACGTCGCGCGATACTGTCGCCAACGGCGATACCGCGCGTAGTGCAGCGGTTCTCGTCTGTTCACCGGCGTCAAGAATCGTTGGCCGTGGTTAGTATTTGGATGCGTTCTCGGCTGGGAACTCGACGTGCTGTTGGCGTCTTTCATTTTGCATTTTTCCTTCGGTTTCGTGGTTGCTTAGCGATAATGATGCGGTCCCACACGCTGACGCCACTCTTGCCTCTCGGTACACTAAGGGGCGAATCTGTGGCCACAATAAAATGAAAGGTTCTGTCGTGTGTTTGTCGTTTTTTGGTCTCTCCCAGTCGTTTCTCGCGCCTGCCCTCTACGTATATGCCCATTTCCAAGCGTCAGCTTTCGCGTCAGCCGAGCAATGAAAGGTTCTGTCTTGTGTTTGTCGTTTTTTGGTCTCTCCCAGTCGTTTCTCGCGCCTGCCCTCTACATATATGCCCATTTCCAAGCGTCAGCTTTCGCGTCAGCCGAGCAAAGTCGAGACAAGTCGACACATGGAGACACACGACGCTGAGAAACGAAACCGCAGACTAGCGCCCTGGCAGCACGGACTGAGACGAGGGGCGAAGGAAAACTATTCGTACCGCGACACTTCACAGTTTCGAAGATCGCGTTTCGGTACGTGGAATACCCGTAGAAGAAAAAAGTACCTTTTGTGCGGTGGCCGGGAATCGAACCCGGATCAACTGCTTGGGAAGCAACCATGCTGACCGTTACACCACCACCGCGTTGTGCTGCGTCCCACCCACGCCCTGATATATCGGCTACCCTCCTGCCATCAGAGGCCGAAGGCGATGGCGCTGTAGGCGCTCAACGCCAGAGCGGGGGTGAGCACATCTGAACGCAGTGCGTAGGTGCTGCTAGGGCGATGTAGCGTAACTAGAAGCAGAACTGACAGCCGTTGAAAAACTGCCATTTAATTTACAGCAGGGCGATAAAACAAATATCTAATGTGACGTACTTACTGATGATCCAGAGTCGATTCAGCATATGTGTGCCAATCCAGAAGTAGAAAGCACCTAAGTATCACAATATTAAGTTGGTTAGTTTGATGCTCGCCTGGAGCATATCATTAGCTTCCCCTGAGGGCGAAATGCACAGCGTAGCCGTTGCTAGGGAACGGCCTTTTCTGTCGTTTTTTGTTTTCTCTGCGCCAATGTGAATGTTGATAACTACAGTTCTGCTCGTTCCACTTACGACAGATGGCGACGGAAAACAATGGTGTAAGGCACCATATTTAAGCTGTGGTTCCCGAAAGTGAGGGTGGGGTGCAACCTCACATCTGACAACTCGTTTTAAATACTCTAAAACCAACGTATTTCCTTCACACAAGAAAAAAACACGCTAACTTCGCCGTCAGGCTCTGGAGATATGCCTAGAAACGGCGGTAGTAGACACTTTGCGCCCACACGTCAGATTGGCCGAGCGGTCTAAGGCGCCAGATTTAAGCTCTGGTTCCCTGAGGGCAGCGTGGGTTCGAACCCCACATTTGACAATGCATTTTAAATATTCCAAAACTACCAATTTCGTACATGCGGGAAGAACAGGTTCCACAGATACTACTAGAAACGGCAGTGACTATGGTGCTTGCCTTGCAAGTCTGATTGTCTGGCGGTCAGAAAGAATGGAAAGCTGTTAGGAGACATGGCTTTCAGCCACGAGGCCCGGATTCGATTCCTGGTAGCCGAACATCCTTTTGTTTGCTGAGTCTTATTATTCTCACGGCATTTACGATATCTTTGTGTTGTGGTTTTTGGGGTCCAAGCATCAGGCGAGCAAACGTGAACGAAAGCAGATATGTGTGTAAATGAGTGTCAGGGCAGTAATAAAGGTGGATGAGACGGTGGATCGGGTATTGGACTGCAGACGTGCCACATTGCGTAGCTCGAAAGCTGAGTAAGTTAGAGCGTCGTGCTGTGAACACAAATGCCACGTATTCGACCGCACCAAGTGCCATTTTATTTTTCTCCCCTAAAAGAGAATGCTTCCTCCAGCGAGACACTGCCAGGTAAATAACAAGCGATCTTCACAAGAAGTAAGATGTCTACACGTCGCGCGATACTGTCGCCAACGGCGATACCGCGCGTAGTGCAGCGGTTCTCGTCTGTTCACCGGCGTCAAGAATCGTTGGCCGTGGTTAGTATTTGGATGCGTTCTCGGCTGGGAACTCGACGTGCTGTTGGCGACTTTCATTTTGCATTTTTCCTTCGGTTTCGTGGTTGCTTAGCGATAATGATGCGGTCCCACACGCTGACGCCACTCTTGCCTCTCGGTACACTAAGGGGCGAATCTGTGGCCACAATAAAATGAAAGGTTCTGTCGTGTGTTTGTCGTTTTTTGGTCTCTCCCAGTCGTTTCTCGCGCCTGCCCTCTACGTATATGCCCATTTCCAAGCGTCAGCTTTCGCGTCAGCCGAGCAATGAAAGGTTCTGTCTTGTGTTTGTCGTTTTTTGGTCTCTCCCAGTCGTTTCTCGCGCCTGCCCTCTACATATATGCCCATTTCCAAGCGTCAGCTTTCGCGTCAGCCGAGCAAAGTCGAGACAAGTCGACACATGGAGACACACGACGCTGAGAAACGAAACCGCAGACTAGCGCCCTGGCAGCACGGACTGAGACGAGGGGCGAAGGAAAACTATTCGTACCGCGACACTTCACAGTTTCGAAGATCGCGTTTCGGTACGTGGAATACCCGTAGAAGAAAAAAGTACCTTTTGTGCGGTGGCCGGGAATCGAACCCGGATCAACTGCTTGGGAAGCAACCATGCTGACCGTTACATCACCACCGCGTTGTGCTGCGTCCCACCCACGCCCTGATATATCGGCTACCCTCCTGCCATCAGAGGCCGAAGGCGATGGCGCTGTAGGCGCTCAACGCCAGAGCGGGGGTGAGCACATCTGAACGCAGTGCGTAGGTGCTGCTAGGGCGATGTAGCGTAACTAGAAGCAGAACTGACAGCCGTTGAAAAACTGCCATTTAATTTACAGCAGGGCGATAAAACAAATATCTAATGTGACGTACTTACTGATGATCCAGAGTCGATTCAGCATATGTGTGCCAATCCAGAAGTAGAAAGCACCTAAGTATCACAATATTAAGTTGGTTAGTTTGATGCTCGCCTGGAGCATATCATTAGCTTCCCCTGAGGGCGAAATGCACAGCGTAGCCGTTGCTAGGGAACGGCCTTTTCTGTCGTTTTTTGTTTTCTCTGCGTCAATGTGAATGTTGATAACTACAGTTCTGCTCGTTCCACTTACGACAGATGGCGACGGAAAACAATGGTGTAAGGCACCATATTTAAGCTGTGGTTCCCGAAAGTGAGGGTGGGGTGCAACCTCACATCTGACAACTCGTTTTAAATACTCTAAAACCAACGTATTTCCTTCACACAAGAAAAAAACACGCTAACTTCGCCGTCAGGCTCTGGAGATATGCCTAGAAACGGCGGTAGTAGACACTTTGCGCCCACACGTCAGATTGGCCGAGCGGTCTAAGGCGCCAGATTTAAGCTCTGGTTCCCTGAGGGCAGCGTGGGTTCGAACCCCACATTTGACAATGCATTTTAAATATTCCAAAACTACCAATTTCGTACATGCGGGAAGAACAGGTTCCACAGATACTACTAGAAACGGCAGTGACTATGGTGCTTGCCTTGCAAGTCTGATTGTCTGGCGGTCAGAAAGAATGGAAAGCTGTTAGGAGACATGGCTTTCAGCCACGAGGCCCGGATTCGATTCCTGGTAGCCGAACATCCTTTTGTTTGCTGAGTCTTATTATTCTCACGGCATTTACGATATCTTTGTGTTGTGGTTTTTGGGGTCCAAGCATCAGGCGAGCAAACGTGAACGAAAGCAGATATGTGTGTAAATGAGTGTCAGGGCAGTAATAAAGGTGGATGAGACGGTGGATCGGGTATTGGACTGCAGACGTGCCACATTGCGTAGCTCGAAAGCTGAGTAAGTTAGAGCGTCGTGCTGTGAACACAAATGCCACGTATTCGACCGCACCAAGTGCCATTTTATTTTTCTCCCCTAAAAGAGAATGCTTCCTCCAGCGAGACACTGCCAGGTAAATAACAAGCGATCTTCACAAGAAGTAAGATGTCTACACGTCGCGCGATACTGTCGCCAACGGCGATACCGCGCGTAGTGCAGCGGTTCTCGTCTGTTCACCGGCGTCAAGAATCGTTGGCCGTGGTTAGTATTTGGATGCGTTCTCGGCTGGGAACTCGACGTGCTGTTGGCGTCTTTCATTTTGCATTTTTCCTTCGGTTTCGTGGTTGCTTAGCGATAATGATGCGGTCCCACACGCTGACGCCACTCTTGCCTCTCGGTACACTAAGGGGCGAATCTGTGGCCACAATAAAATGAAAGGTTCTGTCGTGTGTTTGTCGTTTTTTGGTCTCTCCCAGTCGTTTCTCGCGCCTGCCCTCTACGTATATGCCCATTTCCAAGCGTCAGCTTTCGCGTCAGCCGAGCAATGAAAGGTTCTGTCTTGTGTTTGTCGTTTTTTGGTCTCTCCCAGTCGTTTCTCGCGCCTGCCCTCTACATATATGCCCATTTCCAAGCGTCAGCTTTCGCGTCAGCCGAGCAAAGTCGAGACAAGTCGACACATGGAGACACACGACGCTGAGAAACGAAACCGCAGACTAGCGCCCTGGCAGCACGGACTGAGACGAGGGGCGAAGGAAAACTATTCGTACCGCGACACTTCACAGTTTCGAAGATCGCGTTTCGGTACGTGGAATACCCGTAGAAGAAAAAAGTACCTTTTGTGCGGTGGCCGGGAATCGAACCCGGATCAACTGCTTGGGAAGCAACCATGCTGACCGTTACACCACCACCGCGTTGTGCTGCGTCCCACCCACGCCCTGATATATCGGCTACCCTCCTGCCATCAGAGGCCGAAGGCGATGGCGCTGTAGGCGCTCAACGCCAGAGCGGGGGTGAGCACATCTGAACGCAGTGCGTAGGTGCTGCTAGGGCGATGTAGCGTAACTAGAAGCAGAACTGACAGCCGTTGAAAAACTGCCATTTAATTTACAGCAGGGCGATAAAACAAATATCTAATGTGACGTACTTACTGATGATCCAGAGTCGATTCAGCATATGTGTGCCAATCCAGAAGTAGAAAGCACCTAAGTATCACAATATTAAGTTGGTTAGTTTGATGCTCGCCTGGAGCATATCATTAGCTTCCCCTGAGGGCGAAATGCACAGCGTAGCCGTTGCTAGGGAACGGCCTTTTCTGTCGTTTTTTGTTTTCTCTGCGCCAATGTGAATGTTGATAACTACAGTTCTGCTCGTTCCACTTACGACAGATGGCGACGGAAAACAATGGTGTAAGGCACCATATTTAAGCTGTGGTTCCCGAAAGTGAGGGTGGGGTGCAACCTCACATCTGACAACTCGTTTTAAATACTCTAAAACCAACGTATTTCCTTCACACAAGAAAAAAACACGCTAACTTCGCCGTCAGGCTCTGGAGATATGCCTAGAAACGGCGGTAGTAGACACTTTGCGCCCACACGTCAGATTGGCCGAGCGGTCTAAGGCGCCAGATTTAAGCTCTGGTTCCCTGAGGGCAGCGTGGGTTCGAACCCCACATTTGACAATTCATTTTAAATATTCCAAAACTACCAATTTCGTACATGCGGGAAGAACAGGTTCCACAGATACTACTAGAAACGGCAGTGACTATGGTGCTTGCCTTGCAAGTCTGATTGTCTGGCGGTCAGAAAGAATGGAAAGCTGTTAGGAGACATGGCTTTCAGCCACGAGGCCCGGATTCGATTCCTGGTAGCCGAACATCCTTTTGTTTGCTGAGTCTTATTATTCTCACGGCATTTACGATATCTTTGTGTTGTGGTTTTTGGGGTCCAAGCATCAGGCGAGCAAACGTGAACGAAAGCAGATATGTGTGTAAATGAGTGTCAGGGCAGTAATAAAGGTGGATGAGACGGTGGATCGGGTATTGGACTGCAGACGTGCCACATTGCGTAGCTCGAAAGCTGAGTAAGTTAGAGCGTCGTGCTGTGAACACAAATGCCACGTATTCGACCGCACCAAGTGCCATTTTATTTTTCTCCCCTAAAAGAGAATGCTTCCTCCAGCGAGACACTGCCAGGTAAATAACAAGCGATCTTCACAAGAAGTAAGATGTCTACACGTCGCGCGATACTGTCGCCAACGGCGATACCGCGCGTAGTGCAGCGGTTCTCGTCTGTTCACCGGCGTCAAGAATCGTTGGCCGTGGTTAGTATTTGGATGCGTTCTCGGCTGGGAACTCGACGTGCTGTTGGCGTCTTTCATTTTGCATTTTTCCTTCGGTTTCGTGGTTGCTTAGCGATAATGATGCGGTCCCACACGCTGACGCCACTCTTGCCTCTCGGTACACTAAGGGGCGAATCTGTGGCCACAATAAAATGAAAGGTTCTGTCGTGTGTTTGTCGTTTTTTGGTCTCTCCCAGTCGTTTCTCGCGCCTGCCCTCTACGTATATGCCCATTTCCAAGCGTCAGCTTTCGCGTCAGCCGAGCAATGAAAGGTTCTGTCTTGTGTTTGTCGTTTTTTGGTCTCTCCCAGTCGTTTCTCGCGCCTGCCCTCTACATATATGCCCATTTCCAAGCGTCAGCTTTCGCGTCAGCCGAGCAAAGTCGAGACAAGTCGACACATGGAGACACACGACGCTGAGAAACGAAACCGCAGACTAGCGCCTTGGCAGCACGGACTGAGACGAGGGGCGAAGGAAAACTATTCGTACCGCGACACTTCACAGTTTCGAAGATCGCGTTTCGGTACGTGGAATACCCGTAGAAGAAAAAAGTACCTTTTGTGCGGTGGCCGGGAATCGAACCCGGATCAACTGCTTGGGAAGCAACCATGCTGACCGTTACACCACCACCGCGTTGTGCTGCGTCCCACCCACGCCCTGATATATCGGCTACCCTCCTGCCATCAGAGGCCGAAGGCGATGGCGCTGTAGGCGCTCAACGCCAGAGCGGGGGTGAGCACATCTGAACGCAGTGCGTAGGTGCTGCTAGGGCGATGTAGCGTAACTAGAAGCAGAACTGACAGCCGTTGAAAAACTGCCATTTAATTTACAGCAGGGCGATAAAACAAATATCTAATGTGACGTACTTACTGATGATCCAGAGTCGATTCAGCATATGTGTGCCAATCCAGAAGTAGAAAGCACCTAAGTATCACAATATTAAGTTGGTTAGTTTGATGCTCGCCTGGAGCATATCATTAGCTTCCCCTGAGGGCGAAATGCACAGCGTAGCCGTTGCTAGGGAACGGCCTTTTCTGTCGTTTTTTGTTTTCTCTGCGCCAATGTGAATGTTGATAACTACAGTTCTGCTCGTTCCACTTACGACAGATGGCGACGGAAAACAATGGTGTAAGGCACCATATTTAAGCTGTGGTTCCCGAAAGTGAGGGTGGGGTGCAACCTCACATCTGACAACTCGTTTTAAATACTCTAAAACCAACGTATTTCCTTCACACAAGAAAAAAACACGCTAACTTCGCCGTCAGGCTCTGGAGATATGCCTAGAAACGGCGGTAGTAGACACTTTGCAACCACACGTCAGATTGGCCGAGCGGTCTAAGGCGCCAGATTTAAGCTCTGGTTCCCTGAGGGCAGCGTGGGTTCGAACCCCACATTTGACAATGCATTTTAAATATTCCAAAACTACCAATTTCGTACATGCGGGAAGAACAGGTTCCACAGATACTACTAGAAACGGCAGTGACTATGGTGCTTGCCTTGCAAGTCTGATTGTCTGGCGGTCAGAAAGAATGGAAAGCTGTTAGGAGACATGGCTTTCAGCCACGAGGCCCGGATTCGATTCCTGGTAGCCGAACATCCTTTTGTTTGCTGAGTCTTATTATTCTCACGGCATTTACGATATCTTTGTGTTGTGGTTTTTGGGGTCCAAGCATCAGGCGAGCAAACGTGAACGAAAGCAGATATGTGTGTAAATGAGTGTCAGGGCAGTAATAAAGGTGGATGAGACGGTGGATCGGGTATTGGACTGCAGACGTGCCACATTGCGTAGCTCGAAAGCTGAGTAAGTTAGAGCGTCGTGCTGTGAACACAAATGCCACGTATTCGACCGCACCAAGTGCCATTTTATTTTTCTCCCCTAAAAGGGAATGCTTCCTCCAGCGAGACACTGCCAGGTAAATAACAAGCGATCTTCACAAGAAGTAAGATGTCTACACGTCGCGCGATACTGTCGCCAACGGCGATACCGCGCGTAGTGCAGCGGTTCTCGTCTGTTCACCGGCGTCAAGAATCGTTGGCCGTGGTTAGTATTTGGATGCGTTCTCGGCTGGGAACTCGACGTGCTGTTGGCGACTTTCATTTTGCATTTTTCCTTCGGTTTCGTGGTTGCTTAGCGATAATGATGCGGTCCCACACGCTGACGCCACTCTTGCCTCTCGGTACACTAAGGGGCGAATCTGTGGCCACAATAAAATGAAAGGTTCTGTCGTGTGTTTGTCGTTTTTTGGTCTCTCCCAGTCGTTTCTCGCGCCTGCCCTCTACGTATATGCCCATTTCCAAGCGTCAGCTTTCGCGTCAGCCGAGCAATGAAAGGTTCTGTCTTGTGTTTGTCGTTTTTTGGTCTCTCCCAGTCGTTTCTCGCGCCTGCCCTCTACATATATGCCCATTTCCAAGCGTCAGCTTTCGCGTCAGCCGAGCAAAGTCGAGACAAGTCGACACATGGAGACACACGACGCTGAGAAACGAAACCGCAGACTAGCGCCCTGGCAGCACGGACTGAGACGAGGGGCGAAGGAAAACTATTCGTACCGCGACACTTCACAGTTTCGAAGATCGCGTTTCGGTACGTGGAATACCCGTAGAAGAAAAAAGTACCTTTTGTGCGGTGGCCGGGAATCGAACCCGGATCAACTGCTTGGGAAGCAACCATGCTGACCGTTACACCACCACCGCGTTGTGCTGCGTCCCACCCACGCCCTGATATATCGGCTACCCTCCTGCCATCAGAGGCCGAAGGCGATGGCGCTGTAGGCGCTCAACGCCAGAGCGGGGGTGAGCACATCTGAACGCAGTGCGTAGGTGCTGCTAGGGCGATGTAGCGTAACTAGAAGCAGAACTGACAGCCGTTGAAAAACTGCCATTTAATTTACAGCAGGGCGATAAAACAAATATCTAATGTGACGTACTTACTGATGATCCAGAGTCGATTCAGCATATGTGTGCCAATCCAGAAGTAGAAAGCACCTAAGTATCACAATATTAAGTTGGTTAGTTTGATGCTCGCCTGGAGCATATCATTAGCTTCCCCTGAGGGCGAAATGCACAGCGTAGCCGTTGCTAGGGAACGGCCTTTTCTGTCGTTTTTTGTTTTCTCTGCGCCAATGTGAATGTTGATAACTACAGTTCTGCTCGTTCCACTTACGACAGATGGCGACGGAAAACAATGGTGTAAGGCACCATATTTAAGCTGTGGTTCCCGAAAGTGAGGGTGGGGTGCAACCTCACATCTGACAACTCGTTTTAAATACTCTAAAACCAACGTATTTCCTTCACACAAGAAAAAAACACGCTAACTTCGCCGTCAGGCTCTGGAGATATGCCTAGAAACGGCGGTAGTAGACACTTTGCGCCCACACGTCAGATTGGCCGAGCGGTCTAAGGCGCCAGATTTAAGCTCTGGTTCCCTGAGGGCAGCGTGGGTTCGAACCCCACATTTGACAATTCATTTTAAATATTCCAAAACTACCAATTTCGTACATGCGGGAAGAACAGGTTCCACAGATACTACTAGAAACGGCAGTGACTATGGTGCTTGCCTTGCAAGTCTGATTGTCTGGCGGTCAGAAAGAATGGAAAGCTGTTAGGAGACATGGCTTTCAGCCACGAGGCCCGGATTCGATTCCTGGTAGCCGAACATCCTTTTGTTTGCTGAGTCTTATTATTCTCACGGCATTTACGATATCTTTGTGTTGTGGTTTTTGGGGTCCAAGCATCAGGCGAGCAAACGTGAACGAAAGCAGATATGTGTGTAAATGAGTGTCAGGGCAGTAATAAAGGTGGATGAGACGGTGGATCGGGTATTGGACTGCAGACGTGCCACATTGCGTAGCTCGAAAGCTGAGTAAGTTAGAGCGTCGTGCTGTGAACACAAATGCCACGTATTCGACCGCACCAAGTGCCATTTTATTTTTCTCCCCTAAAAGAGAATGCTTCCTCCAGCGAGACACTGCCAGGTAAATAACAAGCGATCTTCACAAGAAGTAAGATGTCTACACGTCGCGCGATACTGTCGCCAACGGCGATACCGCGCGTAGTGCAGCGGTTCTCGTCTGTTCACCGGCGTCAAGAATCGTTGGCCGTGGTTAGTATTTGGATGCGTTCTCGGCTGGGAACTCGACGTGCTGTTGGCGTCTTTCATTTTGCATTTTTCCTTCGGTTTCGTGGTTGCTTAGCGATAATGATGCGGTCCCACACGCTGACGCCACTCTTGCCTCTCGGTACACTAAGGGGCGAATCTGTGGCCACAATAAAATGAAAGGTTCTGTCGTGTGTCTGTCGTTTTTTGGTCTCTCCCAGTCGTTTCTCGCGCCTGCCCTCTACGTATATGCCCATTTCCAAGCGTCAGCTTTCGCGTCAGCCGAGCAATGAAAGGTTCTGTCTTGTGTTTGTCGTTTTTTGGTCTCTCCCAGTCGTTTCTCGCGCCTGCCCTCTACATATATGCCCATTTCCAAGCGTCAGCTTTCGCGTCAGCCGAGCAAAGTCGAGACAAGTCGACACATGGAGACACACGACGCTGAGAAACGAAACCGCAGACTAGCGCCTTGGCAGCACGGACTGAGACGAGGGGCGAAGGAAAACTATTCGTACCGCGACACTTCACAGTTTCGAAGATCGCGTTTCGGTACGTGGAATACCCGTAGAAGAAAAAAGTACCTTTTGTGCGGTGGCCGGGAATCGAACCCGGATCAACTGCTTGGGAAGCAACCATGCTGACCGTTACACCACCACCGCGTTGTGCTGCGTCCCACCCACGCCCTGATATATCGGCTACCCTCCTGCCATCAGAGGCCGAAGGCGATGGCGCTGTAGGCGCTCAACGCCAGAGCGGGGGTGAGCACATCTGAACGCAGTGCGTAGGTGCTGCTAGGGCGATGTAGCGTAACTAGAAGCAGAACTGACAGCCGTTGAAAAACTGCCATTTAATTTACAGCAGGGCGATAAAACAAATATCTAATGTGACGTACTTACTGATGATCCAGAGTCGATTCAGCATATGTGTGCCAATCCAGAAGTAGAAAGCACCTAAGTATCACAATATTAAGTTGGTTAGTTTGATGCTCGCCTGGAGCATATCATTAGCTTCCCCTGAGGGCGAAATGCACAGCGTAGCCGTTGCTAGGGAACGGCCTTTTCTGTCGTTTTTTGTTTTCTCTGCGCCAATGTGAATGTTGATAACTACAGTTCTGCTCGTTCCACTTACGACAGATGGCGACGGAAAACAATGGTGTAAGGCACCATATTTAAGCTGTGGTTCCCGAAAGTGAGGGTGGGGTGCAACCTCACATCTGACAACTCGTTTTAAATACTCTAAAACCAACGTATTTCCTTCACACAAGAAAAAAACACGCTAACTTCGCCGTCAGGCTCTGGAGATATGCCTAGAAACGGCGGTAGTAGACACTTTGCGCCCACACGTCAGATTGGCCGAGCGGTCTAAGGCGCCAGATTTAAGCTCTGGTTCCCTGAGGGCAGCGTGGGTTCGAACCCCACATTTGACAATGCATTTTAAATATTCCAAAACTACCAATTTCGTACATGCGGGAAGAACAGGTTCCACAGATACTACTAGAAACGGCAGTGACTATGGTGCTTGCCTTGCAAGTCTGATTGTCTGGCGGTCAGAAAGAATGGAAAGCTGTTAGGAGACATGGCTTTCAGCCACGAGGCCCGGATTCGATTCCTGGTAGCCGAACATCCTTTTGTTTGCTGAGTCTTATTATTCTCACGGCATTTACGATATCTTTGTGTTGTGGTTTTTGGGGTCCAAGCATCAGGCGAGCAAACGTGAACGAAAGCAGATATGTGTGTAAATGAGTGTCAGGGCAGTAATAAAGGTGGATGAGACGGTGGATCGGGTATTGGACTGCAGACGTGCCACATTGCGTAGCTCGAAAGCTGAGTAAGTTAGAGCGTCGTGCTGTGAACACAAATGCCACGTATTCGACCGCACCAAGTGCCATTTTATTTTTCTCCCCTAAAAGAGAATGCTTCCTCCAGCGAGACACTGCCAGGTAAATAACAAGCGATCTTCACAAGAAGTAAGATGTCTACACGTCGCGCGATACTGTCGCCAACGGCGATACCGCGCGTAGTGCAGCGGTTCTCGTCTGTTCACCGGCGTCAAGAATCGTTGGCCGTGGTTAGTATTTGGATGCGTTCTCGGCTGGGAACTCGACGTGCTGTTGGCGACTTTCATTTTGCATTTTTCCTTCGGTTTCGTGGTTGCTTAGCGATAATGATGCGGTCCCACACGCTGACGCCACTCTTGCCTCTCGGTACACTAAGGGGCGAATCTGTGGCCACAATAAAATGAAAGGTTCTGTCGTGTGTTTGTCGTTTTTTGGTCTCTCCCAGTCGTTTCTCGCGCCTGCCCTCTACGTATATGCCCATTTCCAAGCGTCAGCTTTCGCGTCAGCCGAGCAATGAAAGGTTCTGTCTTGTGTTTGTCGTTTTTTGGTCTCTCCCAGTCGTTCTCGCGCCTGCCCTCTACATATATGCCCATTTCCAAGCGTCAGCTTTCGCGTCAGCCGAGCAAAGTCGAGACAAGTCGACACATGGAGACACACGACGCTGAGAAACGAAACCGCAGACTAGCGCCTTGGCAGCACGGACTGAGACGAGGGGCGAAGGAAAACTATTCGTACCGCGACACTTCACAGTTTCGAAGATCGCGTTTCGGTACGTGGAATACCCGTAGAAGAAAAAAGTACCTTTTGTGCGGTGGCCGGGAATCGAACCCGGATCAACTGCTTGGGAAGCAACCATGCTGACCGTTACACCACCACCGCGTTGTGCTGCGTCCCACCCACGCCCTGATATATCGGCTACCCTCCTGCCATCAGAGGCCGAAGGCGATGGCGCTGTAGGCGCTCAACGCCAGAGCGGGGGTGAGCACATCTGAACGCAGTGCGTAGGTGCTGCTAGGGCGATGTAGCGTAACTAGAAGCAGAACTGACAGCCGTTGAAAAACTGCCATTTAATTTACAGCAGGGCGATAAAACAAATATCTAATGTGACGTACTTACTGATGATCCAGAGTCGATTCAGCATATGTGTGCCAATCCAGAAGTAGAAAGCACCTAAGTATCACAATATTAAGTTGGTTAGTTTGATGCTCGCCTGGAGCATATCATTAGCTTCCCCTGAGGGCGAAATGCACAGCGTAGCCGTTGCTAGGGAACGGCCTTTTCTGTCGTTTTTTGTTTTCTCTGCGCCAATGTGAATGTTGATAACTACAGTTCTGCTCGTTCCACTTACGACAGATGGCGACGGAAAACAATGGTGTAAGGCACCATATTTAAGCTGTGGTTCCCGAAAGTGAGGGTGGGGTGCAACCTCACATCTGACAACTCGTTTTAAATACTCTAAAACCAACGTATTTCCTTCACACAAGAAAAAAACACGCTAACTTCGCCGTCAGGCTCTGGAGATATGCCTAGAAACGGCGGTAGTAGACACTTTGCGCCCACACGTCAGATTGGCCGAGCGGTCTAAGGCGCCAGATTTAAGCTCTGGTTCCCTGAGGGCAGCGTGGGTTCGAACCCCACATTTGACAATGCATTTTAAATATTCCAAAACTACCAATTTCGTACATGCGGGAAGAACAGGTTCCACAGATACTACTAGAAACGGCAGTGACTATGGTGCTTGCCTTGCAAGTCTGATTGTCTGGCGGTCAGAAAGAATGGAAAGCTGTTAGGAGACATGGCTTTCAGCCACGAGGCCCGGATTCGATTCCTGGTAGCCGAACATCCTTTTGTTTGCTGAGTCTTATTATTCTCACGGCATTTACGATATCTTTGTGTTGTGGTTTTTGGGGTCCAAGCATCAGGCGAGCAAACGTGAACGAAAGCAGATATGTGTGTAAATGAGTGTCAGGGCAGTAATAAAGGTGGATGAGACGGTGGATCGGGTATTGGACTGCAGACGTGCCACATTGCGTAGCTCGAAAGCTGAGTAAGTTAGAGCGTCGTGCTGTGAACACAAATGCCACGTATTCGACCGCACCAAGTGCCATTTTATTTTTCTCCCCTAAAAGGGAATGCTTCCTCCAGCGAGACACTGCCAGGTAAATAACAAGCGATCTTCACAAGAAGTAAGATGTCTACACGTCGCGCGATACTGTCGCCAACGGCGATACCGCGCGTAGTGCAGCGGTTCTCGTCTGTTCACCGGCGTCAAGAATCGTTGGCCGTGGTTAGTATTTGGATGCGTTCTCGGCTGGGAACTCGACGTGCTGTTGGCGTCTTTCATTTTGCATTTTTCCTTCGGTTTCGTGGTTGCTTAGCGATAATGATGCGGTCCCACACGCTGACGCCACTCTTGCCTCTCGGTACACTAAGGGGCGAATCTGTGGCCACAATAAAATGAAAGGTTCTGTCGTGTGTTTGTCGTTTTTTGGTCTCTCCCAGTCGTTTCTCGCGCCTGCCCTCTACGTATATGCCCATTTCCAAGCGTCAGCTTTCGCGTCAGCCGAGCAATGAAAGGTTCTGTCTTGTGTTTGTCGTTTTTTGGTCTCTCCCAGTCGTTTCTCGCGCCTGCCCTCTACATATATGCCCATTTCCAAGCGTCAGCTTTCGCGTCAGCCGAGCAAAGTCGAGACAAGTCGACACATGGAGACACACGACGCTGAGAAACGAAACCGCAGACTAGCGCCTTGGCAGCACGGACTGAGACGAGGGGCGAAGGAAAACTATTCGTACCGCGACACTTCACAGTTTCGAAGATCGCGTTTCGGTACGTGGAATACCCGTAGAAGAAAAAAGTACCTTTTGTGCGGTGGCCGGGAATCGAACCCGGATCAACTGCTTGGGAAGCAACCATGCTGACCGTTACACCACCACCGCGTTGTGCTGCGTCCCACCCACGCCCTGATATATCGGCTACCCTCCTGCCATCAGAGGCCGAAGGCGATGGCGCTGTAGGCGCTCAACGCCAGAGCGGGGGTGAGCACATCTGAACGCAGTGCGTAGGTGCTGCTAGGGCGATGTAGCGTAACTAGAAGCAGAACTGACAGCCGTTGAAAAACTGCCATTTAATTTACAGCAGGGCGATAAAACAAATATCTAATGTGACGTACTTACTGATGATCCAGAGTCGATTCAGCATATGTGTGCCAATCCAGAAGTAGAAAGCACCTAAGTATCACAATATTAAGTTGGTTAGTTTGATGCTCGCCTGGAGCATATCATTAGCTTCCCCTGAGGGCGAAATGCACAGCGTAGCCGTTGCTAGGGAACGGCCTTTTCTGTCGTTTTTTGTTTTCTCTGCGCCAATGTGAATGTTGATAACTACAGTTCTGCTCGTTCCACTTACGACAGATGGCGACGGAAAACAATGGTGTAAGGCACCATATTTAAGCTGTGGTTCCCGAAAGTGAGGGTGGGGTGCAACCTCACATCTGACAACTCGTTTTAAATACTCTAAAACCAACGTATTTCCTTCACACAAGAAAAAAACACGCTAACTTCGCCGTCAGGCTCTGGAGATATGCCTAGAAACGGCGGTAGTAGACACTTTGCGCCCACACGTCAGATTGGCCGAGCGGTCTAAGGCGCCAGATTTAAGCTCTGGTTCCCTGAGGGCAGCGTGGGTTCGAACCCCACATTTGACAATGCATTTTAAATATTCCAAAACTACCAATTTCGTACATGCGGGAAGAACAGGTTCCACAGATACTACTAGAAACGGCAGTGACTATGGTGCTTGCCTTGCAAGTCTGATTGTCTGGCGGTCAGAAAGAATGGAAAGCTGTTAGGAGACATGGCTTTCAGCCACGAGGCCCGGATTCGATTCCTGGTAGCCGAACATCCTTTTGTTTGCTGAGTCTTATTATTCTCACGGCATTTACGATATCTTTGTGTTGTGGTTTTTGGGGTCCAAGCATCAGGCGAGCAAACGTGAACGAAAGCAGATATGTGTGTAAATGAGTGTCAGGGCAGTAATAAAGGTGGATGAGACGGTGGATCGGGTATTGGACTGCAGACGTGCCACATTGCGTAGCTCGAAAGCTGAGTAAGTTAGAGCGTCGTGCTGTGAACACAAATGCCACGTATTCGACCGCACCAAGTGCCATTTTATTTTTCTCCCCTAAAAGAGAATGCTTCCTCCAGCGAGACACTGCCAGGTAAATAACAAGCGATCTTCACAAGAAGTAAGATGTCTACACGTCGCGCGATACTGTCGCCAACGGCGATACCGCGCGTAGTGCAGCGGTTCTCGTCTGTTCACCGGCGTCAAGAATCGTTGGCCGTGGTTAGTATTTGGATGCGTTCTCGGCTGGGAACTCGACGTGCTGTTGGCGTCTTTCATTTTGCATTTTTCCTTCGGTTTCGTGGTTGCTTAGCGATAATGATGCTGTCCCACACGCTGACGCCACTCTTGCCTCTCGGTACACTAAGGGGCGAATCTGTGGCCACAATAAAATGAAAGGTTCTGTCGTGTGTTTGTCGTTTTTTGGTCTCTCCCAGTCGTTTCTCGCGCCTGCCCTCTACGTATATGCCCATTTCCAAGCGTCAGCTTTCGCGTCAGCCGAGCAATGAAAGGTTCTGTCTTGTGTTTGTCGTTTTTTGGTCTCTCCCAGTCGTTTCTCGCGCCTGCCCTCTACATATATGCCCATTTCCAAGCGTCAGCTTTCGCGTCAGCCGAGCAAAGTCGAGACAAGTCGACACATGGAGACACACGACGCTGAGAAACGAAACCGCAGACTAGCGCCCTGGCAGCACGGACTGAGACGAGGGGCGAAGGAAAACTATTCGTACCGCGACACTTCACAGTTTCGAAGATCGCGTTTCGGTACGTGGAATACCCGTAGAAGAAAAAAGTACCTTTTGTGCGGTGGCCGGGAATCGAACCCGGATCAACTGCTTGGGAAGCAACCATGCTGACCGTTACACCACCACCGCGTTGTGCTGCGTCCCACCCACGCCCTGATATATCGGCTACCCTCCTGCCATCAGAGGCCGAAGGCGATGGCGCTGTAGGCGCTCAACGCCAGAGCGGGGGTGAGCACATCTGAACGCAGTGCGTAGGTGCTGCTAGGGCGATGTAGCGTAACTAGAAGCAGAACTGACAGCCGTTGAAAAACTGCCATTTAATTTACAGCAGGGCGATAAAACAAATATCTAATGTGACGTACTTACTGATGATCCAGAGTCGATTCAGCATATGTGTGCCAATCCAGAAGTAGAAAGCACCTAAGTATCACAATATTAAGTTGGTTAGTTTGATGCTCGCCTGGAGCATATCATTAGCTTCCCCTGAGGGCGAAATGCACAGCGTAGCCGTTGCTAGGGAACGGCCTTTTCTGTCGTTTTTTGTTTTCTCTGCGCCAATGTGAATGTTGATAACTACAGTTCTGCTCGTTCCACTTACGACAGATGGCGACGGAAAACAATGGTGTAAGGCACCATATTTAAGCTGTGGTTCCCGAAAGTGAGGGTGGGGTGCAACCTCACATCTGACAACTCGTTTTAAATACTCTAAAACCAACGTATTTCATTCACACAAGAAAAAAACACGCTAAATTCGCCGTCAGGCTCTGGAGATATGCCTAGAAACGGCGGTAGTAGACACTTTGCACCCACACGTCAGATTGGCCGAGCGGTCTAAGGCGCCAGATTTAAGCTCTGGTTCCCTGAGGGCAGCGTGGGTTCGAACCCCACATTTGACAATGCATTTTAAATATTCCAAAACTACCAATTTCGTACATGCGGGAAGAACAGGTTCCACAGATACTACTAGAAACGGCAGTGACTATGGTGCTTGCCTTGCAAGTCTGATTGTCTGGCGGTCAGAAAGAATGGAAAGCTGTTAGGAGACATGGCTTTCAGCCACGAGGCCCGGATTCGATTCCTGGTAGCCGAACATCCTTTTGTTTGCTGAGTCTTATTATTCTCACGGCATTTACGATATCTTTGTGTTGTGGTTTTTGGGGTCCAAGCATCAGGCGAGCAAACGTGAACGAAAGCAGATATGTGTGTAAATGAGTGTCAGGGCAGTAATAAAGGTGGATGAGACGGTGGATCGGGTATTGGACTGCAGACGTGCCACATTGCGTAGCTCGAAAGCTGAGTAAGTTAGAGCGTCGTGCTGTGAACACAAATGCCACGTATTCGACCGCACCAAGTGCCATTTTATTTTTCTCCCCTAAAAGAGAATGCTTCCTCCAGCGAGACACTGCCAGGTAAATAACAAGCGATCTTCACAAGAAGTAAGATGTCTACACGTCGCGCGATACTGTCGCCAACGGCGATACCGCGCGTAGTGCAGCGGTTCTCGTCTGTTCACCGGCGTCAAGAATCGTTGGCCGTGGTTAGTATTTGGATGCGTTCTCGGCTGGGAACTCGACGTGCTGTTGGCGTCTTTCATTTTGCATTTTTCCTTCGGTTTCGTGGTTGCTTAGCGATAATGATGCGGTCCCACACGCTGACGCCACTCTTGCCTCTCGGTACACTAAGGGGCGAATCTGTGGCCACAATAAAATGAAAGGTTCTGTCGTGTGTTTGTCGTTTTTTGGTCTCTCCCAGTCGTTTCTCGAGCCTGCCCTCTACGTATATGCCCATTTCCAAGCGTCAGCTTTCGCGTCAGCCGAGCAATGAAAGGTTCTGTCTTGTGTTTGTCGTTTTTTGGTCTCTCCCAGTCGTTTCTCGCGCCTGCCCTCTACATATATGCCCATTTCCAAGCGTCAGCTTTCGCGTCAGCCGAGCAAAGTCGAGACAAGTCGACACATGGAGACACACGACGCTGAGAAACGAAACCGCAGACTAGCGCCCTGGCAGCACGGACTGAGACGAGGGGCGAAGGAAAACTATTCGTACCGCGACACTTCACAGTTTCGAAGATCGCGTTTCGGTACGTGGAATACCCGTAGAAGAAAAATGTACCTTTTGTGCGGTGGCCGGGAATCGAACCCGGATCAACTGCTTGGGAAGCAACCATGCTGACCGTTACACCACCACCGCGTTGTGCTGCGTCCCACCCACGCCCTGATATATCGGCTACCCTCCTGCCATCAGAGGCCGAAGGCGATGGCGCTGTAGGCGCTCAACGCCAGAGCGGGGGTGAGCACATCTGAACGCAGTGCGTAGGTGCTGCTAGGGCGATGTAGCGTAACTAGAAGCAGAACTGACAGCCGTTGAAAAACTGCCATTTAATTTACAGCAGGGCGATAAAACAAATATCTAATGTGACGTACTTACTGATGATCCAGAGTCGATTCAGCATATGTGTGCCAATCCAGAAGTAGAAAGCACCTAAGTATCACAATATTAAGTTGGTTAGTTTGATGCTCGCCTGGAGCATATCATTAGCTTCCCCTGAGGGCGAAATGCACAGCGTAGCCGTTGCTAGGGAACGGCCTTTTCTGTCGTTTTTTGTTTTCTCTGCGCCAATGTGAATGTTGATAACTACAGTTCTGCTCGTTCCACTTACGACAGATGGCGACGGAAAACAATGGTGTAAGGCACCATATTTAAGCTGTGGTTCCCGAAAGTGAGGGTGGGGTGCAACCTCACATCTGACAACTCGTTTTAAATACTCTAAAACCAACGTATTTCCTTCACACAAGAAAAAAACACGCTAACTTCGCCGTCAGGCTCTGGAGATATGCCTAGAAACGGCGGTAGTAGACACTTTGCGCCCACACGTCAGATTGGCCGAGCGGTCTAAGGCGCCAGATTTAAGCTCTGGTTCCCTGAGGGCAGCGTGGGTTCGAACCCCACATTTGACAATGCATTTTAAATATTCCAAAACTACCAATTTCGTACATGCGGGAAGAACAGGTTCCACAGATACTACTAGAAACGGCAGTGACTATGGTGCTTGCCTTGCAAGTCTGATTGTCTGGCGGTCAGAAAGAATGGAAAGCTGTTAGGAGACATGGCTTTCAGCCACGAGGCCCGGATTCGATTCCTGGTAGCCGAACATCCTTTTGTTTGCTGAGTCTTATTATTCTCACGGCATTTACGATATCTTTGTGTTGTGGTTTTTGGGGTCCAAGCATCAGGCGAGCAAACGTGAACGAAAGCAGATATGTGTGTAAATGAGTGTCAGGGCAGTAATAAAGGTGGATGAGACGGTGGATCGGGTATTGGACTGCAGACGTGCCACATTGCGTAGCTCGAAAGCTGAGTAAGTTAGAGCGTCGTGCTGTGAACACAAATGCCACGTATTCGACCGCACCAAGTGCCATTTTATTTTTCTCCCCTAAAAGAGAATGCTTCCTCCAGCGAGACACTGCCAGGTAAATAACAAGCGATCTTCACAAGAAGTAAGATGTCTACACGTCGCGCGATACTGTCGCCAACGGCGATACCGCGCGTAGTGCAGCGGTTCTCGTCTGTTCACCGGCGTCAAGAATCGTTGGCCGTGGTTAGTATTTGGATGCGTTCTCGGCTGGGAACTCGACGTGCTGTTGGCGTCTTTCATTTTGCATTTTTCCTTCGGTTTCGTGGTTGCTTAGCGATAATGATGCGGTCCCACACGCTGACGCCACTCTTGCCTCTCGGTACACTAAGGGGCGAATCTGTGGCCACAATAAAATGAAAGGTTCTGTCGTGTGTTTGTCGTTTTTTGGTCTCTCCCAGTCGTTTCTCGCGCCTGCCCTCTACGTATATGCCCATTTCCAAGCGTCAGCTTTCGCGTCAGCCGAGCAATGAAAGGTTCTGTCTTGTGTTTGTCGTTTTTTGGTCTCTCCCAGTCGTTTCTCGCGCCTGCCCTCTACATATATGCCCATTTCCAAGCGTCAGCTTTCGCGTCAGCCGAGCAAAGTCGAGACAAGTCGACACATGGAGACACACGACGCTGAGAAACGAAACCGCAGACTAGCGCCCTGGCAGCACGGACTGAGACGAGGGGCGAAGGAAAACTATTCGTACCGCGACACTTCACAGTTTCGAAGATCGCGTTTCGGTACGTGGAATACCCGTAGAAGAAAAATGTACCTTTTGTGCGGTGGCCGGGAATCGAACCCGGATCAACTGCTTGGGAAGCAACCATGCTGACCGTTACACCACCACCGCGTTGTGCTGCGTCCCACCCACGCCCTGATATATCGGCTACCCTCCTGCCATCAGAGGCCGAAGGCGATGGCGCTGTAGGCGCTCAACGCCAGAGCGGGGGTGAGCACATCTGAACGCAGTGCGTAGGTGCTGCTAGGGCGATGTAGCGTAACTAGAAGCAGAACTGACAGCCGTTGAAAAACTGCCATTTAATTTACAGCAGGGCGATAAAACAAATATCTAATGTGACGTACTTACTGATGATCCAGAGTCGATTCAGCATATGTGTGCCAATCCAGAAGTAGAAAGCACCTAAGTATCACAATATTAAGTTGGTTAGTTTGATGCTCGCCTGGAGCATATCATTAGCTTCCCCTGAGGGCGAAATGCACAGCGTAGCCGTTGCTAGGGAACGGCCTTTTCTGTCGTTTTTTGTTTTCTCTGCGCCAATGTGAATGTTGATAACTACAGTTCTGCTCGTTCCACTTACGACAGATGGCGACGGAAAACAATGGTGTAAGGCACCATATTTAAGCTGTGGTTCCCGAAAGTGAGGGTGGGGTGCAACCTCACATCTGACAACTCGTTTTAAATACTCTAAAACCAACGTATTTCCTTCACACAAGAAAAAAACACGCTAACTTCGCCGTCAGGCTCTGGAGATATGCCTAGAAACGGCGGTAGTAGACACTTTGCGCCCACACGTCAGATTGGCCGAGCGGTCTAAGGCGCCAGATTTAAGCTCTGGTTCCCTGAGGGCAGCGTGGGTTCGAACCCCACATTTGACAATGCATTTTAAATATTCCAAAACTACCAATTTCGTACATGCGGGAAGAACAGGTTCCACAGATACTACTAGAAACGGCAGTGACTATGGTGCTTGCCTTGCAAGTCTGATTGTCTGGCGGTCAGAAAGAATGGAAAGCTGTTAGGAGACATGGCTTTCAGCCACGAGGCCCGGATTCGATTCCTGGTAGCCGAACATCCTTTTGTTTGCTGAGTCTTATTATTCTCACGGCATTTACGATATCTTTGTGTTGTGGTTTTTGGGGTCCAAGCATCAGGCGAGCAAACGTGAACGAAAGCAGATATGTGTGTAAATGAGTGTCAGGGCAGTAATAAAGGTGGATGAGACGGTGGATCGGGTATTGGACTGCAGACGTGCCACATTGCGTAGCTCGAAAGCTGAGTAAGTTAGAGCGTCGTGCTGTGAACACAAATGCCACGTATTCGACCGCACCAAGTGCCATTTTATTTTTCTCCCCTAAAAGAGAATGCTTCCTCCAGCGAGACACTGCCAGGTAAATAACAAGCGATCTTCACAAGAAGTAAGATGTCTACACGTCGCGCGATACTGTCGCCAACGGCGATACCGCGCGTAGTGCAGCGGTTCTCGTCTGTTCACCGGCGTCAAGAATCGTTGGCCGTGGTTAGTATTTGGATGCGTTCTCGGCTGGGAACTCGACGTGCTGTTGGCGTCTTTCATTTTGCATTTTTCCTTCGGTTTCGTGGTTGCTTAGCGATAATGATGCGGTCCCACACGCTGACGCCACTCTTGCCTCTCGGTACACTAAGGGGCGAATCTGTGGCCACAATAAAATGAAAGGTTCTGTCGTGTGTTTGTCGTTTTTTGGTCTCTCCCAGTCGTTTCTCGAGCCTGCCCTCTACGTATATGCCCATTTCCAAGCGTCAGCTTTCGCGTCAGCCGAGCAATGAAAGGTTCTGTCTTGTGTTTGTCGTTTTTTGGTCTCTCCCAGTCGTTTCTCGCGCCTGCCCTCTACATATATGCCCATTTCCAAGCGTCAGCTTTCGCGTCAGCCGAGCAAAGTCGAGACAAGTCGACACATGGAGACACACGACGCTGAGAAACGAAACCGCAGACTAGCGCCCTGGCAGCACGGACTGAGACGAGGGGCGAAGGAAAACTATTCGTACCGCGACACTTCACAGTTTCGAAGATCGCGTTTCGGTACGTGGAATACCCGTAGAAGAAAAAAGTACCTTTTGTGCGGTGGCCGGGAATCGAACCCGGATCAACTGCTTGGGAAGCAACCATGCTGACCGTTACACCACCACCGCGTTGTGCTGCGTCCCACCCACGCCCTGATATATCGGCTACCCTCCTGCCATCAGAGGCCGAAGGCGATGGCGCTGTAGGCGCTCAACGCCAGAGCGGGGGTGAGCACATCTGAACGCAGTGCGTAGGTGCTGCTAGGGCGATGTAGCGTAACTAGAAGCAGAACTGACAGCCGTTGAAAAACTGCCATTTAATTTACAGCAGGGCGATAAAACAAATATCTAATGTGACGTACTTACTGATGATCCAGAGTCGATTCAGCATATGTGTGCCAATCCAGAAGTAGAAAGCACCTAAGTATCACAATATTAAGTTGGTTAGTTTGATGCTCGCCTGGAGCATATCATTAGCTTCCCCTGAGGGCGAAATGCACAGCGTAGCCGTTGCTAGGGAACGGCCTTTTCTGTCGTTTTTTGTTTTCTCTGCGCCAATGTGAATGTTGATAACTACAGTTCTGCTCGTTCCACTTACGACAGATGGCGACGGAAAACAATGGTGTAAGGCACCATATTTAAGCTGTGGTTCCCGAAAGTGAGGGTGGGGTGCAACCTCACATCTGACAACTCGTTTTAAATACTCTAAAACCAACGTATTTCCTTCACACAAGAAAAAAACACGCTAACTTCGCCGTCAGGCTCTGGAGATATGCCTAGAAACGGCGGTAGTAGACACTTTGCGCCCACACGTCAGATTGGCCGAGCGGTCTAAGGCGCCAGATTTAAGCTCTGGTTCCCTGAGGGCAGCGTGGGTTCGAACCCCACATTTGACAATGCATTTTAAATATTCCAAAACTACCAATTTCGTACATGCGGGAAGAACAGGTTCCACAGATACTACTAGAAACGGCAGTGACTATGGTGCTTGCCTTGCAAGTCTGATTGTCTGGCGGTCAGAAAGAATGGAAAGCTGTTAGGAGACATGGCTTTCAGCCACGAGGCCCGGATTCGATTCCTGGTAGCCGAACATCCTTTTGTTTGCTGAGTCTTATTATTCTCACGGCATTTACGATATCTTTGTGTTGTGGTTTTTGGGGTCCAAGCATCAGGCGAGCAAACGTGAACGAAAGCAGATATGTGTGTAAATGGGTGTCAGGGCAGTAATAAAGGTGGATGAGACGGTGGATCGGGTATTGGACTGCAGACGTGCCACATTGCGTAGCTCGAAAGCTGAGTAAGTTAGAGCGTCGTGCTGTGAACACAAATGCCACGTATTCGACCGCACCAAGTGCCATTTTATTTTTCTCCCCTAAAAGAGAATGCTTCCTCCAGCGAGACACTGCCAGGTAAATAACAAGCGATCTTCACAAGAAGTAAGATGTCTACACGTCGCGCGATACTGTCGCCAACGGCGATACCGCGCGTAGTGCAGCGGTTCTCGTCTGTTCACCGGCGTCAAGAATCGTTGGCCGTGGTTAGTATTTGGATGCGTTCTCGGCTGGGAACTCGACGTGCTGTTGGCGTCTTTCATTTTGCATTTTTCCTTCGGTTTCGTGGTTGCTTAGCGATAATGATGCGGTCCCACACGCTGACGCCACTCTTGCCTCTCGGTACACTAAGGGGCGAATCTGTGGCCACAATAAAATGAAAGGTTCTGTCGTGTGTTTGTCGTTTTTTGGTCTCTCCCAGTCGTTTCTCGCGCCTGCCCTCTACATATATGCCCATTTCCAAGCGTCAGCTTTCGCGTCAGCCGAGCAAAGTCGAGACAAGTCGACACATGGAGACACACGACGCTGAGAAACGAAACCGCAGACTAGCGCCCTGGCAGCACGGACTGAGACGAGGGGCGAAGGAAAACTATTCGTACCGCGACACTTCACAGTTTCGAAGATCGCGTTTCGGTACGTGGAATACCCGTAGAAGAAAAAAGTACCTTTTGTGCGGTGGCCGGGAATCGAACCCGGATCAACTGCTTGGGAAGCAACCATGCTGACCGTTACACCACCACCGCGTTGTGCTGCGTCCCACCCACGCCCTGATATATCGGCTACCCTCCTGCCATCAGAGGCCGAAGGCGATGGCGCTGTAGGCGCTCAACGCCAGAGCGGGGGTGAGCACATCTGAACGCAGTGCGTAGGTGCTGCTAGGGCGATGTAGCGTAACTAGAAGCAGAACTGACAGCCGTTGAAAAACTGCCATTTAATTTACAGCAGGGCGATAAAACAAATATCTAATGTGACGTACTTACTGATGATCCAGAGTCGATTCAGCATATGTGTGCCAATCCAGAAGTAGAAAGCACCTAAGTATCACAATATTAAGTTGGTTAGTTTGATGCTCGCCTGGAGCATATCATTAGCTTCCCCTGAGGGCGAAATGCACAGCGTAGCCGTTGCTAGGGAACGGCCTTTTCTGTCGTTTTTTGTTTTCTCTGCGCCAATGTGAATGTTGATAACTACAGTTCTGCTCGTTCCACTTACGACAGATGGCGACGGAAAACAATGGTGTAAGGCACCATATTTAAGCTGTGGTTCCCGAAAGTGAGGGTGGGGTGCAACCTCACATCTGACAACTCGTTTTAAATACTCTAAAACCAACGTATTTCCTTCACACAAGAAAAAAACACGCTAACTTCGCCGTCAGGCTCTGGAGATATGCCTAGAAACGGCGGTAGTAGACACTTTGCGCCCACACGTCAGATTGGCCGAGCGGTCTAAGGCGCCAGATTTAAGCTCTGGTTCCCTGAGGGCAGCGTGGGTTCGAACCCCACATTTGACAATGCATTTTAAATATTCCAAAACTACCAATTTCGTACATGCGGGAAGAACAGGTTCCACAGATACTACTAGAAACGGCAGTGACTATGGTGCTTGCCTTGCAAGTCTGATTGTCTGGCGGTCAGAAAGAATGGAAAGCTGTTAGGAGACATGGCTTTCAGCCACGAGGCCCGGATTCGATTCCTGGTAGCCGAACATCCTTTTGTTTGCTGAGTCTTATTATTCTCACGGCATTTACGATATCTTTGTGTTGTGGTTTTTGGGGTCCAAGCATCAGGCGAGCAAACGTGAACGAAAGCAGATATGTGTGTAAATGAGTGTCAGGGCAGTAATAAAGGTGGATGAGACGGTGGATCGGGTATTGGACTGCAGACGTGCCACATTGCGTAGCTCGAAAGCTGAGTAAGTTAGAGCGTCGTGCTGTGAACACAAATGCCACGTATTCGACCGCACCAAGTGCCATTTTATTTTTCTCCCCTAAAAGAGAATGCTTCCTCCAGCGAGACACTGCCAGGTAAATAACAAGCGATCTTCACAAGAAGTAAGATGTCTACACGTCGCGCGATACTGTCGCCAACGGCGATACCGCGCGTAGTGCAGCGGTTCTCGTCTGTTCACCGGCGTCAAGAATCGTTGGCCGTGGTTAGTATTTGGATGCGTTCTCGGCTGGGAACTCGACGTGCTGTTGGCGTCTTTCATTTTGCATTTTTCCTTCGGTTTCGTGGTTGCTTAGCGATAATGATGCGGTCCCACACGCTGACGCCACTCTTGCCTCTCGGTACACTAAGGGGCGAATCTGTGGCCACAATAAAATGAAAGGTTCTGTCGTGTGTTTGTCGTTTTTTGGTCTCTCCCAGTCGTTTCTCGAGCCTGCCCTCTACGTATATGCCCATTTCCAAGCGTCAGCTTTCGCGTCAGCCGAGCAATGAAAGGTTCTGTCTTGTGTTTGTCGTTTTTTGGTCTCTCCCAGTCGTTTCTCGCGCCTGCCCTCTACATATATGCCCATTTCCAAGCGTCAGCTTTCGCGTCAGCCGAGCAAAGTCGAAACAAGTCGACACATGGAGACACACGACGCTGAGAAACGAAACCGCAGACTAGCGCCCTGGCAGCACGGACTGAGACGAGGGGCGAAGGAAAACTATTCGTACCGCGACACTTCACAGTTTCGAAGATCGCGTTTCGGTACGTGGAATACCCGTAGAAGAAAAAAGTACCTTTTGTGCGGTGGCCGGGAATCGAACCCGGATCAACTGCTTGGGAAGCAACCATGCTGACCGTTACACCACCACCGCGTTGTGCTGCGTCCCACCCACGCCCTGATATATCGGCTACCCTCCTGCCATCAGAGGCCGAAGGCGATGGCGCTGTAGGCGCTCAACGCCAGAGCGGGGGTGAGCACATCTGAACGCAGTGCGTAGGTGCTGCTAGGGCGATGTAGCGTAACTAGAAGCAGAACTGACAGCCGTTGAAAAACTGCCATTTAATTTACAGCAGGGCGATAAAACAAATATCTAATGTGACGTACTTACTGATGATCCAGAGTCGATTCAGCATATGTGTGCCAATCCAGAAGTAGAAAGCACCTAAGTATCACAATATTAAGTTGGTTAGTTTGATGCTCGCCTGGAGCATATCATTAGCTTCCCCTGAGGGCGAAATGCACAGCGTAGCCGTTGCTAGGGAACGGCCTTTTCTGTCGTTTTTTGTTTTCTCTGCGCCAATGTGAATGTTGATAACTACAGTTCTGCTCGTTCCACTTACGACAGATGGCGACGGAAAACAATGGTGTAAGGCACCATATTTAAGCTGTGGTTCCCGAAAGTGAGGGTGGGGTGCAACCTCACATCTGACAACTCGTTTTAAATACTCTAAAACCAACGTATTTCCTTCACACAAGAAAAAAACACGCTAACTTCGCCGTCAGGCTCTGGAGATATGCCTAGAAACGGCGGTAGTAGACACTTTGCGCCCACACGTCAGATTGGCCGAGCGGTCTAAGGCGCCAGATTTAAGCTCTGGTTCCCTGAGGGCAGCGTGGGTTCGAACCCCACATTTGACAATGCATTTTAAATATTCCAAAACTACCAATTTCGTACATGCGGGAAGAACAGGTTCCACAGATACTACTAGAAACGGCAGTGACTATGGTGCTTGCCTTGCAAGTCTGATTGTCTGGCGGTCAGAAAGAATGGAAAGCTGTTAGGAGACATGGCTTTCAGCCACGAGGCCCGGATTCGATTCCTGGTAGCCGAACATCCTTTTGTTTGCTGAGTCTTATTATTCTCACGGCATTTACGATATCTTTGTGTTGTGGTTTTTGGGGTCCAAGCATCAGGCGAGCAAACGTGAACGAAAGCAGATATGTGTGTAAATGAGTGTCAGGGCAGTAATAAAGGTGGATGAGACGGTGGATCGGGTATTGGACTGCAGACGTGCCACATTGCGTAGCTCGAAAGCTGAGTAAGTTAGAGCGTCGTGCTGTGAACACAAATGCCACGTATTCGACCGCACCAAGTGCCATTTTATTTTTCTCCCCTAAAAGAGAATGCTTCCTCCAGCGAGACACTGCCAGGTAAATAACAAGCGATCTTCACAAGAAGTAAGATGTCTACACGTCGCGCGATACTGTCGCCAACGGCGATACCGCGCGTAGTGCAGCGGTTCTCGTCTGTTCACCGGCGTCAAGAATCGTTGGCCGTGGTTAGTATTTGGATGCGTTCTCGGCTGGGAACTCGACGTGCTGTTGGCGTCTTTCATTTTGCATTTTTCCTTCGGTTTCGTGGTTGCTTAGCGATAATGATGCGGTCCCACACGCTGACGCCACTCTTGCCTCTCGGTACACTAAGGGGCGAATCTGTGGCCACAATAAAATGAAAGGTTCTGTCGTGTGTTTGTCGTTTTTTGGTCTCTCCCAGTCGTTTCTCGAGCCTGCCCTCTACGTATATGCCCATTTCCAAGCGTCAGCTTTCGCGTCAGCCGAGCAATGAAAGGTTCTGTCTTGTGTTTGTCGTTTTTTGGTCTCTCCCAGTCGTTTCTCGCGCCTGCCCTCTACATATATGCCCATTTCCAAGCGTCAGCTTTCGCGTCAGCCGAGCAAAGTCGAAACAAGTCGACACATGGAGACACACGACGCTGAGAAACGAAACCGCAGACTAGCGCCCTGGCAGCACGGACTGAGACGAGGGGCGAAGGAAAACTATTCGTACCGCGACACTTCACAGTTTCGAAGATCGCGTTTCGGTACGTGGAATACCCGTAGAAGAAAAAAGTACCTTTTGTGCGGTGGCCGGGAATCGAACCCGGATCAACTGCTTGGGAAGCAACCATGCTGACCGTTACACCACCACCGCGTTGTGCTGCGTCCCACCCACGCCCTGATATATCGGCTACCCTCCTGCCATCAGAGGCCGAAGGCGATGGCGCTGTAGGCGCTCAACGCCAGAGCGGGGGTGAGCACATCTGAACGCAGTGCGTAGGTGCTGCTAGGGCGATGTAGCGTAACTAGAAGCAGAACTGACAGCCGTTGAAAAACTGCCATTTAATTTACAGCAGGGCGATAAAACAAATATCTAATGTGACGTACTTACTGATGATCCAGAGTCGATTCAGCATATGTGTGCCAATCCAGAAGTAGAAAGCACCTAAGTATCACAATATTAAGTTGGTTAGTTTGATGCTCGCCTGGAGCATATCATTAGCTTCCCCTGAGGGCGAAATGCACAGCGTAGCCGTTGCTAGGGAACGGCCTTTTCTGTCGTTTTTTGTTTTCTCTGCGCCAATGTGAATGTTGATAACTACAGTTCTGCTCGTTCCACTTACGACAGATGGCGACGGAAAACAATGGTGTAAGGCACCATATTTAAGCTGTGGTTCCCGAAAGTGAGGGTGGGGTGCAACCTCACATCTGACAACTCGTTTTAAATACTCTAAAACCAACGTATTTCCTTCACACAAGAAAAAAACACGCTAACTTCGCCGTCAGGCTCTGGAGATATGCCTAGAAACGGCGGTAGTAGACACTTTGCGCCCACACGTCAGATTGGCCGAGCGGTCTAAGGCGCCAGATTTAAGCTCTGGTTCCCTGAGGGCAGCGTGGGTTCGAACCCCACATTTGATAATGCATTTTAAATATTCCAAAACTACCAATTTCGTACATGCGGGAAGAACAGGTTCAACAGATACTACTAGAAACGGCAGTGACTATGGTGCTTGCCTTGCAAGTCTGATTGTCAGGCGGTCAGAAAGAATGGAAAGCTGTTAGGAGACATGGCTTTCAGCCACGAGGCCCGGATTCGATTCCTGGTAGCCGAACATCCTTTTGTTTGCTGAGTCTTATTATTCTCACGGCATTTACGATATCTTTGTGTTGTGGTTTTTGGGGTCCAAGCATCAGGCGAGCAAACGTGAACGAAAGCAGATATGTGTGTAAATGAGTGTCAGGGCAGTAATAAAGGTGGATGAGACGGTGGATCGGGTATTGGACTGCAGACGTGCCACATTGCGTAGCTCGAAAGCTGAGTAAGTTAGAGCGTCGTGCTGTGAACACAAATGCCACGTATTCGACCGCACCAAGTGCCATTTTATTTTTCTCCCCTAAAAGAGAATGCTTCCTCCAGCGAGACACTGCCAGGTAAATAACAAGCGATCTTCACAAGAAGTAAGATGTCTACACGTCGCGCGATACTGTCGCCAACGGCGATACCGCGCGTAGTGCAGCGGTTCTCGTCTGTTCACCGGCGTCAAGAATCGTTGGCCGTGGTTAGTATTTGGATGCGTTCTCGGCTGGGAACTCGACGTGCTGTTGGCGTCTTTCATTTTGCATTTTTCCTTCGGTTTCGTGGTTGCTTAGCGATAATGATGCGGTCCCACACGCTGACGCCACTCTTGCCTCTCGGTACACTAAGGGGCGAATCTGTGGCCACAATAAAATGAAAGGTTCTGTCGTGTGTTTGTCGTTTTTTGGTCTCTCCCAGTCGTTTCTCGAGCCTGCCCTCTACGTATATGCCCATTTCCAAGCGTCAGCTTTCGCGTCAGCCGAGCAATGAAAGGTTCTGTCTTGTGTTTGTCGTTTTTTGGTCTCTCCCAGTCGTTTCTCGCGCCTGCCCTCTACATATATGCCCATTTCCAAGCGTCAGCTTTCGCGTCAGCCGAGCAAAGTCGAGACAAGTCGACACATGGAGACACACGACGCTGAGAAACGAAACCGCAGACTAGCGCCCTGGCAGCACGGACTGAGACGAGGGGCGAAGGAAAACTATTCGTACCGCGACACTTCACAGTTTCGAAGATCGCGTTTCGGTACGTGGAATACCCGTAGAAGAAAAAAGTACCTTTTGTGCGGTGGCCGGGAATCGAACCCGGATCAACTGCTTGGGAAGCAACCATGCTGACCGTTACACCACCACCGCGTTGTGCTGCGTCCCACCCACGCCCTGATATATCGGCTACCCTCCTGCCATCAGAGGCCGAAGGCGATGGCGCTGTAGGCGCTCAACGCCAGAGCGGGGGTGAGCACATCTGAACGCAGTGCGTAGGTGCTGCTAGGGCGATGTAGCGTAACTAGAAGCAGAACTGACAGCCGTTGAAAAACTGCCATTTAATTTACAGCAGGGCGATAAAACAAATATCTAATGTGACGTACTTACTGATGATCCAGAGTCGATTCAGCATATGTGTGCCAATCCAGAAGTAGAAAGCACCTAAGTATCACAATATTAAGTTGGTTAGTTTGATGCTCGCCTGGAGCATATCATTAGCTTCCCCTGAGGGCGAAATGCACAGCGTAGCCGTTGCTAGGGAACGGCCTTTTCTGTCGTTTTTTGTTTTCTCTGCGCCAATGTGAATGTTGATAACTACAGTTCTGCTCGTTCCACTTACGACAGATGGCGACGGAAAACAATGGTGTAAGGCACCATATTTAAGCTGTGGTTCCCGAAAGTGAGGGTGGGGTGCAACCTCACATCTGACAACTCGTTTTAAATACTCTAAAACCAACGTATTTTCTTCACACAAGAAAAAAACACGCTAACTTCGCCGTCAGGCTCTGGAGATATGCCTAGAAACGGCGGTAGTAGACACTTTGCGCCCACACGTCAGATTGGCCGAGCGGTCTAAGGCGCCAGATTTAAGCTCTGGTTCCCTGAGGGCAGCGTGGGTTCGAACCCCACATTTGACAATGCATTTTAAATATTCCAAAACTACCAATTTCGTACATGCGGGAAGAACAGGTTCCACAGATACTACTAGAAACGGCAGTGACTATGGTGCTTGCCTTGCAAGTCTGATTGTCTGGCGGTCAGAAAGAATGGAAAGCTGTTAGGAGACATGGCTTTCAGCCACGAGGCCCGGATTCGATTCCTGGTAGCCGAACATCCTTTTGTTTGCTGAGTCTTATTATTCTCACGGCATTTACGATATCTTTGTGTTGTGGTTTTTGGGGTCCAAGCATCAGGCGAGCAAACGTGAACGAAAGCAGATATGTGTGTAAATGAGTGTCAGGGCAGTAATAAAGGTGGATGAGACGGTGGATCGGGTATTGGACTGCAGACGTGCCACATTGCGTAGCTCGAAAGCTGAGTAAGTTAGAGCGTCGTGCTGTGAACACAAATGCCACGTATTCGACCGCACCAAGTGCCATTTTATTTTTCTCCCCTAAAAGAGAATGCTTCCTCCAGCGAGACACTGCCAGGTAAATAACAAGCGATCTTCACAAGAAGTAAGATGTCTACACGTCGCGCGATACTGTCGCCAACGGCGATACCGCGCGTAGTGCAGCGGTTCTCGTCTGTTCACCGGCGTCAAGAATCGTTGGCCGTGGTTAGTATTTGGATGCGTTCTCGGCTGGGAACTCGACGTGCTGTTGGCGTCTTTCATTTTGCATTTTTCCTTCGGTTTCGTGGTTGCTTAGCGATAATGATGCGGTCCCACACGCTGACGCCACTCTTGCCTCTCGGTACACTAAGGGGCGAATCTGTGGCCACAATAAAATGAAAGGTTCTGTCTTGTGTTTGTCGTTTTTTGGTCTCTCCCAGTCGTTTCTCGCGCCTGCCCTCTACGTATATGCCCATTTCCAAGCGTCAGCTTTCGCGTCAGCCGAGCAATGAAAGGTTCTGTCTTGTGTTTGTCGTTTTTTGGTCTCTCCCAGTCGTTTCTCGCGCCTGCCCTCTACATATATGCCCATTTCCAAGCGTCAGCTTTCGCGTCAGCCGAGCAAAGTCGAGACAAGTCGACACATGGAGACACACGACGCTGAGAAACGAAACCGCAGACTAGCGCCCTGGCAGCACGGACTGAGACGAGGGGCGAAGGAAAACTATTCGTACCGCGACACTTCACAGTTTCGAAGATCGCGTTTCGGTACGTGGAATACCCGTAGAAGAAAAAAGTACCTTTTGTGCGGTGGCCGGGAATCGAACCCGGATCAACTGCTTGGGAAGCAACCATGCTGACCGTTACACCACCACCGCGTTGTGCTGCGTCCCACCCACGCCCTGATATATCGGCTACCCTCCTGCCATCAGAGGCCGAAGGCGATGGCGCTGTAGGCGCTCAACGCCAGAGCGGGGGTGAGCACATCTGAACGCAGTGCGTAGGTGCTGCTAGGGCGATGTAGCGTAACTAGAAGCAGAACTGACAGCCGTTGAAAAACTGCCATTTAATTTACAGCAGGGCGATAAAACAAATATCTAATGTGACGTACTTACTGATGATCCAGAGTCGATTCAGCATATGTGTGCCAATCCAGAAGTAGAAAGCACCTAAGTATCACAATATTAAGTTGGTTAGTTTGATGCTCGCCTGGAGCATATCATTAGCTTCCCCTGAGGGCGAAATGCACAGCGTAGCCGTTGCTAGGGAACGGCCTTTTCTGTCGTTTTTTGTTTTCTCTGCGCCAATGTGAATGTTGATAACTACAGTTCTGCTCGTTCCACTTACGACAGATGGCGACGGAAAACAATGGTGTAAGGCACCATATTTAAGCTGTGGTTCCCGAAAGTGAGGGTGGGGTGCAACCTCACATCTGACAACTCGTTTTAAATACTCTAAAACCAACGTATTTCCTTCACACAAGAAAAAAACACGCTAACTTCGCCGTCAGGCTCTGGAGATATGCCTAGAAACGGCGGTAGTAGACACTTTGCGCCCACACGTCAGATTGGCCGAGCGGTCTAAGGCGCCAGATTTAAGCTCTGGTTCCCTGAGGGCAGCGTGGGTTCGAACCCCACATTTGACAATGCATTTTAAATATTCCAAAACTACCAATTTCGTACATGCGGGAAGAACAGGTTCCACAGATACTACTAGAAACGGCAGTGACTATGGTGCTTGCCTTGCAAGTCTGATTGTCTGGCGGTCAGAAAGAATGGAAAGCTGTTAGGAGACATGGCTTTCAGCCACGAGGCCCGGATTCGATTCCTGGTAGCCGAACATCCTTTTGTTTGCTGAGTCTTATTATTCTCACGGCATTTACGATATCTTTGTGTTGTGGTTTTTGGGGTCCAAGCATCAGGCGAGCAAACGTGAACGAAAGCAGATATGTGTGTAAATGAGTGTCAGGGCAGTAATAAAGGTGGATGAGACGGTGGATCGGGTATTGGACTGCAGACGTGCCACATTGCGTAGCTCGAAAGCTGAGTAAGTTAGAGCGTCGTGCTGTGAACACAAATGCCACGTATTCGACCGCACCAAGTGCCATTTTATTTTTCTCCCCTAAAAGAGAATGCTTCCTCCAGCGAGACACTGCCAGGTAAATAACAAGCGATCTTCACAAGAAGTAAGATGTCTACACGTCGCGCGATACTGTCGCCAACGGCGATACCGCGCGTAGTGCAGCGGTTCTCGTCTGTTCACCGGCGTCAAGAATCGTTGGCCGTGGTTAGTATTTGGATGCGTTCTCGGCTGGGAACTCGACGTGCTGTTGGCGTCTTTCATTTTGCATTTTTCCTTCGGTTTCGTGGTTGCTTAGCGATAATGATGCGGTCCCACACGCTGACGCCACTCTTGCCTCTCGGTACACTAAGGGGCGAATCTGTGGCCACAATAAAATGAAAGGTTCTGTCGTGTGTTTGTCGTTTTTTGGTCTCTCCCAGTCGTTTCTCGCGCCTGCCCTCTACGTATATGCCCATTTCCAAGCGTCAGCTTTCGCGTCAGCCGAGCAATGAAAGGTTCTGTCTTGTGTTTGTCGTTTTTTGGTCTCTCCCAGTCGTTTCTCGCGCCTGCCCTCTACATATATGCCCATTTCCAAGCGTCAGCTTTCGCGTCAGCCGAGCAAAGTCGAGACAAGTCGACACATGGAGACACACGACGCTGAGAAACGAAACCGCAGACTAGCGCCCTGGCAGCACGGACTGAGACGAGGGGCGAAGGAAAACTATTCGTACCGCGACACTTCACAGTTTCGAAGATCGCGTTTCGGTACGTGGAATACCCGTAGAAGAAAAAAGTACCTTTTGTGCGGTGGCCGGGAATCGAACCCGGATCAACTGCTTGGGAAGCAACCATGCTGACCGTTACACCACCACCGCGTTGTGCTGCGTCCCACCCACGCCCTGATATATCGGCTACCCTCCTGCCATCAGAGGCCGAAGGCGATGGCGCTGTAGGCGCTCAACGCCAGAGCGGGGGTGAGCACATCTGAACGCAGTGCGTAGGTGCTGCTAGGGCGATGTAGCGTAACTAGAAGCAGAACTGACAGCCGTTGAAAAACTGCCATTTAATTTACAGCAGGGCGATAAAACAAATATCTAATGTGACGTACTTACTGATGATCCAGAGTCGATTCAGCATATGTGTGCCAATCCAGAAGTAGAAAGCACCTAAGTATCACAATATTAAGTTGGTTAGTTTGATGCTCGCCTGGAGCATATCATTAGCTTCCCCTGAGGGCGAAATGCACAGCGTAGCCGTTGCTAGGGAACGGCCTTTTCTGTCGTTTTTTGTTTTCTCTGCGCCAATGTGAATGTTGATAACTACAGTTCTGCTCGTTCCACTTACGACAGATGGCGACGGAAAACAATGGTGTAAGGCACCATATTTAAGCTGTGGTTCCCGAAAGTGAGGGTGGGGTGCAACCTCACATCTGACAACTCGTTTTAAATACTCTAAAACCAACGTATTTCCTTCACACAAGAAAAAAACACGCTAACTTCGCCGTCAGGCTCTGGAGATATGCCTAGAAACGGCGGTAGTAGACACTTTGCGCCCACACGTCAGATTGGCCGAGCGGTCTAAGGCGCCAGATTTAAGCTCTGGTTCCCTGAGGGCAGCGTGGGTTCGAACCCCACATTTGACAATGCATTTTAAATATTCCAAAACTACCAATTTCGTACATGCGGGAAGAACAGGTTCCACAGATACTACTAGAAACGGCAGTGACTATGGTGCTTGCCTTGCAAGTCTGATTGTCTGGCGGTCAGAAAGAATGGAAAGCTGTTAGGAGACATGGCTTTCAGCCACGAGGCCCGGATTCGATTCCTGGTAGCCGAACATCCTTTTGTTTGCTGAGTCTTATTATTCTCACGGCATTTACGATATCTTTGTGTTGTGGTTTTTGGGGTCCAAGCATCAGGCGAGCAAACGTGAACGAAAGCAGATATGTGTGTAAATGAGTGTCAGGGCAGTAATAAAGGTGGATGAGACGGTGGATCGGGTATTGGACTGCAGACGTGCCACATTGCGTAGCTCGAAAGCTGAGTAAGTTAGAGCGTCGTGCTGTGAACACAAATGCCACGTATTCGACCGCACCAAGTGCCATTTTATTTTTCTCCCCTAAAAGAGAATGCTTCCTCCAGCGAGACACTGCCAGGTAAATAACAAGCGATCTTCACAAGAAGTAAGATGTCTACACGTCGCGCGATACTGTCGCCAACGGCGATACCGCGCGTAGTGCAGCGGTTCTCGTCTGTTCACCGGCGTCAAGAATCGTTGGCCGTGGTTAGTATTTGGATGCGTTCTCGGCTGGGAACTCGACGTGCTGTTGGCGTCTTTCATTTTGCATTTTTCCTTCGGTTTCGTGGTTGCTTAGCGATAATGATGCGGTCCCACACGCTGACGCCACTCTTGCCTCTCGGTACACTAAGGGGCGAATCTGTGGCCACAATAAAATGAAAGGTTCTGTCGTGTGTTTGTCGTTTTTTGGTCTCTCCCAGTCGTTTCTCGCGCCTGCCCTCTACGTATATGCCCATTTCCAAGCGTCAGCTTTCGCGTCAGCCGAGCAATGAAAGGTTCTGTCTTGTGTTTGTCGTTTTTTGGTCTCTCCCAGTCGTTTCTCGCGCCTGCCCTCTACATATATGCCCATTTCCAAGCGTCAGCTTTCGCGTCAGCCGAGCAAAGTCGAGACAAGTCGACACATGGAGACACACGACGCTGAGAAACGAAACCGCAGACTAGCGCCCTGGCAGCACGGACTGAGACGAGGGGCGAAGGAAAACTATTCGTACCGCGACACTTCACAGTTTCGAAGATCGCGTTTCGGTACGTGGAATACCCGTAGAAGAAAAAAGTACCTTTTGTGCGGTGGCCGGGAATCGAACCCGGGTCAACTGCTTGGGAAGCAACCATGCTGACCGTTACACCACCACCGCATTGTGCTGCGTCCCACCCACGCCCTGATATATCGGCTACCCTCCTGCCATCAGAGGCCGAAGGCGATGGCGCTGTAGGCGCTCAACGCCAGAGCGGGGGTGAGCACTTCTGAACGCAGTGCGTAGGTGCTGCTAGGGCGATGTAGCGTAACTAGAAGCAGAACTGACAGCCGTTGAAAAACTGCCATTTAATTTACAGCAGGGCGATAAAACAAATATCTAATGTGACGTACTTACTGATGATCCAGAGTCGATTCAGCATATGTGTGCCAATCCAGAAGTAGAAAGCACCTAAGTATCACAATATTAAGTTGGTTAGTTTGATGCTCGCCTGGAGCATATCATTAGCTTCCCCTGAGGGCGAAATGCACAGCGTAGCCGTTGCTAGGGAACGGCCTTTTCTGTCGTTTTTTGTTTTCTCTGCGCCAATGTGAATGTTGATAACTACAGTTCTGCTCGTTCCACTTACGACAGATGGCGACGGAAAACAATGGTGTAAGGCACCATATTTAAGCTGTGGTTCCCGAAAGTGAGGGTGGGGTGCAACCTCACATCTGACAACTCGTTTTAAATACTCTAAAACCAACGTATTTTCTTCACACAAGAAAAAAACACGCTAACTTCGCCGTCAGGCTCTGGAGATATGCCTAGAAACGGCGGTAGTAGACACTTTGCGCCCACACGTCAGATTGGCCGAGCGGTCTAAGGCGCCAGATTTAAGCTCTGGTTCCCTGAGGGCAGCGTGGGTTCGAACCCCACATTTGACAATGCATTTTAAATATTCCAAAACTACCAATTTCGTACATGCGGGAAGAACAGGTTCCACAGATACTACTAGAAACGGCAGTGACTATGGTGCTTGCCTTGCAAGTCTGATTGTCTGGCGGTCAGAAAGAATGGAAAGCTGTTAGGAGACATGGCTTTCAGCCACGAGGCCCGGATTCGATTCCTGGTAGCCGAACATCCTTTTGTTTGCTGAGTCTTATTATTCTCACGGCATTTACGATATCTTTGTGTTGTGGTTTTTGGGGTCCAAGCATCAGGCGAGCAAACGTGAACGAAAGCAGATATGTGTGTAAATGAGTGTCAGGGCAGTAATAAAGGTGGATGAGACGGTGGATCGGGTATTGGACTGCAGACGTGCCACATTGCGTAGCTCGAAAGCTGAGTAAGTTAGAGCGTCGTGCTGTGAACACAAATGCCACGTATTCGACCGCACCAAGTGCCATTTTATTTTTCTCCCCTAAAAGAGAATGCTTCCTCCAGCGAGACACTGCCAGGTAAATAACAAGCGATCTTCACAAGAAGTAAGATGTCTACACGTCGCGCGATACTGTCGCCAACGGCGATACCGCGCGTAGTGCAGCGGTTCTCGTCTGTTCACCGGCGTGAAGAATCGTTGGCCGTGGTTAGTATTTGGATGCGTTCTCGGCTGGGAACTCGACGTGCTGTTGGCGTCTTTCATTTTGCATTTTTCCTTCGGTTTCGTGGTTGCTTAGCGATAATGATGCGGTCCCACACGCTGACGCCACTCTTGCCTCTCGGTACACTAAGGGGCGAATCTGTGGCCACAATAAAATGAAAGGTTCTGTCTTGTGTTTGTCGTTTTTTGGTCTCTCCCAGTCGTTTCTCGCGCCTGCCCTCTACGTATATGCCCATTTCCAAGCGTCAGCTTTCGCGTCAGCCGAGCAATGAAAGGTTCTGTCTTGTGTTTGTCGTTTTTTGGTCTCTCCCAGTCGTTTCTCGCGCCTGCCCTCTACATATATGCCCATTTCCAAGCGTCAGCTTTCGCGTCAGCCGAGCAAAGTCGAGACAAGTCGACACATGGAGACACACGACGCTGAGAAACGAAACCGCAGACTAGCGCCCTGGCAGCACGGACTGAGACGAGGGGCGAAGGAAAACTATTCGTACCGCGACACTTCACAGTTTCGAAGATCGCGTTTCGGTACGTGGAATACCCGTAGAAGAAAAAAGTACCTTTTGTGCGGTGGCCGGGAATCGAACCCGGATCAACTGCTTGGGAAGCAACCATGCTGACCGTTACACCACCACCGCGTTGTGCTGCGTCCCACCCACGCCCTGATATATCGGCTACCCTCCTGCCATCAGAGGCCGAAGGCGATGGCGCTGTAGGCGCTCAACGCCAGAGCGGGGGTGAGCACATCTGAACGCAGTGCGTAGGTGCTGCTAGGGCGATGTAGCGTAACTAGAAGCAGAACTGACAGCCGTTGAAAAACTGCCATTTAATTTACAGCAGGGCGATAAAACAAATATCTAATGTGACGTACTTACTGATGATCCAGAGTCGATTCAGCATATGTGTGCCAATCCAGAAGTAGAAAGCACCTAAGTATCACAATATTAAGTTGGTTAGTTTGATGCTCGCCTGGAGCATATCATTAGCTTCCCCTGAGGGCGAAATGCACAGCGTAGCCGTTGCTAGGGAACGGCCTTTTCTGTCGTTTTTTGTTTTCTCTGCGCCAATGTGAATGTTGATAACTACAGTTCTGCTCGTTCCACTTACGACAGATGGCGACGGAAAACAATGGTGTAAGGCACCATATTTAAGCTGTGGTTCCCGAAAGTGAGGGTGGGGTGCAACCTCACATCTGACAACTCGTTTTAAATACTCTAAAACCAACGTATTTCCTTCACACAAGAAAAAAACACGCTAACTTCGCCGTCAGGCTCTGGAGATATGCCTAGAAACGGCGGTAGTAGACACTTTGCGCCCACACGTCAGATTGGCCGAGCGGTCTAAGGCGCCAGATTTAAGCTCTGGTTCCCTGAGGGCAGCGTGGGTTCGAACCCCACATTTGACAATGCATTTTAAATATTCCAAAACTACCAATTTCGTACATGCGGGAAGAACAGGTTCCACAGATACTACTAGAAACGGCAGTGACTATGGTGCTTGCCTTGCAAGTCTGATTGTCTGGCGGTCAGAAAGAATGGAAAGCTGTTAGGAGACATGGCTTTCAGCCACGAGGCCCGGATTCGATTCCTGGTAGCCGAACATCCTTTTGTTTGCTGAGTCTTATTATTCTCACGGCATTTACGATATCTTTGTGTTGTGGTTTTTGGGGTCCAAGCATCAGGCGAGCAAACGTGAACGAAAGCAGATATGTGTGTAAATGAGTGTCAGGGCAGTAATAAAGGTGGATGAGACGGTGGATCGGGTATTGGACTGCAGACGTGCCACATTGCGTAGCTCGAAAGCTGAGTAAGTTAGAGCGTCGTGCTGTGAACACAAATGCCACGTATTCGACCGCACCAAGTGCCATTTTATTTTTCTCCCCTAAAAGAGAATGCTTCCTCCAGCGAGACACTGCCAGGTAAATAACAAGCGATCTTCACAAGAAGTAAGATGTCTACACGTCGCGCGATACTGTCGCCAACGGCGATACCGCGCGTAGTGCAGCGGTTCTCGTCTGTTCACCGGCGTCAAGAATCGTTGGCCGTGGTTAGTATTTGGATGCGTTCTCGGCTGGGAACTCGACGTGCTGTTGGCGTCTTTCATTTTGCATTTTTCCTTCGGTTTCGTGGTTGCTTAGCGATAATGATGCGGTCCCACACGCTGACGCCACTCTTGCCTCTCGGTACACTAAGGGGCGAATCTGTGGCCACAATAAAATGAAAGGTTCTGTCGTGTGTTTGTCGTTTTTTGGTCTCTCCCAGTCGTTTCTCGCGCCTGCCCTCTACGTATATGCCCATTTCCAAGCGTCAGCTTTCGCGTCAGCCGAGCAATGAAAGGTTCTGTCTTGTGTTTGTCGTTTTTTGGTCTCTCCCAGTCGTTTCTCGCGCCTGCCCTCTACATATATGCCCATTTCCAAGCGTCAGCTTTCGCGTCAGCCGAGCAAAGTCGAGACAAGTCGACACATGGAGACACACGACGCTGAGAAACGAAACCGCAGACTAGCGCCCTGGCAGCACGGACTGAGACGAGGGGCGAAGGAAAACTATTCGTACCGCGACACTTCACAGTTTCGAAGATCGCGTTTCGGTACGTGGAATACCCGTAGAAGAAAAAAGTACCTTTTGTGCGGTGGCCGGGAATCGAACCCGGATCAACTGCTTGGGAAGCAACCATGCTGACCGTTACACCACCACCGCGTTGTGCTGCGTCCCACCCACGCCCTGATATATCGGCTACCCTCCTGCCATCAGAGGCCGAAGGCGATGGCGCTGTAGGCGCTCAACGCCAGAGCGGGGGTGAGCACATCTGAACGCAGTGCGTAGGTGCTGCTAGGGCGATGTAGCGTAACTAGAAGCAGAACTGACAGCCGTTGAAAAACTGCCATTTAATTTACAGCAGGGCGATAAAACAAATATCTAATGTGACGTACTTACTGATGATCCAGAGTCGATTCAGCATATGTGTGCCAATCCAGAAGTAGAAAGCACCTAAGTATCACAATATTAAGTTGGTTAGTTTGATGCTCGCCTGGAGCATATCATTAGCTTCCCCTGAGGGCGAAATGCACAGCGTAGCCGTTGCTAGGGAACGGCCTTTTCTGTCGTTTTTTGTTTTCTCTGCGCCAATGTGAATGTTGATAACTACAGTTCTGCTCGTTCCACTTACGACAGATGGCGACGGAAAACAATGGTGTAAGGCACCATATTTAAGCTGTGGTTCCCGAAAGTGAGGGTGGGGTGCAACCTCACATCTGACAACTCGTTTTAAATACTCTAAAACCAACGTATTTCCTTCACACAAGAAAAAAACACGCTAACTTCGCCGTCAGGCTCTGGAGATATGCCTAGAAACGGCGGTAGTAGACACTTTGCGCCCACACGTCAGATTGGCCGAGCGGTCTAAGGCGCCAGATTTAAGCTCTGGTTCCCTGAGGGCAGCGTGGGTTCGAACCCCACATTTGACAATGCATTTTAAATATTCCAAAACTACCAATTTCGTACATGCGGGAAGAACAGGTTCCACAGATACTACTAGAAACGGCAGTGACTATGGTGCTTGCCTTGCAAGTCTGATTGTCTGGCGGTCAGAAAGAATGGAAAGCTGTTAGGAGACATGGCTTTCAGCCACGAGGCCCGGATTCGATTCCTGGTAGCCGAACATCCTTTTGTTTGCTGAGTCTTATTATTCTCACGGCATTTACGATATCTTTGTGTTGTGGTTTTTGGGGTCCAAGCATCAGGCGAGCAAACGTGAACGAAAGCAGATATGTGTGTAAATGAGTGTCAGGGCAGTAATAAAGGTGGATGAGACGGTGGATCGGGTATTGGACTGCAGACGTGCCACATTGCGTAGCTCGAAAGCTGAGTAAGTTAGAGCGTCGTGCTGTGAACACAAATGCCACGTATTCGACCGCACCAAGTGCCATTTTATTTTTCTCCCCTAAAAGAGAATGCTTCCTCCAGCGAGACACTGCCAGGTAAATAACAAGCGATCTTCACAAGAAGTAAGATGTCTACACGTCGCGCGATACTGTCGCCAACGGCGATACCGCGCGTAGTGCAGCGGTTCTCGTCTGTTCACCGGCGTCAAGAATCGTTGGCCGTGGTTAGTATTTGGATGCGTTCTCGGCTGGGAACTCGACGTGCTGTTGGCGTCTTTCATTTTGCATTTTTCCTTCGGTTTCGTGGTTGCTTAGCGATAATGATGCGGTCCCACACGCTGACGCCACTCTTGCCTCTCGGTACACTAAGGGGCGAATCTGTGGCCACAATAAAATGAAAGGTTCTGTCGTGTGTTTGTCGTTTTTTGGTCTCTCCCAGTCGTTTCTCGCGCCTGCCCTCTACGTATATGCCCATTTCCAAGCGTCAGCTTTCGCGTCAGCCGAGCAATGAAAGGTTCTGTCTTGTGTTTGTCGTTTTTTGGTCTCTCCCAGTCGTTTCTCGCGCCTGCCCTCTACATATATGCCCATTTCCAAGCGTCAGCTTTCGCGTCAGCCGAGCAAAGTCGAGACAAGTCGACACATGGAGACACACGACGCTGAGAAACGAAACCGCAGACTAGCGCCCTGGCAGCACGGACTGAGACGAGGGGCGAAGGAAAACTATTCGTACCGCGACACTTCACAGTTTCGAAGATCGCGTTTCGGTACGTGGAATACCCGTAGAAGAAAAAAGTACCTTTTGTGCGGTGGCCGGGAATCGAACCCGGATCAACTGCTTGGGAAGCAACCATGCTGACCGTTACACCACCACCGCGTTGTGCTGCGTCCCACCCACGCCCTGATATATCGGCTACCCTCCTGCCATCAGAGGCCGAAGGCGATGGCGCTGTAGGCGCTCAACGCCAGAGCGGGGGTGAGCACATCTGAACGCAGTGCGTAGGTGCTGCTAGGGCGATGTAGCGTAACTAGAAGCAGAACTGACAGCCGTTGAAAAACTGCCATTTAATTTACAGCAGGGCGATAAAACAAATATCTAATGTGACGTACTTACTGATGATCCAGAGTCGATTCAGCATATGTGTGCCAATCCAGAAGTAGAAAGCACCTAAGTATCACAATATTAAGTTGGTTAGTTTGATGCTCGCCTGGAGCATATCATTAGCTTCCCCTGAGGGCGAAATGCACAGCGTAGCCGTTGCTAGGGAACGGCCTTTTCTGTCGTTTTTTGTTTTCTCTGCGCCAATGTGAATGTTGATAACTACAGTTCTGCTCGTTCCACTTACGACAGATGGCGACGGAAAACAATGGTGTAAGGCACCATATTTAAGCTGTGGTTCCCGAAAGTGAGGGTGGGGTGCAACCTCACATCTGACAACTCGTTTTAAATACTCTAAAACCAACGTATTTCCTTCACACAAGAAAAAAACACGCTAACTTCGCCGTCAGGCTCTGGAGATATGCCTAGAAACGGCGGTAGTAGACACTTTGCGCCCACACGTCAGATTGGCCGAGCGGTCTAAGGCGCCAGATTTAAGCTCTGGTTCCCTGAGGGCAGCGTGGGTTCGAACCCCACATTTGACAATGCATTTTAAATATTCCAAAACTACCAATTTCGTACATGCGGGAAGAACAGGTTCCACAGATACTACTAGAAACGGCAGTGACTATGGTGCTTGCCTTGCAAGTCTGATTGTCTGGCGGTCAGAAAGAATGGAAAGCTGTTAGGAGACATGGCTTTCAGCCACGAGGCCCGGATTCGATTCCTGGTAGCCGAACATCCTTTTGTTTGCTGAGTCTTATTATTCTCACGGCATTTACGATATCTTTGTGTTGTGGTTTTTGGGGTCCAAGCATCAGGCGAGCAAACGTGAACGAAAGCAGATATGTGTGTAAATGAGTGTCAGGGCAGTAATAAAGGTGGATGAGACGGTGGATCGGGTATTGGACTGCAGACGTGCCACATTGCGTAGCTCGAAAGCTGAGTAAGTTAGAGCGTCGTGCTGTGAACACAAATGCCACGTATTCGACCGCACCAAGTGCCATTTTATTTTTCTCCCCTAAAAGAGAATGCTTCCTCCAGCGAGACACTGCCAGGTAAATAACAAGCGATCTTCACAAGAAGTAAGATGTCTACACGTCGCGCGATACTGTCGCCAACGGCGATACCGCGCGTAGTGCAGCGGTTCTCGTCTGTTCACCGGCGTCAAGAATCGTTGGCCGTGGTTAGTATTTGGATGCGTTCTCGGCTGGGAACTCGACGTGCTGTTGGCGTCTTTCATTTTGCATTTTTCCTTCGGTTTCGTGGTTGCTTAGCGATAATGATGCGGTCCCACACGCTGACGCCACTCTTGCCTCTCGGTACACTAAGGGGCGAATCTGTGGCCACAATAAAATGAAAGGTTCTGTCGTGTGTTTGTCGTTTTTTGGTCTCTCCCAGTCGTTTCTCGCGCCTGCCCTCTACGTATATGCCCATTTCCAAGCGTCAGCTTTCGCGTCAGCCGAGCAATGAAAGGTTCTGTCTTGTGTTTGTCGTTTTTTGGTCTCTCCCAGTCGTTTCTCGCGCCTGCCCTCTACATATATGCCCATTTCCAAGCGTCAGCTTTCGCGTCAGCCGAGCAAAGTCGAGACAAGTCGACACATGGAGACACACGACGCTGAGAAACGAAACCGCAGACTAGCGCCCTGGCAGCACGGACTGAGACGAGGGGCGAAGGAAAACTATTCGTACCGCGACACTTCACAGTTTCGAAGATCGCGTTTCGGTACGTGGAATACCCGTAGAAGAAAAAAGTACCTTTTGTGCGGTGGCCGGGAATCGAACCCGGGTCAACTGCTTGGGAAGCAACCATGCTGACCGTTACACCACCACCGCATTGTGCTGCGTCCCACCCACGCCCTGATATATCGGCTACCCTCCTGCCATCAGAGGCCGAAGGCGATGGCGCTGTAGGCGCTCAACGCCAGAGCGGGGGTGAGCACTTCTGAACGCAGTGCGTAGGTGCTGCTAGGGCGATGTAGCGTAACTAGAAGCAGAACTGACAGCCGTTGAAAAACTGCCATTTAATTTACAGCAGGGCGATAAAACAAATATCTAATGTGACGTACTTACTGATGATCCAGAGTCGATTCAGCATATGTGTGCCAATCCAGAAGTAGAAAGCACCTAAGTATCACAATATTAAGTTGGTTAGTTTGATGCTCGCCTGGAGCATATCATTAGCTTCTCCTGAGGGCGAAATGCACAGCGTAGCCGTTGCTAGGGAACGGCCTTTTCTGTCGTTTTTTGTTTTCTCTGCGCCAATGTGAATGTTGATAACTACAGTTCTGCTCGTTCCACTTACGACAGATGGCGACGGAAAACAATGGTGTAAGGCACCATATTTAAGCTGTGGTTCCCGAAAGTGAGGGTGGGGTGCAACCTCACATCTGACAACTCGTTTTAAATACTCTAAAACCAACGTATTTCCTTCACACAAGAAAAAAACACGCTAACTTCGCCGTCAGGCTCTGGAGATATGCCTAGAAACGGCGGTAGTAGACACTTTGCGCCCACACGTAAGATTGGCCCAGCGGTCTAAGGCGCCAGATTTAAGTTCTGGTTCCCTGAGGGGAGCGTGGGTTCGAACCCCACATTTGACAATGCATTTTAAATATTCCAAAACTACCAATTTCGTACATGCGGGAAGAACAGGTTCCACAGATACTACTAGAAACGGCAGTGACTATGGTGCTTGCCTTGCAAGTCTGATTGTCTGGCGGTCAGAAAGAATGGAAAGCTGTTAGGAGACATGGCTTTCAGCCACGAGGCCCGGATTCGATTCCTGGTAGCCGAACATCCTTTTGTTTGCTGAGTCTTATTATTCTCACGGCATTTACGATATCTTTGTGTTGTGGTTTTTGGGGTCCAAGCATCAGGCGAGCAAACGTGAACGAAAGCAGATATGTGTGTAAATGAGTGTCAGGGCAGTAATAAAGGTGGATGAGACGGTGGATCGGGTATTGGACTGCAGACGTGCCACATTGCGTAGCTCGAAAGCTGAGTAAGTTAGAGCGTCGTGCTGTGAACACAAATGCCACGTATTCGACCGCACCAAGTGCCATTTTATTTTTCTCCCCTAAAAGAGAATGCTTCCTCCAGCGAGACACTGCCAGGTAAATAACAAGCGATCTTCACAAGAAGTAAGATGTCTACACGTCGCGCGATACTGTCGCCAACGGCGATACCGCGCGTAGTGCAGCGGTTCTCGTCTGTTCACCGGCGTCAAGAATCGTTGGCCGTGGTTAGTATTTGGATGCGTTCTCGGCTGGGAACTCGACGTGCTGTTGGCGTCTTTCATTTTGCATTTTTCCTTCGGTTTCGTGGTTGCTTAGCGATAATGATGCGGTCCCACACGCTGACGCCACTCTTGCCTCTCGGTACACTAAGGGGCGAATCTGTGGCCACAATAAAATGAAAGGTTCTGTCGTGTGTTTGTCGTTTTTTGGTCTCTCCCAGTCGTTTCTCGCGCCTGCCCTCTACGTATATGCCCATTTCCAAGCGTCAGCTTTCGCGTCAGCCGAGCAATGAAAGGTTCTGTCTTGTGTTTGTCGTTTTTTGGTCTCTCCCAGTCGTTTCTCGCGCCTGCCCTCTACATATATGCCCATTTCCAAGCGTCAGCTTTCGCGTCAGCCGAGCAAAGTCGAGACAAGTCGACACATGGAGACACACGACGCTGAGAAACGAAACCGCAGACTAGCGCCCTGGCAGCACGGACTGAGACGAGGGGCGAAGGAAAACTATTCGTACCGCGACACTTCACAGTTTCGAAGATCGCGTTTCGGTACGTGGAATACCCGTAGAAGAAAAAAGTACCTTTTGTGCGGTGGCCGGGAATCGAACCCGGATCAACTGCTTGGGAAGCAACCATGCTGACCGTTACACCACCACCGCGTTGTGCTGCGTCCCACCCACGCCCTGATATATCGGCTACCCTCCTGCCATCAGAGGCCGAAGGCGATGGCGCTGTAGGCGCTCAACGCCAGAGCGGGGGTGAGCACATCTGAACGCAGTGCGTAGGTGCTGCTAGGGCGATGTAGCGTAACTAGAAGCAGAACTGACAGCCGTTGAAAAACTGCCATTTAATTTACAGCAGGGCGATAAAACAAATATCTAATGTGACGTACTTACTGATGATCCAGAGTCGATTCAGCATATGTGTGCCAATCCAGAAGTAGAAAGCACCTAAGTATCACAATATTAAGTTGGTTAGTTTGATGCTCGCCTGGAGCATATCAATAGCTTCCCCTGAGGGCGAAATGCACAGCGTAGCCGTTGCTAGGGAACGGCCTTTTCTGTCGTTTTTTGTTTTCTCTGCGCCAATGTGAATGTTGATAACTACAGTTCTGCTCGTTCCACTTACGACAGATGGCGACGGAAAACAATGGTGTAAGGCACCATATTTAAGCTGTGGTTCCCGAAAGTGAGGGTGGGGTGCAACCTCACATCTGACAACTCGTTTTAAATACTCTAAAACCAACGTATTTCCTTCACACAAGAAAAAAACACGCTAACTTCGCCGTCAGGCTCTGGAGATATGCCTAGAAACGGCGGTAGTAGACACTTTGCGCCCACACGTCAGATTGGCCGCGCGGTCTAAGGCGCCAGATTTAAGTTCTGGTTCCCTGAGGGGAGCGTGGGTTCGAACCCCACATTTGACAATGCATTTTAAATATTCCAAAACTACCAATTTCTTACATGCGGGAAGAACAGGTTCCACAGATACTACTAGAAACGGCAGTGACTATGGTGCTTGCCTTGCAAGTCTGATTGTCTGGCGGTCAGAAAGAATGGAAAGCTGTTAGGAGACATGGCTTTCAGCCACGAGGCCCGGATTCGATTCCTGGTAGCCGAACATCCTTTTGTTTGCTGAGTCTTATTATTCTCACGGCAATTACGATATCTTTGTGTTGTGGTTTTTGGGGTCCAAGCATCAGGCGAGCAAACGTGAACGAAAGCAGATATGTGTGTAAATGAGTGTCAGGGCAGTAATAAAGGTGGATGAGACGGTGGATCGGGTATTGGACTGCAGACGTGCCACATTGCGTAGCTCGAAAGCTGAGTAAGTTAGAGCGTCGTGCTGTGAACACAAATGCCACGTATTCGACCGCACCAAGTGCCATTTTATTTTTCTCCCCTAAAAGAGAATGCTTCCTCCAGCGAGACACTGCCAGGTAAATAACAAGCGATCTTCACAAGAAGTAAGATGTCTACACGTCGCGCGATACTGTCGCCAACGGCGATACCGCGCGTAGTGCAGCGGTTCTCGTCTGTTCACCGGCGTCAAGAATCGTTGGCCGTGGTTAGTATTTGGATGCGTTCTCGGCTGGGAACTCGACGTGCTGTTGGCGTCTTTCATTTTGCATTTTTCCTTCGGTTTCGTGGTTGCTTAGCGATAATGATGCGGTCCCACACGCTGACGCCACTCTTGCCTCTCGGTACACTAAGGGGCGAATCTGTGGCCACAATAAAATGAAAGGTTCTGTCGTGTGTTTGTCGTTTTTTGGTCTCTCCCAGTCGTTTCTCGCGCCTGCCCTCTACGTATATGCCCATTTCCAAGCGTCAGCTTTCGCGTCAGCCGAGCAATGAAAGGTTCTGTCTTGTGTTTGTCGTTTTTTGGTCTCTCCCAGTCGTTTCTCGCGCCTGCCCTCTACATATATGCCCATTTCCAAGCGTCAGCTTTCGCGTCAGCCGAGCAAAGTCGAGACAAGTCGACACATGGAGACACACGACGCTGAGAAACGAAACCGCAGACTAGCGCCCTGGCAGCACGGACTGAGACGAGGGGCGAAGGAAAACTATTCGTACCGCGACACTTCACAGTTTCGAAGATCGCGTTTCGGTACGTGGAATACCCGTAGAAGAAAAAAGTACCTTTTGTGCGGTGGCCGGGAATCGAACCCGGGTCAACTGCTTGGGAAGCAACCATGCTGACCGTTACACCACCACCGCATTGTGCTGCGTCCCACCCACGCCCTGATATATCGGCTACCCTCCTGCCATCAGAGGCCGAAGGCGATGGCGCTGTAGGCGCTCAACGCCAGAGCGGGGGTGAGCACTTCTGAACGCAGTGCGTAGGTGCTGCTAGGGCGATGTAGCGTAACTAGAAGCAGAACTGACAGCCGTTGAAAAACTGCCATTTAATTTACAGCAGGGCGATAAAACAAATATCTAATGTGACGTACTTACTGATGATCCAGAGTCGATTCAGCATATGTGTGCCAATCCAGAAGTAGAAAGCACCTAAGTATCACAATATTAAGTTGGTTAGTTTGATGCTCGCCTGGAGCATATCAATAGCTTCCCCTGAGGGCGAAATGCACAGCGTAGCCGTTGCTAGGGAACGGCCTTTTCTGTCGTTTTTTGTTTTCTCTGCGCCAATGTGAATGTTGATAACTACAGTTCTGCTCGTTCCACTTACGACAGATGGCGACGGAAAACAATGGTGTAAGGCACCATATTTAAGCTGTGGTTCCCGAAAGTGAGGGTGGGGTGCAACCTCACATCTGACAACTCGTTTTAAATACTCTAAAACCAACGTATTTCCTTCACACAAGAAAAAAACACGCTAACTTCGCCGTCAGGCTCTGGAGATATGCCTAGAAACGGCGGTAGTAGACACTTTGCGCCCACACGTCAGATTGGCCGAGCGGTCTAAGGCGCCAGATTTAAGCTCTGGTTCCCTGAGGGCAGCGTGGGTTCGAACCCCACATTTGACAATGCATTTTAAATATTCCAAAACTACCAATTTCGTACATGCGGGAAGAACAGGTTCCACAGATACTACTAGAAACGGCAGTGACTATGGTGCTTGCCTTGCAAGTCTGATTGTCTGGCGGTCAGAAAGAATGGAAAGCTGTTAGGAGACATGGCTTTCAGCCACGAGGCCCGGATTCGATTCCTGGTAGCCGAACATCCTTTTGTTTGCTGAGTCTTATTATTCTCACGGCAATTACGATATCTTTGTGTTGTGGTTTTTGGGGTCCAAGCATCAGGCGAGCAAACGTGAACGAAAGCAGATATGTGTGTAAATGAGTGTCAGGGCAGTAATAAAGGTGGATGAGACGGTGGATCGGGTATTGGACTGCAGACGTGCCACATTGCGTAGCTCGAAAGCTGAGTAAGTTAGAGCGTCGTGCTGTGAACACAAATGCCACGTATTCGACCGCACCAAGTGCCATTTTATTTTTCTCCCCTAAAAGAGAATGCTTCCTCCAGCGAGACACTGCCAGGTAAATAACAAGCGATCTTCACAAGAAGTAAGATGTCTACACGTCGCGCGATACTGTCGCCAACGGCGATACCGCGCGTAGTGCAGCGGTTCTCGTCTGTTCACCGGCGTCAAGAATCGTTGGCCGTGGTTAGTATTTGGATGCGTTCTCGGCTGGGAACTCGACGTGCTGTTGGCGTCTTTCATTTTGCATTTTTCCTTCGGTTTCGTGGTTGCTTAGCGATAATGATGCGGTCCCACACGCTGACGCCACTCTTGCCTCTCGGTACACTAAGGGGCGAATCTGTGGCCACAATAAAATGAAAGGTTCTGTCGTGTGTTTGTCGTTTTTTGGTCTCTCCCAGTCGTTTCTCGCGCCTGCCCTCTACGTATATGCCCATTTCCAAGCGTCAGCTTTCGCGTCAGCCGAGCAATGAAAGGTTCTGTCTTGTGTTTGTCGTTTTTTGGTCTCTCCCAGTCGTTTCTCGCGCCTGCCCTCTACATATATGCCCATTTCCAAGCGTCAGCTTTCGCGTCAGCCGAGCAAAGTCGAGACAAGTCGACACATGGAGACACACGACGCTGAGAAACGAAACCGCAGACTAGCGCCCTGGCAGCACGGACTGAGACGAGGGGCGAAGGAAAACTATTCGTACCGCGACACTTCACAGTTTCGAAGATCGCGTTTCGGTACGTGGAATACCCGTAGAAGAAAAAAGTACCTTTTGTGCGGTGGCCGGGAATCGAACCCGGATCAACTGCTTGGGAAGCAACCATGCTGACCGTTACACCACCACCGCGTTGTGCTGCGTCCCACCCACGCCCTGATATATCGGCTACCCTCCTGCCATCAGAGGCCGAAGGCGATGGCGCTGTAGGCGCTCAACGCCAGAGCGGGGGTGAGCACATCTGAACGCAGTGCGTAGGTGCTGCTAGGGCGATGTAGCGTAACTAGAAGCAGAACTGACAGCCGTTGAAAAACTGCCATTTAATTTACAGCAGGGCGATAAAACAAATATCTAATGTGACGTACTTACTGATGATCCAGAGTCGATTCAGCATATGTGTGCCAATCCAGAAGTAGAAAGCACCTAAGTATCACAATATTAAGTTGGTTAGTTTGATGCTCGCCTGGAGCATATCAATAGCTTCCCCTGAGGGCGAAATGCACAGCGTAGCCGTTGCTAGGGAACGGCCTTTTCTGTCGTTTTTTGTTTTCTCTGCGCCAATGTGAATGTTGATAACTACAGTTCTGCTCGTTCCACTTACGACAGATGGCGACGGAAAACAATGGTGTAAGGCACCATATTTAAGCTGTGGTTCCCGAAAGTGAGGGTGGGGTGCAACCTCACATCTGACAACTCGTTTTAAATACTCTAAAACCAACGTATTTCCTTCACACAAGAAAAAAACACGCTAACTTCGCCGTCAGGCTCTGGAGATATGCCTAGAAACGGCGGTAGTAGACACTTTGCGCCCACACGTCAGATTGGCCGAGCGGTCTAAGGCGGCAGATTTAAGCTCTGGTTCCCTGAGGGCAGCGTGGGTTCGAACCCCACATTTGATAATGCATTTTAAATATTCCAAAACTACCAATTTCGTACATGCGGGAAGAACAGGTTCCACAGATACTACTAGAAACTGCAGTGACTATGGTGCTTGCCTTGCAAGTCTGATTGTCAGGCGGTCAGAAAGAATGGAAAGCTGTTAGGAGACATGGCTTTCAGCCACGAGGCCCGGATTCGATTCCTGGTAGCCGAACATCCTTTTGTTTGCTGAGTCTTATTATTCTCACGGCATTTACGATATCTTTGTGTTGTGGTTTTTGGGGTCCAAGCATCAGGCGAGCAAACGTGAACGAAAGCAGATATGTGTGTAAATGAGTGTCAGGGCAGTAATAAAGGTGGATGAGACGGTGGATCGGGTATTGGACTGCAGACGTGCCACATTGCGTAGCTCGAAAGCTGAGTAAGTTAGAGCGTCGTGCTGTGAACACAAATGCCACGTATTCGACCGCACCAAGTGCCATTTTATTTTTCTCCCCTAAAAGAGAATGCTTCCTCCAGCGAGACACTGCCAGGTAAATAACAAGCGATCTTCACAAGAAGTAAGATGTCTACACGTCGCGCGATACTGTCGCCAACGGCGATACCGCGCGTAGTGCAGCGGTTCTCGTCTGTTCACCGGCGTCAAGAATCGTTGGCCGTGGTTAGTATTTGGATGCGTTCTCGGCTGGGAACTCGACGTGCTGTTGGCGTCTTTCATTTTGCATTTTTCCTTCGGTTTCGTGGTTGCTTAGCGATAATGATGCGGTCCCACACGCTGACGCCACTCTTGCCTCTCGGTACACTAAGGGGCGAATCTGTGGCCACAATAAAATGAAAGGTTCTGTCGTGTGTTTGTCGTTTTTTGGTCTCTCCCAGTCGTTTCTCGCGCCTGCCCTCTACGTATATGCCCATTTCCAAGCGTCAGCTTTCGCGTCAGCCGAGCAATGAAAGGTTCTGTCTTGTGTTTGTCGTTTTTTGGTCTCTCCCAGTCGTTTCTCGCGCCTGCCCTCTACATATATGCCCATTTCCAAGCGTCAGCTTTCGCGTCAGCCGAGCAAAGTCGAGACAAGTCGACACATGGAGACACACGACGCTGAGAAACGAAACCGCAGACTAGCGCCCTGGCAGCACGGACTGAGACGAGGGGCGAAGGAAAACTATTCGTACCGCGACACTTCACAGTTTCGAAGATCGCGTTTCGGTACGTGGAATACCCGTAGAAGAAAAAAGTACCTTTTGTGCGGTGGCCGGGAATCGAACCCGGATCAACTGCTTGGGAAGCAACCATGCTGACCGTTACACCACCACCGCGTTGTGCTGCGTCCCACCCACGCCCTGATATATCGGCTACCCTCCTGCCATCAGAGGCCGAAGGCGATGGCGCTGTAGGCGCTCAACGCCAGAGCGGGGGTGAGCACATCTGAACGCAGTGCGTAGGTGCTGCTAGGGCGATGTAGCGTAACTAGAAGCAGAACTGACAGCCGTTGAAAAACTGCCATTTAATTTACAGCAGGGCGATAAAACAAATATCTAATGTGACGTACTTACTGATGATCCAGAGTCGATTCAGCATATGTGTGCCAATCCAGAAGTAGAAAGCACCTAAGTATCACAATATTAAGTTGGTTAGTTTGATGCTCGCCTGGAGCATATCAATAGCTTCCCCTGAGGGCGAAATGCACAGCGTAGCCGTTGCTAGGGAACGGCCTTTTCTGTCGTTTTTTGTTTTCTCTGCGCCAATGTGAATGTTGATAACTACAGTTCTGCTCGTTCCACTTACGACAGATGGCGACGGAAAACAATGGTGTAAGGCACCATATTTAAGCTGTGGTTCCCGAAAGTGAGGGTGGGGTGCAACCTCACATCTGACAACTCGTTTTAAATACTCTAAAACCAACGTATTTCCTTCACACAAGAAAAAAACACGCTAACTTCGCCGTCAGGCTCTGGAGATATGCCTAGAAACGGCGGTAGTAGACACTTTGCGCCCATACGTCAGATTGGCCGAGCGGTCTAAGGCGCCAGATTTAAGCTCTGGTTCCCTGAGGGCAGCGTGGGTTCGAACCCCACATTTGATAATGCATTTTAAATATTCCAAAACTACCAATTTCGTACATGCGGGAAGAACAGGTTCAACAGATACTACTAGAAACGGCAGTGACTATGGTGCTTGCCTTGCAAGTCTGATTGTCAGGCGGTCAGAAAGAATGGAAAGCTGTTAGGAGACATGGCTTTCAGCCACGAGGCCCGGATTCGATTCCTGGTAGCCGAACATCCTTTTGTTTGCTGAGTCTTATTATTCTCACGGCATTTACGATATCTTTGTGTTGTGGTTTTTGGGGTCCAAGCATCAGGCGAGCAAACGTGAACGAAAGCAGATATGTGTGTAAATGAGTGTCAGGGCAGTAATAAAGGTGGATGAGACGGTGGATCGGGTATTGGACTGCAGACGTGCCACATTGCGTAGCTCGAAAGCTGAGTAAGTTAGAGCGTCGTGCTGTGAACACAAATGCCACGTATTCGACCGCACCAAGTGCCATTTTATTTTTCTCCCCTAAAAGAGAATGCTTCCTCCAGCGAGACACTGCCAGGTAAATAACAAGCGATCTTCACAAGAAGTAAGATGTCTACACGTCGTGCGATACTGTCGCCAACGGCGATACCGCGCGTAGTGCAGCGGTTCTCGTCTGTTCACCGGCGTCAAGAATCGTTGGCCGTGGTTAGTATTTGGATGCGTTCTCGGCTGGGAACTCGACGTGCTGTTGGCGTCTTTCATTTTGCATTTTTCCTTCGATTTCGTGGTTGCTTAGCGATAATGATGCGGTCCCACACGCTGACGCCACTCTTGCCTCTCGGTACACTAAGGGGCGAATCTGTGGCCACAATAAAATGAAAGGTTCTGTCGTGTGTTTGTCGTTTTTTGGTCTCTCCCAGTCGTTTCTCGCGCCTGCCCTCTACGTATATGCCCATTTCCAAGCGTCAGCTTTCGCGTCAGCCGAGCAATGAAAGGTTCTGTCTTGTGTTTGTCGTTTTTTGGTCTCTCCCAGTCGTTTCTCGCGCCTGCCCTCTACATATATGCCCATTTCCAAGCGTCAGCTTTCGCGTCAGCCGAGCAAAGTCGAGACAAGTCGACACATGGAGACACACGACGCTGAGAAACGAAACCGCAGACTAGCGCCCTGGCAGCACGGACTGAGACGAGGGGCGAAGGAAAACTATTCGTACCGCGACACTTCACAGTTTCGAAGATCGCGTTTCGGTACGTGGAATACCCGTAGAAGAAAAATGTACCTTTTGTGCGGTGGCCGGGAATCGAACCCGGATCAACTGCTTGGGAAGCAACCATGCTGACCGTTACACCACCACCGCGTTGTGCTGCGTCCCACCCACGCCCTGATATGTCGGCTACCCTCCTGCCATCAGAGGCCGAAGGCGATGGCGCTGTAGGCGCTCAACGCCAGAGCGGGAGTGAGCACATCTGAACGCAGTGCGTAGGTGCTGCTAGGGCGATGTAGCGTAACTAGAAGCAGAACTGACAGCCGTTGAAAAACTGCCATTTAATTTACAGCAGGGCGATAAAACAAATATCTAATGTGACGTACTTACTGATGATCCAGAGTCGATTCAGCATATGTGTGCCAATCCAGAAGTAGAAAGCACCTAAGTATCACAATATTAAGTTGGTTAGTTTGATGCTCGCCTGGAGCATATCATTAGCTTCCCCTGAGGGCGAAATGCACAGCGTAGCCGTTGCTAGGGAACGGCCTTTTCTGTCGTTTTTTGTTTTCTCTGCGCCAATGTGAATGTTGATAACTACAGTTCTGCTCGTTCCACTTACGACAGATGGCGACGGAAAACAATGGTGTAAGGCACCATATTTAAGCTGTGGTTCCCGAAAGTGAGGGTGGGGTGCAACCTCACATCTGACAACTCGTTTTAAATACTCTAAAACCAACGTATTTCCTTCACACAAGAAAAAAACACGCTAACTTCGCCGTCAGGCTCTGGAGATATGCCTAGAAACGGCGGTAGTAGACACTTTGCGCCCACACGTCAGATTGGCCGAGCGGTCTAAGGCGCCAGATTTAAGCTCTGGTTCCCTGAGGGCAGCGTGGGTTCGAACCCCACATTTGACAATGCATTTTAAATATTCCAAAACTACCAATTTCGTACATGCGGGAAGAACAGGTTCCACAGATACTACTAGAAACGGCAGTGACTATGGCGCTTGCCTTGCAAGTCTGATTGTCTGGCGGTCAGAAAGAATGGAAAGCTGTTAGGAGACATGGCTTTCAGCCACGAGGCCCGGATTCGATTCCTGGTAGCCGAACATCCTTTTGTTTGCTGAGTCTTATTATTCTCACGGCATTTACGATATCTTTGTGTTGTGGTTTTTGGGGTCCAAGCATCAGGCGAGCAAACGTGAACGAAAGCAGATATGTGTGTAAATGAGTGTCAGGGCAGTAATAAAGGTGGATGAGACGGTGGATCGGGTATTGGACTGCAGACGTGCCACATTGCGTAGCTCGAAAGCTGAGTAAGTTAGAGCGTCGTGCTGTGAACACAAATGCCACGTATTCGACCGCACCAAGTGCCATTTTATTTTTCTCCCCTAAAAGAGAATGCTTCCTCCAGCGAGACACTGCCAGGTAAATAACAAGCGATCTTCACAAGAAGTAAGATGTCTACACGTCGCGCGATACTGTCGCCAACGGCGATACCGCGCGTAGTGCAGCGGTTCTCGTCTGTTCACCGGCGTCAAGAATCGTTGGCCGTGGTTAGTATTTGGATGCGTTCTCGGCTGGGAACTCGACGTGCTGTTGGCGTCTTTCATTTTGCATTTTTCCTTCGGTTTCGTGGTTGCTTAGCGATAATGATGCGGTCCCACACGCTGACGCCACTCTTGCCTCTCGGTACACTAAGGGGCGAATCTGTGGCCACAATAAAATGAAAGGTTCTGTCGTGTGTTTGTCGTTTTTTGGTCTCTCCCAGTCGTTTCTCGCGCCTGCCCTCTACGTATATGCCCATTTCCAAGCGTCAGCTTTCGCGTCAGCCGAGCAATGAAAGGTTCTGTCTTGTGTTTGTCGTTTTTTGGTCTCTCCCAGTCGTTTCTCGCGCCTGCCCTCTACATATATGCCCATTTCCAAGCGTCAGCTTTCGCGTCAGCCGAGCAAAGTCGAGACAAGTCGACACATGGAGACACACGACGCTGAGAAACGAAACCGCAGACTAGCGCCCTGGCAGCACGGACTGAGACGAGGGGCGAAGGAAAACTATTCGTACCGCGACACTTCACAGTTTCGAAGATCGCGTTTCGGTACGTGGAATACCCGTAGAAGAAAAAAGTACCTTTTGTGCGGTGGCCGGGAATCGAACCCGGATCAACTGCTTGGGAAGCAACCATGCTGACCGTTACACCACCACCACGTTGTGCTGCGTCCCACCCACGCCCTGATATGTCGGCTACCCTCCTGCCATCAGAGGCCGAAGGCGATGGCGCTGTAGGCGCTCAACGCCAGAGCGGGGGTGAGCACATCTGAACGCAGTGCGTAGGTGCTGCTAGGGCGATGTAGCGTAACTAGAAGCAGAACTGACAGCCGTTGAAAAACTGCCATTTAATTTACAGCAGGGCGATAAAACAAATATCTAATGTGACGTACTTACTGATGATCCAGAGTCGATTCAGCATATGTGTGCCAATCCAGAAGTAGAAAGCACCTAAGTATCACAATATTAAGTTGGTTAGTTTGATGCTCGCCTGGAGCATATCATTAGCTTCCCCTGAGGGCGAAATGCACAGCGTAGCCGTTGCTAGGGAACGGCCTTTTCTGTCGTTTTTTGTTTTCTCTGCGCCAATGTGAATGTTGATAACTACAGTTCTGCTCGTTCCACTTACGACAGATGGCGACGGAAAACAATGGTGTAAGGCACCATATTTAAGCTGTGGTTCCCGAAAGTGAGGGTGGGGTGCAACCTCACATCTGACAACTCGTTTTAAATACTCTAAAACCAACGTATTTCCTTCACACAAGAAAAAAACACGCTAACTTCGCCGTCAGGCTCTGGAGATATGCCTAGAAACGGCGGTAGTAGACACTTTGCGCTCACACGTCAGATTGGCCGAGCGGTCTAAGGCGCCAGATTTAAGCTCTGGTTCCCTGAGGGCAGCGTGGGTTCGAACCCCACATTTGACAATGCATTTTAAATATTCCAAAACTACCAATTTCGTACATGCGGGAAGAACAGGTTCCACAGATACTACTAGAAACGGCAGTGACTATGGTGCTTGCCTTGCAAGTCTGATTGTCTGGCGGTCAGAAAGAATGGAAAGCTGTTAGGAGACATGGCTTTCAGCCACGAGGCCCGGATTCGATTCCTGGTAGCCGAACATCCTTTTGTTTGCTGAGTCTTATTATTCTCACGGCATTTACGATATCTTTGTGTTGTGGTTTTTGGGGTCCAAGCATCAGGCGAGCAAACGTGAACGAAAGCAGATATGTGTGTAAATGAGTGTCAGGGCAGTAATAAAGGTGGATGAGACGGTGGATCGGGTATTGGACTGCAGACGTGCCACATTGCGTAGCTCGAAAGCTGAGTAAGTTAGAGCGTCGTGCTGTGAACACAAATGCCACGTATTCGACCGCACCAAGTGCCATTTTATTTTTCTCCCCTAAAAGAGAATGCTTCCTCCAGCGAGACACTGCCAGGTAAATAACAAGCGATCTTCACAAGAAGTAAGATGTCTACACGTCGCGCGATACTGTCGCCAACGGCGATACCGCGCGTAGTGCAGCGGTTCTCGTCTGTTCACCGGCGTCAAGAATCGTTGGCCGTGGTTAGTATTTGGATGCGTTCTCGGCTGGGAACTCGACGTGCTGTTGGCGTCTTTCATTTTGCATTTTTCCTTCGGTTTCGTGGTTGCTTAGCGATAATGATGCGGTCCCACACGCTGACGCCACTCTTGCCTCTCGGTACACTAAGGGGCGAATCTGTGGCCACAATAAAATGAAAGGTTCTGTCGTGTGTTTGTCGTTTTTTGGTCTCTCCCAGTCGTTTCTCGCGCCTGCCCTCTACGTATATGCCCATTTCCAAGCGTCAGCTTTCGCGTCAGCCGAGCAATGAAAGGTTCTGTCTTGTGTTTGTCGTTTTTTGGTCTCTCCCAGTCGTTTCTCGCGCCTGCCCTCTACATATATGCCCATTTCCAAGCGTCAGCTTTCGCGTCAGCCGAGCAAAGTCGAGACAAGTCGACACATGGAGACACACGACGCTGAGAAACGAAACCGCAGACTAGCGCCCTGGCAGCACGGACTGAGACGAGGGGCGAAGGAAAACTATTCGTACCGCGACACTTCACAGTTTCGAAGATCGCGTTTCGGTACGTGGAATACCCGTAGAAGAAAAAAGTACCTTTTGTGCGGTGGCCGGGAATCGAACCCGGATCAACTGCTTGGGAAGCAACCATGCTGACCGTTACACCACCACCGCGTTGTGCTGCGTCCCACCCACGCCCTGATATGTCGGCTACCCTCCTGCCATCAGAGGCCGAAGGCGATGGCGCTGTAGGCGCTCAACGCCAGAGCGGGGGTGAGCACATCTGAACGCAGTGCGTAGGTGCTGCTAGGGCGATGTAGCGTAACTAGAAGCAGAACTGACAGCCGTTGAAAAACTGCCATTTAATTTACAGCAGGGCGATAAAACAAATATCTAATGTGACGTACTTACTGATGATCCAGAGTCGATTCAGCATATGTGTGCCAATCCAGAAGTAGAAAGCACCTAAGTATCACAATATTAAGTTGGTTAGTTTGATGCTCGCCTGGAGCATATCATTAGCTTCCCCTGAGGGCGAAATGCACAGCGTAGCCGTTGCTAGGGAACGGCCTTTTCTGTCGTTTTTTGTTTTCTCTGCGCCAATGTGAATGTTGATAACTACAGTTCTGCTCGTTCCACTTACGACAGATGGCGACGGAAAACAATGGTGTAAGGCACCATATTTAAGCTGTGGTTCCCGAAAGTGAGGGTGGGGTGCAACCTCACATCTGACAACTCGTTTTAAATACTCTAAAACCAACGTATTTCCTTCACACAAGAAAAAAACACGCTAACTTCGCCGTCAGGCTCTGGAGATATGCCTAGAAACGGCGGTAGTAGACACTTTGCGCCCACACGTCAGATTGGCCGAGCGGTCTAAGGCGCCAGATTTAAGCTCTGGTTCCCTGAGGGCAGCGTGGGTTCGAACCCCACATTTGACAATGCATTTTAAATATTCCAAAACTACCAATTTCGTACATGCGGGAAGAACAGGTTCCACAGATACTACTAGAAACGGCAGTGACTATGGCGCTTGCCTTGCAAGTCTGATTGTCTGGCGGTCAGAAAGAATGGAAAGCTGTTAGGAGACATGGCTTTCAGCCACGAGGCCCGGATTCGATTCCTGGTAGCCGAACATCCTTTTGTTTGCTGAGTCTTATTATTCTCACGGCATTTACGATATCTTTGTGTTGTGGTTTTTGGGGTCCAAGCATCAGGCGAGCAAACGTGAACGAAAGCAGATATGTGTGTAAATGAGTGTCAGGGCAGTAATAAAGGTGGATGAGACGGTGGATCGGGTATTGGACTGCAGACGTGCCACATTGCGTAGCTCGAAAGCTGAGTAAGTTAGAGCGTCGTGCTGTGAACACAAATGCCACGTATTCGACCGCACCAAGTGCCATTTTATTTTTCTCCCCTAAAAGAGAATGCTTCCTCCAGCGAGACACTGCCAGGTAAATAACAAGCGATCTTCACAAGAAGTAAGATGTCTACACGTCGCGCGATACTGTCGCCAACGGCGATACCGCGCGTAGTGCAGCGGTTCTCGTCTGTTCACCGGCGTCAAGAATCGTTGGCCGTGGTTAGTATTTGGATGCGTTCTCGGCTGGGAACTCGACGTGCTGTTGGCGTCTTTCATTTTGCATTTTTCCTTCGGTTTCGTGGTTGCTTAGCGATAATGATGCGGTCCCACACGCTGACGCCACTCTTGCCTCTCGGTACACTAAGGGGCGAATCTGTGGCCACAATAAAATGAAAGGTTCTGTCGTGTGTTTGTCGTTTTTTGGTCTCTCCCAGTCGTTTCTCGCGCCTGCCCTCTACGTATATGCCCATTTCCAAGCGTCAGCTTTCGCGTCAGCCGAGCAATGAAAGGTTCTGTCTTGTGTTTGTCGTTTTTTGGTCTCTCCCAGTCGTTTCTCGCGCCTGCCCTCTACATATATGCCCATTTCCAAGCGTCAGCTTTCGCGTCAGCCGAGCAAAGTCGAGACAAGTCGACACATGGAGACACACGACGCTGAGAAACGAAACCGCAGACTAGCGCCCTGGCAGCACGGACTGAGACGAGGGGCGAAGGAAAACTATTCGTACCGCGACACTTCACAGTTTCGAAGATCGCGTTTCGGTACGTGGAATACCCGTAGAAGAAAAAAGTACCTTTTGTGCGGTGGCCGGGAATCGAACCCGGATCAACTGCTTGGGAAGCAACCATGCTGACCGTTACACCACCACCAAGTTGTGCTGCGTCCCACCCACGCCCTGATATGTCGGCTACCCTCCTGCCATCAGAGGCCGAAGGCGATGGCGCTGTAGGCGCTCAACGCCAGAGCGGGGGTGAGCACATCTGAACGCAGTGCGTAGGTGCTGCTAGGGCGATGTAGCGTAACTAGAAGCAGAACTGACAGCCGTTGAAAAACTGCCATTTAATTTACAGCAGGGCGATAAAACAAATATCTAATGTGACGTACTTACTGATGATCCAGAGTCGATTCAGCATATGTGTGCCAATCCAGAAGTAGAAAGCACCTAAGTATCACAATATTAAGTTGGTTAGTTTGATGCTCGCCTGGAGCATATCATTAGCTTCCCCTGAGGGCGAAATGCACAGCGTAGCCGTTGCTAGGGAACGGCCTTTTCTGTCGTTTTTTGTTTTCTCTGCGCCAATGTGAATGTTGATAACTACAGTTCTGCTCGTTCCACTTACGACAGATGGCGACGGAAAACAATGGTGTAAGGCACCATATTTAAGCTGTGGTTCCCGAAAGTGAGGGTGGGGTGCAACCTCACATCTGACAACTCGTTTTAAATACTCTAAAACCAACGTATTTCCTTCACACAAGAAAAAAACACGCTAACTTCGCCGTCAGGCTCTGGAGATATGCCTAGAAACGGCGGTAGTAGACACTTTGCGCTCACACGTCAGATTGGCCGAGCGGTCTAAGGCGCCAGATTTAAGCTCTGGTTCCCTGAGGGCAGCGTGGGTTCGAACCCCACATTTGACAATGCATTTTAAATATTCCAAAACTACCAATTTCGTACATGCGGGAAGAACAGGTTCCACAGATACTACTAGAAACGGCAGTGACTATGGCGCTTGCCTTGCAAGTCTGATTGTCTGGCGGTCAGAAAGAATGGAAAGCTGTTAGGAGACATGGCTTTCAGCCACGAGGCCCGGATTCGATTCCTGGTAGCCGAACATCCTTTTGTTTGCTGAGTCTTATTATTCTCACGGCATTTACGATATCTTTGTGTTGTGGTTTTTGGGGTCCAAGCATCAGGCGAGCAAACGTGAACGAAAGCAGATATGTGTGTAAATGAGTGTCAGGGCAGTAATAAAGGTGGATGAGACGGTGGATCGGGTATTGGACTGCAGACGTGCCACATTGCGTAGCTCGAAAGCTGAGTAAGTTAGAGCGTCGTGCTGTGAACACAAATGCCACGTATTCGACCGCACCAAGTGCCATTTTATTTTTCTCCCCTAAAAGAGAATGCTTCCTCCAGCGAGACACTGCCAGGTAAATAACAAGCGATCTTCACAAGAAGTAAGATGTCTACACGTCGCGCGATACTGTCGCCAACGGCGATACCGCGCGTAGTGCAGCGGTTCTCGTCTGTTCACCGGCGTCAAGAATCGTTGGCCGTGGTTAGTATTTGGATGCGTTCTCGGCTGGGAACTCGACGTGCTGTTGGCGTCTTTCATTTTGCATTTTTCCTTCGGTTTCGTGGTTGCTTAGCGATAATGATGCGGTCCCACACGCTGACGCCACTCTTGCCTCTCGGTACACTAAGGGGCGAATCTGTGGCCACAATAAAATGAAAGGTTCTGTCGTGTGTTTGTCGTTTTTTGGTCTCTCCCAGTCGTTTCTCGCGCCTGCCCTCTACGTATATGCCCATTTCCAAGCGTCAGCTTTCGCGTCAGCCGAGCAATGAAAGGTTCTGTCTTGTGTTTGTCGTTTTTTGGTCTCTCCCAGTCGTTTCTCGCGCCTGCCCTCTACATATATGCCCATTTCCAAGCGTCAGCTTTCGCGTCAGCCGAGCAAAGTCGAGACAAGTCGACACATGGAGACACACGACGCTGAGAAACGAAACCGCAGACTAGCGCCCTGGCAGCACGGACTGAGACGAGGGGCGAAGGAAAACTATTCGTACCGCGACACTTCACAGTTTCGAAGATCGCGTTTCGGTACGTGGAATACCCGTAGAAGAAAAAAGTACCTTTTGTGCGGTGGCCGGGAATCGAACCCGGATCAACTGCTTGGGAAGCAACCATGCTGACCGTTACACCACCACCACGTTGTGCTGCGTCCCACCCACGCCCTGATATGTCGGCTACCCTCCTGCCATCAGAGGCCGAAGGCGATGGCGCTGTAGGCGCTCAACGCCAGAGCGGGGGTGAGCACATCTGAACGCAGTGCGTAGGTGCTGCTAGGGCGATGTAGCGTAACTAGAAGCAGAACTGACAGCCGTTGAAAAACTGCCATTTAATTTACAGCAGGGCGATAAAACAAATATCTAATGTGACGTACTTACTGATGATCCAGAGTCGATTCAGCATATGTGTGCCAATCCAGAAGTAGAAAGCACCTAAGTATCACAATATTAAGTTGGTTAGTTTGATGCTCGCCTGGAGCATATCATTAGCTTCCCCTGAGGGCGAAATGCACAGCGTAGCCGTTGCTAGGGAACGGCCTTTTCTGTCGTTTTTTGTTTTCTCTGCGCCAATGTGAATGTTGATAACTACAGTTCTGCTCGTTCCACTTACGACAGATGGCGACGGAAAACAATGGTGTAAGGCACCATATTTAAGCTGTGGTTCCCGAAAGTGAGGGTGGGGTGCAACCTCACATCTGACAACTCGTTTTAAATACTCTAAAACCAACGTATTTCCTTCACACAAGAAAAAAACACGCTAACTTCGCCGTCAGGCTCTGGAGATATGCCTAGAAACGGCGGTAGTAGACACTTTGCGCTCACACGTCAGATTGGCCGAGCGGTCTAAGGCGCCAGATTTAAGCTCTGGTTCCCTGAGGGCAGCGTGGGTTCGAACCCCACATTTGACAATGCATTTTAAATATTCCAAAACTACCAATTTCGTACATGCGGGAAGAACAGGTTCCACAGATACTACTAGAAACGGCAGTGACTATGGCGCTTGCCTTGCAAGTCTGATTGTCTGGCGGTCAGAAAGAATGGAAAGCTGTTAGGAGACATGGCTTTCAGCCACGAGGCCCGGATTCGATTCCTGGTAGCCGAACATCCTTTTGTTTGCTGAGTCTTATTATTCTCACGGCATTTACGATATCTTTGTGTTGTGGTTTTTGGGGTCCAAGCATCAGGCGAGCAAACGTGAACGAAAGCAGATATGTGTGTAAATGAGTGTCAGGGCAGTAATAAAGGTGGATGAGACGGTGGATCGGGTATTGGACTGCAGACGTGCCACATTGCGTAGCTCGAAAGCTGAGTAAGTTAGAGCGTCGTGCTGTGAACACAAATGCCACGTATTCGACCGCACCAAGTGCCATTTTATTTTTCTCCCCTAAAAGAGAATGCTTCCTCCAGCGAGACACTGCCAGGTAAATAACAAGCGATCTTCACAAGAAGTAAGATGTCTACACGTCGCGCGATACTGTCGCCAACGGCGATACCGCGCGTAGTGCAGCGGTTCTCGTCTGTTCACCGGCGTCAAGAATCGTTGGCCGTGGTTAGTATTTGGATGCGTTCTCGGCTGGGAACTCGACGTGCTGTTGGCGTCTTTCATTTTGCATTTTTCCTTCGGTTTCGTGGTTGCTTAGCGATAATGATGCGGTCCCACACGCTGACGCCACTCTTGCCTCTCGGTACACTAAGGGGCGAATCTGTGGCCACAATAAAATGAAAGGTTCTGTCGTGTGTTTGTCGTTTTTTGGTCTCTCCCAGTCGTTTCTCGCGCCTGCCCTCTACGTATATGCCCATTTCCAAGCGTCAGCTTTCGCGTCAGCCGAGCAATGAAAGGTTCTGTCTTGTGTTTGTCGTTTTTTGGTCTCTCCCAGTCGTTTCTCGCGCCTGCCCTCTACATATATGCCCATTTCCAAGCGTCAGCTTTCGCGTCAGCCGAGCAAAGTCGAGACAAGTCGACACATGGAGACACACGACGCTGAGAAACGAAACCGCAGACTAGCGCCCTGGCAGCACGGACTGAGACGAGGGGCGAAGGAAAACTATTCGTACCGCGACACTTCACAGTTTCGAAGATCGCGTTTCGGTACGTGGAATACCCGTAGAAGAAAAAAGTACCTTTTGTGCGGTGGCCGGGAATCGAACCCGGATCAACTGCTTGGGAAGCAACCATGCTGACCGTTACACCACCACCACGTTGTGCTGCGTCCCACCCACGCCCTGATATGTCGGCTACCCTCCTGCCATCAGAGGCCGAAGGCGATGGCGCTGTAGGCGCTCAACGCCAGAGCGGGGGTGAGCACATCTGAACGCAGTGCGTAGGTGCTGCTAGGGCGATGTAGCGTAACTAGAAGCAGAACTGACAGCCGTTGAAAAACTGCCATTTAATTTACAGCAGGGCGATAAAACAAATATCTAATGTGACGTACTTACTGATGATCCAGAGTCGATTCAGCATATGTGTGCCAATCCAGAAGTAGAAAGCACCTAAGTATCACAATATTAAGTTGGTTAGTTTGATGCTCGCCTGGAGCATATCATTAGCTTCCCCTGAGGGCGAAATGCACAGCGTAGCCGTTGCTAGGGAACGGCCTTTTCTGTCGTTTTTTGTTTTCTCTGCGCCAATGTGAATGTTGATAACTACAGTTCTGCTCGTTCCACTTACGACAGATGGCGACGGAAAACAATGGTGTAAGGCACCATATTTAAGCTGTGGTTCCCGAAAGTGAGGGTGGGGTGCAACCTCACATCTGACAACTCGTTTTAAATACTCTAAAACCAACGTATTTCCTTCACACAAGAAAAAAACACGCTAACTTCGCCGTCAGGCTCTGGAGATATGCCTAGAAACGGCGGTAGTAGACACTTTGCGCTCACACGTCAGATTGGCCGAGCGGTCTAAGGCGCCAGATTTAAGCTCTGGTTCCCTGAGGGCAGCGTGGGTTCGAACCCCACATTTGACAATGCATTTTAAATATTCCAAAACTACCAATTTCGTACATGCGGGAAGAACAGGTTCCACAGATACTACTAGAAACGGCAGTGACTATGGTGCTTGCCTTGCAAGTCTGATTGTCTGGCGGTCAGAAAGAATGGAAAGCTGTTAGGAGACATGGCTTTCAGCCACGAGGCCCGGATTCGATTCCTGGTAGCCGAACATCCTTTTGTTTGCTGAGTCTTATTATTCTCACGGCATTTACGATATCTTTGTGTTGTGGTTTTTGGGGTCCAAGCATCAGGCGAGCAAACGTGAACGAAAGCAGATATGTGTGTAAATGAGTGTCAGGGCAGTAATAAAGGTGGATGAGACGGTGGATCGGGTATTGGACTGCAGACGTGCCACATTGCGTAGCTCGAAAGCTGAGTAAGTTAGAGCGTCGTGCTGTGAACACAAATGCCACGTATTCGACCGCACCAAGTGCCATTTTATTTTTCTCCCCTAAAAGAGAATGCTTCCTCCAGCGAGACACTGCCAGGTAAATAACAAGCGATCTTCACAAGAAGTAAGATGTCTACACGTCGCGCGATACTGTCGCCAACGGCGATACCGCGCGTAGTGCAGCGGTTCTCGTCTGTTCACCGGCGTCAAGAATCGTTGGCCGTGGTTAGTATTTGGATGCGTTCTCGGCTGGGAACTCGACGTGCTGTTGGCGTCTTTCATTTTGCATTTTTCCTTCGGTTTCGTGGTTGCTTAGCGATAATGATGCGGTCCCACACGCTGACGCCACTCTTGCCTCTCGGTACACTAAGGGGCGAATCTGTGGCCACAATAAAATGAAAGGTTCTGTCGTGTGTTTGTCGTTTTTTGGTCTCTCCCAGTCGTTTCTCGCGCCTGCCCTCTACGTATATGCCCATTTCCAAGCGTCAGCTTTCGCGTCAGCCGAGCAATGAAAGGTTCTGTCTTGTGTTTGTCGTTTTTTGGTCTCTCCCAGTCGTTTCTCGCGCCTGCCCTCTACATATATGCCCATTTCCAAGCGTCAGCTTTCGCGTCAGCCGAGCAAAGTCGAGACAAGTCGACACATGGAGACACACGACGCTGAGAAACGAAACCGCAGACTAGCGCCCTGGCAGCACGGACTGAGACGAGGGGCGAAGGAAAACTATTCGTACCGCGACACTTCACAGTTTCGAAGATCGCGTTTCGGTACGTGGAATACCCGTAGAAGAAAAATGTACCTTTTGTGCGGTGGCCGGGAATCGAACCCGGATCAACTGCTTGGGAAGCAACCATGCTGACCGTTACACCACCACCACGTTGTGCTGCGTCCCGCCCACGCCCTGATATGTCGGCTACCCTCCTGCCATCAGAGGCCGAAGGCGATGGCGCTGTAGGCGCTCAACGCCAGAGCGGGGGTGAGCACATCTGAACGCAGTGCGTAGGTGCTGCTAGGGCGATGTAGCGTAACTAGAAGCAGAACTGACAGCCGTTGAAAAACTGCCATTTAATTTACAGCAGGGCGATAAAACAAATATCTAATGTGACGTACTTACTGATGATCCAGAGTCGATTCAGCATATGTGTGCCAATCCAGAAGTAGAAAGCACCTAAGTATCACAATATTAAGTTGGTTAGTTTGATGCTCGCCTGGAGCATATCATTAGCTTCCCCTGAGGGCGAAATGCACAGCGTAGCCGTTGCTAGGGAACGGCCTTTTCTGTCGTTTTTTGTTTTCTCTGCGCCAATGTGAATGTTGATAACTACAGTTCTGCTCGTTCCACTTACGACAGATGGCGACGGAAAACAATGGTGTAAGGCACCATATTTAAGCTGTGGTTCCCGAAAGTGAGGGTGGGGTGCAACCTCACATCTGACAACTCGTTTTAAATACTCTAAAACCAACGTATTTCCTTCACACAAGAAAAAAACACGCTAACTTCGCCGTCAGGCTCTGGAGATATGCCTAGAAACGGCGGTAGTAGACACTTTGCGCTCACACGTCAGATTGGCCGAGCGGTCTAAGGCGCCAGATTTAAGCTCTGGTTCCCTGAGGGCAGCGTGGGTTCGAACCCCACATTTGACAATGCATTTTAAATATTCCAAAACTACCAATTTCGTACATGCGGGAAGAACAGGTTCCACAGATACTACTAGAAACGGCAGTGACTATGGTGCTTGCCTTGCAAGTCTGATTGTCTGGCGGTCAGAAAGAATGGAAAGCTGTTAGGAGACATGGCTTTCAGCCACGAGGCCCGGATTCGATTCCTGGTAGCCGAACATCCTTTTGTTTGCTGAGTCTTATTATTCTCACGGCATTTACGATATCTTTGTGTTGTGGTTTTTGGGGTCCAAGCATCAGGCGAGCAAACGTGAACGAAAGCAGATATGTGTGTAAATGAGTGTCAGGGCAGTAATAAAGGTGGATGAGACGGTGGATCGGGTATTGGACTGCAGACGTGCCACATTGCGTAGCTCGAAAGCTGAGTAAGTTAGAGCGTCGTGCTGTGAACACAAATGCCACGTATTCGACCGCACCAAGTGCCATTTTATTTTTCTCCCCTAAAAGAGAATGCTTCCTCCAGCGAGACACTGCCAGGTAAATAACAAGCGATCTTCACAAGAAGTAAGATGTCTACACGTCGCGCGATACTGTCGCCAACGGCGATACCGCGCGTAGTGCAGCGGTTCTCGTCTGTTCACCGGCGTCAAGAATCGTTGGCCGTGGTTAGTATTTGGATGCGTTCTCGGCTGGGAACTCGACGTGCTGTTGGCGTCTTTCATTTTGCATTTTTCCTTCGGTTTCGTGGTTGCTTAGCGATAATGATGCGGTCCCACACGCTGACGCCACTCTTGCCTCTCGGTACACTAAGGGGCGAATCTGTGGCCACAATAAAATGAAAGGTTCTGTCGTGTGTTTGTCGTTTTTTGGTCTCTCCCAGTCGTTTCTCGCGCCTGCCCTCTACGTATATGCCCATTTCCAAGCGTCAGCTTTCGCGTCAGCCGAGCAATGAAAGGTTCTGTCTTGTGTTTGTCGTTTTTTGGTCTCTCCCAGTCGTTTCTCGCGCCTGCCCTCTACATATATGCCCATTTCCAAGCGTCAGCTTTCGCGTCAGCCGAGCAAAGTCGAGACAAGTCGACACATGGAGACACACGACGCTGAGAAACGAAACCGCAGACTAGCGCCCTGGCAGCACGGACTGAGACGAGGGGCGAAGGAAAACTATTCGTACCGCGACACTTCACAGTTTCGAAGATCGCGTTTCGGTACGTGGAATACCCGTAGAAGAAAAAAGTACCTTTTGTGCGGTGGCCGGGAATCGAACCCGGATCAACTGCTTGGGAAGCAACCATGCTGACCGTTACACCACCACCGCGTTGTGCTGCGTCCCACCCACGCCCTGATATGTCGGCTACCCTCCTGCCATCAGAGGCCGAAGGCGATGGCGCTGTAGGCGCTCAACGCCAGAGCGGGGGTGAGCACATCTGAACGCAGTGCGTAGGTGCTGCTAGGGCGATGTAGCGTAACTAGAAGCAGAACTGACAGCCGTTGAAAAACTGCCATTTAATTTACAGCAGGGCGATAAAACAAATATCTAATGTGACGTACTTACTGATGATCCAGAGTCGATTCAGCATATGTGTGCCAATCCAGAAGTAGAAAGCACCTAAGTATCACAATATTAAGTTGGTTAGTTTGATGCTCGCCTGGAGCATATCATTAGCTTCCCCTGAGGGCGAAATGCACAGCGTAGCCGTTGCTAGGGAACGGCCTTTTCTGTCGTTTTTTGTTTTCTCTGCGCCAATGTGAATGTTGATAACTACAGTTCTGCTCGTTCCACTTACGACAGATGGCGACGGAAAACAATGGTGTAAGGCACCATATTTAAGCTGTGGTTCCCGAAAGTGAGGGTGGGGTGCAACCTCACATCTGACAACTCGTTTTAAATACTCTAAAACCAACGTATTTCCTTCACACAAGAAAAAAAACACGCTAACTTCGCCGTCAGGCTCTGGAGATATGCCTAGATACGGCGGTAGTAGACACTTTGCGCCCACACGTCAGATTGGCCGAGCGGTCTAAGGCGCCAGATTTAAGCTCTGGTTCCCTGAGGGCAGCGTGGGTTCGAACCCCACATTTGACAATGCATTTTAAATATTCCAAAACTACCGATTTCGTACATGCGGGAAGAACAGGTTCCACAGATACTACTAGAAACGGCAGTGACTATGGTGCTTGCCTTGCAAGTCTGATTGTCTGGCGGTCAGAAAGAATGGAAAGCTGTTAGGAGACATGGCTTTCAGCCACGAGGCCCGGATTCGATTCCTGGTAGCCGAACATCCTTTTGTTTGCTGAGTCTTATTATTCTCACGGCATTTACGATATCTTTGTGTTGTGGTTTTTGGGGTCCAAGCATCAGGCGAGCAAACGTGAACGAAAGCAGATATGTGTGTAAATGAGTGTCAGGGCAGTAATAAAGGTGGATGAGACGGTGGATCGGGTATTGGACTGCAGACGTGCCACATTGCGTAGCTCGAAAGCTGAGTAAGTTAGAGCGTCGTGCTGTGAACACAAATGCCACGTATTCGACCGCACCAAGTGCCATTTTATTTTTCTCCCCTAAAAGAGAATGCTTCCTCCAGCTAGACACTGCCAGGTAAATAACAAGCGATCTTCACAAGAAGTAAGATGTCTACACGTCGCGCGATACTGTCGCCAACGGCGATACCGCGCGTAGTGCAGCGGTTCTCGTCTGTTCACCGGCGTCAAGAATCGTTGGCCGTGGTTAGTATTTGGATGCGTTCTCGGCTGGGAACTCGACGTGCTGTTGGCGTCTTTCATTTTGCATTTTTCCTTCGGTTTCGTGGTTGCTTAGCGATAATGATGCGGTCCCACACGCTGACGCCACTCTTGCCTCTCGGTACACTAAGGGGCGAATCTGTGGCCACAATAAAATGAAAGGTTCTGTCGTGTGTTTGTCGTTTTTTGGTCTCTCCCAGTCGTTTCTCGCGCCTGCCCTCTACGTATATGCCCATTTCCAAGCGTCAGCTTTCGCGTCAGCCGAGCAATGAAAGGTTCTGTCTTGTGTTTGTCGTTTTTTGGTCTCTCCCAGTCGTTTCTCGCGCCTGCCCTCTACATATATGCCCATTTCCAAGCGTCAGCTTTCGCGTCAGCCGAGCAAAGTCGAGACAAGTCGACACATGGAGACACACGACGCTGAGAAACGAAACCGCAGACTAGCGCCCTGGCAGCACGGACTGAGACGAGGGGCGAAGGAAAACTATTCGTACCGCGACACTTCACAGTTTCGAAGATCGCGTTTCGGTACGTGGAATACCCGTAGAAGAAAAAAGTACCTTTTGTGCGGTGGCCGGGAATCGAACCCGGATCAACTGCTTGGGAAGCAACCATGCTGACCGTTACACCACCACCGCGTTGTGCTGCGTCCCACCCACGCCCTGATATGTCGGCTACCCTCCTGCCATCAGAGGCCGAAGGCGATGGCGCTGTAGGCGCTCAACGCCAGAGCGGGGGTGAGCACATCTGAACGCAGTGCGTAGGTGCTGCTAGGGCGATGTAGCGTAACTAGAAGCAGAACTGACAGCCGTTGAAAAACTGCCATTTAATTTACAGCAGGGCGATAAAACAAATATCTAATGTGACGTACTTACTGATGATCCAGAGTCGATTCAGCATATGTGTGCCAATCCAGAAGTAGAAAGCACCTAAGTATCACAATATTAAGTTGGTTAGTTTGATGCTCGCCTGGAGCATATCATTAGCTTCCCCTGAGGGCGAAATGCACAGCGTAGCCGTTGCTAGGGAACGGCCTTTTCTGTCGTTTTTTGTTTTCTCTGCGCCAATGTGAATGTTGATAACTACAGTTCTGCTCGTTCCACTTACGACAGATGGCGACGGAAAACAATGGTGTAAGGCACCATATTTAAGCTGTGGTTCCCGAAAGTGAGGGTGGGGTGCAACCTCACATCTGACAACTCGTTTTAAATACTCTAAAACCAACGTATTTCCTTCACACAAGAAAAAAACACGCTAACTTCGCCGTCAGGCTCTGGAGATATGCCTAGAAACGGCGGTAGTAGACACTTTGCGCCCCCACGTCAGATTGGCCGAGCGGTCTAAGGCGCCAGATTTAAGCTCTGGTTCCCTGAGGGCAGCGTGGGTTCGAACCCCACATTTGACAATGCATTTTAAATATTCCAAAACTACCAATTTCGTACATGCGGGAAGAACAGGTTCCACAGATACTACTAGAAACGGCAGTGACTATGGTGCTTGCCTTGCAAGTCTGATTGTCTGGCGGTCAGAAAGAATGGAAAGCTGTTAGGAGACATGGCTTTCAGCCACGAGGCCCGGATTCGATTCCTGGTAGCCGAACATCCTTTTGTTTGCTGAGTCTTATTATTCTCACGGCATTTACGATATCTTTGTGTTGTGGTTTTTGGGGTCCAAGCATCAGGCGAGCAAACGTGAACGAAAGCAGATATGTGTGTAAATGAGTGTCAGGGCAGTAATAAAGGTGGATGAGACGGTGGATCGGGTATTGGACTGCAGACGTGCCACATTGCGTAGCTCGAAAGCTGAGTAAGTTAGAGCGTCGTGCTGTGAACACAAATGCCACGTATTCGACCGCACCAAGTGCCATTTTATTTTTCTCCCCTAAAAGAGAATGCTTCCTCCAGCGAGACACTGCCAGGTAAATAACAAGCGATCTTCACAAGAAGTAAGATGTCTACACGTCGCGCGATACTGTCGCCAACGGCGATACCGCGCGTAGTGCAGCGGTTCTCGTCTGTTCACCGGCGTCAAGAATCGTTGGCCGTGGTTAGTATTTGGATGCGTTCTCGGCTGGGAACTCGACGTGCTGTTGGCGTCTTTCATTTTGCATTTTTCCTTCGGTTTCGTGGTTGCTTAGCGATAATGATGCGGTCCCACACGCTGACGCCACTCTTGCCTCTCGGTACACTAAGGGGCGAATCTGTGGCCACAATAAAATGAAAGGTTCTGTCGTGTGTTTGTCGTTTTTTGGTCTCTCCCAGTCGTTTCTCGCGCCTGCCCTCTACGTATATGCCCATTTCCAAGCGTCAGCTTTCGCGTCAGCCGAGCAATGAAAGGTTCTGTCTTGTGTTTGTCGTTTTTTGGTCTCTCCCAGTCGTTTCTCGCGCCTGCCCTCTACATATATGCCCATTTCCAAGCGTCAGCTTTCGCGTCAGCCGAGCAAAGTCGAGACAAGTCGACACATGGAGACACACGACGCTGAGAAACGAAACCGCAGACTAGCGCCCTGGCAGCACGGACTGAGACGAGGGGCGAAGGAAAACTATTCGTACCGCGACACTTCACAGTTTCGAAGATCGCGTTTCGGTACGTGGAATACCCGTAGAAGAAAAAAGTACCTTTTGTGCGGTGGCCGGGAATCGAACCCGGATCAACTGCTTGGGAAGCAACCATGCTGACCGTTACACCACCACCGCGTTGTGCTGCGTCCCACCCACGCCCTGATATGTCGGCTACCCTCCTGCCATCAGAGGCCGAAGGCGATGGCGCTGTAGGCGCTCAACGCCAGAGCGGGGGTGAGCACATCTGAACGCAGTGCGTAGGTGCTGCTAGGGCGATGTAGCGTAACTAGAAGCAGAACTGACAGCCGTTGAAAAACTGCCATTTAATTTACAGCAGGGCGATAAAACAAATATCTAATGTGACGTACTTACTGATGATCCAGAGTCGATTCAGCATATGTGTGCCAATCCAGAAGTAGAAAGCACCTAAGTATCACAATATTAAGTTGGTTAGTTTGATGCTCGCCTGGAGCATATCATTAGCTTCCCCTGAGGGCGAAATGCACAGCGTAGCCGTTGCTAGGGAACGGCCTTTTCTGTCGTTTTTTGTTTTCTCTGCGCCAATGTGAATGTTGATAACTACAGTTCTGCTCGTTCCACTTACGACAGATGGCGACGGAAAACAATGGTGTAAGGCACCATATTTAAGCTGTGGTTCCCGAAAGTGAGGGTGGGGTGCAACCTCACATCTGACAACTCGTTTTAAATACTCTAAAACCAACGTATTTCCTTCACACAAGAAAAAAACACGCTAACTTCGCCGTCAGGCTCTGGAGATATGCCTAGAAACGGCGGTAGTAGACACTTTGCGCCCACACGTCAGATTGGCCGAGCGGTCTATGGCGCCAGATTTAAGCTCTGGTTCCCTGAGGGCAGCGTGGGTTCGAACCCCACATTTGACAATGCATTTTAAATATTCCAAAACTACCAATTTCGTACATGCGGGAAGAACAGGTTCCACAGATACTACTAGAAACGGCAGTGACTATGGTGCTTGCCTTGCAAGTCTGATTGTCTGGCGGTCAGAAAGAATGGAAAGCTGTTAGGAGACATGGCTTTCAGCCACGAGGCCCGGATTCGATTCCTGGTAGCCGAACATCCTTTTGTTTGCTGAGTCTTATTATTCTCACGGCATTTACGATATCTTTGTGTTGTGGTTTTTGGGGTCCAAGCATCAGGCGAGCAAACGTGAACGAAAGCAGATATGTGTGTAAATGAGTGTCAGGGCAGTAATAAAGGTGGATGAGACGGTGGATCGGGTATTGGACTGCAGACGTGCCACATTGCGTAGCTCGAAAGCTGAGTAAGTTAGAGCGTCGTGCTGTGAACACAAATGCCACGTATTCGACCGCACCAAGTGCCATTTTATTTTTCTCCCCTAAAAGAGAATGCTTCCTCCAGCGAGACACTGCCAGGTAAATAACAAGCGATCTTCACAAGAAGTAAGATGTCTACACGTCGCGCGATACTGTCGCCAACGGCGATACCGCGCGTAGTGCAGCGGTTCTCGTCTGTTCACCGGCGTCAAGAATCGTTGGCCGTGGTTAGTATTTGGATGCGTTCTCGGCTGGGAACTCGACGTGCTGTTGGCGTCTTTCATTTTGCATTTTTCCTTCGGTTTCGTGGTTGCTTAGCGATAATGATGCGGTCCCACACGCTGACGCCACTCTTGCCTCTCGGTACACTAAGGGGCGAATCTGTGGCCACAATAAAATGAAAGGTTCTGTCGTGTGTTTGTCGTTTTTTGGTCTCTCCCAGTCGTTTCTCGCGCCTGCCCTCTACGTATATGCCCATTTCCAAGCGTCAGCTTTCGCGTCAGCCGAGCAATGAAAGGTTCTGTCTTGTGTTTGTCGTTTTTTGGTCTCTCCCAGTCGTTTCTCGCGCCTGCCCTCTACATATATGCCCATTTCCAAGCGTCAGCTTTCGCGTCAGCCGAGCAAAGTCGAGACAAGTCGACACATGGAGACACACGACGCTGAGAAACGAAACCGCAGACTAGCGCCCTGGCAGCACGGACTGAGACGAGGGGCGAAGGAAAACTATTCGTACCGCGACACTTCACAGTTTCGAAGATCGCGTTTCGGTACGTGGAATACCCGTAGAAGAAAAAAGTACCTTTTGTGCGGTGGCCGGGAATCGAACCCGGATCAACTGCTTGGGAAGCAACCATGCTGACCGTTACACCACCACCACGTTGTGCTGCGTCCCACCCACGCCCTGATATGTCGGCTACCCTCCTGCCATCAGAGGCCGAAGGCGATGGCGCTGTAGGCGCTCAACGCCAGAGCGGGGGTGAGCACATCTGAACGCAGTGCGTAGGTGCTGCTAGGGCGATGTAGCGTAACTAGAAGCAGAACTGACAGCCGTTGAAAAACTGCCATTTAATTTACAGCAGGGCGATAAAACAAATATCTAATGTGACGTACTTACTGATGATCCAGAGTCGATTCAGCATATGTGTGCCAATCCAGAAGTAGAAAGCACCTAAGTATCACAATATTAAGTTGGTTAGTTTGATGCTCGCCTGGAGCATATCATTAGCTTCCCCTGAGGGCGAAATGCACAGCGTAGCCGTTGCTAGGGAACGGCCTTTTCTGTCGTTTTTTGTTTTCTCTGCGCCAATGTGAATGTTGATAACTACAGTTCTGCTCGTTCCACTTACGACAGATGGCGACGGAAAACAATGGTGTAAGGCACCATATTTAAGCTGTGGTTCCCGAAAGTGAGGGTGGGGTGCAACCTCACATCTGACAACTCGTTTTAAATACTCTAAAACCAACGTATTTCCTTCACACAAGAAAAAAACACGCTAACTTCGCCGTCAGGCTCTGGAGATATGCCTAGAAACGGCGGTAGTAGACACTTTGCGCCCACACGTCAGATTGGCCGAGCGGTCTATGGCGCCAGATTTAAGCTCTGGTTCCCTGAGGGCAGCGTGGGTTCGAACCCCACATTTGACAATGCATTTTAAATATTCCAAAACTACCAATTTCGTACATGCGGGAAGAACAGGTTCCACAGATACTACTAGAAACGGCAGTGACTATGGTGCTTGCCTTGCAAGTCTGATTGTCTGGCGGTCAGAAAGAATGGAAAGCTGTTAGGAGACATGGCTTTCAGCCACGAGGCCCGGATTCGATTCCTGGTAGCCGAACATCCTTTTGTTTGCTGAGTCTTATTATTCTCACGGCATTTACGATATCTTTGTGTTGTGGTTTTTGGGGTCCAAGCATCAGGCGAGCAAACGTGAACGAAAGCAGATATGTGTGTAAATGAGTGTCAGGGCAGTAATAAAGGTGGATGAGACGGTGGATCGGGTATTGGACTGCAGACGTGCCACATTGCGTAGCTCGAAAGCTGAGTAAGTTAGAGCGTCGTGCTGTGAACACAAATGCCACGTATTCGACCGCACCAAGTGCCATTTTATTTTTCTCCCCTAAAAGAGAATGCTTCCTCCAGCGAGACACTGCCAGGTAAATAACAAGCGATCTTCACAAGAAGTAAGATGTCTACACGTCGCGCGATACTGTCGCCAACGGCGATACCGCGCGTAGTGCAGCGGTTCTCGTCTGTTCACCGGCGTCAAGAATCGTTGGCCGTGGTTAGTATTTGGATGCGTTCTCGGCTGGGAACTCGACGTGCTGTTGGCGTCTTTCATTTTGCATTTTTCCTTCGGTTTCGTGGTTGCTTAGCGATAATGATGCGGTCCCACACGCTGACGCCACTCTTGCCTCTCGGTACACTAAGGGGCGAATCTGTGGCCACAATAAAATGAAAGGTTCTGTCGTGTGTTTGTCGTTTTTTGGTCTCTCCCAGTCGTTTCTCGCGCCTGCCCTCTACGTATATGCCCATTTCCAAGCGTCAGCTTTCGCGTCAGCCGAGCAATGAAAGGTTCTGTCTTGTGTTTGTCGTTTTTTGGTCTCTCCCAGTCGTTTCTCGCGCCTGCCCTCTACATATATGCCCATTTCCAAGCGTCAGCTTTCGCGTCAGCCGAGCAAAGTCGAGACAAGTCGACACATGGAGACACACGACGCTGAGAAACGAAACCGCAGACTAGCGCCCTGGCAGCACGGACTGAGACGAGGGGCGAAGGAAAACTATTCGTACCGCGACACTTCACAGTTTCGAAGATCGCGTTTCGGTACGTGGAATACCCGTAGAAGAAAAAAGTACCTTTTGTGCGGTGGCCGGGAATCGAACCCGGATCAACTGCTTGGGAAGCAACCATGCTGACCGTTACACCACCACCGCGTTGTGCTGCGTCCCACCCACGCCCTGATATATCGGCTACCCTCCTGCCATCAGAGGCCGAAGGCGATGGCGCTGTAGGCGCTCAACGCCAGAGCGGGGGTGAGCACATCTGAACGCAGTGCGTAGGTGCTGCTAGGGCGATGTAGCGTAACTAGAAGCAGAACTGACAGCCGTTGAAAAACTGCCATTTAATTTACAGCAGGGCGATAAAACAAATATCTAATGTGACGTACTTACTGATGATCCAGAGTCGATTCAGCATATGTGTGCCAATCCAGAAGTAGAAAGCACCTAAGTATCACAATATTAAGTTGGTTAGTTTGATGCTCGCCTGGAGCATATCATTAGCTTCCCCTGAGGGCGAAATGCACAGCGTAGCCGTTGCTAGGGAACGGCCTTTTCTGTCGTTTTTTGTTTTCTCTGCGCCAATGTGAATGTTGATAACTACAGTTCTGCTCGTTCCACTTACGACAGATGGCGACGGAAAACAATGGTGTAAGGCACCATATTTAAGCTGTGGTTCCCGAAAGTGAGGGTGGGGTGCAACCTCACATCTGACAACTCGTTTTAAATACTCTAAAACCAACGTATTTCCTTCACACAAGAAAAAAACACGCTAACTTCGCCGTCAGGCTCTGGAGATATGCCTAGAAACGGCGGTAGTAGACACTTTGCACCCACACGTCAGATTGGCCGAGCGGTCTAAGGCGCCAGATTTAAGCTCTGGTTTCCTGAGGGGAGCGTGGGTTCGAACCCCACATCTGACAATGCATTTTAAATATTCCAAAACTACCAATTTCGTACATGCGGGAAGAACAGGTTCCACAGATACTACTAGAAACGGCAGTGACTATGGTGCTTGCCTTGCAAGTCTGATTGTCTGGCGGTCAGAAAGAATGGAAAGCTGTTAGGAGACATGGCTTTCAGCCACGAGGCCCGGATTCGATTCCTGGTAGCCGAACATCCTTTTGTTTGCTGAGTCTTATTATTCTCACGGCATTTACGATATCTTTGTGTTGTGGTTTTTGGGGTCCAAGCATCAGGCGAGCAAACGTGAACGAAAGCAGATATGTGTGTAAATGAGTGTCAGGGCAGTAATAAAGGTGGATGAGACGGTGGATCGGGTATTGGACTGCAGACGTGCCACATTGCGTAGCTCGAAAGCTGAGTAAGTTAGAGCGTCGTGCTGTGAACACAAATGCCACGTATTCGACCGCACCAAGTGCCATTTTATTTTTCTCCCCTAAAAGAGAATGCTTCCTCCAGCGAGACACTGCCAGGTAAATAACAAGCGATCTTCACAAGAAGTAAGATGTCTACACGTCGCGCGATACTGTCGCCAACGGCGATACCGCGCGTAGTGCAGCGGTTCTCGTCTGTTCACCGGCGTCAAGAATCGTTGGCCGTGGTTAGTATTTGGATGCGTTCTCGGCTGGGAACTCGACGTGCTGTTGGCGTCTTTCATTTTGCATTTTTCCTTCGGTTTCGTGGTTGCTTAGCGATAATGATGCGGTCCCACACGCTGACGCCACTCTTGCCTCTCGGTACACTAAGGGGCGAATCTGTGGCCACAATAAAATGAAAGGTTCTGTCGTGTGTTTGTCGTTTTTTGGTCTCTCCCAGTCGTTTCTCGCGCCTGCCCTCTACGTATATGCCCATTTCCAAGCGTCAGCTTTCGCGTCAGCCGAGCAATGAAAGGTTCTGTCTTGTGTTTGTCGTTTTTTGGTCTCTCCCAGTCGTTTCTCGCGCCTGCCCTCTACATATATACCCATTTCCAAGCGTCAGCTTTCGCGTCAGCCGAGCAAAGTCGAGACAAGTCGACACATGGAGACACACGACGCTGAGAAACGAAACCGCAGACTAGCGCCCTGGCAGCACGGACTGAGACGAGGGGCGAAGGAAAACTATTCGTACCGCGACACTTCACAGTTTCGAAGATCGCGTTTCGGTACGTGGAATACCCGTAGAAGAAAAAAGTACCTTTTGTGCGGTGGCCGGGAATCGAACCCGGATCAACTGCTTGGGAAGCAACCATGCTGACCGTTACACCACCACCGCGTTGTGCTGCGTCCCACCCACGCCCTGATATATCGGCTACCCTCCTGCCATCAGAGGCCGAAGGCGATGGCGCTGTAGGCGCTCAACGCCAGAGCGGGGGTGAGCACATCTGAACGCAGTGCGTAGGTGCTGCTAGGGCGATGTAGCGTAACTAGAAGCAGAACTGACAGCCGTTGAAAAACTGCCATTTAATTTACAGCAGGGCGATAAAACAAATATCTAATGTGACGTACTTACTGATGATCCAGAGTCGATTCAGCATATGTGTGCCAATCCAGAAGTAGAAAGCACCTAAGTATCACAATATTAAGTTGGTTAGTTTGATGCTCGCCTGGAGCATATCATTAGCTTCCCCTGAGGGCGAAATGCACAGCGTAGCCGTTGCTAGGGAACGGCCTTTTCTGTCGTTTTTTGTTTTCTCTGCGCCAATGTGAATGTTGATAACTACAGTTCTGCTCGTTCCACTTACGACAGATGGCGACGGAAAACAATGGTGTAAGGCACCATATTTAAGCTGTGGTTCCCGAAAGTGAGGGTGGGGTGCAACCTCACATCTGACAACTCGTTTTAAATACTCTAAAACCAACGTATTTCCTTCACACAAGAAAAAAACACGCTAACTTCGCCGTCAGGCTCTGGAGATATGCCTAGAAACGGCGGTAGTAGACACTTTGCACCCACACGTCAGATTGGCCGAGCGGTCTAAGGCGCCAGATTTAAGCTCTGGTTTCCTGAGGGGAGCGTGGGTTCGAACCCCACATCTGACAATGCATTTTAAATATTCCAAAACTACCAATTTCGTACATGCGGGAAGAACAGGTTCCACAGATACTACTAGAAACGGCAGTGACTATGGTGCTTGCCTTGCAAGTCTGATTGTCTGGCGGTCAGAAAGAATGGAAAGCTGTTAGGAGACATGGCTTTCAGCCACGAGGCCCGGATTCGATTCCTGGTAGCCGAACATCCTTTTGTTTGCTGAGTCTTATTATTCTCACGGCATTTACGATATCTTTGTGTTGTGGTTTTTGGGGTCCAAGCATCAGGCGAGCAAACGTGAACGAAAGCAGATATGTGTGTAAATGAGTGTCAGGGCAGTAATAAAGGTGGATGAGACGGTGGATCGGGTATTGGACTGCAGACGTGCCACATTGCGTAGCTCGAAAGCTGAGTAAGTTAGAGCGTCGTGCTGTGAACACAAATGCCACGTATTCGACCGCACCAAGTGCCATTTTATTTTTCTCCCCTAAAAGAGAATGCTTCCTCCAGCGAGACACTGCCAGGTAAATAACAAGCGATCTTCACAAGAAGTAAGATGTCTACACGTCGCGCGATACTGTCGCCAACGGCGATACCGCGCGTAGTGCAGCGGTTCTCGTCTGTTCACCGGCGTCAAGAATCGTTGGCCGTGGTTAGTATTTGGATGCGTTCTCGGCTGGGAACTCGACGTGCTGTTGGCGTCTTTCATTTTGCATTTTTCCTTCGGTTTCGTGGTTGCTTAGCGATAATGATGCGGTCCCACACGCTGACGCCACTCTTGCCTCTCGGTACACTAAGGGGCGAATCTGTGGCCACAATAAAATGAAAGGTTCTGTCGTGTGTTTGTCGTTTTTTGGTCTCTCCCAGTCGTTTCTCGCGCCTGCCCTCTACGTATATGCCCATTTCCAAGCGTCAGCTTTCGCGTCAGCCGAGCAATGAAAGGTTCTGTCTTGTGTTTGTCGTTTTTTGGTCTCTCCCAGTCGTTTCTCGCGCCTGCCCTCTACATATATACCCATTTCCAAGCGTCAGCTTTCGCGTCAGCCGAGCAAAGTCGAGACAAGTCGACACATGGAGACACACGACGCTGAGAAACGAAACCGCAGACTAGCGCCCTGGCAGCACGGACTGAGACGAGGGGCGAAGGAAAACTATTCGTACCGCGACACTTCACAGTTTCGAAGATCGCGTTTCGGTACGTGGAATACCCGTAGAAGAAAAAAGTACCTTTTGTGCGGTGGCCGGGAATCGAACCCGGATCAACTGCTTGGGAAGCAACCATGCTGACCGTTACACCACCACCGCGTTGTGCTGCGTCCCACCCACGCCCTGATATATCGGCTACCCTCCTGCCATCAGAGGCCGAAGGCGATGGCGCTGTAGGCGCTCAACGCCAGAGCGGGGGTGAGCACATCTGAACGCAGTGCGTAGGTGCTGCTAGGGCGATGTAGCGTAACTAGAAGCAGAACTGACAGCCGTTGAAAAACTGCCATTTAATTTACAGCAGGGCGATAAAACAAATATCTAATGTGACGTACTTACTGATGATCCAGAGTCGATTCAGCATATGTGTGCCAATCCAGAAGTAGAAAGCACCTAAGTATCACAATATTAAGTTGGTTAGTTTGATGCTCGCCTGGAGCATATCATTAGCTTCCCCTGAGGGCGAAATGCACAGCGTAGCCGTTGCTAGGGAACGGCCTTTTCTGTCGTTTTTTGTTTTCTCTGCGCCAATGTGAATGTTGATAACTACAGTTCTGCTCGTTCCACTTACGACAGATGGCGACGGAAAACAATGGTGTAAGGCACCATATTTAAGCTGTGGTTCCCGAAAGTGAGGGTGGGGTGCAACCTCACATCTGACAACTCGTTTTAAATACTCTAAAACCAACGTATTTCCTTCACACAAGAAAAAAACACGCTAACTTCGCCGTCAGGCTCTGGAGATATGCCTAGAAACGGCGGTAGTAGACACTTTGCACCCACACGTCAGATTGGCCGAGCGGTCTAAGGCGCCAGATTTAAGCTCTGGTTTCCTGAGGGGAGCGTGGGTTCGAACCCCACATCTGACAATGCATTTTAAATATTCCAAAACTACCAATTTCGTACATGCGGGAAGAACAGGTTCCACAGATACTACTAGAAACGGCAGTGACTATGGTGCTTGCCTTGCAAGTCTGATTGTCTGGCGGTCAGAAAGAATGGAAAGCTGTTAGGAGACATGGCTTTCAGCCACGAGGCCCGGATTCGATTCCTGGTAGCCGAACATCCTTTTGTTTGCTGAGTCTTATTATTCTCACGGCATTTACGATATCTTTGTGTTGTGGTTTTTGGGGTCCAAGCATCAGGCGAGCAAACGTGAACGAAAGCAGATATGTGTGTAAATGAGTGTCAGGGCAGTAATAAAGGTGGATGAGACGGTGGATCGGGTATTGGACTGCAGACGTGCCACATTGCGTAGCTCGAAAGCTGAGTAAGTTAGAGCGTCGTGCTGTGAACACAAATGCCACGTATTCGACCGCACCAAGTGCCATTTTATTTTTCTCCCCTAAAAGAGAATGCTTCCTCCAGCGAGACACTGCCAGGTAAATAACAAGCGATCTTCACAAGAAGTAAGATGTCTACACGTCGCGCGATACTGTCGCCAACGGCGATACCGCGCGTAGTGCAGCGGTTCTCGTCTGTTCACCGGCGTCAAGAATCGTTGGCCGTGGTTAGTATTTGGATGCGTTCTCGGCTGGGAACTCGACGTGCTGTTGGCGTCTTTCATTTTGCATTTTTCCTTCGGTTTCGTGGTTGCTTAGCGATAATGATGCGGTCCCACACGCTGACGCCACTCTTGCCTCTCGGTACACTAAGGGGCGAATCTGTGGCCACAATAAAATGAAAGGTTCTGTCGTGTGTTTGTCGTTTTTTGGTCTCTCCCAGTCGTTTCTCGCGCCTGCCCTCTACGTATATGCCCATTTCCAAGCGTCAGCTTTCGCGTCAGCCGAGCAATGAAAGGTTCTGTCTTGTGTTTGTCGTTTTTTGGTCTCTCCCAGTCGTTTCTCGCGCCTGCCCTCTACATATATGCCCATTTCCAAGCGTCAGCTTTCGCGTCAGCCGAGCAAAGTCGAGACAAGTCGACACATGGAGACACACGACGCTGAGAAACGAAACCGCAGACTAGCGCCCTGGCAGCACGGACTGAGACGAGGGGCGAAGGAAAACTATTCGTACCGCGACACTTCACAGTTTCGAAGATCGCGTTTCGGTACGTGGAATACCCGTAGAAGAAAAAAGTACCTTTTGTGCGGTGGCCGGGAATCGAACCCGGATCAACTGCTTGGGAAGCAACCATGCTGACCGTTACACCACCACCGCGTTGTGCTGCGTCCCACCCACGCCCTGATATATCGGCTACCCTCCTGCCATCAGAGGCCGAAGGCGATGGCGCTGTAGGCGCTCAACGCCAGAGCGGGGGTGAGCACATCTGAACGCAGTGCGTAGGTGCTGCTAGGGCGATGTAGCGTAACTAGAAGCAGAACTGACATCCGTTGAAAAACTGCCATTTAATTTACAGCAGGGCGATAAAACAAATATCTAATGTGACGTACTTACTGATGATCCAGAGTCGATTCAGCATATGTGTGCCAATCCAGAAGTAGAAAGCACCTAAGTATCACAATATTAAGTTGGTTAGTTTGATGCTCGCCTGGAGCATATCATTAGCTTCCCCTGAGGGCGAAATGCACAGCGTAGCCGTTGCTAGGGAACGGCCTTTTCTGTCGTTTTTTGTTTTCTCTGCGCCAATGTGAATGTTGATAACTACAGTTCTGCTCGTTCCACTTACGACAGATGGCGACGGAAAACAATGGTGTAAGGCACCATATTTAAGCTGTGGTTCCCGAAAGTGAGGGTGGGGTGCAACCTCACATCTGACAACTCGTTTTAAATACTCTAAAACCAACGTATTTCCTTCACACAAGAAAAAAACACGCTAACTTCGCCGTCAGGCTCTGGAGATATGCCTAGAAACGGCGGTAGTAGACACTTTGCACCCACACGTCAGATTGGCCGAGCGGTCTAAGGCGCCAGATTTAAGCTCGGGTTTCCTGAGGGGAGCGTGGGTTCGAACCCCACATCTGACAATGCATTTTAAATATTCCAAAACTACCAATTTCGTACATGCGGGAAGAACAGGTTCCACAGATACTACTAGAAACGGCAGTGACTATGGTGCTTGCCTTGCAAGTCTGATTGTCTGGCGGTCAGAAAGAATGGAAAGCTGTTAGGAGACATGGCTTTCAGCCACGAGGCCCGGATTCGATTCCTGGTAGCCGAACATCCTTTTGTTTGCTGAGTCTTATTATTCTCACGGCATTTACGATATCTTTGTGTTGTGGTTTTTGGGGTCCAAGCATCAGGCGAGCAAACGTGAACGAAAGCAGATATGTGTGTAAATGAGTGTCAGGGCAGTAATAAAGGTGGATGAGACGGTGGATCGGGTATTGGACTGCAGACGTGCCACATTGCGTAGCTCGAAAGCTGAGTAAGTTAGAGCGTCGTGCTGTGAACACAAAGGCCACGTATTCGACCGCACCAAGTGCCATTTTATTTTTCTCCCCTAAAAGAGAATGCTTCCTCCAGCGAGACACTGCCAGGTAAATAACAAGCGATCTTCACAAGAAGTAAGATGTCTACACGTCGCGCGATACTGTCGCCAACGGCGATACCGCGCGTAGTGCAGCGGTTCTCGTCTGTTCACCGGCGTCAAGAATCGTTGGCCGTGGTTAGTATTTGGATGCGTTCTCGGCTGGGAACTCGACGTGCTGTTGGCGTCTTTCATTTTGCATTTTTCCTTCGGTTTCGTGGTTGCTTAGCGATAATGATGCGGTCCCACACGCTGACGCCACTCTTGCCTCTCGGTACACTAAGGGGCGAATCTGTGGCCACAATAAAATGAAAGGTTCTGTCGTGTGTTTGTCGTTTTTTGGTCTCTCCCAGTCGTTTCTCGCGCCTGCCCTCTACGTATATGCCCATTTCCAAGCGTCAGCTTTCGCGTCAGCCGAGCAATGAAAGGTTCTGTCTTGTGTTTGTCGTTTTTTGGTCTCTCCCAGTCGTTTCTCGCGCCTGCCCTCTACATATATGCCCATTTCCAAGCGTCAGCTTTCGCGTCAGCCGAGCAAAGTCGAGACAAGTCGACACATGGAGACACACGACGCTGAGAAACGAAACCGCAGACTAGCGCCCTGGCAGCACGGACTGAGACGAGGGGCGAAGGAAAACTATTCGTACCGCGACACTTCACAGTTTCGAAGATCGCGTTTCGGTACGTGGAATACCCGTAGAAGAAAAAAGTACCTTTTGTGCGGTGGCCGGGAATCGAACCCGGATCAACTGCTTGGGAAGCAACCATGCTGATCGTTACACCACCACCGCGTTGTGCTGCGTCCCACCCACGCCCTGATATATCGGCTACCCTCCTGCCATCAGAGGCCGAAGGCGATGGCGCTGTAGGCGCTCAACGCCAGAGCGGAGGTGAGCACATCTGAACGCAGTGCGTAGGTGCTGCTAGGGCGATGTAGCGTAACTAGAAGCAGAACTGACAGCCGTTGAAAAACTGCCATTTAATTTACAGCAGGGCGATAAAACAAATATCTAATGTGACGTACTTACTGATGATCCAGAGTCGATTCAGCATATGTGTGCCAATCCAGAAGTAGAAAGCACCTAAGTATCACAATATTAAGTTGGTTAGTTTGATGCTCGCCTGGAGCATATCATTAGCTTCCCCTGAGGGCGAAATGCACAGCGTAGCCGTTGCTAGGGAACGGCCTTTTCTGTCGTTTTTTGTTTTCTCTGCGCCAATGTGAATGTTGATAACTACAGTTCTGCTCGTTCCACTTACGACAGATGGCGACGGAAAACAATGGTGTAAGGCACCATATTTAAGCTGTGGTTCCCGAAAGTGAGGGTGGGGTGCAACCTCACATCTGACAACTCGTTTTAAATACTCTAAAACCAACGTATTTCCTTCACACAAGAAAAAAACACGCTAACTTCGCCGTCAGGCTCTGGAGATATGCCTAGAAACGGCGGTAGTAGACACTTTGCACCCACACGTCAGATTGGCCGAGCGGTCTAAGGCGCCAGATTTAAGCTCTGGTTCCCTGAGGGCAGCGTGGGTTCGAACCCCACATTTGACAATGCATTTTAAATATTCCAAAACTACCAATTTCGTACATGCGGGAAGAACAGGTTCCACAGATACTACTAGAAACGGCAGTGACTATGGTGCTTGCCTTGCAAGTCTGATTGTCTGGCGGTCAGAAAGAATGGAAAGCTGTTAGGAGACATGGCTTTCAGCCACGAGGCCCGGATTCGATTCCTGGTAGCCGAACATCCTTTTGTTTGCTGAGTCTTATTATTCTCACGGCATTTACGATATCTTTGTGTTGTGGTTTTTGGGGTCCAAGCATCAGGCGAGCAAACGTGAACGAAAGCAGATATGTGTGTAAATGAGTGTCAGGGCAGTAATAAAGGTGGATGAGACGGTGGATCGGGTATTGGACTGCAGACGTGCCACATTGCGTAGCTCGAAAGCTGAGTAAGTTAGAGCGTCGTGCTGTGAAGACAAATGCCACGTATTCGACCGCACCAAGTGCCATTTTATTTTTCTCCCCTAAAAGAGAATGCTTCCTCCAGCGAGACACTGCCAGGTAAATAACAAGCGATCTTCACAAGAAGTAAGATGTCTACACGTCGCGCGATACTGTCGCCAACGGCGATACCGCGCGTAGTGCAGCGGTTCTCGTCTGTTCACCGGCGTCAAGAATCGTTGGCCGTGGTTAGTATTTGGATGCGTTCTCGGCTGGGAACTCGACGTGCTGTTGGCGTCTTTCATTTTGCATTTTTCCTTCGGTTTCGTGGTTGCTTAGCGATAATGATGCGGTCCCACACGCTGACGCCACTCTTGCCTCTCGGTACACTAAGGGGCGAATCTGTGGCCACAATAAAATGAAAGGTTCTGTCGTGTGTTTGTCGTTTTTTGGTCTCTCCCAGTCGTTTCTCGCGCCTGCCCTCTACGTATATGCCCATTTCCAAGCGTCAGCTTTCGCGTCAGCCGAGCAATGAAAGGTTCTGTCTTGTGTTTGTCGTTTTTTGGTCTCTCCCAGTCGTTTCTCGCGCCTGCCCTCTACATATATGCCCATTTCCAAGCGTCAGCTTTCGCGTCAGCCGAGCAAAGTCGAGACAAGTCGACACATGGAGACACACGACGCTGAGAAACGAAACCGCAGACTAGCGCCCTGGCAGCACGGACTGAGACGAGGGGCGAAGGAAAACTATTCGTACCGCGACACTTCACAGTTTCGAAGATCGCGTTTCGGTACGTGGAATACCCGTAGAAGAAAAAAGTACCTTTTGTGCGGTGGCCGGGAATCGAACCCGGATCAACTGCTTGGGAAGCAACCATGCTGACCGTTACACCACCACCGCGTTGTGCTGCGTCCCACCCACGCCCTGATATATCGGCTACCCTCCTGCCATCAGAGGCCGAAGGCGATGGCGCTGTAGGCGCTCAACGCCAGAGCGGGGGTGAGCACATCTGAACGCAGTGCGTAGGTGCTGCTAGGGCGATGTAGCGTAACTAGAAGCAGAACTGACAGCCGTTGAAAAACTGCCATTTAATTTACAGCAGGGCGATAAAACAAATATCTAATGTGACGTACTTACTGATGATCCAGAGTCGATTCAGCATATGTGTGCCAATCCAGAAGTAGAAAGCACCTAAGTATCACAATATTAAGTTGGTTAGTTTGATGCTCGCCTGGAGCATATCATTAGCTTCCCCTGAGGGCGAAATGCACAGCGTAGCCGTTGCTAGGGAACGGCCTTTTCTGTCGTTTTTTGTTTTCTCTGCGCCAATGTGAATGTTGATAACTACAGTTCTGCTCGTTCCACTTACGACAGATGGCGACGGAAAACAATGGTGTAAGGCACCATATTTAAGCTGTGGTTCCCGAAAGTGAGGGTGGGGTGCAACCTCACATCTGACAACTCGTTTTAAATACTCTAAAACCAACGTATTTCCTTCACACAAGAAAAAAACACGCTAACTTCGCCGTCAGGCTCTGGAGATATGCCTAGAAACGGCGGTAGTAGACACTTTGCACCCACACGTCAGATTGGCCGAGCGGTCTAAGGCGCCAGATTTAAGCTCTGGTTCCCTGAGGGCAGCGTGGGTTCGAACCCCACATTTGACAATGCATTTTAAATATTCCAAAACTACCAATTTCGTACATGCGGGAAGAACAGGTTCCACAGATACTACTAGAAACGGCAGTGACTATGGTGCTTGCCTTGCAAGTCTGATTGTCTGGCGGTCAGAAAGAATGGAAAGCTGTTAGGAGACATGGCTTTCAGCCACGAGGCCCGGATTCGATTCCTGGTAGCCGAACATCCTTTTGTTTGCTGAGTCTTATTATTCTCACGGCATTTACGATATCTTTGTGTTGTGGTTTTTGGGGTCCAAGCATCAGGCGAGCAAACGTGAACGAAAGCAGATATGTGTGTAAATGAGTGTCAGGGCAGTAATAAAGGTGGATGAGACGGTGGATCGGGTATTGGACTGCAGACGTGCCACATTGCGTAGCTCGAAAGCTGAGTAAGTTAGAGCGTCGTGCTGTGAACACAAATGCCACGTATTCGACCGCACCAAGTGCCATTTTATTTTTCTCCCCTAAAAGAGAATGCTTCCTCCAGCGAGACACTGCCAGGTAAATAACAAGCGATCTTCACAAGAAGTAAGATGTCTACACGTCGCGCGATACTGTCGCCAACGGCGATACCGCGCGTAGTGCAGCGGTTCTCGTCTGTTCACCGGCGTCAAGAATCGTTGGCCGTGGTTAGTATTTGGATGCGTTCTCGGCTGGGAACTCGACGTGCTGTTGGCGTCTTTCATTTTGCATTTTTCCTTCGGTTTCGTGGTTGCTTAGCGATAATGATGCGGTCCCACACGCTGACGCCACTCTTGCCTCTCGGTACACTAAGGGGCGAATCTGTGGCCACAATAAAATGAAAGGTTCTGTCGTGTGTTTGTCGTTTTTTGGTCTCTCCCAGTCGTTTCTCGCGCCTGCCCTCTACGTATATGCCCATTTCCAAGCGTCAGCTTTCGCGTCAGCCGAGCAATGAAAGGTTCTGTCTTGTGTTTGTCGTTTTTTGGTCTCTCCCAGTCGTTTCTCGCGCCTGCCCTCTACATATATGCCCATTTCCAAGCGTCAGCTTTCGCGTCAGCCGAGCAAAGTCGAGACAAGTCGACACATGGAGACACACGACGCTGAGAAACGAAACCGCAGACTAGCGCCCTGGCAGCACGGACTGAGACGAGGGGCGAAGGAAAACTATTCGTACCGCGACACTTCACAGTTTCGAAGATCGCGTTTCGGTACGTGGAATACCCGTAGAAGAAAAAAGTACCTTTTGTGCGGTGGCCGGGAATCGAACCCGGATCAACTGCTTGGGAAGCAACCATGCTGATCGTTACACCACCACCGCGTTGTGCTGCGTCCCACCCACGCCCTGATATATCGGCTACCCTCCTGCCATCAGAGGCCGAAGGCGATGGCGCTGTAGGCGCTCAACGCCAGAGCGGAGGTGAGCACATCTGAACGCAGTGCGTAGGTGCTGCTAGGGCGATGTAGCGTAACTAGAAGCAGAACTGACAGCCGTTGAAAAACTGCCATTTAATTTACAGCAGGGCGATAAAACAAATATCTAATGTGACGTACTTACTGATGATCCAGAGTCGATTCAGCATATGTGTGCCAATCCAGAAGTAGAAAGCACCTAAGTATCACAATATTAAGTTGGTTAGTTTGATGCTCGCCTGGAGCATATCATTAGCTTCCCCTGAGGGCGAAATGCACAGCGTAGCCGTTGCTAGGGAACGGCCTTTTCTGTCGTTTTTTGTTTTCTCTGCGCCAATGTGAATGTTGATAACTACAGTTCTGCTCGTTCCACTTACGACAGATGGCGACGGAAAACAATGGTGTAAGGCACCATATTTAAGCTGTGGTTCCCGAAAGTGAGGGTGGGGTGCAACCTCACATCTGACAACTCGTTTTAAATACTCTAAAACCAACGTATTTCCTTCACACAAGAAAAAAACACGCTAACTTCGCCGTCAGGCTCTGGAGATATGCCTAGAAACGGCGGTAGTAGACACTTTGCACCCACACGTCAGATTGGCCGAGCGGTCTAAGGCGCCAGATTTAAGCTCTGGTTCCCTGAGGGCAGCGTGGGTTCGAACCCCACATTTGACAATGCATTTTAAATATTCCAAAACTACCAATTTCGTACATGCGGGAAGAACAGGTTCCACAGATACTACTAGAAACGGCAGTGACTATGGTGCTTGCCTTGCAAGTCTGATTGTCTGGCGGTCAGAAAGAATGGAAAGCTGTTAGGAGACATGGCTTTCAGCCACGAGGCCCGGATTCGATTCCTGGTAGCCGAACATCCTTTTGTTTGCTGAGTCTTATTATTCTCACGGCATTTACGATATCTTTGTGTTGTGGTTTTTGGGGTCCAAGCATCAGGCGAGCAAACGTGAACGAAAGCAGATATGTGTGTAAATGAGTGTCAGGGCAGTAATAAAGGTGGATGAGACGGTGGATCGGGTATTGGACTGCAGACGTGCCACATTGCGTAGCTCGAAAGCTGAGTAAGTTAGAGCGTCGTGCTGTGAACACAAATGCCACGTATTCGACCGCACCAAGTGCCATTTTATTTTTCTAACCTCAAAGAGAATGCTTCCTCCAGCGAGACACTGCCAGGTAAATAACAAGCGATCTTCACAAGAAGTAAGATGTCTACACGTCGCGCGATACTGTCGCCAACGGCGATACCGCGCGTAGTGCAGCGGTTCTCGTCTGTTCACCGGCGTCAAGAATCGTTGGCCGTGGTTAGTATTTGGATGCGTTCTCGGCTGGGAACTCGACGTGCTGTTGGCGTCTTTCATTTTGCATTTTTCCTTCGGTTTCGTGGTTGCTTAGCGATAATGATGCGGTCCCACACGCTGACGCCACTCTTGCCTCTCGGTACACTAAGGGGCGAATCTGTGGCCACAATAAAATGAAAGGTTCTGTCGTGTGTTTGTCGTTTTTTGGTCTCTCCCAGTCGTTTCTCGCGCCTGCCCTCTACGTATATGCCCATTTCCAAGCGTCAGCTTTCGCGTCAGCCTAGCAATGAAAGGTTCTGTCTTGTGTTTGTCGTTTTTTGGTCTCTCCCAGTCGTTTCTCGCGCCTGCCCTCTACATATATGCCCATTTCCAAGCGTCAGCTTTCGCGTCAGCCGAGCAAAGTCGAGACAAGTCGACACATGGAGACACACGACGCTGAGAAACGAAACCGCAGACTAGCGCCCTGGCAGCACGGACTGAGACGAGGGGCGAAGGAAAACTATTCGTACCGCGACACTTCACAGTTTCGATGATCGCGTTTCGGTACGTGGAATACCCGTAGAAGAAAAAAGTACCTTTTGTGCGGTGGCCGGGAATCGAACCCGGATCAACTGCTTGGGAAGCAACCATGCTGACCGTTACACCACCACCGCGTTGTGCTGCGTCCCACCCACGCCCTGATATATCGGCTACCCTCCTGCCATCAGAGGCCGAAGGCGATGGCGCTGTAGGCGCTCAACGCCAGAGCGGGGGTGAGCACATCTGAACGCAGTGCGTAGGTGCTGCTAGGGCGATGTAGCGTAACTAGAAGCAGAACTGACAGCCGTTGAAAAACTGCCATTTAATTTACAGCAGGGCGATAAAACAAATATCTAATGTGACGTACTTACTGATGATCCAGAGTCGATTCAGCATATGTGTGCCAATCCAGAAGTAGAAAGCACCTAAGTATCACAATATTAAGTTGGTTAGTTTGATGCTCGCCTGGAGCATATCATTAGCTTCCCCTGAGGGCGAAATGCACAGCGTAGCCGTTGCTAGGGAACGGCCTTTTCTGTCGTTTTTTGTTTTCTCTGCGCCAATGTGAATGTTGATAACTACAGTTCTGCTCGTTCCACTTACGACAGATGGCGACGGAAAACAATGGTGTAAGGCACCATATTTAAGCTGTGGTTCCCGAAAGTGAGGGTGGGGTGCAACCTCACATCTGACAACTCGTTTTAAATACTCTAAAACCAACGTATTTCCTTCACACAAGAAAAAAACACGCTAACTTCGCCGTCAGGCTCTGGAGATATGCCTAGAAACGGCGGTAGTAGACACTTTGCGCCCACACGTCAGATTGGCCGAGCGGTCTAAGGCGCCAGATTTAAGCTCTGGTTCCCTGAGGGCAGCGTGGGTTCGAACCCCACATCTGACAATGCATTTTAAATATTCCAAAACTACCAATTTCGTACATGCGGGAAGAACAGGTTCCACAGATACTACTAGAAACGGCAGTGACTATGGTGCTTGCCTTGCAAGTCTGATTGTCTGGCGGTCAGAAAGAATGGAAAGCTGTTAGGAGACATGGCTTTCAGCCACGAGGCCCGGATTCGATTCCTGGTGGCCGAACATCCTTTTGTTTGCTGAGTCTTATTATTCTCACGGCATTTACGATATCTTTGTGTTGTGGTTTTTGGGGTCCAAGCATCAGGCGAGCAAACGTGAACGAAAGCAGATATGTGTGTAAATGAGTGTCAGGGCAGTAATAAAGGTGGATGAGACGGTGGATCGGGTATTGGACTGCAGACGTGCCACATTGCGTAGCTCGAAAGCTGAGTAAGTTAGAGCGTCGTGCTGTGAACACAAATGCCACGTATTCGACCGCACCAAGTGCCATTTTATTTTTCTCCCCTAAAAGAGAATGCTTCCTCCAGCGAGACACTGCCAGGTAAATAACAAGCGATCTTCACAAGAAGTAAGATGTCTACACGTCGCGCGATACTGTCGCCAACGGCGATACCGCGCGTAGTGCAGCGGTTCTCGTCTGTTCACCGGCGTCAAGAATCGTTGGCCGTGGTTAGTATTTGGATGCGTTCTCGGCTGGGAACTCGACGTGCTGTTGGCGTCTTTCATTTTGCATTTTTCCTTCGGTTTCGTGGTTGCTTAGCGATAATGATGCGGTCCCACACGCTGACGCCACTCTTGCCTCTCGGTACACTAAGGGGCGAATCTGTGGCCACAATAAAATGAAAGGTTCTGTCGTGTGTTTGTCGTTTTTTGGTCTCTCCCAGTCGTTTCTCGCGCCTGCCCTCTACGTATATGCCCATTTCCAAGCGTCAGCTTTCGCGTCAGCCGAGCAATGTAAGGTTCTGTCTTGTGTTTGTCGTTTTTTGGTCTCTCCCAGTCGTTTCTCGCGCCTGCCCTCTACATATATGCCCATTTCCAAGCGTCAGCTTTCGCGTCAGCCGAGCAAAGTCGAGACAAGTCGACACATGGAGACACACGACGCTGAGAAACGAAACCGCAGACTAGCGCCCTGGCAGCACGGACTGAGACGAGGGGCGAAGGAAAACTATTCGTACCGCGACACTTCACAGTTTCGAAGATCGCGTTTCGGTACGTGGAATACCCGTAGAAGAAAAAAGTACCTTCTGTGCGGTGGCCGGGAATCGAACCCGGATCAACTGCTTGGGAAGCAACCATGCTGACCGTTACACCACCACCGCGTTGTGCTGCGTCCCACCCACGCCCTGATATATCGGCTACCCTCCTGCCATCAGAGGCCGAAGGCGATGGCGCTGTAGGCGCTCAACGCCAGAGCGGAGGTGAGCACATCTGAACGCAGTGCGTAGGTGCTGCTAGGGCGATGTAGCGTAACTAGAAGCAGAACTGACAGCCGTTGAAAAACTGCCATTTAATTTACAGCAGGGCGATAAAACAAATATCTAATGTGACGTACTTACTGATGATCCAGAGTCGATTCAGCATATGTGTGCCAATCCAGAAGTAGAAAGCACCTAAGTATCACAATATTAAGTTGGTTAGTTTGATGCTCGCCTGGAGCATATCATTAGCTTCCCCTGAGGGCGAAATGCACAGCGTAGCCGTTGCTAGGGAACGGCCTTTTCTGTCGTTTTTTGTTTTCTCTGCGCCAATGTGAATGTTGATAACTACAGTTCTGCTCGTTCCACTTACGACAGATGGCGACGGAAAACAATGGTGTAAGGCACCATATTTAAGCTGTGGTTCCCGAAAGTGAGGGTGGGGTGCAACCTCACATCTGACAACTCGTTTTAAATACTCTAAAACCAACGTATTTCCTTCACACAAGAAAAAAACACGCTAACTTCGCCGTCAGGCTCTGGAGATATGCCTAGAAACGGCGGTAGTAGACACTTTGCGCCCACACGTCAGATTGGCCGAGCGGTCTAAGGCGCCAGATTTAAGCTCTGGTTCCCTGAGGGCAGCGTGGGTTCGAACCCCACATTTGACAATGCATTTTAAATATTCCAAAACTACCAATTTCGTACATGCGGGAAGAACAGGTTCCACAGATACTACTAGAAACGGCAGTGACTATGGTGCTTGCCTTGCAAGTCTGATTGTCTGGCGGTCAGAAAGAATGGAAAGCTGTTAGGAGACATGGCTTTCAGCCACGAGGCCCGGATTCGATTCCTGGTAGCCGAACATCCTTTTGTTTGCTGAGTCTTATTATTCTCACGGCATTTACGATATCTTTGTGTTGTGGTTTTTGGGGTCCAAGCATCAGGCGAGCAAACGTGAACGAAAGCAGATATGTGTGTAAATGAGTGTCAGGGCAGTAATAAAGGTGGATGAGACGGTGGATCGGGTATTGGACTGCGGACGTGCCACATTGCGTAGCTCGAAAGCTGAGTAAGTTAGAGCGTCGTGCTGTGAACACAAATGCCACGTATTCGACCGCACCAAGTGCCATTTTATTTTTCTCCCCTAAAAGAGAATGCTTCCTCCAGCGAGACACTGCCAGGTAAATAACAAGCGATCTTCACAAGAAGTAAGATGTCTACACGTCGCGCGATACTGTCGCCAACGGCGATACCGCGCGTAGTGCAGCGGTTCTCGTCTGTTCACCGGCGTCAAGAATCGTTGGCCGTGGTTAGTATTTGGATGCGTTCTCGGCTGGGAACTCGACGTGCTGTTGGCGTCTTTCATTTTGCATTTTTCCTTCGGTTTCGTGGTTGCTTAGCGATAATGATGCGGTCCCACACGCTGACGCCACTCTTGCCTCTCGGTACACTAAGGGGCGAATCTGTGGCCACAATAAAATGAAAGGTTCTGTCGTGTGTTTGTCGTTTTTTGGTCTCTCCCAGTCGTTTCTCGCGCCTGCCCTCTACGTATATGCCCATTTCCAAGCGTCAGCTTTCGCGTCAGCCGAGCAATGAAAGGTTCTGTCTTGTGTTTGTCGTTTTTTGGTCTCTCCCAGTCGTTTCTTGCGCCTGCCCTCTACATATATGCCCATTTCCAAGCGTCAGCTTTCGCGTCAGCCGAGCAAAGTCGAGACAAGTCGACACATGGAGACACACGACGCTGAGAAACGAAACCGCAGACTAGCGCCCTGGCAGCACGGACTGAGACGAGGGGCGAAGGAAAACTATTCGTACCGCGACACTTCACAGTTTCGAAGATCGCGTTTCGGTACGTGGAATACCCGTAGAAGAAAAAAGTACCTTCTGTGCGGTGGCCGGGAATCGAACCCGGATCAACTGCTTGGGAAGCAACCATGCTGACCGTTACACCACCACCGCGTTGTGCTGCGTCCCACCCACGCCCTGATATATCGGCTACCCTCCTGCCATCAGAGGCCGAAGGCGATGGCGCTGTAGGCGCTCAACGCCAGAGCGGGGGTGAGCACATCTGAACGCAGTGCGTAGGTGCTGCTAGGGCGATGTAGCGTAACTAGAAGCAGAACTGACAGCCGTTGAAAAACTGCCATTTAATTTACAGCAGGGCGATAAAACAAATATCTAATGTGACGTACTTACTGATGATCCAGAGTCGATTCAGCATATGTGTGCCAATCCAGAAGTAGAAAGCACCTAAGTATCACAATATTAAGTTGGTTAGTTTGATGCTCGCCTGGAGCATATCATTAGCTTCCCCTGAGGGCGAAATGCACAGCGTAGCCGTTGCTAGGGAACGGCCTTTTCTGTCGTTTTTTGTTTTCTCTGCGCCAATGTGAATGTTGATAACTACAGTTCTGCTCGTTCCACTTACGACAGATGGCGACGGAAAACAATGGTGTAAGGCACCATATTTAAGCTGTGGTTCCCGAAAGTGAGGGTGGGGTGCAACCTCACATCTGACAACTCGTTTTAAATACTCTAAAACCAACGTATTTCCTTCACACAAGAAAAAAACACGCTAACTTCGCCGTCAGGCTCTGGAGATATGCCTAGAAACGGCGGTAGTAGACACTTTGCGCCCACACGTCAGATTGGCCGAGCGGTCTAAGGCGCCAGATTTAAGCTATGGTTCCCTGAGGGCAGCGTGGGTTCGAACCCCACATTTGATAATGCATTTTAAATATTCCAAAACTACCAATTTCGTACATGCGGGAAGAACAGGTTCCACAGATACTACTAGAAACGGCAGTGACTATGGTGCTTGCCTTGCAAGTCTGATTGTCTGGCGGTCAGAAAGAATGGAAAGCTGTTAGGAGACATGGCTTTCAGCCACGAGGCCCGGATTCGATTCCTGGTAGCCGAACATCCTTTAGTTTGCTGAGTCTTATTATTCTCACGGCATTTACGATATCTTTGTGTTGTGGTTTTTGGGGTCCAAGCATCAGGCGAGCAAACGTGAACGAAAGCAGATATGTGTGTAAATGAGTGTCAGGGCAGTAATAAAGGTGGATGAGACGGTGGATCGGGTATTGGACTGCGGACGTGCCACATTGCGTAGCTCGAAAGCTGAGTAAGTTAGAGCGTCGTGCTGTGAACACAAATGCCACGTATTCGACCGCACCAAGTGCCATTTTATTTTTCTCCCCTAAAAGAGAATGCTTCCTCCAGCGAGACACTGCCAGGTAAATAACAAGCGATCTTCACAAGAAGTAAGATGTCTACACGTCGCGCGATACTGTCGCCAACGGCGATACCGCGCGTAGTGCAGCGGTTCTCGTCTGTTCACCGGCGTCAAGAATCGTTGGCCGTGGTTAGTATTTGGATGCGTTCTCGGCTGGGAACTCGACGTGCTGTTGGCGTCTTTCATTTTGCATTTTTCCTTCGGTTTCGTGGTTGCTTAGCGATAATGATGCGGTCCCACACGCTGACGCCACTCTTGCCTCTCGGTACACTAAGGGGCGAATCTGTGGCCACAATAAAATGAAAGGTTCTGTCGTGTGTTTGTCGTTTTTTGGTCTCTCCCAGTCGTTTCTCGCGCCTGCCCTCTACGTATATGCCCATTTCCAAGCGTCAGCTATCGCGTCAGCCGAGCAATGAAAGGTTCTGTCTTGTGTTTGTCGTTTTTTGGTCTCTCCCAGTCGTTTCTCGCGCCTGCCCTCTACATATATGCCCATTTCCAAGCGTCAGCTTTCGCGTCAGCCGAGCAAAGTCGAGACAAGTCGACACATGGAGACACACGACGCTGAGAAACGAAACCGCAGACTAGCGCCCTGGCAGCACGGACTGAGACGAGGGGCGAAGGAAAACTATTCGTACCGCGACACTTCACAGTTTCGAAGATCGCGTTTCGGTACGTGGAATACCCGTAGAAGAAAAAAGTACCTTCTGTGCGGTGGCCGGGAATCGAACCCGGATCAACTGCTTGGGAAGCAACCATGCTGACCGTTACACCACCACCGCGTTGTGCTGCGTCCCACCCACGCCCTGATATATCGGCTACCCTCCTGCCATCAGAGGCCGAAGGCGATGGCGCTGTAGGCGCTCAACGCCAGAGCGGGGGTGAGCACATCTGAACGCAGTGCGTAGGTGCTGCTAGGGCGATGTAGCGTAACTAGAAGCAGAACTGACAGCCGTTGAAAAACTGCCATTTAATTTACAGCAGGGCGATAAAACAAATATCTAATGTGACGTACTTACTGATGATCCAGAGTCGATTCAGCATATGTGTGCCAATCCAGAAGTAGAAAGCACCTAAGTATCACAATATTAAGTTGGTTAGTTTGATGCTCGCCTGGAGCATATCATTAGCTTCCCCTGAGGGCGAAATGCACAGCGTAGCCGTTGCTAGGGAACGGCCTTTTCTGTCGTTTTTTGTTTTCTCTGCGCCAATGTGAATGTTGATAACTACAGTTCTGCTCGTTCCACTTACGACAGATGGCGACGGAAAACAATGGTGTAAGGCACCATATTTAAGCTGTGGTTCCCGAAAGTGAGGGTGGGGTGCAACCTCACATCTGACAACTCGTTTTAAATACTCTAAAACCAACGTATTTCCTTCACACAAGAAAAAAACACGCTAACTTCGCCGTCAGGCTCTGGAGATATGCCTAGAAACGGCGGTAGTAGACACTTTGCGCCCACACGTCAGATTGGCCGAGCGGTCTATGGCGCCAGATTTAAGCTCTGGTTCCCTGAGGGCAGCGTGGGTTCGAACCCCACATTTGACAATGCATTTTAAATATTCCAAAACTACCAATTTCGTACATGCGGGAAGAACAGGTTCCACAGATACTACTAGAAACGGCAGTGACTATGGTGCTTGCCTTGCAAGTCTGATTGTCTGGCGGTCAGAAAGAATGGAAAGCTGTTAGGAGACATGGCTTTCAGCCACGAGGCCCGGATTCGATTCCTGGTAGCCGAACATCCTTTTGTTTGCTGAGTCTTATTATTCTCACGGCATTTACGATATCTTTGTGTTGTGGTTTTTGGGGTCCAAGCATCAGGCGAGCAAACGTGAACGAAAGCAGATATGTGTGTAAATGAGTGTCAGGGCAGTAATAAAGGTGGATGAGACGGTGGATCGGGTATTGGACTGCGGACGTGCCACATTGCGTAGCTCGAAAGCTGAGTAAGTTAGAGCGTCGTGCTGTGAACACAAATGCCACGTATTCGACCGCACCAAGTGCCATTTTATTTTTCTCCCCTAAAAGAGAATGCTTCCTCCAGCGAGACACTGCCAGGTAAATAACAAGCGATCTTCACAAGAAGTAAGATGTCTACACGTCGCGCGATACTGTCGCCAACGGCGATACCGCGCGTAGTGCAGCGGTTCTCGTCTGTTCACCGGCGTCAAGATTCGTTGGCCGTGGTTAGTATTTGGATGCGTTCTCGGCTGGGAACTCGACGTGCTGTTGGCGTCTTTCATTTTGCATTTTTCCTTCGGTTTCGTGGTTGCTTAGCGATAATGATGCGGTCCCACACGCTGACGCCACTCTTGCCTCTCGGTACACTAAGGGGCGAATCTGTGGCCACAATAAAATGAAAGGTTCTGTCGTGTGTTTGTCGTTTTTTGGTCTCTCCCAGTCGTTTCTCGCGCCTGCCCTCTACGTATATGCCCATTTCCAAGCGTCAGCTTTCGCGTCAGCCGAGCAATGAAAGGTTCTGTCTTGTGTTTGTCGTTTTTTGGTCTCTCCCAGTCGTTTCTCGCGCCTGCCCTCTACATATATGCCCATTTCCAAGCGTCAGCTTTCGCGTCAGCCGAGCAAAGTCGAGACAAGTCGACACATGGAGACACACGACGCTGAGAAACGAAACCGCAGACTAGCGCCCTGGCAGCACGGACTGAGACGAGGGGCGAAGGAAAACTATTCGTACCGCGACACTTCACAGTTTCGAAGATCGCGTTTCGGTACGTGGAATACCCGTAGAAGAAAAAAGTACCTTCTGTGCGGTGGCCGGGAATCGAACCCGGATCAACTGCTTGGGAAGCAACCATGCTGACCGTTACACCACCACCGCGTTGTGCTGCGTCCCACCCACGCCCTGATATATCGGCTACCCTCCTGCCATCAGAGGCCGAAGGCGATGGCGCTGTAGGCGCTCAAGGCCAGAGCGGGGGTGAGCACATCTGAACGCAGTGCGTAGGTGCTGCTAGGGCGATGTAGCGTAACTAGAAGCAGAACTGACAGCCGTTGAAAAACTGCCATTTAATTTACAGCAGGGCGATAAAACAAATATCTAATGTGACGTACTTACTGATGATCCAGAGTCGATTCAGCATATGTGTGCCAATCCAGAAGTAGAAAGCACCTAAGTATCACAATATTAAGTTGGTTAGTTTGATGCTCGCCTGGAGCATATCATTAGCTTCCCCTGAGGGCGAAATGCACAGCGTAGCCGTTGCTAGGGAACGGCCTTTTCTGTCGTTTTTTGTTTTCTCTGCGCCAATGTGAATGTTGATAACTACAGTTCTGCTCGTTCCACTTACGACAGATGGCGACGGAAAACAATGGTGTAAGGCACCATATTTAAGCTGTGGTTCCCGAAAGTGAGGGTGGGGTGCAACCTCACATCTGACAACTCGTTTTAAATACTCTAAAACCAACGTATTTCCTTCACACAAGAAAAAAACACGCTAACTTCGCCGTCAGGCTCTGGAGATATGCCTAGAAACGGCGGTAGTAGACACTTTGCGCCCACACGTCAGATTGGCCGAGCGGTCTAAGGCGCCAGATTTAAGCTCTGGTTCCCTGAGGGCAGCGTGGGTTCGAACCCCACATTTGACAATGCATTTTAAATATTCCAAAACTACCAATTTCGTACATGCGGGAAGAACAGGTTCCACAGATACTACTAGAAACGGCAGTGACTATGGTGCTTGCCTTGCAAGTCTGATTGTCTGGCGGTCAGAAAGAATGGAAAGCTGTTAGGAGACATGGCTTTCAGCCACGAGGCCCGGATTCGATTCCTGGTAGCCGAACATCCTTTTGTTTGCTGAGTCTTATTATTCTCACGGCATTTACGATATCTTTGTGTTGTGGTTTTTGGGGTCCAAGCATCAGGCGAGCAAACGTGAACGAAAGCAGATATGTGTGTAAATGAGTGTCAGGGCAGTAATAAAGGTGGATGAGACGGTGGATCGGGTATTGGACTGCGGACGTGCCACATTGCGTAGCTCGAAAGCTGAGTAAGTTAGAGCGTCGTGCTGTGAACACAAATGCCACGTATTCGACCGCACCAAGTGCCATTTTATTTTTCTCCCCTAAAAGAGAATGCTTCCTCCAGCGAGACACTGCCAGGTAAATAACAAGCGATCTTCACAAGAAGTAAGATGTCTACACGTCGCGCGATACTGTCGCCAACGGCGATACCGCGCGTAGTGCAGCGGTTCTCGTCTGTTCACCGGCGTCAAGAATCGTTGGCCGTGGTTAGTATTTGGATGCGTTCTCGGCTGGGAACTCGACGTGCTGTTGGCGTCTTTCATTTTGCATTTTTCCTTCGGTTTCGTGGTTGCTTAGCGATAATGATGCGGTCCCACACGCTGACGCCACTCTTGCCTCTCGGTACACTAAGGGGCGAATCTGTGGCCACAATAAAATGAAAGGTTCTGTCGTGTGTTTGTCGTTTTTTGGTCTCTCCCAGTCGTTTCTCGCGCCTGCCCTCTACGTATATGCCCATTTCCAAGCGTCAGCTTTCGCGTCAGCCGAGCAATGAAAGGTTCTGTCTTGTGTTTGTCGTTTTTTGGTCTCTCCCAGTCGTTTCTCGCGCCTGCCCTCTACATATATGCCCATTTCCAAGCGTCAGCTTTCGCGTCAGCCGAGCAAAGTCGAGACAAGTCGACACATGGAGACACACGACGCTGAGAAACGAAACCGCAGACTAGCGCCCTGGCAGCACGGACTGAGACGAGGGGCGAAGGAAAACTATTCGTACCGCGACACTTCACAGTTTCGAAGATCGCGTTTCGGTACGTGGAATACCCGTAGAAGAAAAAAGTACCTTCTGTGCGGTGGCCGGGAATCGAACCCGGATCAACTGCTTGGGAAGCAACCATGCTGACCGTTACACCACCACCGCGTTGTGCTGCGTCCCACCCACGCCCTGATATATCGGCTACCCTCCTGCCATCAGAGGCCGAAGGCGATGGCGCTGTAGGCGCTCAACGCCAGAGCGGGGGTGAGCACATCTGAACGCAGTGCGTAGGTGCTGCTAGGGCGATGTAGCGTAACTAGAAGCAGAACTGACAGCCGTTGAAAAACTGCCATTTAATTTACAGCAGGGCGATAAAACAAATATCTAATGTGACGTACTTACTGATGATCCAGAGTCGATTCAGCATATGTGTGCCAATCCAGAAGTAGAAAGCACCTAAGTATCACAATATTAAGTTGGTTAGTTTGATGCTCGCCTGGAGCATATCATTAGCTTCCCCTGAGGGCGAAATGCACAGCGTAGCCGTTGCTAGGGAACGGCCTTTTCTGTCGTTTTTTGTTTTCTCTGCGCCAATGTGAATGTTGATAACTACAGTTCTGCTCGTTCCACTTACGACAGATGGCGACGGAAAACAATGGTGTAAGGCACCATATTTAAGCTGTGGTTCCCGAAAGTGAGGGTGGGGTGCAACCTCACATCTGACAACTCGTTTTAAATACTCTAAAACCAACGTATTTCCTTCACACAAGAAAAAAACACGCTAACTTCGCCGTCAGGCTCTGGAGATATGCCTAGAAACGGCGGTAGTAGACACTTTGCGCCCACACGTCAGATTGGCCGAGCGGTCTAAGGCGCCAGATTTAAGCTATGGTTCCCTGAGGGCAGCGTGGGTTCGAACCCCACATTTGATAATGCATTTTAAATATTCCAAAACTACCAATTTCGTACATGCGGGAAGAACAGGTTCCACAGATACTACTAGAAACGGCAGTGACTATGGTGCTTGCCTTGCAAGTCTGATTGTCTGGCGGTCAGAAAGAATGGAAAGCTGTTAGGAGACATGGCTTTCAGCCACGAGGCCCGGATTCGATTCCTGGTAGCCGAACATCCTTTAGTTTGCTGAGTCTTATTATTCTCACGGCATTTACGATATCTTTGTGTTGTGGTTTTTGGGGTCCAAGCATCAGGCGAGCAAACGTGAACGAAAGCAGATATGTGTGTAAATGAGTGTCAGGGCAGTAATAAAGGTGGATGAGACGGTGGATCGGGTATTGGACTGCGGACGTGCCACATTGCGTAGCTCGAAAGCTGAGTAAGTTAGAGCGTCGTGCTGTGAACACAAATGCCACGTATTCGACCGCACCAAGTGCCATTTTATTTTTCTCCCCTAAAAGAGAATGCTTCCTCCAGCGAGACACTGCCAGGTAAATAACAAGCGATCTTCACAAGAAGTAAGATGTCTACACGTCGCGCGATACTGTCGCCAACGGCGATACCGCGCGTAGTGCAGCGGTTCTCGTCTGTTCACCGGCGTCAAGAATCGTTGGCCGTGGTTAGTATTTGGATGCGTTCTCGGCTGGGAACTCGACGTGCTGTTGGCGTCTTTCATTTTGCATTTTTCCTTCGGTTTCGTGGTTGCTTAGCGATAATGATGCGGTCCCACACGCTGACGCCACTCTTGCCTCTCGGTACACTAAGGGGCGAATCTGTGGCCACAATAAAATGAAAGGTTCTGTCGTGTGTTTGTCGTTTTTTGGTCTCTCCCAGTCGTTTCTCGCGCCTGCCCTCTACGTATATGCCCATTTCCAAGCGTCAGCTATCGCGTCAGCCGAGCAATGAAAGGTTCTGTCTTGTGTTTGTCGTTTTTTGGTCTCTCCCAGTCGTTTCTCGCGCCTGCCCTCTACATATATGCCCATTTCCAAGCGTCAGCTTTCGCGTCAGCCGAGCAAAGTCGAGACAAGTCGACACATGGAGACACACGACGCTGAGAAACGAAACCGCAGACTAGCGCCCTGGCAGCACGGACTGAGACGAGGGGCGAAGGAAAACTATTCGTACCGCGACACTTCACAGTTTCGAAGATCGCGTTTCGGTACGTGGAATACCCGTAGAAGAAAAAAGTACCTTCTGTGCGGTGGCCGGGAATCGAACCCGGATCAACTGCTTGGGAAGCAACCATGCTGACCGTTACACCACCACCGCGTTGTGCTGCGTCCCACCCACGCCCTGATATATCGGCTACCCTCCTGCCATCAGAGGCCGAAGGCGATGGCGCTGTAGGCGCTCAACGCCAGAGCGGGGGTGAGCACATCTGAACGCAGTGCGTAGGTGCTGCTAGGGCGATGTAGCGTAACTAGAAGCAGAACTGACAGCCGTTGAAAAACTGCCATTTAATTTACAGCAGGGCGATAAAACAAATATCTAATGTGACGTACTTACTGATGATCCAGAGTCGATTCAGCATATGTGTGCCAATCCAGAAGTAGAAAGCACCTAAGTATCACAATATTAAGTTGGTTAGTTTGATGCTCGCCTGGAGCATATCATTAGCTTCCCCTGAGGGCGAAATGCACAGCGTAGCCGTTGCTAGGGAACGGCCTTTTCTGTCGTTTTTTGTTTTCTCTGCGCCAATGTGAATGTTGATAACTACAGTTCTGCTCGTTCCACTTACGACAGATGGCGACGGAAAACAATGGTGTAAGGCACCATATTTAAGCTGTGGTTCCCGAAAGTGAGGGTGGGGTGCAACCTCACATCTGACAACTCGTTTTAAATACTCTAAAACCAACGTATTTCCTTCACACAAGAAAAAAACACGCTAACTTCGCCGTCAGGCTCTGGAGATATGCCTAGAAACGGCGGTAGTAGACACTTTGCGCCCACACGTCAGATTGGCCGAGCGGTCTATGGCGCCAGATTTAAGCTCTGGTTCCCTGAGGGCAGCGTGGGTTCGAACCCCACATTTGACAATGCATTTTAAATATTCCAAAACTACCAATTTCGTACATGCGGGAAGAACAGGTTCCACAGATACTACTAGAAACGGCAGTGACTATGGTGCTTGCCTTGCAAGTCTGATTGTCTGGCGGTCAGAAAGAATGGAAAGCTGTTAGGAGACATGGCTTTCAGCCACGAGGCCCGGATTCGATTCCTGGTAGCCGAACATCCTTTTGTTTGCTGAGTCTTATTATTCTCACGGCATTTACGATATCTTTGTGTTGTGGTTTTTGGGGTCCAAGCATCAGGCGAGCAAACGTGAACGAAAGCAGATATGTGTGTAAATGAGTGTCAGGGCAGTAATAAAGGTGGATGAGACGGTGGATCGGGTATTGGACTGCGGACGTGCCACATTGCGTAGCTCGAAAGCTGAGTAAGTTAGAGCGTCGTGCTGTGAACACAAATGCCACGTATTCGACCGCACCAAGTGCCATTTTATTTTTCTCCCCTAAAAGAGAATGCTTCCTCCAGCGAGACACTGCCAGGTAAATAACAAGCGATCTTCACAAGAAGTAAGATGTCTACACGTCGCGCGATACTGTCGCCAACGGCGATACCGCGCGTAGTGCAGCGGTTCTCGTCTGTTCACCGGCGTCAAGATTCGTTGGCCGTGGTTAGTATTTGGATGCGTTCTCGGCTGGGAACTCGACGTGCTGTTGGCGTCTTTCATTTTGCATTTTTCCTTCGGTTTCGTGGTTGCTTAGCGATAATGATGCGGTCCCACACGCTGACGCCACTCTTGCCTCTCGGTACACTAAGGGGCGAATCTGTGGCCACAATAAAATGAAAGGTTCTGTCGTGTGTTTGTCGTTTTTTGGTCTCTCCCAGTCGTTTCTCGCGCCTGCCCTCTACGTATATGCCCATTTCCAAGCGTCAGCTTTCGCGTCAGCCGAGCAATGAAAGGTTCTGTCTTGTGTTTGTCGTTTTTTGGTCTCTCCCAGTCGTTTCTCGCGCCTGCCCTCTACATATATGCCCATTTCCAAGCGTCAGCTTTCGCGTCAGCCGAGCAAAGTCGAGACAAGTCGACACATGGAGACACACGACGCTGAGAAACGAAACCGCAGACTAGCGCCCTGGCAGCACGGACTGAGACGAGGGGCGAAGGAAAACTATTCGTACCGCGACACTTCACAGTTTCGAAGATCGCGTTTCGGTACGTGGAATACCCGTAGAAGAAAAAAGTACCTTCTGTGCGGTGGCCGGGAATCGAACCCGGATCAACTGCTTGGGAAGCAACCATGCTGACCGTTACACCACCACCGCGTTGTGCTGCGTCCCACCCACGCCCTGATATATCGGCTACCCTCCTGCCATCAGAGGCCGAAGGCGATGGCGCTGTAGGCGCTCAAGGCCAGAGCGGGGGTGAGCACATCTGAACGCAGTGCGTAGGTGCTGCTAGGGCGATGTAGCGTAACTAGAAGCAGAACTGACAGCCGTTGAAAAACTGCCATTTAATTTACAGCAGGGCGATAAAACAAATATCTAATGTGACGTACTTACTGATGATCCAGAGTCGATTCAGCATATGTGTGCCAATCCAGAAGTAGAAAGCACCTAAGTATCACAATATTAAGTTGGTTAGTTTGATGCTCGCCTGGAGCATATCATTAGCTTCCCCTGAGGGCGAAATGCACAGCGTAGCCGTTGCTAGGGAACGGCCTTTTCTGTCGTTTTTTGTTTTCTCTGCGCCAATGTGAATGTTGATAACTACAGTTCTGCTCGTTCCACTTACGACAGATGGCGACGGAAAACAATGGTGTAAGGCACCATATTTAAGCTGTGGTTCCCGAAAGTGAGGGTGGGGTGCAACCTCACATCTGACAACTCGTTTTAAATACTCTAAAACCAACGTATTTCCTTCACACAAGAAAAAAACACGCTAACTTCGCCGTCAGGCTCTGGAGATATGCCTAGAAACGGCGGTAGTAGACACTTTGCGCCCACACGTCAGATTGGCCGAGCGGTCTAAGGCGCCAGATTTAAGCTCTGGTTCCCTGAGGGCAGCGTGGGTTCGAACCCCACATTTGACAATGCATTTTAAATATTCCAAAACTACCAATTTCGTACATGCGGGAAGAACAGGTTCCACAGATACTACTAGAAACGGCAGTGACTATGGTGCTTGCCTTGCAAGTCTGATTGTCTGGCGGTCAGAAAGAATGGAAAGCTGTTAGGAGACATGGCTTTCAGCCACGAGGCCCGGATTCGATTCCTGGTAGCCGAACATCCTTTTGTTTGCTGAGTCTTATTATTCTCACGGCATTTACGATATCTTTGTGTTGTGGTTTTTGGGGTCCAAGCATCAGGCGAGCAAACGTGAACGAAAGCAGATATGTGTGTAAATGAGTGTCAGGGCAGTAATAAAGGTGGATGAGACGGTGGATCGGGTATTGGACTGCGGACGTGCCACATTGCGTAGCTCGAAAGCTGAGTAAGTTAGAGCGTCGTGCTGTGAACACAAATGCCACGTATTCGACCGCACCAAGTGCCATTTTATTTTTCTCCCCTAAAAGAGAATGCTTCCTCCAGCGAGACACTGCCAGGTAAATAACAAGCGATCTTCACAAGAAGTAAGATGTCTACACGTCGCGCGATACTGTCGCCAACGGCGATACCGCGCGTAGTGCAGCGGTTCTCGTCTGTTCACCGGCGTCAAGAATCGTTGGCCGTGGTTAGTATTTGGATGCGTTCTCGGCTGGGAACTCGACGTGCTGTTGGCGTCTTTCATTTTGCATTTTTCCTTCGGTTTCGTGGTTGCTTAGCGATAATGATGCGGTCCCACACGCTGACGCCACTCTTGCCTCTCGGTACACTAAGGGGCGAATCTGTGGCCACAATAAAATGAAAGGTTCTGTCGTGTGTTTGTCGTTTTTTGGTCTCTCCCAGTCGTTTCTCGCGCCTGCCCTCTACGTATATGCCCATTTCCAAGCGTCAGCTTTCGCGTCAGCCGAGCAATGAAAGGTTCTGTCTTGTGTTTGTCGTTTTTTGGTCTCTCCCAGTCGTTTCTCGCGCCTGCCCTCTACATATATGCCCATTTCCAAGCGTCAGCTTTCGCGTCAGCCGAGCAAAGTCGAGACAAGTCGACACATGGAGACACACGACGCTGAGAAACGAAACCGCAGACTAGCGCCCTGGCAGCACGGACTGAGACGAGGGGCGAAGGAAAACTATTCGTACCGCGACACTTCACAGTTTCGAAGATCGCGTTTCGGTACGTGGAATACCCGTAGAAGAAAAAAGTACCTTCTGTGCGGTGGCCGGGAATCGAACCCGGATCAACTGCTTGGGAAGCAACCATGCTGACCGTTACACCACCACCGCGTTGTGCTGCGTCCCACCCACGCCCTGATATATCGGCTACCCTCCTGCCATCAGAGGCCGAAGGCGATGGCGCTGTAGGCGCTCAACGCCAGAGCGGGGGTGAGCACATCTGAACGCAGTGCGTAGGTGCTGCTAGGGCGATGTAGCGTAACTAGAAGCAGAACTGACAGCCGTTGAAAAACTGCCATTTAATTTACAGCAGGGCGATAAAACAAATATCTAATGTGACGTACTTACTGATGATCCAGAGTCGATTCAGCATATGTGTGCCAATCCAGAAGTAGAAAGCACCTAAGTATCACAATATTAAGTTGGTTAGTTTGATGCTCGCCTGGAGCATATCATTAGCTTCCCCTGAGGGCGAAATGCACAGCGTAGCCGTTGCTAGGGAACGGCCTTTTCTGTCGTTTTTTGTTTTCTCTGCGCCAATGTGAATGTTGATAACTACAGTTCTGCTCGTTCCACTTACGACAGATGGCGACGGAAAACAATGGTGTAAGGCACCATATTTAAGCTGTGGTTCCCGAAAGTGAGGGTGGGGTGCAACCTCACATCTGACAACTCGTTTTAAATACTCTAAAACCAACGTATTTCCTTCACACAAGAAAAAAACACGCTAACTTCGCCGTCAGGCTCTGGAGATATGCCTAGAAACGGCGGTAGTAGACACTTTGCGCCCACACGTCAGATTGGCCGAGCGGTCTAAGGCGCCAGATTTAAGCTCTGGTTCCCTGAGGGCAGCGTGGGTTCGAACCCCACATTTGACAATGCATTTTAAATATTCCAAAACTACCAATTTCGTACATGCGGGAAGAACAGGTTCCACAGATACTACTAGAAACGGCAGTGACTATGGTGCTTGCCTTGCAAGTCTGATTGTCTGGCGGTCAGAAAGAATGGAAAGCTGTTAGGAGACATGGCTTTCAGCCACGAGGCCCGGATTCGATTCCTGGTAGCCGAACATCCTTTTGTTTGCTGAGTCTTATTATTCTCACGGCATTTACGATATCTTTGTGTTGTGGTTTTTGGGGTCCAAGCATCAGGCGAGCAAACGTGAACGAAAGCAGATATGTGTGTAAATGAGTGTCAGGGCAGTAATAAAGGTGGATGAGACGGTGGATCGGGTATTGGACTGCGGACGTGCCACATTGCGTAGCTCGAAAGCTGAGTAAGTTAGAGCGTCGTGCTGTGAACACAAATGCCACGTATTCGACCGCACCAAGAGCCATTTTATTTTTCTCCCCTAAAAGAGAATGCTTCCTCCAGCGAGACACTGCCAGGTAAATAACAAGCGATCTTCACAAGAAGTAAGATGTCTACACGTCGCGCGATACTGTCGCCAACGGCGATACCGCGCGTAGTGCAGCGGTTCTCGTCTGTTCACCGGCGTCAAGAATCGTTGGCCGTGGTTAGTATTTGGATGCGTTCTCGGCTGGGAACTCGACGTGCTGTTGGCGTCTTTCATTTTGCATTTTTCCTTCGGTTTCGTGGTTGCTTAGCGATAATGATGCGGTCCCACACGCTGACGCCACTCTTGCCTCTCGGTACACTAAGGGGCGAATCTGTGGCCACAATAAAATGAAAGGTTCTGACGTGTGTTTGTCGTTTTTTGGTCTCTCCCAGTCGTTTCTCGCGCCTGCCCTCTACGTATATGCCCATTTCCAAGCGTCAGCTTTCGCGTCAGCCGAGCAATGAAAGGTTCTGTCTTGTGTTTGTCGTTTTTTGGTCTCTCCCAGTCGTTTCTCGCGCCTGCCCTCTACATATATGCCCATTTCCAAGCGTCAGCTTTCGCGTCAGCCGAGCAAAGTCGAGACAAGTCGACACATGGAGACACACGACGCTGAGAAACGAAACCGCAGACTAGCGCCCTGGCAGCACGGACTGAGACGAGGGGCGAAGGAAAACTATTCGTACCGCGACACTTCACAGTTTCGAAGATCGCGTTTCGGTACGTGGAATACCCGTAGAAGAAAAAAGTACCTTCTGTGCGGTGGCCGGGAATCGAACCCGGATCAACTGCTTGGGAAGCAACCATGCTGACCGTTACACCACCACCGCGTTGTGCTGCGTCCCACCCACGCCCTGATATATCGGCTACCCTCCTGCCATCAGAGGCCGAAGGCGATGGCGCTGTAGGCGCTCAACGCCAGAGCGGGGGTGAGCACATCTGAACGCAGTGCGTAGGTGCTGCTAGGGCGATGTAGCGTAACTAGAAGCAGAACTGACAGCCGTTGAAAAACTGCCATTTAATTTACAGCAGGGCGATAAAACAAATATCTAATGTGACGTACTTACTGATGATCCAGAGTCGATTCAGCATATGTGTGCCAATCCAGAAGTAGAAAGCACCTAAGTATCACAATATTAAGTTGGTTAGTTTGATGCTCGCCTGGAGCATATCATTAGCTTCCCCTGAGGGCGAAATGCACAGCGTAGCCGTTGCTAGGGAACGGCCTTTTCTGTCGTTTTTTGTTTTCTCTGCGCCAATGTGAATGTTGATAACTACAGTTCTGCTCGTTCCACTTACGACAGATGGCGACGGAAAACAATGGTGTAAGGCACCATATTTAAGCTGTGGTTCCCGAAAGTGAGGGTGGGGTGCAACCTCACATCTGACAACTCGTTTTAAATACTCTAAAACCAACGTATTTCCTTCACACAAGAAAAAAACACGCTAACTTCGCCGTCAGGCTCTGGAGATATGCCTAGAAACGGCGGTAGTAGACACTTTGCGCCCACACGTCAGATTGGCCGAGCGGTCTAAGGCGCCAGATTTAAGCTCTGGTTCCCTGAGGGCAGCGTGGGTTCGAACCCCACATTTGACAATGCATTTTAAATATTCCAAAACTACCAATTTCGTACATGCGGGAAGAACAGGTTCCACAGATACTACTAGAAACGGCAGTGACTATGGTGCTTGCCTTGCAAGTCTGATTGTCTGGCGGTCAGAAAGAATGGAAAGCTGTTAGGAGACATGGCTTTCAGCCACGAGGCCCGGATTCGATTCCTGGTAGCCGAACATCCTTTTGTTTGCTGAGTCTTATTATTCTCACGGCATTTACGATATCTTTGTGTTGTGGTTTTTGGGGTCCAAGCATCAGGCGAGCAAACGTGAACGAAAGCAGATATGTGTGTAAATGAGTGTCAGGGCAGTAATAAAGGTGGATGAGACGGTGGATCGGGTATTGGACTGCGGACGTGCCACATTGCGTAGCTCGAAAGCTGAGTAAGTTAGAGCGTCGTGCTGTGAACACAAATGCCACGTATTCGACCGCACCAAGTGCCATTTTATTTTTCTCCCCTAAAAGAGAATGCTTCCTCCAGCGAGACACTGCCAGGTAAATAACAAGCGATCTTCACAAGAAGTAAGATGTCTACACGTCGCGCGATACTGTCGCCAACGGCGATACCGCGCGTAGTGCAGCGGTTCTCGTCTGTTCACCGGCGTCAAGAATCGTTGGCCGTGGTTAGTATTTGGATGCGTTCTCGGCTGGGAACTCGACGTGCTGTTGGCGTCTTTCATTTTGCATTTTTCCTTCGGTTTCGTGGTTGCTTAGCGATAATGATGCGGTCCCACACGCTGACGCCACTCTTGCCTCTCGGTACACTAAGGGGCGAATCTGTGGCCACAATAAAATGAAAGGTTCTGTCGTGTGTTTGTCGTTTTTTGGTCTCTCCCAGTCGTTTCTCGCGCCTGCCCTCTACGTATATGCCCATTTCCAAGCGTCAGCTTTCGCGTCAGCCGAGCAATGAAAGGTTCTGTCTTGTGTTTGTCGTTTTTTGGTCTCTCCCAGTCGTTTCTCGCGCCTGCCCTCTACATATATGCCCATTTCCAAGCGTCAGCTTTCGCGTCAGCCGAGCAAAGTCGAGACAAGTCGACACATGGAGACACACGACGCTGAGAAACGAAACCGCAGACTAGCGCCCTGGCAGCACGGACTGAGACGAGGGGCGAAGGAAAACTATTCGTACCGCGACACTTCACAGTTTCGAAGATCGCGTTTCGGTACGTGGAATACCCGTAGAAGAAAAAAGTACCTTCTGTGCGGTGGCCGGGAATCGAACCCGGATCAACTGCTTGGGAAGCAACCATGCTGACCGTTACACCACCACCGCGTTGTGCTGCGTCCCACCCACGCCCTGATATATCGGCTACCCTCCTGCCATCAGAGGCCGAAGGCGATGGCGCTGTAGGCGCTCAACGCCAGAGCGGGGGTGAGCACATCTGAACGCAGTGCGTAGGTGCTGCTAGGGCGATGTAGCGTAACTAGAAGCAGAACTGACAGCCGTTGAAAAACTGCCATTTAATTTACAGCAGGGCGATAAAACAAATATCTAATGTGACGTACTTACTGATGATCCAGAGTCGATTCAGCATATGTGTGCCAATCCAGAAGTAGAAAGCACCTAAGTATCACAATATTAAGTTGGTTAGTTTGATGCTCGCCTGGAGCATATCATTAGCTTCCCCTGAGGGCGAAATGCACAGCGTAGCCGTTGCTAGGGAACGGCCTTTTCTGTCGTTTTTTGTTTTCTCTGCGCCAATGTGAATGTTGATAACTACAGTTCTGCTCGTTCCACTTACGACAGATGGCGACGGAAAACAATGGTGTAAGGCACCATATTTAAGCTGTGGTTCCCGAAAGTGAGGGTGGGGTGCAACCTCACATCTGACAACTCGTTTTAAATACTCTAAAACCAACGTATTTCCTTCACACAAGAAAAAAACACGCTAACTTCGCCGTCAGGCTCTGGAGATATGCCTAGAAACGGCGGTAGTAGACACTTTGCGCCCACACGTCAGATTGGCCGAGCGGTCTAAGGCGCCAGATTTAAGCTATGGTTCCCTGAGGGCAGCGTGGGTTCGAACCCCACATTTGATAATGCATTTTAAATATTCCAAAACTACCAATTTCGTACATGCGGGAAGAACAGGTTCCACAGATACTACTAGAAACGGCAGTGACTATGGTGCTTGCCTTGCAAGTCTGATTGTCTGGCGGTCAGAAAGAATGGAAAGCTGTTAGGAGACATGGCTTTCAGCCACGAGGCCCGGATTCGATTCCTGGTAGCCGAACATCCTTTAGTTTGCCGAGTCTTATTATTCTCACGGCATTTACGATATCTTTGTGTTGTGGTTTTTGGGGTCCAAGCATCAGGCGAGCAAACGTGAACGAAAGCAGATATGTGTGTAAATGAGTGTCAGGGCAGTAATAAAGGTGGATGAGACGGTGGATCGGGTATTGGACTGCGGACGTGCCACATTGCGTAGCTCGAAAGCTGAGTAAGTTAGAGCGTCGTGCTGTGAACACAAATGCCACGTATTCGACCGCACCAAGTGCCATTTTATTTTTCTCCCCTAAAAGAGAATGCTTCCTCCAGCGAGACACTGCCAGGTAAATAACAAGCGATCTTCACAAGAAGTAAGATGTCTACACGTCGCGCGATACTGTCGCCAACGGCGATACCGCGCGTAGTGCAGCGGTTCTCGTCTGTTCACCGGCGTCAAGAATCGTTGGCCGTGGTTAGTATTTGGATGCGTTCTCGGCTGGGAACTCGACGTGCTGTTGGCGTCTTTCATTTTGCATTTTTCCTTCGGTTTCGTGGTTGCTTAGCGATAATGATGCGGTCCCACACGCTGACGCCACTCTTGCCTCTCGGTACACTAAGGGGCGAATCTGTGGCCACAATAAAATGAAAGGTTCTGTCGTGTGTTTGTCGTTTTTTGGTCTCTCCCAGTCGTTTCTCGCGCCTGCCCTCTACGTATATGCCCATTTCCAAGCGTCAGCTATCGCGTCAGCCGAGCAATGAAAGGTTCTGTCTTGTGTTTGTCGTTTTTTGGTCTCTCCCAGTCGTTTCTCGCGCCTGCCCTCTACATATATGCCCATTTCCAAGCGTCAGCTTTCGCGTCAGCCGAGCAAAGTCGAGACAAGTCGACACATGGAGACACACGACGCTGAGAAACGAAACCGCAGACTAGCGCCCTGGCAGCACGGACTGAGACGAGGGGCGAAGGAAAACTATTCGTACCGCGACACTTCACAGTTTCGAAGATCGCGTTTCGGTACGTGGAATACCCGTAGAAGAAAAAAGTACCTTCTGTGCGGTGGCCGGGAATCGAACCCGGATCAACTGCTTGGGAAGCAACCATGCTGACCGTTACACCACCACCGCGTTGTGCTGCGTCCCACCCACGCCCTGATATATCGGCTACCCTCCTGCCATCAGAGGCCGAAGGCGATGGCGCTGTAGGCGCTCAACGCCAGAGCGGGGGTGAGCACATCTGAACGCAGTGCGTAGGTGCTGCTAGGGCGATGTAGCGTAACTAGAAGCAGAACTGACAGCCGTTGAAAAACTGCCATTTAATTTACAGCAGGGCGATAAAACAAATATCTAATGTGACGTACTTACTGATGATCCAGAGTCGATTCAGCATATGTGTGCCAATCCAGAAGTAGAAAGCACCTAAGTATCACAATATTAAGTTGGTTAGTTTGATGCTCGCCTGGAGCATATCATTAGCTTCCCCTGAGGGCGAAATGCACAGCGTAGCCGTTGCTAGGGAACGGCCTTTTCTGTCGTTTTTTGTTTTCTCTGCGCCAATGTGAATGTTGATAACTACAGTTCTGCTCGTTCCACTTACGACAGATGGCGACGGAAAACAATGGTGTAAGGCACCATATTTAAGCTGTGGTTCCCGAAAGTGAGGGTGGGGTGCAACCTCACATCTGACAACTCGTTTTAAATACTCTAAAACCAACGTATTTCCTTCACACAAGAAAAAAACACGCTAACTTCGCCGTCAGGCTCTGGAGATATGCCTAGAAACGGCGGTAGTAGACACTTTGCGCCCACACGTCAGATTGGCCGAGCGGTCTAAGGCGCCAGATTTAAGCTCTGGTTCCCTGAGGGGAGCGTGGGTTCAAACCCAACATCTGACAATGCATTTTAAATATTCCAAAACTACCAATTTCGTACATGCGGGAAGAACAGGTTCCACAGACACTACTAGAAACGGCTGTGACTATGGTGCTTGCCTTGCAAGTCTGATTGTCTGGCGGACAGAAAGAATGGAAAGCTGTTAGGAGACATGGCTTTCAGCCACGAGGCCCGGATTCGATTCCTGGTAGCCGAACATCCTTTTGTTTGCTGAGTCTTATTATTCTCACGGCATTTACGATAACTTTGTGTTGTGGTTTTTGGGGTCCAAGCATCAGGCGAGCAAACGTGAACGAAAGCAGATATGTGTGTAAATGAGTGTCAGGGCAGTAATAAAGGTGGATGAGACGGTGGATCGGGTATTGGACTGCGGACGTGCCACATTGCGTAGCTCGAAAGCTGAGTAAGTTAGAGCGTCGTGCTGTGAACACAAATGCCACGTATTCGACCGCACCAAGTGCCATTTTATTTTTCTCCCCTAAAAGAGAATGCTTCCTCCAGCGAGACACTGCCAGGTAAATAACAAGCGATCTTCACAAGAAGTAAGATGTCTACACGTCGCGCGATACTGTCGCCAACGGCGATACCGCGCGTAGTGCAGCGGTTCTCGTCTGTTCACCGGCGTCAAGAATCGTTGGCCGTGGTTAGTATTTGGATGCGTTCTCGGCTGGGAACTCGACGTGCTGTTGGCGTCTTTCATTTTGCATTTTTCCTTCGGTTTCGTGGTTGCTTAGCGATAATGATGCGGTCCCACACGCTGACGCCACTCTTGCCTCTCGGTACACTAAGGGGCGAATCTGTGGCCACAATAAAATGAAAGGTTCTGTCGTGTGTTTGTCGTTTTTTGGTCTCTCCCAGTCGTTTCTCGCGCCTGCCCTCTACGTATATGCCCATTTCCAAGCGTCAGCTTTCGCGTCAGCCGAGCAATGAAAGGTTCTGTCTTGTGTTTGTCGTTTTTTGGTCTCTCCCAGTCGTTTCTCGCGCCTGCCCTCTACATATATGCCCATTTCCAAGCGTCAGCTTTCGCGTCAGCCGAGCAAAGTCGAGACAAGTCGACACATGGAGACACACGACGCTGAGAAACGAAACCGCAGACTAGCGCCCTGGCAGCACGGACTGAGACGAGGGGCGAAGGAAAACTATTCGTACCGCGACACTTCACAGTTTCGAAGATCGCGTTTCGGTACGTGGAATACCCGTAGAAGAAAAAAGTACCTTCTGTGCGGTGGCCGGGAATCGAACCCGGATCAACTGCTTGGGAAGCAACCATGCTGACCGTTACACCACCACCGCGTTGTGCTGCGTCCCACCCACGCCCTGATATATCGGCTACCCTCCTGCCATCAGAGGCCGAAGGCGATGGCGCTGTAGGCGCTCAACGCCAGAGCGGGGGTGAGCACATCTGAACGCAGTGCGTAGGTGCTGCTAGGGCGATGTAGCGTAACTAGAAGCAGAACTGACAGCCGTTGAAAAACTGCCATTTAATTTACAGCAGGGCGATAAAACAAATATCTAATGTGACGTACTTACTGATGATCCAGAGTCGATTCAGCATATGTGTGCCAATCCAGAAGTAGAAAGCACCTAAGTATCACAATATTAAGTTGGTTAGTTTGATGCTCGCCTGGAGCATATCATTAGCTTCCCCTGAGGGCGAAATGCACAGCGTAGCCGTTGCTAGGGAACGGCCTTTTCTGTCGTTTTTTGTTTTCTCTGCGCCAATGTGAATGTTGATAACTACAGTTCTGCTCGTTCCACTTACGACAGATGGCGACGGAAAACAATGGTGTAAGGCACCATATTTAAGCTGTGGTTCCCGAAAGTGAGGGTGGGGTGCAACCTCACATCTGACAACTCGTTTTAAATACTCTAAAACCAACGTATTTCCTTCACACAAGAAAAAAACACGCTAACTTCGCCGTCAGGCTCTGGAGATATGCCTAGAAACGGCGGTAGTAGACACTTTGCGCCCACACGTCAGATTGGCCGAGCGGTCTAAGGCGCCAGATTTAAGCTATGGTTCCCTGAGGGCAGCGTGGGTTCGAACCCCACATTTGATAATGCATTTTAAATATTCCAAAACTACCAATTTCGTACATGCGGGAAGAACAGGTTCCACAGATACTACTAGAAACGGCAGTGACTATGGTGCTTGCCTTGCAAGTCTGATTGTCTGGCGGTCAGAAAGAATGGAAAGCTGTTAGGAGACATGGCTTTCAGCCACGAGGCCCGGATTCGATTCCTGGTAGCCGAACATCCTTTTGTTTGCTGAGTCTTATTATTCTCACGGCATTTACGATATCTTTGTGTTGTGGTTTTTGGGGTCCAAGCATCAGGCGAGCAAACGTGAACGAAAGCAGATATGTGTGTAAATGAGTGTCAGGGCAGTAATAAAGGTGGATGAGACGGTGGATCGGGTATTGGACTGCGGACGTGCCACATTGCGTAGCTCGAAAGCTGAGTAAGTTAGAGCGTCGTGCTGTGAACACAAATGCCACGTATTCGACCGCACCAAGTGCCATTTTATTTTTCTCCCCTAAAAGAGAATGCTTCCTCCAGCGAGACACTGCCAGGTAAATAACAAGCGATCTTCACAAGAAGTAAGATGTCTACACGTCGCGCGATACTGTCGCCAACGGCGATACCGCGCGTAGTGCAGCGGTTCTCGTCTGTTCACCGGCGTCAAGAATCGTTGGCCGTGGTTAGTATTTGGATGCGTTCTCGGCTGGGAACTCGACGTGCTGTTGGCGTCTTTCATTTTGCATTTTTCCTTCGGTTTCGTGGTTGCTTAGCGATAATGATGCGGTCCCACACGCTGACGCCACTCTTGCCTCTCGGTACACTAAGGGGCGAATCTGTGGCCACAATAAAATGAAAGGTTCTGTCGTGTGTTTGTCGTTTTTTGGTCTCTCCCAGTCGTTTCTCGCGCCTGCCCTCTACGTATATGCCCATTTCCAAGCGTCAGCTATCGCGTCAGCCGAGCAATGAAAGGTTCTGTCTTGTGTTTGTCGTTTTTTGGTCTCTCCCAGTCGTTTCTCGCGCCTGCCCTCTACATATATGCCCATTTCCAAGCGTCAGCTTTCGCGTCAGCCGAGCAAAGTCGAGACAAGTCGACACATGGAGACACACGACGCTGAGAAACGAAACCGCAGACTAGCGCCCTGGCAGCACGGACTGAGACGAGGGGCGAAGGAAAACTATTCGTACCGCGACACTTCACAGTTTCGAAGATCGCGTTTCGGTACGTGGAATACCCGTAGAAGAAAAAAGTACCTTCTGTGCGGTGGCCGGGAATCGAACCCGGATCAACTGCTTGGGAAGCAACCATGCTGACCGTTACACCACCACCGCGTTGTGCTGCGTCCCACCCACGCCCTGATATATCGGCTACCCTCCTGCCATCAGAGGCCGAAGGCGATGGCGCTGTAGGCGCTCAACGCCAGAGCGGGGGTGAGCACATCTGAACGCAGTGCGTAGGTGCTGCTAGGGCGATGTAGCGTAACTAGAAGCAGAACTGACAGCCGTTGAAAAACTGCCATTTAATTTACAGCAGGGCGATAAAACAAATATCTAATGTGACGTACTTACTGATGATCCAGAGTCGATTCAGCATATGTGTGCCAATCCAGAAGTAGAAAGCACCTAAGTATCACAATATTAAGTTGGTTAGTTTGATGCTCGCCTGGAGCATATCATTAGCTTCCCCTGAGGGCGAAATGCACAGCGTAGCCGTTGCTAGGGAACGGCCTTTTCTGTCGTTTTTTGTTTTCTCTGCGCCAATGTGAATGTTGATAACTACAGTTCTGCTCGTTCCACTTACGACAGATGGCGACGGAAAACAATGGTGTAAGGCACCATATTTAAGCTGTGGTTCCCGAAAGTGAGGGTGGGGTGCAACCTCACATCTGACAACTCGTTTTAAATACTCTAAAACCAACGTATTTCCTTCACACAAGAAAAAAACACGCTAACTTCGCCGTCAGGCTCTGGAGATATGCCTAGAAACGGCGGTAGTAGACACTTTGCGCCCACACGTCAGATTGGCCGAGCGGTCTAAGGCGCCAGATTTAAGCTCTGGTTCCCTGAGGGCAGCGTGGGTTCGAACCCCACATTTGACAATGCATTTTAAATATTCCAAAACTACCAATTTCGTACATGCGGGAAGAACAGGTTCCACAGATACTACTAGAAACGGCAGTGACTATGGTGCTTGCCTTGCAAGTCTGATTGTCTGGCGGTCAGAAAGAATGGAAAGCTGTTAGGAGACATGGCTTTCAGCCACGAGGCCCGGATTCGATTCCTGGTAGCCGAACATCCTTTAGTTTGCTGAGTCTTATTATTCTCACGGCATTTACGATATCTTTGTGTTGTGGTTTTTGGGGTCCAAGCATCAGGCGAGCAAACGTGAACGAAAGCAGATATGTGTGTAAATGAGTGTCAGGGCAGTAATAAAGGTGGATGAGACGGTGGATCGGGTATTGGACTGCGGACGTGCCACATTGCGTAGCTCGAAAGCTGAGTAAGTTAGAGCGTCGTGCTGTGAACACAAATGCCACGTATTCGACCGCACCAAGTGCCATTTTATTTTTCTCCCCTAAAAGAGAATGCTTCCTCCAGCGAGACACTGCCAGGTAAATAACAAGCGATCTTCACAAGAAGTAAGATGTCTACACGTCGCGCGATACTGTCGCCAACGGCGATACCGCGCGTAGTGCAGCGGTTCTCGTCTGTTCACCGGCGTCAAGAATCGTTGGCCGTGGTTAGTATTTGGATGCGTTCACGGCTGGGAACTCGACGTGCTGTTGGCGTCTTTCATTTTGCATTTTTCCTTCGGTTTCGTGGTTGCTTAGCGATAATGATGCGGTCCCACACGCTGACGCCACTCTTGCCTCTCGGTACACTAAGGGGCGAATCTGTGGCCACAATAAAATGAAAGGTTCTGTCGTGTGTTTGTCGTTTTTTGGTCTCTCCCAGTCGTTTCTCGCGCCTGCCCTCTACGTATATGCCCATTTCCAAGCGTCAGCTTTCGCGTCAGCCGAGCAATGAAAAGTTCTGTCTTGTGTTTGTCGTTTTTTGGTCTCTCCCAGTCGTTTCTCGCGCCTGCCCTCTACATATATGCCCATTTCCAAGCGTCAGCTTTCGCGTCAGCCGAGCAAAGTCGAGACAAGTCGACACATGGAGACACACGACGCTGAGAAACGAAACCGCAGACTAGCGCCCTGGCAGCACGGACTGAGACGAGGGGCGAAGGAAAACTATTCGTACCGCGACACTTCACAGTTTCGAAGATCGCGTTTCGGTACGTGGAATACCCGTAGAAGAAAAAAGTACCTTCTGTGCGGTGACCGGGAATCGAACCCGGATCAACTGCTTGGGAAGCAACCATGCTGACCGTTACACCACCACCGCGTTGTGCTGCGTCCCACCCACGCCCTGATATATCGGCTACCCTCCTGCCATCAGAGGCCGAAGGCGATGGCGCTGTAGGCGCTCAACGCCAGAGCGGGGGTGAGCACATCTGAACGCAGTGCGTAGGTGCTGCTAGGGCGATGTAGCGTAACTAGAAGCAGAACTGACAGCCGTTGAAAAACTGCCATTTAATTTACAGCAGGGCGATAAAACAAATATCTAATGTGACGTACTTACTGATGATCCAGAGTCGATTCAGCATATGTGTGCCAATCCAGAAGTAGAAAGCACCTAAGTATCACAATATTAAGTTGGTTAGTTTGATGCTCGCCTGGAGCATATCATTAGCTTCCCCTGAGGGCGAAATGCACAGCGTAGCCGTTGCTAGGGAACGGCCTTTTCTGTCGTTTTTTGTTTTCTCTGCGCCAATGTGAATGTTGATAACTACAGTTCTGCTCGTTCCACTTACGACAGATGGCGACGGAAAACAATGGTGTAAGGCACCATATTTAAGCTGTGGTTCCCGAAAGTGAGGGTGGGGTGCAACCTCACATCTGACAACTCGTTTTAAATACTCTAAAACCAACGTATTTCCTTCACACAAGAAAAAAACACGCTAACTTCGCCGTCAGGCTCTGGAGATATGCCTAGAAACGGCGGTAGTAGACACTTTGCGCCCACACGTCAGATTGGCCGAGCGGTCTAAGGCGCCAGATTTAAGCTCTGGTTCCCTGAGGGGAGCGTGGGTTCAAACCCAACATCTGACAATGCATTTTAAATATTCCAAAACTACCAATTTCGTACATGCGGGAAGAACAGGTTCCACAGACACTACTAGAAACGGCTGTGACTATGGTGCTTGCCTTGCAAGTCTGATTGTCTGGCGGACAGAAAGAATGGAAAGCTGTTAGGAGACATGGCTTTCAGCCACGAGGCCCGGATTCGATTCCTGGTAGCCGAACATCCTTTTGTTTGCTGAGTCTTATTATTCTCACGGCATTTACGATAACTTTGTGTTGTGGTTTTTGGGGTCCAAGCATCAGGCGAGCAAACGTGAACGAAAGCAGATATGTGTGTAAATGAGTGTCAGGGCAGTAATAAAGGTGGATGAGACGGTGGATCGGGTATTGGACTGCGGACGTGCCACATTGCGTAGCTCGAAAGCTGAGTAAGTTAGAGCGTCGTGCTGTGAACACAAATGCCACGTATTCGACCGCACCAAGTGCCATTTTATTTTTCTCCCCTAAAAGAGAATGCTTCCTCCAGCGAGACACTGCCAGGTAAATAACAAGCGATCTTCACAAGAAGTAAGATGTCTACACGTCGCGCGATACTGTCGCCAACGGCGATACCGCGCGTAGTGCAGCGGTTCTCGTCTGTTCACCGGCGTCAAGAATCGTTGGCCGTGGTTAGTATTTGGATGCGTTCTCGGCTGGGAACTCGACGTGCTGTTGGCGTCTTTCATTTTGCATTTTTCCTTCGGTTTCGTGGTTGCTTAGCGATAATGATGCGGTCCCACACGCTGACGCCACTCTTGCCTCTCGGTACACTAAGGGGCGAATCTGTGGCCACAATAAAATGAAAGGTTCTGTCGTGTGTTTGTCGTTTTTTGGTCTCTCCCAGTCGTTTCTCGCGCCTGCCCTCTACGTATATGCCCATTTCCAAGCGTCAGCTTTCGCGTCAGCCGAGCAATGAAAGGTTCTGTCTTGTGTTTGTCGTTTTTTGGTCTCTCCCAGTCGTTTCTCGCGCCTGCCCTCTACATATATGCCCATTTCCAAGCGTCAGCTTTCGCGTCAGCCGAGCAAAGTCGAGACAAGTCGACACATGGAGACACACGACGCTGAGAAACGAAACCGCAGACTAGCGCCCTGGCAGCACGGACTGAGACGAGGGGCGAAGGAAAACTATTCGTACCGCGACACTTCACAGTTTCGAAGATCGCGTTTCGGTACGTGGAATACCCGTAGAAGAAAAAAGTACCTTCTGTGCGGTGGCCGGGAATCGAACCCGGATCAACTGCTTGGGAAGCAACCATGCTGACCGTTACACCACCACCGCGTTGTGCTGCGTCCCACCCACGCCCTGATATATCGGCTACCCTCCTGCCATCAGAGGCCGAAGGCGATGGCGCTGTAGGCGCTCAACGCCAGAGCGGGGGTGAGCACATCTGAACGCAGTGCGTAGGTGCTGCTAGGGCGATGTAGCGTAACTAGAAGCAGAACTGACAGCCGTTGAAAAACTGCCATTTAATTTACAGCAGGGCGATAAAACAAATATCTAATGTGACGTACTTACTGATGATCCAGAGTCGATTCAGCATATGTGTGCCAATCCAGAAGTAGAAAGCACCTAAGTATCACAATATTAAGTTGGTTAGTTTGATGCTCGCCTGGAGCATATCATTAGCTTCCCCTGAGGGCGAAATGCACAGCGTAGCCGTTGCTAGGGAACGGCCTTTTCTGTCGTTTTTTGTTTTCTCTGCGCCAATGTGAATGTTGATAACTACAGTTCTGCTCGTTCCACTTACGACAGATGGCGACGGAAAACAATGGTGTAAGGCACCATATTTAAGCTGTGGTTCCCGAAAGTGAGGGTGGGGTGCAACCTCACATCTGACAACTCGTTTTAAATACTCTAAAACCAACGTATTTCCTTCACACAAGAAAAAAACACGCTAACTTCGCCGTCAGGCTCTGGAGATATGCCTAGAAACGGCGGTAGTAGACACTTTGCGCCCACACGTCAGATTGGCCGAGCGGTCTAAGGCGCCAGATTTAAGCTATGGTTCCCTGAGGGCAGCGTGGGTTCGAACCCCACATTTGATAATGCATTTTAAATATTCCAAAACTACCAATTTCGTACATGCGGGAAGAACAGGTTCCACAGATACTACTAGAAACGGCAGTGACTATGGTGCTTGCCTTGCAAGTCTGATTGTCTGGCGGTCAGAAAGAATGGAAAGCTGTTAGGAGACATGGCTTTCAGCCACGAGGCCCGGATTCGATTCCTGGTAGCCGAACATCCTTTTGTTTGCTGAGTCTTATTATTCTCACGGCATTTACGATATCTTTGTGTTGTGGTTTTTGGGGTCCAAGCATCAGGCGAGCAAACGTGAACGAAAGCAGATATGTGTGTAAATGAGTGTCAGGGCAGTAATAAAGGTGGATGAGACGGTGGATCGGGTATTGGACTGCGGACGTGCCACATTGCGTAGCTCGAAAGCTGAGTAAGTTAGAGCGTCGTGCTGTGAACACAAATGCCACGTATTCGACCGCACCAAGTGCCATTTTATTTTTCTCCCCTAAAAGAGAATGCTTCCTCCAGCGAGACACTGCCAGGTAAATAACAAGCGATCTTCACAAGAAGTAAGATGTCTACACGTCGCGCGATACTGTCGCCAACGGCGATACCGCGCGTAGTGCAGCGGTTCTCGTCTGTTCACCGGCGTCAAGAATCGTTGGCCGTGGTTAGTATTTGGATGCGTTCTCGGCTGGGAACTCGACGTGCTGTTGGCGTCTTTCATTTTGCATTTTTCCTTCGGTTTCGTGGTTGCTTAGCGATAATGATGCGGTCCCACACGCTGACGCCACTCTTGCCTCTCGGTACACTAAGGGGCGAATCTGTGGCCACAATAAAATGAAAGGTTCTGTCGTGTGTTTGTCGTTTTTTGGTCTCTCCCAGTCGTTTCTCGCGCCTGCCCTCTACGTATATGCCCATTTCCAAGCGTCAGCTATCGCGTCAGCCGAGCAATGAAAGGTTCTGTCTTGTGTTTGTCGTTTTTTGGTCTCTCCCAGTCGTTTCTCGCGCCTGCCCTCTACATATATGCCCATTTCCAAGCGTCAGCTTTCGCGTCAGCCGAGCAAAGTCGAGACAAGTCGACACATGGAGACACACGACGCTGAGAAACGAAACCGCAGACTAGCGCCCTGGCAGCACGGACTGAGACGAGGGGCGAAGGAAAACTATTCGTACCGCGACACTTCACAGTTTCGAAGATCGCGTTTCGGTACGTGGAATACCCGTAGAAGAAAAAAGTACCTTCTGTGCGGTGGCCGGGAATCGAACCCGGATCAACTGCTTGGGAAGCAACCATGCTGACCGTTACACCACCACCGCGTTGTGCTGCGTCCCACCCACGCCCTGATATATCGGCTACCCTCCTGCCATCAGAGGCCGAAGGCGATGGCGCTGTAGGCGCTCAACGCCAGAGCGGGGGTGAGCACATCTGAACGCAGTGCGTAGGTGCTGCTAGGGCGATGTAGCGTAACTAGAAGCAGAACTGACAGCCGTTGAAAAACTGCCATTTAATTTACAGCAGGGCGATAAAACAAATATCTAATGTGACGTACTTACTGATGATCCAGAGTCGATTCAGCATATGTGTGCCAATCCAGAAGTAGAAAGCACCTAAGTATCACAATATTAAGTTGGTTAGTTTGATGCTCGCCTGGAGCATATCATTAGCTTCCCCTGAGGGCGAAATGCACAGCGTAGCCGTTGCTAGGGAACGGCCTTTTCTGTCGTTTTTTGTTTTCTCTGCGCCAATGTGAATGTTGATAACTACAGTTCTGCTCGTTCCACTTACGACAGATGGCGACGGAAAACAATGGTGTAAGGCACCATATTTAAGCTGTGGTTCCCGAAAGTGAGGGTGGGGTGCAACCTCACATCTGACAACTCGTTTTAAATACTCTAAAACCAACGTATTTCCTTCACACAAGAAAAAAACACGCTAACTTCGCCGTCAGGCTCTGGAGATATGCCTAGAAACGGCGGTAGTAGACACTTTGCGCCCACACGTCAGATTGGCCGAGCGGTCTAAGGCGCCAGATTTAAGCTCTGGTTCCCTGAGGGGAGCGTGGGTTCGAACCCCACATTTGATAATGCATTTTAAATATTCCAAAACTACCAATTTCGTACATGCGGGAAGAACAGGTTCCACAGATACTACTAGAAACGGCAGTGACTATGGTGCTTGCCTTGCAAGTCTGATTGTCTGGCGGTCAGAAAGAATGGAAAGCTGTTAGGAGACATGGCTTTCAGCCACGAGGCCCGGATTCGATTCCTGGTAGCCGAACATCCTTTTGTTTGCTGAGTCTTATTATTCTCACGGCATTTACGATATCTTTGTGTTGTGGTTTTTGGGGTCCAAGCATCAGGCGAGCAAACGTGAACGAAAGCAGATATGTGTGTAAATGAGTGTCAGGGCAGTAATAAAGGTGGATGAGACGGTGGATCGGGTATTGGACTGCGGACGTGCCACATTGCGTAGCTCGAAAGCTGAGTAAGTTAGAGCGTCGTGCTGTGAACACAAATGCCACGTATTCGACCGCACCAAGTGCCATTTTATTTTTCTCCCCTAAAAGAGAATGCTTCCTCCAGCGAGACACTGCCAGGTAAATAACAAGCGATCTTCACAAGAAGTAAGATGTCTACACGTCGCGCGATACTGTCGCCAACGGCGATACCGCGCGTAGTGCAGCGGTTCTCGTCTGTTCACCGGCGTCAAGAATCGTTGGCCGTGGTTAGTATTTGGATGCGTTCTCGGCTGGGAACTCGACGTGCTGTTGGCGTCTTTCATTTTGCATTTTTCCTTCGGTTTCGTGGTTGCTTAGCGATAATGATGCGGTCCCACACGCTGACGCCACTCTTGCCTCTCGGTACACTAAGGGGCGAATCTGTGGCCACAATAAAATGAAAGGTTCTGTCGTGTGTTTGTCGTTTTTTGGTCTCTCCCAGTCGTTTCTCGCGCCTGCCCTCTACGTATATGCCCATTTCCAAGCGTCAGCTTTCGCGTCAGCCGAGCAAAGTCGAGACAAGTCGACACATGGAGACACACGACGCTGAGAAACGAAACCGCAGACTAGCGCCCTGGCAGCACGGACTGAGACGAGGGGCGAAGGAAAACTATTCGTACCGCGACACTTCACAGTTTCGAAGATCGCGTTTCGGTACGTGGAATACCCGTAGAAGAAAAAAGTACCTTCTGTGCGGTGGCCGGGAATCGAACCCGGATCAACTGCTTGGGAAGCAACCATGCTGACCGTTACACCACCACCGCGTTGTGCTGCGTCCCACCCACGCCCTGATATATCGGCTACCCTCCTGCCATCAGAGGCCGAAGGCGATGGCGCTGTAGGCGCTCAACGCCAGAGCGGGGGTGAGCACATCTGAACGCAGTGCGTAGGTGCTGCTAGGGCGATGTAGCGTAACTAGAAGCAGAACTGACAGCCGTTGAAAAACTGCCATTTAATTTACAGCAGGGCGATAAAACAAATATCTAATGTGACGTACTTACTGATGATCCAGAGTCGATTCAGCATATGTGTGCCAATCCAGAAGTAGAAAGCACCTAAGTATCACAATATTAAGTTGGTTAGTTTGATGCTCGCCTGGAGCATATCATTAGCTTCCCCTGAGGGCGAAATGCACAGCGTAGCCGTTGCTAGGGAACGGCCTTTTCTGTCGTTTTTTGTTTTCTCTGCGCCAATGTGAATGTTGATAACTACAGTTCTGCTCGTTCCACTTACGACAGATGGCGACGGAAAACAATGGTGTAAGGCACCATATTTAAGCTGTGGTTCCCGAAAGTGAGGGTGGGGTGCAACCTCACATCTGACAACTCGTTTTAAATACTCTAAAACCAACGTATTTCCTTCACACAAGAAAAAAACACGCTAACTTCGCCGTCAGGCTCTGGAGATATGCCTAGAAACGGCGGTAGTAGACACTTTGCGCCCACACGTCAGATTGGCCGAGCGGTCTAAGGCGCCAGATTTAAGCTCTGGTTCCCTGAGGGCAGCGTGGGTTCGAACCCCACATTTGATAATGCATTTTAAATATTCCAAAACTACCAATTTCGTACATGCGGGAAGAACAGGTTCCACAGATACTACTAGAAACGGCAGTGACTATGGTGCTTGCCTTGCAAGTCTGATTGTCTGGCGGTCAGAAAGAATGGAAAGCTGTTAGGAGACATGGCTTTCAGCCACGAGGCCCGGATTCGATTCCTGGTAGCCGAACATCCTTTTGTTTGCTGAGTCTTATTATTCTCACGGCATTTACGATATCTTTGTGTTGTGGTTTTTGGGGTCCAAGCATCAGGCGAGCAAACGTGAACGAAAGCAGATATGTGTGTAAATGAGTGTCAGGGCAGTAATAAAGGTGGATGAGACGGTGGATCGGGTATTGGACTGCGGACGTGCCACATTGCGTAGCTCGAAAGCTGAGTAAGTTAGAGCGTCGTGCTGTGAACACAAATGCCACGTATTCGACCGCACCAAGTGCCATTTTATTTTTCTCCCCTAAAAGAGAATGCTTCCTCCAGCGAGACACTGCCAGGTAAATAACAAGCGATCTTCACAAGAAGTAAGATGTCTACACGTCGCGCGATACTGTCGCCAACGGCGATACCGCGCGTAGTGCAGCGGTTCTCGTCTGTTCACCGGCGTCAAGAATCGTTGGCCGTGGTTAGTATTTGGATGCGTTCTCGGCTGGGAACTCGACGTGCTGTTGGCGTCTTTCATTTTGCATTTTTCCTTCGGTTTCGTGGTTGCTTAGCGATAATGATGCGGTCCCACACGCTGACGCCACTCTTGCCTCTCGGTACACTAAGGGGCGAATCTGTGGCCACAATAAAATGAAAGGTTCTGTCGTGTGTTTGTCGTTTTTTGGTCTCTCCCAGTCGTTTCTCGCGCCTGCCCTCTACGTATATGCCCATTTCCAAGCGTCAGCTATCGCGTCAGCCGAGCAATGAAAGGTTCTGTCTTGTGTTTGTCGTTTTTTGGTCTCTCCCAGTCGTTTCTCGCGCCTGCCCTCTACATATATGCCCATTTCCAAGCGTCAGCTTTCGCGTCAGCCGAGCAAAGTCGAGACAAGTCGACACATGGAGACACACGACGCTGAGAAACGAAACCGCAGACTAGCGCCCTGGCAGCACGGACTGAGACGAGGGGCGAAGGAAAACTATTCGTACCGCGACACTTCACAGTTTCGAAGATCGCGTTTCGGTACGTGGAATACCCGTAGAAGAAAAAAGTACCTTCTGTGCGGTGGCCGGGAATCGAACCCGGATCAACTGCTTGGGAAGCAACCATGCTGACCGTTACACCACCACCGCGTTGTGCTGCGTCCCACCCACGCCCTGATATATCGGCTACCCTCCTGCCATCAGAGGCCGAAGGCGATGGCGCTGTAGGCGCTCAACGCCAGAGCGGGGGTGAGCACATCTGAACGCAGTGCGTAGGTGCTGCTAGGGCGATGTAGCGTAACTAGAAGCAGAACTGACAGCCGTTGAAAAACTGCCATTTAATTTACAGCAGGGCGATAAAACAAATATCTAATGTGACGTACTTACTGATGATCCAGAGTCGATTCAGCATATGTGTGCCAATCCAGAAGTAGAAAGCACCTAAGTATCACAATATTAAGTTGGTTAGTTTGATGCTCGCCTGGAGCATATCATTAGCTTCCCCTGAGGGCGAAATGCACAGCGTAGCCGTTGCTAGGGAACGGCCTTTTCTGTCGTTTTTTGTTTTCTCTGCGCCAATGTGAATGTTGATAACTACAGTTCTGCTCGTTCCACTTACGACAGATGGCGACGGAAAACAATGGTGTAAGGCACCATATTTAAGCTGTGGTTCCCGAAAGTGAGGGTGGGGTGCAACCTCACATCTGACAACTCGTTTTAAATACTCTAAAACCAACGTATTTCCTTCACACAAGAAAAAAACACGCTAACTTCGCCGTCAGGCTCTGGAGATATGCCTAGAAACGGCGGTAGTAGACACTTTGCGCCCACACGTCAGATTGGCCGAGCGGTGTAAGGCGCCAGATTTAAGCTCTGGTTCCCTGAGGGGAGCGTGGGTTCGAACCCCACATTTGATAATGCATTTTAAATATTCCAAAACTACCAATTTCGTACATGCGGGAAGAACAGGTTCCACAGATACTACTAGAAACGGCAGTGACTATGGTGCTTGCCTTGCAAGTCTGATTGTCTGGCGGTCAGAAAGAATGGAAAGCTGTTAGGAGACATGGCTTTCAGCCACGAGGCCCGGATTCGATTCCTGGTAGCCGAACATCCTTTTGTTTGCTGAGTCTTATTATTCTCACGGCATTTACGATATCTTTGTGTTGTGGTTTTTGGGGTCCAAGCATCAGGCGAGCAAACGTGAACGAAAGCAGATATGTGTGTAAATGAGTGTCAGGGCAGTAATAAAGGTGGATGAGACGGTGGATCGGGTATTGGACTGCGGACGTGCCACATTGCGTAGCTCGAAAGCTGAGTAAGTTAGAGCGTCGTGCTGTGAACACAAATGCCACGTATTCGACCGCACCAAGTGCCATTTTATTTTTCTCCCCTAAAAGAGAATGCTTCCTCCAGCGAGACACTGCCAGGTAAATAACAAGCGATCTTCACAAGAAGTAAGATGTCTACACGTCGCGCGATACTGTCGCCAACGGCGATACCGCGCGTAGTGCAGCGGTTCTCGTCTGTTCACCGGCGTCAAGAATCGTTGGCCGTGGTTAGTATTTGGATGCGTTCTCGGCTGGGAACTCGACGTGCTGTTGGCGTCTTTCATTTTGCATTTTTCCTTCGGTTTCGTGGTTGCTTAGCGATAATGATGCGGTCCCACACGCTGACGCCACTCTTGCCTCTCGGTACACTAAGGGGCGAATCTGTGGCCACAATAAAATGAAAGGTTCTGTCGTGTGTTTGTCGTTTTTTGGTCTCTCCCAGTCGTTTCTCGCGCCTGCCCTCTACGTATATGCCCATTTCCAAGCGTCAGCTTTCGCGTCAGCCGAGCAAAGTCGAGACAAGTCGACACATGGAGACACACGACGCTGAGAAACGAAACCGCAGACTAGCGCCCTGGCAGCACGGACTGAGACGAGGGGCGAAGGAAAACTATTCGTACCGCGACACTTCACAGTTTCGAAGATCGCGTTTCGGTACGTGGAATACCCGTAGAAGAAAAAAGTACCTTCTGTGCGGTGGCCGGGAATCGAACCCGGATCAACTGCTTGGGAAGCAACCATGCTGACCGTTACACCACCACCGCGTTGTGCTGCGTCCCACCCACGCCCTGATATATCGGCTACCCTCCTGCCATCAGAGGCCGAAGGCGATGGCGCTGTAGGCGCTCAACGCCAGAGCGGGGGTGAGCACATCTGAACGCAGTGCGTAGGTGCTGCTAGGGCGATGTAGCGTAACTAGAAGCAGAACTGACAGCCGTTGAAAAACTGCCATTTAATTTACAGCAGGGCGATAAAACAAATATCTAATGTGACGTACTTACTGATGATCCAGAGTCGATTCAGCATATGTGTGCCAATCCAGAAGTAGAAAGCACCTAAGTATCACAATATTAAGTTGGTTAGTTTGATGCTCGCCTGGAGCATATCATTAGCTTCCCCTGAGGGCGAAATGCACAGCGTAGCCGTTGCTAGGGAACGGCCTTTTCTGTCGTTTTTTGTTTTCTCTGCGCCAATGTGAATGTTGATAACTACAGTTCTGCTCGTTCCACTTACGACAGATGGCGACGGAAAACAATGGTGTAAGGCACCATATTTAAGCTGTGGTTCCCGAAAGTGAGGGTGGGGTGCAACCTCACATCTGACAACTCGTTTTAAATACTCTAAAACCAACGTATTTCCTTCACACAAGAAAAAAACACGCTAACTTCGCCGTCAGGCTCTGGAGATATGCCTAGAAACGGCGGTAGTAGACACTTTGCGCTCACACGTCAGATTGGCCGAGCGGTCTAAGGCGCCAGATTTAAGCTCTGGTTCCCTGAGGGGAGCGTGGGTTCAAACCCAACATCTGACAATGCATTTTAAATATTCCAAAACTACCAATTTCGTACATGCGGGAAGAACAGGTTCCACAGACACTACTAGAAACGGCTGTGACTATGGTGCTTGCCTTGCAAGTCTGATTGTCTGGCGGACAGAAAGAATGGAAAGCTGTTAGGAGACATGGCTTTCAGCCACGAGGCCCGGATTCGATTCCTGGTAGCCGAACATCCTTTTGTTTGCTGAGTCTTATTATTCTCACGGCATTTACGATAACTTTGTGTTGTGGTTTTTGGGGTCCAAGCATCAGGCGAGCAAACGTGAACGAAAGCAGATATGTGTGTAAATGAGTGTCAGGGCAGTAATAAAGGTGGATGAGACGGTGGATCGGGTATTGGACTGCGGACGTGCCACATTGCGTAGCTCGAAAGCTGAGTAAGTTAGAGCGTCGTGCTGTGAACACAAATGCCACGTATTCGACCGCACCAAGTGCCATTTTATTTTTCTCCCCTAAAAGAGAATGCTTCCTCCAGCGAGACACTGCCAGGTAAATAACAAGCGATCTTCACAAGAAGTAAGATGTCTACACGTCGCGCGATACTGTCGCCAACGGCGATACCGCGCGTAGTGCAGCGGTTCTCGTCTGTTCACCGGCGTCAAGAATCGTTGGCCGTGGTTAGTATTTGGATGCGTTCTCGGCTGGGAACTCGACGTGCTGTTGGCGTCTTTCATTTTGCATTTTTCCTTCGGTTTCGTGGTTGCTTAGCGATAATGATGCGGTCCCACACGCTGACGCCACTCTTGCCTCTCGGTACACTAAGGGGCGAATCTGTGGCCACAATAAAATGAAAGGTTCTGTCGTGTGTTTGTCGTTTTTTGGTCTCTCCCAGTCGTTTCTCGCGCCTGCCCTCTACGTATATGCCCATTTCCAAGCGTCAGCTTTCGCGTCAGCCGAGCAAAGTCGAGACAAGTCGACACATGGAGACACACGACGCTGAGAAACGAAACCGCAGACTAGCGCCCTGGCAGCACGGACTGAGACGAGGGGCGAAGGAAAACTATTCGTACCGCGACACTTCACAGTTTCGAAGATCGCGTTTCGGTACGTGGAATACCCGTAGAAGAAAAAAGTACCTTCTGTGCGGTGGCCGGGAATCGAACCCGGATCAACTGCTTGGGAAGCAACCATGCTGACCGTTACACCACCACCGCGTTGTGCTGCGTCCCACCCACGCCCTGATATATCGGCTACCCTCCTGCCATCAGAGGCCGAAGGCGATGGCGCTGTAGGCGCTCAACGCCAGAGCGGGGGTGAGCACATCTGAACGCAGTGCGTAGGTGCTGCTAGGGCGATGTAGCGTAACTAGAAGCAGAACTGACAGCCGTTGAAAAACTGCCATTTAATTTACAGCAGGGCGATAAAACAAATATCTAATGTGACGTACTTACTGATGATCCAGAGTCGATTCAGCATATGTGTGCCAATCCAGAAGTAGAAAGCACCTAAGTATCACAATATTAAGTTGGTTAGTTTGATGCTCGCCTGGAGCATATCATTAGCTTCCCCTGAGGGCGAAATGCACAGCGTAGCCGTTGCTAGGGAACGGCCTTTTCTGTCGTTTTTTGTTTTCTCTGCGCCAATGTGAATGTTGATAACTACAGTTCTGCTCGTTCCACTTACGACAGATGGCGACGGAAAACAATGGTGTAAGGCACCATATTTAAGCTGTGGTTCCCGAAAGTGAGGGTGGGGTGCAACCTCACATCTGACAACTCGTTTTAAATACTCTAAAACCAACGTATTTCCTTCACACAAGAAAAAAACACGCTAACTTCGCCGTCAGGCTCTGGAGATATGCCTAGAAACGGCGGTAGTAGACACTTTGCGCCCACACGTCAGATTGGCCGAGCGGTCTAAGGCGCCAGATTTAAGCTATGGTTCCCTGAGGGCAGCGTGGGTTCGAACCCCACATTTGATAATGCATTTTAAATATTCCAAAACTACCAATTTCGTACATGCGGGAAGAACAGGTTCCACAGATACTACTAGAAACGGCAGTGACTATGGTGCTTGCCTTGCAAGTCTGATTGTCTGGCGGTCAGAAAGAATGGAAAGCTGTTAGGAGACATGGCTTTCAGCCACGAGGCCCGGATTCGATTCCTGGTAGCCGAACATCCTTTTGTTTGCTGAGTCTTATTATTCTCACGGCATTTACGATATCTTTGTGTTGTGGTTTTTGGGGTCCAAGCATCAGGCGAGCAAACGTGAACGAAAGCAGATATGTGTGTAAATGAGTGTCAGGGCAGTAATAAAGGTGGATGAGACGGTGGATCGGGTATTGGACTGCAGACGTGCCACATTGCGTAGCTCGAAAGCTGAGTAAGTTAGAGCGTCGTGCTGTGAACACAAATGCCACGTATTCGACCGCACCAAGTGCCATTTTATTTTTCTCCCCTAAAAGAGAATGCTTCCTCCAGCGAGACACTGCCAGGTAAATAACAAGCGATCTTCACAAGAAGTAAGATGTCTACACGTCGCGCGATACTGTCGCCAACGGCGATACCGCGCGTAGTGCAGCGGTTCTCGTCTGTTCACCGGCGTCAAGAATCGTTGGCCGTGGTTAGTATTTGGATGCGTTCTCGGCTGGGAACTCGACGTGCTGTTGGCGTCTTTCATTTTGCATTTTTCCTTCGGTTTCGTGGTTGCTTAGCGATAATGATGCGGTCCCACACGCTGACGCCACTCTTGCCTCTCGGTACACTAAGGGGCGAATCTGTGGCCACAATAAAATGAAAGGTTCTGTCGTGTGTTTGTCGTTTTTTGGTCTCTCCCAGTCGTTTCTCGCGCCTGCCCTCTACGTATATGCCCATTTCCAAGCGTCAGCTATCGCGTCAGCCGAGCAATGAAAGGTTCTGTCTTGTGTTTGTCGTTTTTTGGTCTCTCCCAGTCGTTTCTCGCGCCTGCCCTCTACATATATGCCCATTTCCAAGCGTCAGCTTTCGCGTCAGCCGAGCAAAGTCGAGACAAGTCGACACATGGAGACACACGACGCTGAGAAACGAAACCGCAGACTAGCGCCCTGGCAGCACGGACTGAGACGAGGGGCGAAGGAAAACTATTCGTACCGCGACACTTCACAGTTTCGAAGATCGCGTTTCGGTACGTGGAATACCCGTAGAAGAAAAAAGTACCTTCTGTGCGGTGGCCGGGAATCGAACCCGGATCAACTGCTTGGGAAGCAACCATGCTGACCGTTACACCACCACCGCGTTGTGCTGCGTCCCACCCACGCCCTGATATATCGGCTACCCTCCTGCCATCAGAGGCCGAAGGCGATGGCGCTGTAGGCGCTCAACGCCAGAGCGGGGGTGAGCACATCTGAACGCAGTGCGTAGGTGCTGCTAGGGCGATGTAGCGTAACTAGAAGCAGAACTGACAGCCGTTGAAAAACTGCCATTTAATTTACAGCAGGGCGATAAAACAAATATCTAATGTGACGTACTTACTGATGATCCAGAGTCGATTCAGCATATGTGTGCCAATCCAGAAGTAGAAAGCACCTAAGTATCACAATATTAAGTTGGTTAGTTTGATGCTCGCCTGGAGCATATCATTAGCTTCCCCTGAGGGCGAAATGCACAGCGTAGCCGTTGCTAGGGAACGGCCTTTTCTGTCGTTTTTTGTTTTCTCTGCGCCAATGTGAATGTTGATAACTACAGTTCTGCTCGTTCCACTTACGACAGATGGCGACGGAAAACAATGGTGTAAGGCACCATATTTAAGCTGTGGTTCCCGAAAGTGAGGGTGGGGTGCAACCTCACATCTGACAACTCGTTTTAAATACTCTAAAACCAACGTATTTCCTTCACACAAGAAAAAAACACGCTAACTTCGCCGTCAGGCTCTGGAGATATGCCTAGAAACGGCGGTAGTAGACACTTTGCGCCCACACGTCAGATTGGCCGAGCGGTCTAAGGCGCCAGATTTAAGCTCTGGTTCCCTGAGGGGAGCGTGGGTTCGAACCCCACATTTGATAATGCATTTTAAATATTCCAAAACTACCAATTTCGTACATGCGGGAAGAACAGGTTCCACAGATACTACTAGAAACGGCAGTGACTATGGTGCTTGCCTTGCAAGTCTGATTGTCTGGCGGTCAGAAAGAATGGAAAGCTGTTAGGAGACATGGCTTTCAGCCACGAGGCCCGGATTCGATTCCTGGTAGCCGAACATTCTTTTGTTTGCTGAGTCTTATTATTCTCACGGCATTTACGATATCTTTGTGTTGTGGTTTTTGGGGTCCAAGCATCAGGCGAGCAAACGTGAACGAAAGCAGATATGTGTGTAAATGAGTGTCAGGGCAGTAATAAAGGTGGATGAGACGGTGGATCGGGTATTGGACTGCGGACGTGCCACATTGCGTAGCTCGAAAGCTGAGTAAGTTAGAGCGTCGTGCTGTGAACACAAATGCCACGTATTCGACCGCACCAAGTGCCATTTTATTTTTCTCCCCTAAAAGAGAATGCTTCCTCCAGCGAGACACTGCCAGGTAAATAACAAGCGATCTTCACAAGAAGTAAGATGTCTACACGTCGCGCGATACTGTCGCCAACGGCGATACCGCGCGTAGTGCAGCGGTTCTCGTCTGTTCACCGGCGTCAAGAATCGTTGGCCGTGGTTAGTATTTGGATGCGTTCTCGGCTGGGAACTCGACGTGCTGTTGGCGTCTTTCATTTTGCATTTTTCCTTCGGTTTCGTGGTTGCTTAGCGATAATGATGCGGTCCCACACGCTGACGCCACTCTTGCCTCTCGGTACACTAAGGGGCGAATCTGTGGCCACAATAAAATGAAAGGTTCTGTCGTGTGTTTGTCGTTTTTTGGTCTCTCCCAGTCGTTTCTCGCGCCTGCCCTCTACGTATATGCCCATTTCCAAGCGTCAGCTTTCGCGTCAGCCGAGCAATGAAAGGTTCTGTCTTGTGTTTGTCGTTTTTTGGTCTCTCCCAGTCGTTTCTCGCGCCTGCCCTCTACATATATGCCCATTTCCAAGCGTCAGCTTTCGCGTCAGCCGAGCAAAGTCGAGACAAGTCGACACATGGAGACACACGACGCTGAGAAACGAAACCGCAGACTAGCGCCCTGGCAGCACGGACTGAGACGAGGGGCGAAGGAAAACTATTCGTACCGCGACACTTCACAGTTTCGAAGATCGCGTTTCGGTACGTGGAATACCCGTAGAAGAAAAAAGTACCTTTTGTGCGGTGGCCGGGAATCGAACCCGGATCAACTGCTTGGGAAGCAACCATGCTGACCGTTACACCACCACCGCGTTGTGCTGCGTCCCACCCACGCCCTGATATATCGGCTACCCTCCTGCCATCAGAGGCCGAAGGCGATGGCGCTGTAGGCGCTCAACGCCAGAGCGGGGGTGAGCACATCTGAACGCAGTGCGTAGGTGCTGCTAGGGCGATGTAGCGTAACTAGAAGCAGAACTGACAGCCGTTGAAAAACTGCCATTTAATTTACAGCAGGGCGATAAAACAAATATCTAATGTGACGTACTTACTGATGATCCAGAGTCGATTCAGCATATGTGTGCCAATCCAGAAGTAGAAAGCACCTAAGTATCACAATATTAAGTTGGTTAGTTTGATGCTCGCCTGGAGCATATCATTAGCTTCCCCTGAGGGCGAAATGCACAGCGTAGCCGTTGCTAGGGAACGGCCTTTTCTGTCGTTTTTTGTTTTCTCTGCGCCAATGTGAATGTTGATAACTACAGTTCTGCTCGTTCCACTTACGACAGATGGCGACGGAAAACAATGGTGTAAGGCACCATATTTAAGCTGTGGTTCCCGAAAGTGAGGGTGGGGTGCAACCTCACATCTGACAACTCGTTTTAAATACTCTAAAACCAACGTATTTCCTTCACACAAGAAAAAAACACGCTAACTTCGCCGTCAGGCTCTGGAGATATGCCTAGAAACGGCGGTAGTAGACACTTTGCGCCCACACGTCAGATTGGCCGAGCGGTCTAAGGCGCCAGATTTAAGCTCTGGTTCCCTGAGGGGAGCGTGGGTTCAAACCCAACATCTGACAATGCATTTTAAATATTCCAAAACTACCAATTTCGTACATGCGGGAAGAACAGGTTCCACAGACACTACTAGAAACGGCTGTGACTATGGTGCTTGCCTTGCAAGTCTGATTGTCTGGCGGACAGAAAGAATGGAAAGCTGTTAGGAGACATGGCTTTCAGCCACGAGGCCCGGATTCGATTCCTGGTAGCCGAACATCCTTTTGTTTGCTGAGTCTTATTATTCTCACGGCATTTACGATAACTTTGTGTTGTGGTTTTTGGGGTCCAAGCATCAGGCGAGCAAACGTGAACGAAAGCAGATATGTGTGTAAATGAGTGTCAGGGCAGTAATAAAGGTGGATGAGACGGTGGATCGGGTATTGGACTGCAGACGTGCCACATTGCGTAGCTCGAAAGCTGAGTAAGTTAGAGCGTCGTGCTGTGAACACAAATGCCACGTATTCGACCGCACCAAGTGCCATTTTATTTTTCTCCCCTAAAAGAGAATGCTTCCTCCAGCGAGACACTGCCAGGTAAATAACAAGCGATCTTCACAAGAAGTAAGATGTCTACACGTCGCGCGATACTGTCGCCAACGGCGATACCGCGCGTAGTGCAGCGGTTCTCGTCTGTTCACCGGCGTCAAGAATCGTTGGCCGTGGTTAGTATTTGGATGCGTTCTCGGCTGGGAACTCGACGTGCTGTTGGCGTCTTTCATTTTGCATTTTTCCTTCGGTTTCGTGGTTGCTTAGCGATAATGATGCGGTCCCACACGCTGACGCCACTCTTGCCTCTCGGTACACTAAGGGGCGAATCTGTGGCCACAATAAAATGAAAGGTTCTGTCGTGTGTTTGTCGTTTTTTGGTCTCTCCCAGTCGTTTCTCGCGCCTGCCCTCTACGTATATGCCCATTTCCAAGCGTCAGCTTTCGCGTCAGCCGAGCAATGAAAGGTTCTGTCTTGTGTTTGTCGTTTTTTGGTCTCTCCCAGTCGTTTCTCGCGCCTGCCCTCTACATATATGCCCATTTCCAAGCGTCAGCTTTCGCGTCAGCCGAGCAAAGTCGAGACAAGTCGACACATGGAGACACACGACGCTGAGAAACGAAACCGCAGACTAGCGCCCTGGCAGCACGGACTGAGACGAGGGGCGAAGGAAAACTATTCGTACCGCGACACTTCACAGTTTCGAAGATCGCGTTTCGGTACGTGGAATACCCGTAGAAGAAAAAAGTACCTTCTGTGCGGTGGCCGGGAATCGAACCCGGATCAACTGCTTGGGAAGCAACCATGCTGACCGTTACACCACCACCGCGTTGTGCTGCGTCCCACCCACGCCCTGATATATCGGCTACCCTCCTGCCATCAGAGGCCGAAGGCGATGGCGCTGTAGGCGCTCAACGCCAGAGCGGGGGTGAGCACATCTGAACGCAGTGCGTAGGTGCTGCTAGGGCGATGTAGCGTAACTAGAAGCAGAACTGACAGCCGTTGAAAAACTGCCATTTAATTTACAGCAGGGCGATAAAACAAATATCTAATGTGACGTACTTACTGATGATCCAGAGTCGATTCAGCATATGTGTGCCAATCCAGAAGTAGAAAGCACCTAAGTATCACAATATTAAGTTGGTTAGTTTGATGCTCGCCTGGAGCATATCATTAGCTTCCCCTGAGGGCGAAATGCACAGCGTAGCCGTTGCTAGGGAACGGCCTTTTCTGTCGTTTTTTGTTTTCTCTGCGCCAATGTGAATGTTGATAACTACAGTTCTGCTCGTTCCACTTACGACAGATGGCGACGGAAAACAATGGTGTAAGGCACCATATTTAAGCTGTGGTTCCCGAAAGTGAGGGTGGGGTGCAACCTCACATCTGACAACTCGTTTTAAATACTCTAAAACCAACGTATTTCCTTCACACAAGAAAAAAACACGCTAACTTCGCCGTCAGGCTCTGGAGATATGCCTAGAAACGGCGGTAGTAGACACTTTGCGCCCACACGTCAGATTGGCCGAGCGGTCTAAGGCGCCAGATTTAAGCTATGGTTCCCTGAGGGCAGCGTGGGTTCGAACCCCACATTTGATAATGCATTTTAAATATTCCAAAACTACCAATTTCGTACATGCGGGAAGAACAGGTTCCACAGATACTACTAGAAACGGCAGTGACTATGGTGCTTGCCTTGCAAGTCTGATTGTCTGGCGGTCAGAAAGAATGGAAAGCTGTTAGGAGACATGGCTTTCAGCCACGAGGCCCGGATTCGATTCCTGGTAGCCGAACATCCTTTTGTTTGCTGAGTCTTATTATTCTCACGGCATTTACGATATCTTTGTGTTGTGGTTTTTGGGGTCCAAGCATCAGGCGAGCAAACGTGAACGAAAGCAGATATGTGTGTAAATGAGTGTCAGGGCAGTAATAAAGGTGGATGAGACGGTGGATCGGGTATTGGACTGCGGACGTGCCACATTGCGTAGCTCGAAAGCTGAGTAAGTTAGAGCGTCGTGCTGTGAACACAAATGCCACGTATTCGACCGCACCAAGTGCCATTTTATTTTTCTCCCCTAAAAGAGAATGCTTCCTCCAGCGAGACACTGCCAGGTAAATAACAAGCGATCTTCACAAGAAGTAAGATGTCTACACGTCGCGCGATACTGTCGCCAACGGCGATACCGCGCGTAGTGCAGCGGTTCTCGTCTGTTCACCGGCGTCAAGAATCGTTGGCCGTGGTTAGTATTTGGATGCGTTCTCGGCTGGGAACTCGACGTGCTGTTGGCGTCTTTCATTTTGCATTTTTCCTTCGGTTTCGTGGTTGCTTAGCGATAATGATGCGGTCCCACACGCTGACGCCACTCTTGCCTCTCGGTACACTAAGGGGCGAATCTGTGGCCACAATAAAATGAAAGGTTCTGTCGTGTGTTTGTCGTTTTTTGGTCTCTCCCAGTCGTTTCTCGCGCCTGCCCTCTACGTATATGCCCATTTCCAAGCGTCAGCTATCGCGTCAGCCGAGCAATGAAAGGTTCTGTCTTGTGTTTGTCGTTTTTTGGTCTCTCCCAGTCGTTTCTCGCGCCTGCCCTCTACATATATGCCCATTTCCAAGCGTCAGCTTTCGCGTCAGCCGAGCAAAGTCGAGACAAGTCGACACATGGAGACACACGACGCTGAGAAACGAAACCGCAGACTAGCGCCCTGGCAGCACGGACTGAGACGAGGGGCGAAGGAAAACTATTCGTACCGCGACACTTCACAGTTTCGAAGATCGCGTTTCGGTACGTGGAATACCCGTAGAAGAAAAAAGTACCTTCTGTGCGGTGGCCGGGAATCGAACCCGGATCAACTGCTTGGGAAGCAACCATGCTGACCGTTACACCACCACCGCGTTGTGCTGCGTCCCACCCACGCCCTGATATATCGGCTACCCTCCTGCCATCAGAGGCCGAAGGCGATGGCGCTGTAGGCGCTCAACGCCAGAGCGGGGGTGAGCACATCTGAACGCAGTGCGTAGGTGCTGCTAGGGCGATGTAGCGTAACTAGAAGCAGAACTGACAGCCGTTGAAAAACTGCCATTTAATTTACAGCAGGGCGATAAAACAAATATCTAATGTGACGTACTTACTGATGATCCAGAGTCGATTCAGCATATGTGTGCCAATCCAGAAGTAGAAAGCACCTAAGTATCACAATATTAAGTTGGTTAGTTTGATGCTCGCCTGGAGCATATCATTAGCTTCCCCTGAGGGCGAAATGCACAGCGTAGCCGTTGCTAGGGAACGGCCTTTTCTGTCGTTTTTTGTTTTCTCTGCGCCAATGTGAATGTTGATAACTACAGTTCTGCTCGTTCCACTTACGACAGATGGCGACGGAAAACAATGGTGTAAGGCACCATATTTAAGCTGTGGTTCCCGAAAGTGAGGGTGGGGTGCAACCTCACATCTGACAACTCGTTTTAAATACTCTAAAACCAACGTATTTCCTTCACACAAGAAAAAAACACGCTAACTTCGCCGTCAGGCTCTGGAGATATGCCTAGAAACGGCGGTAGTAGACACTTTGCGCCCACACGTCAGATTGGCCGAGCGGTCTAAGGCGCCAGATTTAAGCTCTGGTTCCCTGAGGGGAGCGTGGGTTCAAACCCAACATCTGACAATGCATTTTAAATATTCCAAAACTACCAATTTCGTACATGCGGGAAGAACAGGTTCCACAGACACTACTAGAAACGGCTGTGACTATGGTGCTTGCCTTGCAAGTCTGATTGTCTGGCGGACAGAAAGAATGGAAAGCTGTTAGGAGACATGGCTTTCAGCCACGAGGCCCGGATTCGATTCCTGGTAGCCGAACATCCTTTTGTTTGCTGAGTCTTATTATTCTCACGGCATTTACGATAACTTTGTGTTGTGGTTTTTGGGGTCCAAGCATCAGGCGAGCAAACGTGAACGAAAGCAGATATGTGTGTAAATGAGTGTCAGGGCAGTAATAAAGGTGGATGAGACGGTGGATCGGGTATTGGACTGCAGACGTGCCACATTGCGTAGCTCGAAAGCTGAGTAAGTTAGAGCGTCGTGCTGTGAACACAAATGCCACGTATTCGACCGCACCAAGTGCCATTTTATTTTTCTCCCCTAAAAGAGAATGCTTCCTCCAGCGAGACACTGCCAGGTAAATAACAAGCGATCTTCACAAGAAGTAAGATGTCTACACGTCGCGCGATACTGTCGCCAACGGCGATACCGCGCGTAGTGCAGCGGTTCTCGTCTGTTCACCGGCGTCAAGAATCGTTGGCCGTGGTTAGTATTTGGATGCGTTCTCGGCTGGGAACTCGACGTGCTGTTGGCGTCTTTCATTTTGCATTTTTCCTTCGGTTTCGTGGTTGCTTAGCGATAATGATGCGGTCCCACACGCTGACGCCACTCTTGCCTCTCGGTACACTAAGGGGCGAATCTGTGGCCACAATAAAATGAAAGGTTCGGTCGTGTGTTTGTCGTTTTTTGGTCTCTCCCAGTCGTTTCTCGCGCCTGCCCTCTACGTATATGCCCATTTCCAAGCGTCAGCTTTCGCGTCAGCCGAGCAATGAAAGGTTCTGTCTTGTGTTTGTCGTTTTTTGGTCTCTCCCAGTCGTTTCTCGCGCCTGCCCTCTACATATATGCCCATTTCCAAGCGTCAGCTTTCGCGTCAGCCGAGCAAAGTCGAGACAAGTCGACACATGGAGACACACGACGCTGAGAAACGAAACCGCAGACTAGCGCCCTGGCAGCACGGACTGAGACGAGGGGCGAAGGAAAACTATTCGTACCGCGACACTTCACAGTTTCGAAGATCGCGTTTCGGTACGTGGAATACCCGTAGAAGAAAAAAGTACCTTCTGTGCGGTGGCCGGGAATCGAACCCGGATCAACTGCTTGGGAAGCAACCATGCTGACCGTTACACCACCACCGCGTTGTGCTGCGTCCCACCCACGCCCTGATATATCGGCTACCCTCCTGCCATCAGAGGCCGAAGGCGATGGCGCTGTAGGCGCTCAACGCCAGAGCGGGGGTGAGCACATCTGAACGCAGTGCGTAGGTGCTGCTAGGGCGATGTAGCGTAACTAGAAGCAGAACTGACAGCCGTTGAAAAACTGCCATTTAATTTACAGCAGGGCGATAAAACAAATATCTAATGTGACGTACTTACTGATGATCCAGAGTCGATTCAGCATATGTGTGCCAATCCAGAAGTAGAAAGCACCTAAGTATCACAATATTAAGTTGGTTAGTTTGATGCTCGCCTGGAGCATATCATTAGCTTCCCCTGAGGGCGAAATGCACAGCGTAGCCGTTGCTAGGGAACGGCCTTTTCTGTCGTTTTTTGTTTTCTCTGCGCCAATGTGAATGTTGATAACTACAGTTCTGCTCGTTCCACTTACGACAGATGGCGACGGAAAACAATGGTGTAAGGCACCATATTTAAGCTGTGGTTCCCGAAAGTGAGGGTGGGGTGCAACCTCACATCTGACAACTCGTTTTAAATACTCTAAAACCAACGTATTTCCTTCACACAAGAAAAAAACACGCTAACTTCGCCGTCAGGCTCTGGAGATATGCCTAGAAACGGCGGTAGTAGACACTTTGCGCCCACACGTCAGATTGGCCGAGCGGTCTAAGGCGCCAGATTTAAGCTATGGTTCCCTGAGGGCAGCGTGGGTTCGAACCCCACATTTGATAATGCATTTTAAATATTCCAAAACTACCAATTTCGTACATGCGGGAAGAACAGGTTCCACAGATACTACTAGAAACGGCAGTGACTATGGTGCTTGCCTTGCAAGTCTGATTGTCTGGCGGTCAGAAAGAATGGAAAGCTGTTAGGAGACATGGCTTTCAGCCACGAGGCCCGGATTCGATTCCTGGTAGCCGAACATCCTTTTGTTTGCTGAGTCTTATTATTCTCACGGCATTTACGATATCTTTGTGTTGTGGTTTTTGGGGTCCAAGCATCAGGCGAGCAAACGTGAACGAAAGCAGATATGTGTGTAAATGAGTGTCAGGGCAGTAATAAAGGTGGATGAGACGGTGGATCGGGTATTGGACTGCGGACGTGCCACATTGCGTAGCTCGAAAGCTGAGTAAGTTAGAGCGTCGTGCTGTGAACACAAATGCCACGTATTCGACCGCACCAAGTGCCATTTTATTTTTCTCCCCTAAAAGAGAATGCTTCCTCCAGCGAGACACTGCCAGGTAAATAACAAGCGATCTTCACAAGAAGTAAGATGTCTACACGTCGCGCGATACTGTCGCCAACGGCGATACCGCGCGTAGTGCAGCGGTTCTCGTCTGTTCACCGGCGTCAAGAATCGTTGGCCGTGGTTAGTATTTGGATGCGTTCTCGGCTGGGAACTCGACGTGCTGTTGGCGTCTTTCATTTTGCATTTTTCCTTCGGTTTCGTGGTTGCTTAGCGATAATGATGCGGTCCCACACGCTGACGCCACTCTTGCCTCTCGGTACACTAAGGGGCGAATCTGTGGCCACAATAAAATGAAAGGTTCTGTCGTATGTTTGTCGTTTTTTGGTCTCTCCCAGTCGTTTCTCGCGCCTGCCCTCTACGTATATGCCCATTTCCAAGCGTCAGCTATCGCGTCAGCCGAGCAATGAAAGGTTCTGTCTTGTGTTTGTCGTTTTTTGGTCTCTCCCAGTCGTTTCTCGCGCCTGCCCTCTACATATATGCCCATTTCCAAGCGTCAGCTTTCGCGTCAGCCGAGCAAAGTCGAGACAAGTCGACACATGGAGACACACGACGCTGAGAAACGAAACCGCAGACTAGCGCCCTGGCAGCACGGACTGAGACGAGGGGCGAAGGAAAACTATTCGTACCGCGACACTTCACAGTTTCGAAGATCGCGTTTCGGTACGTGGAATACCCGTAGAAGAAAAAAGTACCTTCTGTGCGGTGGCCGGGAATCGAACCCGGATCAACTGCTTGGGAAGCAACCATGCTGACCGTTACACCACCACCGCGTTGTGCTGCGTCCCACCCACGCCCTGATATATCGGCTACCCTCCTGCCATCAGAGGCCGAAGGCGATGGCGCTGTAGGCGCTCAACGCCAGAGCGGGGGTGAGCACATCTGAACGCAGTGCGTAGGTGCTGCTAGGGCGATGTAGCGTAACTAGAAGCAGAACTGACAGCCGTTGAAAAACTGCCATTTAATTTACAGCAGGGCGATAAAACAAATATCTAATGTGACGTACTTACTGATGATCCAGAGTCGATTCAGCATATGTGTGCCAATCCAGAAGTAGAAAGCACCTAAGTATCACAATATTAAGTTGGTTAGTTTGATGCTCGCCTGGAGCATATCATTAGCTTCCCCTGAGGGCGAAATGCACAGCGTAGCCGTTGCTAGGGAACGGCCTTTTCTGTCGTTTTTTGTTTTCTCTGCGCCAATGTGAATGTTGATAACTACAGTTCTGCTCGTTCCACTTACGACAGATGGCGACGGAAAACAATGGTGTAAGGCACCATATTTAAGCTGTGGTTCCCGAAAGTGAGGGTGGGGTGCAACCTCACATCTGACAACTCGTTTTAAATACTCTAAAACCAACGTATTTCCTTCACACAAGAAAAAAACACGCTAACTTCGCCGTCAGGCTCTGGAGATATGCCTAGAAACGGCGGTAGTAGACACTTTGCGCCCACACGTCAGATTGGCCGAGCGGTCTAAGGCGCCAGATTTAAGCTCTGGTTCCCTGAGGGGAGCGTGGGTTCGAACCCCACATTTGATAATGTATTTTAAATATTCCAAAACTACCAATTTCGTACATGCGGGAAGAACAGGTTCCACAGATACTACTAGAAACGGCAGTGACTATGGTGCTTGCCTTGCAAGTCTGATTGTCTGGCGGTCAGAAAGAATGGAAAGCTGTTAGGAGACATGGCTTTCAGCCACGAGGCCCGGATTCGATTCCTGGTAGCCGAACATCCTTTTGTTTGCTGAGTCTTATTATTCTCACGGCATTTACGATATCTTTGTGTTGTGGTTTTTGGGGTCCAAGCATCAGGCGAGCAAACGTGAACGAAAGCAGATATGTGTGTAAATGAGTGTCAGGGCAGTAATAAAGGTGGATGAGACGGTGGATCGGGTATTGGACTGCGGACGTGCCACATTGCGTAGCTCGAAAGCTGAGTAAGTTAGAGCGTCGTGCTGTGAACACAAATGCCACGTATTCGACCGCACCAAGTGCCATTTTATTTTTCTCCCCTAAAAGAGAATGCTTCCTCCAGCGAGACACTGCCAGGTAAATAACAAGCGATCTTCACAAGAAGTAAGATGTCTACACGTCGCGCGATACTGTCGCCAACGGCGATACCGCGCGTAGTGCAGCGGTTCTCGTCTGTTCACCGGCGTCAAGAATCGTTGGCCGTGGTTAGTATTTGGATGCGTTCTCGGCTGGGAACTCGACGTGCTGTTGGCGTCTTTCATTTTGCATTTTTCCTTCGGTTTCGTGGTTGCTTAGCGATAATGATGCGGTCCCACACGCTGACGCCACTCTTGCCTCTCGGTACACTAAGGGGCGAATCTGTGGCCACAATAAAATGAAAGGTTCTGTCGTGTGTTTGTCGTTTTTTGGTCTCTCCCAGTCGTTTCTCGCGCCTGCCCTCTACGTATATGCCCATTTCCAAGCGTCAGCTTTCGCGTCAGCCGAGCAATGAAAGGTTCTGTCTTGTGTTTGTCGTTTTTTGGTCTCTCCCAGTCGTTTCTCGCGCCTGCCCTCTACATATATGCCCATTTCCAAGCGTCAGCTTTCGCGTCAGCCGAGCAAAGTCGAGACAAGTCGACACATGGAGACACACGACGCTGAGAAACGAAACCGCAGACTAGCGCCCTGGCAGCACGGACTGAGACGAGGGGCGAAGGAAAACTATTCGTACCGCGACACTTCACAGTTTCGAAGATCGCGTTTCGGTACGTGGAATACCCGTAGAAGAAAAAAGTACCTTTTGTGCGGTGGCCGGGAATCGAACCCGGATCAACTGCTTGGGAAGCAACCATGCTGACCGTTACACCACCACCGCGTTGTGCTGCGTCCCCCCCACGCCCTGATATATCGGCTACCCTCCTGCCATCAGAGGCCGAAGGCGATGGCGCTGTAGGCGCTCAACGCCAGAGCGGGGGTGAGCACATCTGAACGCAGTGCGTAGGTGCTGCTAGGGCGATGTAGCGTAACTAGAAGCAGAACTGACAGCCGTTGAAAAACTGCCATTTAATTTACAGCAGGGCGATAAAACAAATATCTAATGTGACGTACTTACTGATGATCCAGAGTCGATTCAGCATATGTGTGCCAATCCAGAAGTAGAAAGCACCTAAGTATCACAATATTAAGTTGGTTAGTTTGATGCTCGCCTGGAGCATATCATTAGCTTCCCCTGAGGGCGAAATGCACAGCGTAGCCGTTGCTAGGGAACGGCCTTTTCTGTCGTTTTTTGTTTTCTCTGCGCCAATGTGAATGTTGATAACTACAGTTCTGCTCGTTCCACTTACGACAGATGGCGACGGAAAACAATGGTGTAAGGCACCATATTTAAGCTGTGGTTCCCGAAAGTGAGGGTGGGGTGCAACCTCACATCTGACAACTCGTTTTAAATACTCTAAAACCAACGTATTTCCTTCACACAAGAAAAAAACACGCTAACTTCGCCGTCAGGCTCTGGAGATATGCCTAGAAACGGCGGTAGTAGACACTTTGCGCCCACACGTCAGATTGGCCGAGCGGTCTAAGGCGCCAGATTTAAGCTATGGTTCCCTGAGGGCAGCGTGGGTTCGAACCCCACATTTGATAATGCATTTTAAATATTCCAAAACTACCAATTTCGTACATGCGGGAAGAACAGGTTCCACAGATACTACTAGAAACGGCAGTGACTATGGTGCTTGCCTTGCAAGTCTGATTGTCTGGCGGTCAGAAAGAATGGAAAGCTGTTAGGAGACATGGCTTTCAGCCACGAGGCCCGGATTCGATTCCTGGTAGCCGAACATCCTTTTGTTTGCTGAGTCTTATTATTCTCACGGCATTTACGATATCTTTGTGTTGTGGTTTTTGGGGTCCAAGCATCAGGCGAGCAAACGTGAACGAAAGCAGATATGTGTGTAAATGAGTGTCAGGGCAGTAATAAAGGTGGATGAGACGGTGGATCGGGTATTGGACTGCGGACGTGCCACATTGCGTAGCTCGAAAGCTGAGTAAGTTAGAGCGTCGTGCTGTGAACACAAATGCCACGTATTCGACCGCACCAAGTGCCATTTTATTTTTCTCCCCTAAAAGAGAATGCTTCCTCCAGCGAGACACTGCCAGGTAAATAACAAGCGATCTTCACAAGAAGTAAGATGTCTACACGTCGCGCGATACTGTCGCCAACGGCGATACCGCGCGTAGTGCAGCGGTTCTCGTCTGTTCACCGGCGTCAAGAATCGTTGGCCGTGGTTAGTATTTGGATGCGTTCTCGGCTGGGAACTCGACGTGCTGTTGGCGTCTTTCATTTTGCATTTTTCCTTCGGTTTCGTGGTTGCTTAGCGATAATGATGCGGTCCCACACGCTGACGCCACTCTTGCCTCTCGGTACACTAAGGGGCGAATCTGTGGCCACAATAAAATGAAAGGTTCTGTCGTGTGTTTGTCGTTTTTTGGTCTCTCCCAGTCGTTTCTCGCGCCTGCCCTCTACGTATATGCCCATTTCCAAGCGTCAGCTATCGCGTCAGCCGAGCAATGAAAGGTTCTGTCTTGTGTTTGTCGTTTTTTGGTCTCTCCCAGTCGTTTCTCGCGCCTGCCCTCTACATATATGCCCATTTCCAAGCGTCAGCTTTCGCGTCAGCCGAGCAAAGTCGAGACAAGTCGACACATGGAGACACACGACGCTGAGAAACGAAACCGCAGACTAGCGCCCTGGCAGCACGGACTGAGACGAGGGGCGAAGGAAAACTATTCGTACCGCGACACTTCACAGTTTCGAAGATCGCGTTTCGGTACGTGGAATACCCGTAGAAGAAAAAAGTACCTTCTGTGCGGTGGCCGGGAATCGAACCCGGATCAACTGCTTGGGAAGCAACCATGCTGACCGTTACACCACCACCGCGTTGTGCTGCGTCCCACCCACGCCCTGATATATCGGCTACCCTCCTGCCATCAGAGGCCGAAGGCGATGGCGCTGTAGGCGCTCAACGCCAGAGCGGGGGTGAGCACATCTGAACGCAGTGCGTAGGTGCTGCTAGGGCGATGTAGCGTAACTAGAAGCAGAACTGACAGCCGTTGAAAAACTGCCATTTAATTTACAGCAGGGCGATAAAACAAATATCTAATGTGACGTACTTACTGATGATCCAGAGTCGATTCAGCATATGTGTGCCAATCCAGAAGTAGAAAGCACCTAAGTATCACAATATTAAGTTGGTTAGTTTGATGCTCGCCTGGAGCATATCATTAGCTTCCCCTGAGGGCGAAATGCACAGCGTAGCCGTTGCTAGGGAACGGCCTTTTCTGTCGTTTTTTGTTTTCTCTGCGCCAATGTGAATGTTGATAACTACAGTTCTGCTCGTTCCACTTACGACAGATGGCGACGGAAAACAATGGTGTAAGGCACCATATTTAAGCTGTGGTTCCCGAAAGTGAGGGTGGGGTGCAACCTCACATCTGACAACTCGTTTTAAATACTCTAAAACCAACGTATTTCCTTCACACAAGAAAAAAACACGCTAACTTCGCCGTCAGGCTCTGGAGATATGCCTAGAAACGGCGGTAGTAGACACTTTGCGCCCACACGTCAGATTGGCCGAGCGGTCTAAGGCGCCAGATTTAAGCTCTGGTTCCCTGAGGGGAGCGTGGGTTCAAACCCAACATCTGACAATGCATTTTAAATATTCCAAAACTACCAATTTCGTACATGCGGGAAGAACAGGTTCCACAGACACTACTAGAAACGGCTGTGACTATGGTGCTTGCCTTGCAAGTCTGATTGTCTGGCGGACAGAAAGAATGGAAAGCTGTTAGGAGACATGGCTTTCAGCCACGAGGCCCGGATTCGATTCCTGGTAGCCGAACATCCTTTTGTTTGCTGAGTCTTATTATTCTCACGGCATTTACGATAACTTTGTGTTGTGGTTTTTGGGGTCCAAGCATCAGGCGAGCAAACGTGAACGAAAGCAGATATGTGTGTAAATGAGTGTCAGGGCAGTAATAAAGGTGGATGAGACGGTGGATCGGGTATTGGACTGCAGACGTGCCACATTGCGTAGCTCGAAAGCTGAGTAAGTTAGAGCGTCGTGCTGTGAACACAAATGCCACGTATTCGACCGCACCAAGTGCCATTTTATTTCTCTCCCCTAAAAGAGAATGCTTCCTCCAGCGAGACACTGCCAGGTAAATAACAAGCGATCTTCACAAGAAGTAAGATGTCTACACGTCGCGCGATACTGTCGCCAACGGCGATACCGCGCGTAGTGCAGCGGTTCTCGTCTGTTCACCGGCGTCAAGAATCGTTGGCCGTGGTTAGTATTTGGATGCGTTCTCGGCTGGGAACTCGACGTGCTGTTGGCGTCTTTCATTTTGCATTTTTCCTTCGGTTTCGTGGTTGCTTAGCGATAATGATGCGGTCCCACACGCTGACGCCACTCTTGCCTCTCGGTACACTAAGGGGCGAATCTGTGGCCACAATAAAATGAAAGGTTCTGTCGTGTGTTTGTCGTTTTTTGGTCTCTCCCAGTCGTTTCTCGCGCCTGCCCTCTACGTATATGCCCATTTCCAAGCGTCAGCTTTCGCGTCAGCCGAGCAATGAAAGGTTCTGTCTTGTGTTTGTCGTTTTTTGGTCTCTCCCAGTCGTTTCTCGCGCCTGCCCTCTACATATATGCCCATTTCCAAGCGTCAGCTTTCGCGTCAGCCGAGCAAAGTCGAGACAAGTCGACACATGGAGACACACGACGCTGAGAAACGAAACCGCAGACTAGCGCCCTGGCAGCACGGACTGAGACGAGGGGCGAAGGAAAACTATTCGTACCGCGACACTTCACAGTTTCGAAGATCGCGTTTCGGTACGTGGAATACCCGTAGAAGAAAAAAGTACCTTCTGTGCGGTGGCCGGGAATCGAACCCGGATCAACTGCTTGGGAAGCAACCATGCTGACCGTTACACCACCACCGCGTTGTGCTGCGTCCCACCCACGCCCTGATATATCGGCTACCCTCCTGCCATCAGAGGCCGAAGGCGATGGCGCTGTAGGCGCTCAACGCCAGAGCGGGGGTGAGCACATCTGAACGCAGTGCGTAGGTGCTGCTAGGGCGATGTAGCGTAACTAGAAGCAGAACTGACAGCCGTTGAAAAACTGCCATTTAATTTACAGCAGGGCGATAAAACAAATATCTAATGTGACGTACTTACTGATGATCCAGAGTCGATTCAGCATATGTGTGCCAATCCAGAAGTAGAAAGCACCTAAGTATCACAATATTAAGTTGGTTAGTTTGATGCTCGCCTGGAGCATATCATTAGCTTCCCCTGAGGGCGAAATGCACAGCGTAGCCGTTGCTAGGGAACGGCCTTTTCTGTCGTTTTTTGTTTTCTCTGCGCCAATGTGAATGTTGATAACTACAGTTCTGCTCGTTCCACTTACGACAGATGGCGACGGAAAACAATGGTGTAAGGCACCATATTTAAGCTGTGGTTCCCGAAAGTGAGGGTGGGGTGCAACCTCACATCTGACAACTCGTTTTAAATACTCTAAAACCAACGTATTTCCTTCACACAAGAAAAAAACACGCTAACTTCGCCGTCAGGCTCTGGAGATATGCCTAGAAACGGCGGTAGTAGACACTTTGCGCCCACACGTCAGATTGGCCGAGCGGTCTAAGGCGCCAGATTTAAGCTATGGTTCCCTGAGGGCAGCGTGGGTTCGAACCCCACATTTGATAATGCATTTTAAATATTCCAAAACTACCAATTTCGTACATGCGGGAAGAACAGGTTCCACAGATACTACTAGAAACGGCAGTGACTATGGTGCTTGCCTTGCAAGTCTGATTGTCTGGCGGTCAGAAAGAATGGAAAGCTGTTAGGAGACATGGCTTTCAGCCACGAGGCCCGGATTCGATTCCTGGTAGCCGAACATCCTTTTGTTTGCTGAGTCTTATTATTCTCACGGCATTTACGATATCTTTGTGTTGTGGTTTTTGGGGTCCAAGCATCAGGCGAGCAAACGTGAACGAAAGCAGATATGTGTGTAAATGAGTGTCAGGGCAGTAATAAAGGTGGATGAGACGGTGGATCGGGTATTGGACTGCGGACGTGCCACATTGCGTAGCTCGAAAGCTGAGTAAGTTAGAGCGTCGTGCTGTGAACACAAATGCCACGTATTCGACCGCACCAAGTGCCATTTTATTTTTCTCCCCTAAAAGAGAATGCTTCCTCCAGCGAGACACTGCCAGGTAAATAACAAGCGATCTTCACAAGAAGTAAGATGTCTACACGTCGCGCGATACTGTCGCCAACGGCGATACCGCGCGTAGTGCAGCGGTTCTCGTCTGTTCACCGGCGTCAAGAATCGTTGGCCGTGGTTAGTATTTGGATGCGTTCTCGGCTGGGAACTCGACGTGCTGTTGGCGTCTTTCATTTTGCATTTTTCCTTCGGTTTCGTGGTTGCTTAGCGATAATGATGCGGTCCCACACGCTGACGCCACTCTTGCCTCTCGGTACACTAAGGGGCGAATCTGTGGCCACAATAAAATGAAAGGTTCTGTCGTGTGTTTGTCGTTTTTTGGTCTCTCCCAGTCGTTTCTCGCGCCTGCCCTCTACGTATATGCCCATTTCCAAGCGTCAGCTTTCGCGTCAGCCGAGCAATGAAAGGTTCTGTCTTGTGTTTGTCGTTTTTTGGTCTCTCCCAGTCGTTTCTCGCGCCTGCCCTCTACATATATGCCCATTTCCAAGCGTCAGCTTTCGCGTCAGCCGAGCAAAGTCGAGACAAGTCGACACATGGAGACACACGACGCTGAGAAACGAAACCGCAGACTAGCGCCCTGGCAGCACGGACTGAGACGAGGGGCGAAGGAAAACTATTCGTACCGCGACACTTCACAGTTTCGAAGATCGCGTTTCGGTACGTGGAATACCCGTAGAAGAAAAAAGTACCTTCTGTGCGGTGGCCGGGAATCGAACCCGGATCAACTGCTTGGGAAGCAACCATGCTGACCGTTACACCACCACCGCGTTGTGCTGCGTCCCACCCACGCCCTGATATATCGGCTACCCTCCTGCCATCAGAGGCCGAAGGCGATGGCGCTGTAGGCGCTCAACGCCAGAGCGGGGGTGAGCACATCTGAACGCAGTGCGTAGGTGCTGCTAGGGCGATGTAGCGTAACTAGAAGCAGAACTGACAGCCGTTGAAAAACTGCCATTTAATTTACAGCAGGGCGATAAAACAAATATCTAATGTGACGTACTTACTGATGATCCAGAGTCGATTCAGCATATGTGTGCCAATCCAGAAGTAGAAAGCACCTAAGTATCACAATATTAAGTTGGTTAGTTTGATGCTCGCCTGGAGCATATCATTAGCTTCCCCTGAGGGCGAAATGCACAGCGTAGCCGTTGCTAGGGAACGGCCTTTTCTGTCGTTTTTTGTTTTCTCTGCGCCAATGTGAATGTTGATAACTACAGTTCTGCTCGTTCCACTTACGACAGATGGCGACGGAAAACAATGCTGTAAGGCACCATATTTAAGCTGTGGTTCCCGAAAGTGAGGGTGGGGTGCAACCTCACATCTGACAACTCGTTTTAAATACTCTAAAACCAACGTATTTCCTTCACACAAGAAAAAAACACGCTAACTTCGCCGTCAGGCTCTGGAGATATGCCTAGAAACGGCGGTAGTAGACACTTTGCGCCCACACGTCAGATTGGCCGAGCGGTCTAAGGCGCCAGATTTAAGCTCTGGTTCCCTGAGGGGAGCGTGGGTTCGAACCCCACATTTGATAATGCATTTTAAATATTCCAAAACTACCAATTTCGTACATGCGGGAAGAACAGGTTCCACAGATACTACTAGAAACGGCAGTGACTATGGTGCTTGCCTTGCAAGTCTGATTGTCTGGCGGTCAGAAAGAATGGAAAGCTGTTAGGAGACATGGCTTTCAGCCACGAGGCCCGGATTCGATTCCTGGTAGCCGAACATCCTTTTGTTTGCTGAGTCTTATTATTCTCACGGCATTTACGATATCTTTGTGTTGTGGTTTTTGGGGTCCAAGCATCAGGCGAGCAAACGTGAACGAAAGCAGATATGTGTGTAAATGAGTGTCAGGGCAGTAATAAAGGTGGATGAGACGGTGGATCGGGTATTGGACTGCGGACGTGCCACATTGCGTAGCTCGAAAGCTGAGTAAGTTAGAGCGTCGTGCTGTGAACACAAATGCCACGTATTCGACCGCACCAAGTGCCATTTTATTTTTCTCCCCTAAAAGAGAATGCTTCCTCCAGCGAGACACTGCCAGGTAAATAACAAGCGATCTTCACAAGAAGTAAGATGTCTACACGTCGCGCGATACTGTCGCCAACGGCGATACCGCGCGTAGTGCAGCGGTTCTCGTCTGTTCACCGGCGTCAAGAATCGTTGGCCGTGGTTAGTATTTGGATGCGTTCTCGGCTGGGAACTCGACGTGCTGTTGGCGTCTTTCATTTTGCATTTTTCCTTCGGTTTCGTGGTTGCTTAGCGATAATGATGCGGTCCCACACGCTGACGCCACTCTTGCCTCTCGGTACACTAAGGGGCGAATCTGTGGCCACAATAAAATGAAAGGTTCTGTCGTGTGTTTGTCGTTTTTTGGTCTCTCCCAGTCGTTTCTCGCGCCTGCCCTCTACGTATATGCCCATTTCCAAGCGTCAGCTTTCGCGTCAGCCGAGCAATGAAAGGTTCTGTCTTGTGTTTGTCGTTTTTTGGTCTCTCCCAGTCGTTTCTCGCGCCTGCCCTCTACATATATGCCCATTTCCAAGCGTCAGCTTTCGCGTCAGCCGAGCAAAGTCGAGACAAGTCGACACATGGAGACACACGACGCTGAGAAACGAAACCGCAGACTAGCGCCCTGGCAGCACGGACTGAGACGAGGGGCGAAGGAAAACTATTCGTACCGCGACACTTCACAGTTTCGAAGATCGCGTTTCGGTACGTGGAATACCCGTAGAAGAAAAAAGTACCTTCTGTGCGGTGGCCGGGAATCGAACCCGGATCAACTGCTTGGGAAGCAACCATGCTGACCGTTACACCACCACCGCGTTGTGCTGCGTCCCACCCACGCCCTGATATATCGGCTACCCTCCTGCCATCAGAGGCCGAAGGCGATGGCGCTGTAGGCGCTCAACGCCAGAGCGGGGGTGAGCACATCTGAACGCAGTGCGTAGGTGCTGCTAGGGCGATGTAGCGTAACTAGAAGCAGAACTGACAGCCGTTGAAAAACTGCCATTTAATTTACAGCAGGGCGATAAAACAAATATCTAATGTGACGTACTTACTGATGATCCAGAGTCGATTCAGCATATGTGTGCCAATCCAGAAGTAGAAAGCACCTAAGTATCACAATATTAAGTTGGTTAGTTTGATGCTCGCCTGGAGCATATCATTAGCTTCCCCTGAGGGCGAAATGCACAGCGTAGCCGTTGCTAGGGAACGGCCTTTTCTGTCGTTTTTTGTTTTCTCTGCGCCAATGTGAATGTTGATAACTACAGTTCTGCTCGTTCCACTTACGACAGATGGCGACGGAAAACAATGGTGTAAGGCACCATATTTAAGCTGTGGTTCCCGAAAGTGAGGGTGGGGTGCAACCTCACATCTGACAACTCGTTTTAAATACTCTAAAACCAACGTATTTCCTTCACACAAGAAAAAAACACGCTAACTTCGCCGTCAGGCTCTGGAGATATGCCTAGAAACGGCGGTAGTAGACACTTTGCGCCCACACGTCAGATTGGCCGAGCGGTCTAAGGCGCCAGATTTAAGCTCTGGTTCCCTGAGGGGAGCGTGGGTTCAAACCCAACATCTGACAATGCATTTTAAATATTCCAAAACTACCAATTTCGTACATGCGGGAAGAACAGGTTCCACAGACACTACTAGAAACGGCTGTGACTATGGTGCTTGCCTTGCAAGTCTGATTGTCTGGCGGACAGAAAGAATGGAAAGCTGTTAGGAGACATGGCTTTCAGCCACGAGGCCCGGATTCGATTCCTGGTAGCCGAACATCCTTTTGTTTGCTGAGTCTTATTATTCTCACGGCATTTACGATAACTTTGTGTTGTGGTTTTTGGGGTCCAAGCATCAGGCGAGCAAACGTGAACGAAAGCAGATATGTGTGTAAATGAGTGTCAGGGCAGTAATAAAGGTGGATGAGACGGTGGATCGGGTATTGGACTGCAGACGTGCCACATTGCGTAGCTCGAAAGCTGAGTAAGTTAGAGCGTCGTGCTGTGAACACAAATGCCACGTATTCGACCGCACCAAGTGCCATTTTATTTTTCTCCCCTAAAAGAGAATGCTTCCTCCAGCGAGACACTGCCAGGTAAATAACAAGCGATCTTCACAAGAAGTAAGATGTCTACACGTCGCGCGATACTGTCGCCAACGGCGATACCGCGCGTAGTGCAGCGGTTCTCGTCTGTTCACCGGCGTCAAGAATCGTTGGCCGTGGTTAGTATTTGGATGCGTTCTCGGCTGGGAACTCGACGTGCTGTTGGCGTCTTTCATTTTGCATTTTTCCTTCGGTTTCGTGGTTGCTTAGCGATAATGATGCGGTCCCACACGCTGACGCCACTCTTGCCTCTCGGTACACTAAGGGGCGAATCTGTGGCCACAATAAAATGAAAGGTTCTGTCGTGTGTTTGTCGTTTTTTGGTCTCTCCCAGTCGTTTCTCGCGCCTGCCCTCTACGTATATGCCCATTTCCAAGCGTCAGCTTTCGCGTCAGCCGAGCAATGAAAGGTTCTGTCTTGTGTTTGTCGTTTTTTGGTCTCTCCCAGTCGTTTCTCGCGCCTGCCCTCTACATATATGCCCATTTCCAAGCGTCAGCTTTCGCGTCAGCCGAGCAAAGTCGAGACAAGTCGACACATGGAGACACACGACGCTGAGAAACGAAACCGCAGACTAGCGCCCTGGCAGCACGGACTGAGACGAGGGGCGAAGGAAAACTATTCGTACCGCGACACTTCACAGTTTCGAAGATCGCGTTTCGGTACGTGGAATACCCGTAGAAGAAAAAAGTACCTTCTGTGCGGTGGCCGGGAATCGAACCCGGATCAACTGCTTGGGAAGCAACCATGCTGACCGTTACACCACCACCGCGTTGTGCTGCGTCCCACCCACGCCCTGATATATCGGCTACCCTCCTGCCATCAGAGGCCGAAGGCGATGGCGCTGTAGGCGCTCAACGCCAGAGCGGGGGTGAGCACATCTGAACGCAGTGCGTAGGTGCTGCTAGGGCGATGTAGCGTAACTAGAAGCAGAACTGACAGCCGTTGAAAAACTGCCATTTAATTTACAGCAGGGCGATAAAACAAATATCTAATGTGACGTACTTACTGATGATCCAGAGTCGATTCAGCATATGTGTGCCAATCCAGAAGTAGAAAGCACCTAAGTATCACAATATTAAGTTGGTTAGTTTGATGCTCGCCTGGAGCATATCATTAGCTTCCCCTGAGGGCGAAATGCACAGCGTAGCCGTTGCTAGGGAACGGCCTTTTCTGTCGTTTTTTGTTTTCTCTGCGCCAATGTGAATGTTGATAACTACAGTTCTGCTCGTTCCACTTACGACAGATGGCGACGGAAAACAATGGTGTAAGGCACCATATTTAAGCTGTGGTTCCCGAAAGTGAGGGTGGGGTGCAACCTCACATCTGACAACTCGTTTTAAATACTCTAAAACCAACGTATTTCCTTCACACAAGAAAAAAACACGCTAACTTCGCCGTCAGGCTCTGGAGATATGCCTAGAAACGGCGGTAGTAGACACTTTGCGCCCACACGTCAGATTGGCCGAGCGGTCTAAGGCGCCAGATTTAAGCTCTGGTTCCCTGAGGGGAGCGTGGGTTCAAACCCAACATCTGACAATGCATTTTAAATATTCCAAAACTACCAATTTCGTACATGCGGGAAGAACAGGTTCCACAGACACTACTAGAAACGGCTGTGACTATGGTGCTTGCCTTGCAAGTCTGATTGTCTGGCGGACAGAAAGAATGGAAAGCTGTTAGGAGACATGGCTTTCAGCCACGAGGCCCGGATTCGATTCCTGGTAGCCGAACATCCTTTTGTTTGCTGAGTCTTATTATTCTCACGGCATTTACGATAACTTTGTGTTGTGGTTTTTGGGGTCCAAGCATCAGGCGAGCAAACGTGAACGAAAGCAGATATGTGTGTAAATGAGTGTCAGGGCAGTAATAAAGGTGGATGAGACGGTGGATCGGGTATTGGACTGCAGACGTGCCACATTGCGTAGCTCGAAAGCTGAGTAAGTTAGAGCGTCGTGCTGTGAACACAAATGCCACGTATTCGACCGCACCAAGTGCCATTTTATTTTTCTCCCCTAAAAGAGAATGCTTCCTCCAGCGAGACACTGCCAGGTAAATAACAAGCGATCTTCACAAGAAGTAAGATGTCTACACGTCGCGCGATACTGTCGCCAACGGCGATACCGCGCGTAGTGCAGCGGTTCTCGTCTGTTCACCGGCGTCAAGAATCGTTGGCCGTGGTTAGTATTTGGATGCGTTCTCGGCTGGGAACTCGACGTGCTGTTGGCGTCTTTCATTTTGCATTTTTCCTTCGGTTTCGTGGTTGCTTAGCGATAATGATGCGGTCCCACACGCTGACGCCACTCTTGCCTCTCGGTACACTAAGGGGCGAATCTGTGGCCACAATAAAATGAAAGGTTCTGTCGTGTGTTTGTCGTTTTTTGGTCTCTCCCAGTCGTTTCTCGCGCCTGCCCTCTACGTATATGCCCATTTCCAAGCGTCAGCTTTCGCGTCAGCCGAGCAATGAAAGGTTCTGTCTTGTGTTTGTCGTTTTTTGGTCTCTCCCAGTCGTTTCTCGCGCCTGCCCTCTACATATATGCCCATTTCCAAGCGTCAGCTTTCGCGTCAGCCGAGCAAAGTCGAGACAAGTCGACACATGGAGACACACGACGCTGAGAAACGAAACCGCAGACTAGCGCCCTGGCAGCACGGACTGAGACGAGGGGCGAAGGAAAACTATTCGTACCGCGACACTTCACAGTTTCGAAGATCGCGTTTCGGTACGTGGAATACCCGTAGAAGAAAAAAGTACCTTTTGTGCGGTGGCCGGGAATCGAACCCGGATCAACTGCTTGGGAAGCAACCATGCTGACCGTTACACCACCACCGCGTTGTGCTGCGTCCCACCCACGCCCTGATATATCGGCTACCCTCCTGCCATCAGAGGCCGAAGGCGATGGCGCTGTAGGCGCTCAACGCCAGAGCGGGGGTGAGCACATCTGAACGCAGTGCGTAGGTGCTGCTAGGGCGATGTAGCGTAACTAGAAGCAGAACTGACAGCCGTTGAAAAACTGCCATTTAATTTACAGCAGGGCGATAAAACAAATATCTAATGTGACGTACTTACTGATGATCCAGAGTCGATTCAGCATATGTGTGCCAATCCAGAAGTAGAAAGCACCTAAGTATCACAATATTAAGTTGGTTAGTTTGATGCTCGCCTGGAGCATATCATTAGCTTCCCCTGAGGGCGAAATGCACAGCGTAGCCGTTGCTAGGGAACGGCCTTTTCTGTCGTTTTTTGTTTTCTCTGCGCCAATGTGAATGTTGATAACTACAGTTCTGCTCGTTCCACTTACGACAGATGGCGACGGAAAACAATGGTGTAAGGCACCATATTTAAGCTGTGGTTCCCGAAAGTGAGGGTGGGGTGCAACCTCACATCTGACAACTCGTTTTAAATACTCTAAAACCAACGTATTTCCTTCACACAAGAAAAAAACACGCTAACTTCGCCGTCAGGCTCTGGAGATATGCCTAGAAACGGCGGTAGTAGACACTTTGCGCCCACACGTCAGATTGGCCGAGCGGTCTAAGGCGCCAGATTTAAGCTATGGTTCCCTGAGGGCAGCGTGGGTTCGAACCCCACATTTGATAATGCATTTTAAATATTCCAAAACTACCAATTTCGTACATGCGGGAAGAACAGGTTCCACAGATACTACTAGAAACGGCAGTGACTATGGTGCTTGCCTTGCAAGTCTGATTGTCTGGCGGTCAGAAAGAATGGAAAGCTGTTAGGAGACATGGCTTTCAGCCACGAGGCCCGGATTCGATTCCTGGTAGCCGAACATCCTTTTGTTTGCTGAGTCTTATTATTCTCACGGCATTTACGATATCTTTGTGTTGTGGTTTTTGGGGTCCAAGCATCAGGCGAGCAAACGTGAACGAAAGCAGATATGTGTGTAAATGAGTGTCAGGGCAGTAATAAAGGTGGATGAGACGGTGGATCGGGTATTGGACTGCGGACGTGCCACATTGCGTAGCTCGAAAGCTGAGTAAGTTAGAGCGTCGTGCTGTGAACACAAATGCCACGTATTCGACCGCACCAAGTGCCATTTTATTTTTCTCCCCTAAAAGAGAATGCTTCCTCCAGCGAGACACTGCCAGGTAAATAACAAGCGATCTTCACAAGAAGTAAGATGTCTACACGTCGCGCGATACTGTCGCCAACGGCGATACCGCGCGTAGTGCAGCGGTTCTCGTCTGTTCACCGGCGTCAAGAATCGTTGGCCGTGGTTAGTATTTGGATGCGTTCTCGGCTGGGAACTCGACGTGCTGTTGGCGTCTTTCATTTTGCATTTTTCCTTCGGTTTCGTGGTTGCTTAGCGATAATGATGCGGTCCCACACGCTGACGCCACTCTTGCCTCTCGGTACACTAAGGGGCGAATCTGTGGCCACAATAAAATGAAAGGTTCTGTCGTGTGTTTGTCGTTTTTTGGTCTCTCCCAGTCGTTTCTCGCGCCTGCCCTCTACGTATATGCCCATTTCCAAGCGTCAGCTATCGCGTCAGCCGAGCAATGAAAGGTTCTGTCTTGTGTTTGTCGTTTTTTGGTCTCTCCCAGTCGTTTCTCGCGCCTGCCCTCTACATATATGCCCATTTCCAAGCGTCAGCTTTCGCGTCAGCCGAGCAAAGTCGAGACAAGTCGACACATGGAGACACACGACGCTGAGAAACGAAACCGCAGACTAGCGCCCTGGCAGCACGGACTGAGACGAGGGGCGAAGGAAAACTATTCGTACCGCGACACTTCACAGTTTCGAAGATCGCGTTTCGGTACGTGGAATACCCGTAGAAGAAAAAAGTACCTTCTGTGCGGTGGCCGGGAATCGAACCCGGATCAACTGCTTGGGAAGCAACCATGCTGACCGTTACACCACCACCGCGTTGTGCTGCGTCCCACCCACGCCCTGATATATCGGCTACCCTCCTGCCATCAGAGGCCGAAGGCGATGGCGCTGTAGGCGCTCAACGCCAGAGCGGGGGTGAGCACATCTGAACGCAGTGCGTAGGTGCTGCTAGGGCGATGTAGCGTAACTAGAAGCAGAACTGACAGCCGTTGAAAAACTGCCATTTAATTTACAGCAGGGCGATAAAACAAATATCTAATGTGACGTACTTACTGATGATCCAGAGTCGATTCAGCATATGTGTGCCAATCCAGAAGTAGAAAGCACCTAAGTATCACAATATTAAGTTGGTTAGTTTGATGCTCGCCTGGAGCATATCATTAGCTTCCCCTGAGGGCGAAATGCACAGCGTAGCCGTTGCTAGGGAACGGCCTTTTCTGTCGTTTTTTGTTTTCTCTGCGCCAATGTGAATGTTGATAACTACAGTTCTGCTCGTTCCACTTACGACAGATGGCGACGGAAAACAATGCTGTAAGGCACCATATTTAAGCTGTGGTTCCCGAAAGTGAGGGTGGGGTGCAACCTCACATCTGACAACTCGTTTTAAATACTCTAAAACCAACGTATTTCCTTCACACAAGAAAAAAACACGCTAACTTCGCCGTCAGGCTCTGGAGATATGCCTAGAAACGGCGGTAGTAGACACTTTGCGCCCACACGTCAGATTGGCCGAGCGGTCTAAGGCGCCAGATTTAAGCTATGGTTCCCTGAGGGCAGCGTGGGTTCGAACCCCACATTTGATAATGCATTTTAAATATTCCAAAACTACCAATTTCGTACATGCGGGAAGAACAGGTTCCACAGATACTACTAGAAACGGCAGTGACTATGGTGCTTGCCTTGCAAGTCTGATTGTCTGGCGGTCAGAAAGAATGGAAAGCTGTTAGGAGACATGGCTTTCAGCCACGAGGCCCGGATTCGATTCCTGGTAGCCGAACATCCTTTTGTTTGCTGAGTCTTATTATTCTCACGGCATTTACGATATCTTTGTGTTGTGGTTTTTGGGGTCCAAGCATCAGGCGAGCAAACGTGAACGAAAGCAGATATGTGTGTAAATGAGTGTCAGGGCAGTAATAAAGGTGGATGAGACGGTGGATCGGGTATTGGACTGCGGACGTGCCACATTGCGTAGCTCGAAAGCTGAGTAAGTTAGAGCGTCGTGCTGTGAACACAAATGCCACGTATTCGACCGCACCAAGTGCCATTTTATTTTTCTCCCCTAAAAGAGAATGCTTCCTCCAGCGAGACACTGCCAGGTAAATAACAAGCGATCTTCACAAGAAGTAAGATGTCTACACGTCGCGCGATACTGTCGCCAACGGCGATACCGCGCGTAGTGCAGCGGTTCTCGTCTGTTCACCGGCGTCAAGAATCGTTGGCCGTGGTTAGTATTTGGATGCGTTCTCGGCTGGGAACTCGACGTGCTGTTGGCGTCTTTCATTTTGCATTTTTCCTTCGGTTTCGTGGTTGCTTAGCGATAATGATGCGGTCCCACACGCTGACGCCACTCTTGCCTCTCGGTACACTAAGGGGCGAATCTGTGGCCACAATAAAATGAAAGGTTCTGTCGTGTGTTTGTCGTTTTTTGGTCTCTCCCAGTCGTTTCTCGCGCCTGCCCTCTACGTATATGCCCATTTCCAAGCGTCAGCTTTCGCGTCAGCCGAGCAATGAAAGGTTCTGTCTTGTGTTTGTCGTTTTTTGGTCTCTCCCAGTCGTTTCTCGCGCCTGCCCTCTACATATATGCCCATTTCCAAGCGTCAGCTTTCGCGTCAGCCGAGCAAAGTCGAGACAAGTCGACACATGGAGACACACGACGCTGAGAAACGAAACCGCAGACTAGCGCCCTGGCAGCACGGACTGAGACGAGGGGCGAAGGAAAACTATTCGTACCGCGACACTTCACAGTTTCGAAGATCGCGTTTCGGTACGTGGAATACCCGTAGAAGAAAAAAGTACCTTTTGTGCGGTGGCCGGGAATCGAACCCGGATCAACTGCTTGGGAAGCAACCATGCTGACCGTTACACCACCACCGCGTTGTGCTGCGTCCCACCCACGCCCTGATATATCGGCTACCCTCCTGCCATCAGAGGCCGAAGGCGATGGCGCTGTAGGCGCTCAACGCCAGAGCGGGGGTGAGCACATCTGAACGCAGTGCGTAGGTGCTGCTAGGGCGATGTAGCGTAACTAGAAGCAGAACTGACAGCCGTTGAAAAACTGCCATTTAATTTACAGCAGGGCGATAAAACAAATATCTAATGTGACGTACTTACTGATGATCCAGAGTCGATTCAGCATATGTGTGCCAATCCAGAAGTAGAAAGCACCTAAGTATCACAATATTAAGTTGGTTAGTTTGATGCTCGCCTGGAGCATATCATTAGCTTCCCCTGAGGGCGAAATGCACAGCGTAGCCGTTGCTAGGGAACGGCCTTTTCTGTCGTTTTTTGTTTTCTCTGCGCCAATGTGAATGTTGATAACTACAGTTCTGCTCGTTCCACTTACGACAGATGGCGACGGAAAACAATGCTGTAAGGCACCATATTTAAGCTGTGGTTCCCGAAAGTGAGGGTGGGGTGCAACCTCACATCTGACAACTCGTTTTAAATACTCTAAAACCAACGTATTTCCTTCACACAAGAAAAAAACACGCTAACTTCGCCGTCAGGCTCTGGAGATATGCCTAGAAACGGCGGTAGTAGACACTTTGCGCCCACACGTCAGATTGGCCGAGCGGTCTAAGGCGCCAGATTTAAGCTCTGGTTCCCTGAGGGGAGCGTGGGTTCAAACCCAACATCTGACAATGCATTTTAAATATTCCAAAACTACCAATTTCGTACATGCGGGAAGAACAGGTTCCACAGACTTTACTAGAAACGGCTGTGACTATGGTGCTTGCCTTGCAAGTCTGATTGTCTGGCGGACAGAAAGAATGGAAAGCTGTTAGGAGACATGGCTTTCAGCCACGAGGCCCGGATTCGATTCCTGGTAGCCGAACATCCTTTTGTTTGCTGAGTCTTATTATTCTCACGGCATTTACGATAACTTTGTGTTGTGGTTTTTGGGGTCCAAGCATCAGGCGAGCAAACGTGAACGAAAGCAGATATGTGTGTAAATGAGTGTCAGGGCAGTAATAAAGGTGGATGAGACGGTGGATCGGGTATTGGACTGCAGACGTGCCACATTGCGTAGCTCGAAAGCTGAGTAAGTTAGAGCGTCGTGCTGTGAACACAAATGCCACGTATTCGACCGCACCAAGTGCCATTTTATTTTTCTCCCCTAAAAGAGAATGCTTCCTCCAGCGAGACACTGCCAGGTAAATAACAAGCGATCTTCACAAGAAGTAAGATGTCTACACGTCGCGCGATACTGTCGCCAACGGCGATACCGCGCGTAGTGCAGCGGTTCTCGTCTGTTCACCGGCGTCAAGAATCGTTGGCCGTGGTTAGTATTTGGATGCGTTCTCGGCTGGGAACTCGACGTGCTGTTGGCGTCTTTCATTTTGCATTTTTCCTTCGGTTTCGTGGTTGCTTAGCGATAATGATGCGGTCCCACACGCTGACGCCACTCTTGCCTCTCGGTACACTAAGGGGCGAATCTGTGGCCACAATAAAATGAAAGGTTCTGTCGTGTGTTTGTCGTTTTTTGGTCTCTCCCAGTCGTTTCTCGCGCCTGCCCTCTACGTATATGCCCATTTCCAAGCGTCAGCTTTCGCGTCAGCCGAGCAATGAAAGGTTCTGTCTTGTGTTTGTCGTTTTTTGGTCTCTCCCAGTCGTTTCTCGCGCCTGCCCTCTACATATATGCCCATTTCCAAGCGTCAGCTTTCGCGTCAGCCGAGCAAAGTCGAGACAAGTCGACACATGGAGACACACGACGCTGAGAAACGAAACCGCAGACTAGCGCCCTGGCAGCACGGACTGAGACGAGGGGCGAAGGAAAACTATTCGTACCGCGACACTTCACAGTTTCGAAGATCGCGTTTCGGTACGTGGAATACCCGTAGAAGAAAAAAGTACCTTCTGTGCGGTGGCCGGGAATCGAACCCGGATCAACTGCTTGGGAAGCAACCATGCTGACCGTTACACCACCACCGCGTTGTGCTGCGTCCCACCCACGCCCTGATATATCGGCTACCCTCCTGCCATCAGAGGCCGAAGGCGATGGCGCTGTAGGCGCTCAACGCCAGAGCGGGGGTGAGCACATCTGAACGCAGTGCGTAGGTGCTGCTAGGGCGATGTAGCGTAACTAGAAGCAGAACTGACAGCCGTTGAAAAACTGCCATTTAATTTACAGCAGGGCGATAAAACAAATATCTAATGTGACGTACTTACTGATGATCCAGAGTCGATTCAGCATATGTGTGCCAATCCAGAAGTAGAAAGCACCTAAGTATCACAATATTAAGTTGGTTAGTTTGATGCTCGCCTGGAGCATATCATTAGCTTCCCCTGAGGGCGAAATGCACAGCGTAGCCGTTGCTAGGGAACGGCCTTTTCTGTCGTTTTTTGTTTTCTCTGCGCCAATGTGAATGTTGATAACTACAGTTCTGCTCGTTCCACTTACGACAGATGGCGACGGAAAACAATGGTGTAAGGCACCATATTTAAGCTGTGGTTCCCGAAAGTGAGGGTGGGGTGCAACCTCACATCTGACAACTCGTTTTAAATACTCTAAAACCAACGTATTTCCTTCACACAAGAAAAAAACACGCTAACTTCGCCGTCAGGCTCTGGAGATATGTCTAGAAACGGCGGTAGTAGACACTTTGCGCCCACACGTCAGATTGGCCGAGCGGTCTAAGGCGCCAGATTTAAGCTCTGGTTCCCTGAGGGGAGCGTGGGATCAAACCCAACATCTGACAATGCATTTTAAATATTCCAAAACTACCAATTTCGTACATGCGGGAAGAACAGGTTCCACAGACACTACTAGAAACGGCTGTGACTATGGTGCTTGCCTTGCAAGTCTGATTGTCTGGCGGACAGAAAGAATGGAAAGCTGTTAGGAGACATGGCTTTCAGCCACGAGGCCCGGATTCGATTCCTGGTAGCCGAACATCCTTTTGTTTGCTGAGTCTTATTATTCTCACTGCATTTACGATATCTTTGTGTTGTGGTTTTTGGGGTCCAAGCATCAGGCGAGCAAACGTGAACGAAAGCAGATATGTGTGTAAATGAGTGTCAGGGCAGTAATAAAGGTGGATGAGACGGTGGATCGGGTATTGGACTGCAGACGTGCCACATTGCGTAGCTCGAAAGCTGAGTAAGTTAGAGCGTCGTGCTGTGAACACAAATGCCACGTATTCGACCGCACCAAGTGCCATTTTATTTTTCTCCCCTAAAAGAGAATGCTTCCTCCAGCGAGACACTGCCAGGTAAATAACAAGCGATCTTCACAAGAAGTAAGATGTCTACACGTCGCGCGATACTGTCGCCAACGGCGATACCGCGCGTAGTGCAGCGGTTCTCGTCTGTTCACCGGCGTCAAGAATCGTTGGCCGTGGTTAGTATTTGGATGCGTTCTCGGCTGGGAACTCGACGTGCTGTTGGCGTCTTTCATTTTGCATTTTTCCTTCGGTTTCGTGGTTGCTTAGCGATAATGATGCGGTCCCACACGCTGACGCCACTCTTGCCTCTCGGTACACTAAGGGGCGAATCTGTGGCCACAATAAAATGAAAGGTTCTGTCGTGTGTTTGTCGTTTTTTGGTCTCTCCCAGTCGTTTCTCGCGCCTGCCCTCTACGTATATGCCCATTTCCAAGCGTCAGCTTTCGCGTCAGCCGAGCAATGAAAGGTTCTGTCTTGTGTTTGTCGTTTTTTGGTCTCTCCCAGTCGTTTCTCGCGCCTGCCCTCTACATATATGCCCATTTCCAAGCGTCAGCTTTCGCGTCAGCCGAGCAAAGTCGAGACAAGTCGACACATGGAGACACACGACGCTGAGAAACGAAACCGCAGACTAGCGCCCTGGCAGCACGGACTGAGACGAGGGGCGAAGGAAAACTATTCGTACCGCGACACTTCACAGTTTCGAAGATCGCGTTTCGGTACGTGGAATACCCGTAGAAGAAAAAAGTACCTTTTGTGCGGTGGCCGGGAATCGAACCCGGATCAACTGCTTGGGAAGCAACCATGCTGACCCTTACACCACCACCGCGTTGTGCTGCGTCCCACCCACGCCCTGATATATCGGCTACCCTCCTGCCATCAGAGGCCGAAGGCGATGGCGCTGTAGGCGCTCAACGCCAGAGCGGGGGTGAGCACATCTGAACGCAGTGCGTAGGTGCTGCTAGGGCGATGTAGCGTAACTAGAAGCAGAACTGACAGCCGTTGAAAAACTGCCATTTAATTTACAGCAGGGCGATAAAACAAATATCTAATGTGACGTACTTACTGATGATCCAGAGTCGATTCAGCATATGTGTGCCAATCCAGAAGTAGAAAGCACCTAAGTATCACAATATTAAGTTGGTTAGTTTGATGCTCGCCTGGAGCATATCATTAGCTTCCCCTGAGGGCGAAATGCACAGCGTAGCCGTTGCTAGGGAACGGCCTTTTCTGTCGTTTTTTGTTTTCTCTGCGCCAATGTGAATGTTGATAACTACAGTTCTGCTCGTTCCACTTACGACAGATGGCGACGGAAAACAATGGTGTAAGGCACCATATTTAAGCTGTGGTTCCCGAAAGTGAGGGTGGGGTGCAACCTCACATCTGACAACTCGTTTTAAATACTCTAAAACCAACGTATTTCCTTCACACAAGAAAAAAACACGCTAACTTCGCCGTCAGGCTCTGGAGATATGTCTAGAAACGGCGGTAGTAGACACTTTGCGCCCACACGTCAGATTGGCCGAGCGGTCTAAGGCGCCAGATTTAAGCTCTGGTTCCCTGAGGGGAGCGTGGGATCAAACCCAACATCTGACAATGCATTTTAAATATTCCAAAACTACCAATTTCGTACATGCGGGAAGAACAGGTTCCACAGACACTACTAGAAACGGCTGTGACTATGGTGCTTGCCTTGCAAGTCTGATTGTCTGGCGGACAGAAAGAATGGAAAGCTGTTAGGAGACATGGCTTTCAGCCACGAGGCCCGGATTCGATTCCTGGTAGCCGAACATCCTTTTGTTTGCTGAGTCTTATTATTCTCACTGCATTTACGATATCTTTGTGTTGTGGTTTTTGGGGTCCAAGCATCAGGCGAGCAAACGTGAACGAAAGCAGATATGTGTGTAAATGAGTGTCAGGGCAGTAATAAAGGTGGATGAGACGGTGGATCGGGTATTGGACTGCAGACGTGCCACATTGCGTAGCTCGAAAGCTGAGTAAGTTAGAGCGTCGTGCTGTGAACACAAATGCCACGTATTCGACCGCACCAAGTGCCATTTTATTTTTCTCCCCTAAAAGAGAATGCTTCCTCCAGCGAGACACTGCCAGGTAAATAACAAGCGATCTTCACAAGAAGTAAGATGTCTACACGTCGCGCGATACTGTCGCCAACGGCGATACCGCGCGTAGTGCAGCGGTTCTCGTCTGTTCACCGGCGTCAAGAATCGTTGGCCGTGGTTAGTATTTGGATGCGTTCTCGGCTGGGAACTCGACGTGCTGTTGGCGTCTTTCATTTTGCATTTTTCCTTCGGTTTCGTGGTTGCTTAGCGATAATGATGCGGTCCCACACGCTGACGCCACTCTTGCCTCTCGGTACACTAAGGGGCGAATCTGTGGCCACAATAAAATGAAAGGTTCTGTCGTGTGTTTGTCGTTTTTTGGTCTCTCCCAGTCGTTTCTCGCGCCTGCCCTCTACGTATATGCCCATTTCCAAGCGTCAGCTTTCGCGTCAGCCGAGCAATGAAAGGTTCTGTCTTGTGTTTGTCGTTTTTTGGTCTCTCCCAGTCGTTTCTCGCGCCTGCCCTCTACATATATGCCCATTTCCAAGCGTCAGCTTTCGCGTCAGCCGAGCAAAGTCGAGACAAGTCGACACATGGAGACACACGACGCTGAGAAACGAAACCGCAGACTAGCGCCCTGGCAGCACGGACTGAGACGAGGGGCGAAGGAAAACTATTCGTACCGCGACACTTCACAGTTTCGAAGATCGCGTTTCGGTACGTGGAATACCCGTAGAAGAAAAAAGTACCTTTTGTGCGGTGGCCGGGAATCGAACCCGGATCAACTGCTTGGGAAGCAACCATGCTGACCGTTACACCACCACCGCGTTGTGCTGCGTCCCACCCACGCCCTGATATATCGGCTACCCTCCTGCCATCAGAGGCCGAAGGCGATGGCGCTGTAGGCGCTCAACGCCAGAGCGGGGGTGAGCACATCTGAACGCAGTGCGTAGGTGCTGCTAGGGCGATGTAGCGTAACTAGAAGCAGAACTGACAGCCGTTGAAAAACTGCCATTTAATTTACAGCAGGGCGATAAAACAAATATCTAATGTGACGTACTTACTGATGATCCAGAGTCGATTCAGCATATGTGTGCCAATCCAGAAGTAGAAAGCACCTAAGTATCACAATATTAAGTTGGTTAGTTTGATGCTCGCCTGGAGCATATCATTAGCTTCCCCTGAGGGCGAAATGCACAGCGTAGCCGTTGCTAGGGAACGGCCTTTTCTGTCGTTTTTTGTTTTCTCTGCGCCAATGTGAATGTTGATAACTACAGTTCTGCTCGTTCCACTTACGACAGATGGCGACGGAAAACAATGGTGTAAGGCACCATATTTAAGCTGTGGTTCCCGAAAGTGAGGGTGGGGTGCAACCTCACATCTGACAACTCGTTTTAAATACTCTAAAACCAACGTATTTCCTTCACACAAGAAAAAAACACGCTAACTTCGCCGTCAGGCTCTGGAGATATGTCTAGAAACGGCGGTAGTAGACACTTTGCGCCCACACGTCAGATTGGCCGAGCGGTTTAAGGCGCCAGATTTAAGCTCTGGTTCCCTGAGGGGAGCGTGGGTTCAAACCCAACATCTGACAATGCATTTTAAATATTCCAAAACTACCAATTTCGTACATGCGGGAAGAACAGGTTCCACAGACACTACTAGAAACGGCTGTGACTATGGTGCTTGCCTTGCAAGTCTGATTGTCTGGCGGACAGAAAGAATGGAAAGCTGTTAGGAGACATGGCTTTCAGCCACGAGGCCCGGATTCGATTCCTGGTAGCCGAACATCCTTTTGTTTGCTGAGTCTTATTATTCTCACTGCATTTACGATATCTTTGTGTTGTGGTTTTTGGGGTCCAAGCATCAGGCGAGCAAACGTGAACGAAAGCAGATATGTGTGTAAATGAGTGTCAGGGCAGTAATAAAGGTGGATGAGACGGTGGATCGGGTATTGGACTGCAGACGTGCCACATTGCGTAGCTCGAAAGCTGAGTAAGTTAGAGCGTCGTGCTGTGAACACAAATGCCACGTATTCGACCGCACCAAGTGCCATTTTATTTTTCTCCCCTAAAAGAGAATGCTTCCTCCAGCGAGACACTGCCAGGTAAATAACAAGCGATCTTCACAAGAAGTAAGATGTCTACACGTCGCGCGATACTGTCGCCAACGGCGATACCGCGCGTAGTGCAGCGGTTCTCGTCTGTTCACCGGCGTCAAGAATCGTTGGCCGTGGTTAGTATTTGGATGCGTTCTCGGCTGGGAACTCGACGTGCTGTTGGCGTCTTTCATTTTGCATTTTTCCTTCGGTTTCGTGGTTGCTTAGCGATAATGATGCGGTCCCACACGCTGACGCCACTCTTGCCTCTCGGTACACTAAGGGGCGAATCTGTGGCCACAATAAAATGAAAGGTTCTGTCGTGTGTTTGTCGTTTTTTGGTCTCTCCCAGTCGTTTCTCGCGCCTGCCCTCTACGTATATGCCCATTTCCAAGCGTCAGCTTTCGCGTCAGCCGAGCAATGAAAGGTTCTGTCTTGTGTTTGTCGTTTTTTGGTCTCTCCCAGTCGTTTCTCGCGCCTGCCCTCTACATATATGCCCATTTCCAAGCGTCAGCTTTCGCGTCAGCCGAGCAAAGTCGAGACAAGTCGACACATGGAGACACACGACGCTGAGAAACGAAACCGCAGACTAGCGCCCTGGCAGCACGGACTGAGACGAGGGGCGAAGGAAAACTATTCGTACCGCGACACTTCACAGTTTCGAAGATCGCGTTTCGGTACGTGGAATACCCGTAGAAGAAAAAAGTACCTTTTGTGCGGTGGCCGGGAATCGAACCCGGATCAACTGCTTGGGAAGCAACCATGCTGACCGTTACACCACCACCGCGTTGTGCTGCGTCCCACCCACGCCCTGATATATCGGCTACCCTCCTGCCATCAGAGGCCGAAGGCGATGGCGCTGTAGGCGCTCAACGCCAGAGCGGGGGTGAGCACATCTGAACGCAGTGCGTAGGTGCTGCTAGGGCGATGTAGCGTAACTAGAAGCAGAACTGACAGCCGTTGAAAAACTGCCATTTAATTTACAGCAGGGCGATAAAACAAATATCTAATGTGACGTACTTACTGATGATCCAGAGTCGATTCAGCATATGTGTGCCAATCCAGAAGTAGAAAGCACCTAAGTATCACAATATTAAGTTGGTTAGTTTGATGCTCGCCTGGAGCATATCATTAGCTTCCCCTGAGGGCGAAATGCACAGCGTAGCCGTTGCTAGGGAACGGCCTTTTCTGTCGTTTTTTGTTTTCTCTGCGCCAATGTGAATGTTGATAACTACAGTTCTGCTCGTTCCACTTACGACAGATGGCGACGGAAAACAATGGTGTAAGGCACCATATTTAAGCTGTGGTTCCCGAAAGTGAGGGTGGGGTGCAACCTCACATCTGACAACTCGTTTTAAATACTCTAAAACCAACGTATTTCCTTCACACAAGAAAAAAACACGCTAACTTCGCCGTCAGGCTCTGGAGATATGTCTAGAAACGGCGGTAGTAGACACTTTGCGCCCACACGTCAGATTGGCCGAGCGGTCTAAGGCGCCAGATTTAAGCTCTGGTTCCCTGAGGGGAGCGTGGGTTCAAACCCAACATCTGACAATGCATTTTAAATATTCCAAAACTACCAATTTCGTACATGCGGGAAGAACAGGTTCCACAGACACTACTAGAAACGGCTGTGACTATGGTGCTTGCCTTGCAAGTCTGATTGTCTGGCGGACAGAAAGAATGGAAAGCTGTTAGGAGACATGGCTTTCAGCCACGAGGCCCGGATTCGATTCCTGGTAGCCGAACATCCTTTTGTTTGCTGAGTCTTATTATTCTCACTGCATTTACGATATCTTTGTGTTGTGGTTTTTGGGGTCCAAGCATCAGGCGAGCAAACGTGAACGAAAGCAGATATGTGTGTAAATGAGTGTCAGGGCAGTAATAAAGGTGGATGAGACGGTGGATCGGGTATTGGACTGCAGACGTGCCACATTGCGTAGCTCGAAAGCTGAGTAAGTTAGAGCGTCGTGCTGTGAACACAAATGCCACGTATTCGACCGCACCAAGTGCCATTTTATTTTTCTCCCCTAAAAGAGAATGCTTCCTCCAGCGAGACACTGCCAGGTAAATAACAAGCGATCTTCACAAGAAGTAAGATGTCTACACGTCGCGCGATACTGTCGCCAACGGCGATACCGCGCGTAGTGCAGCGGTTCTCGTCTGTTCACCGGCGTCAAGAATCGTTGGCCGTGGTTAGTATTTGGATGCGTTCTCGGCTGGGAACTCGACGTGCTGTTGGCGTCTTTCATTTTGCATTTTTCCTTCGGTTTCGTGGTTGCTTAGCGATAATGATGCGGTCCCACACGCTGACGCCACTCTTGCCTCTCGGTACACTAAGGGGCGAATCTGTGGCCACAATAAAATGAAAGGTTCTGTCGTGTGTTTGTCGTTTTTTGGTCTCTCCCAGTCGTTTCTCGCGCCTGCCCTCTACGTATATGCCCATTTCCAAGCGTCAGCTTTCGCGTCAGCCGAGCAAAGTCGAGACAAGTCGACACATGGAGACACACGACGCTGAGAAACGAAACCGCAGACTAGCGCCCTGGCAGCACGGACTGAGACGAGGGGCGAAGGAAAACTATTCGTACCGCGACACTTCACAGTTTCGAAGATCGCGTTTCGGTACGTGGAATACCCGTAGAAGAAAAAAGTACCTTTTGTGCGGTGGCCGGGAATCGAACCCGGATCAACTGCTTGGGAAGCAACCATGCTGACCGTTACACCACCACCGCGTTGTGCTGCGTCCCACCCACGCCCTGATATATCGGCTACCCTCCTGCCATCAGAGGCCGAAGGCGATGGCGCTGTAGGCGCTCAACGCCAGAGCGGGGGTGAGCACATCTGAACGCAGTGCGTAGGTGCTGCTAGGGCGATGTAGCGTAACTAGAAGCAGAACTGACAGCCGTTGAAAAACTGCCATTTAATTTACAGCAGGGCGATAAAACAAATATCTAATGTGACGTACTTACTGATGATCCAGAGTCGATTCAGCATATGTGTGCCAATCCAGAAGTAGAAAGCACCTAAGTATCACAATATTAAGTTGGTTAGTTTGATGCTCGCCTGGAGCATATCATTAGCTTCCCCTGAGGGCGAAATGCACAGCGTAGCCGTTGCTAGGGAACGGCCTTTTCTGTCGTTTTTTGTTTTCTCTGCGCCAATGTGAATGTTGATAACTACAGTTCTGCTCGTTCCACTTACGACAGATGGCGACGGAAAACAATGGTGTAAGGCACCATATTTAAGCTGTGGTTCCCGAAAGTGAGGGTGGGGTGCAACCTCACATCTGACAACTCGTTTTAAATACTCTAAAACCAACGTATTTCCTTCACACAAGAAAAAAACACGCTAACTTCGCCGTCAGGCTCTGGAGATATGCCTAGAAACGGCGGTAGTAGACACTTTGCGCCCACACGTCAGATTGGCCGAGCGGTCTAAGGCGCCAGATTTAAGCTCTGGTTCCCTGAGGGGAGCGTGGGTTCAAACCCAACATCTGACAATGCATTTTAAATATTCCAAAACTACCAATTTCGTACATGCGGGAAGAACAGGTTCCACAGACACTACTAGAAACGGCTGTGACTATGGTGCTTGCCTTGCAAGTCTGATTGTCTGGCGGACAGAAAGAATGGAAAGCTGTTAGGAGACATGGCTTTCAGCCACGAGGCCCGGATTCGATTCCTGGTAGCCGAACATCCTTTTGTTTGCTGAGTCTTATTATTCTCACTGCATTTACGATATCTTTGTGTTGTGGTTTTTGGGGTCCAAGCATCAGGCGAGCAAACGTGAACGAAAGCAGATATGTGTGTAAATGAGTGTCAGGGCAGTAATAAAGGTGGATGAGACGGTGGATCGGGTATTGGACTGCAGACGTGCCACATTGCGTAGCTCGAAAGCTGAGTAAGTTAGAGCGTCGTGCTGTGAACACAAATGCCACGTATTCGACCGCACCAAGTGCCATTTTATTTTTCTCCCCTAAAAGAGAATGCTTCCTCCAGCGAGACACTGCCAGGTAAATAACAAGCGATCTTCACAAGAAGTAAGATGTCTACACGTCGCGCGATACTGTCGCCAACGGCGATACCGCGCGTAGTGCAGCGGTTCTCGTCTGTTCACCGGCGTCAAGAATCGTTGGCCGTGGTTAGTATTTGGATGCGTTCTCGGCTGGGAACTCGACGTGCTGTTGGCGTCTTTCATTTTGCATTTTTCCTTCGGTTTCGTGGTTGCTTAGCGATAATGATGCGGTCCCACACGCTGACGCCACTCTTGCCTCTCGGTACACTAAGGGGCGAATCTGTGGCCACAATAAAATGAAAGGTTCTGTCGTGTGTTTGTCGTTTTTTGGTCTCTCCCAGTCGTTTCTCGCGCCTGCCCTCTACGTATATGCCCATTTCCAAGCGTCAGCTTTCGCGTCAGCCGAGCAATGAAAGGTTCTGTCTTGTGTTTGTCGTTTTTTGGTCTCTCCCAGTCGTTTCTCGCGCCTGCCCTCTACATATATGCCCATTTCCAAGCGTCAGCTTTCGCGTCAGCCGAGCAAAGTCGAGACAAGTCGACACATGGAGACACACGACGCTGAGAAACGAAACCGCAGACTAGCGCCCTGGCAGCACGGACTGAGACGAGGGGCGAAGGAAAACTATTCGTACCGCGACACTTCACAGTTTCGAAGATCGCGTTTCGGTACGTGGAATACCCGTAGAAGAAAAAAGTACCTTTTGTGCGGTGGCCGGGAATCGAACCCGGATCAACTGCTTGGGAAGCAACCATGCTGACCGTTACACCACCACCGCGTTGTGCTGCGTCCCACCCACGCCCTGATATATCGGCTACCCTCCTGCCATCAGAGGCCGAAGGCGATGGCGCTGTAGGCGCTCAACGCCAGAGCGGGGGTGAGCACATCTGAACGCAGTGCGTAGGTGCTGCTAGGGCGATGTAGCGTAACTAGAAGCAGAACTGACAGCCGTTGAAAAACTGCCATTTAATTTACAGCAGGGCGATAAAACAAATATCTAATGTGACGTACTTACTGATGATCCAGAGTCGATTCAGCATATGTGTGCCAATCCAGAAGTAGAAAGCACCTAAGTATCACAATATTAAGTTGGTTAGTTTGATGCTCGCCTGGAGCATATCATTAGCTTCCCCTGAGGGCGAAATGCACAGCGTAGCCGTTGCTAGGGAACGGCCTTTTCTGTCGTTTTTTGTTTTCTCTGCGCCAATGTGAATGTTGATAACTACAGTTCTGCTCGTTCCACTTACGACAGATGGCGACGGAAAACAATGGTGTAAGGCACCATATTTAAGCTGTGGTTCCCGAAAGTGAGGGTGGGGTGCAACCTCACATCTGACAACTCGTTTTAAATACTCTAAAACCAACGTATTTCCTTCACACAAGAAAAAAACACGCTAACTTCGCCGTCAGGCTCTGGAGATATGTCTAGAAACGGCGGTAGTAGACACTTTGCGCCCACACGTCAGATTGGCCGAGCGGTCTAAGGCGCCAGATTTAAGCTCTGGTTCCCTGAGGGGAGCGTGGGTTCAAACCCAACATCTGACAATGCATTTTAAATATTCCAAAACTACCAATTTCGTACATGCGGGAAGAACAGGTTCCACAGACACTACTAGAAACGGCTGTGACTATGGTGCTTGCCTTGCAAGTCTGATTGTCTGGCGGACAGAAAGAATGGAAAGCTGTTAGGAGACATGGCTTTCAGCCACGAGGCCCGGATTCGATTCCTGGTAGCCGAACATCCTTTTGTTTGCTGAGTCTTATTATTCTCACTGCATTTACGATATCTTTGTGTTGTGGTTTTTGGGGTCCAAGCATCAGGCGAGCAAACGTGAACGAAAGCAGATATGTGTGTAAATGAGTGTCAGGGCAGTAATAAAGGTGGATGAGACGGTGGATCGGGTATTGGACTGCAGACGTGCCACATTGCGTAGCTCGAAAGCTGAGTAAGTTAGAGCGTCGTGCTGTGAACACAAATGCCACGTATTCGACCGCACCAAGTGCCATTTTATTTTTCTCCCCTAAAAGAGAATGCTTCCTCCAGCGAGACACTGCCAGGTAAATAACAAGCGATCTTCACAAGAAGTAAGATGTCTACACGTCGCGCGATACTGTCGCCAACGGCGATACCGCGCGTAGTGCAGCGGTTCTCGTCTGTTCACCGGCGTCAAGAATCGTTGGCCGTGGTTAGTATTTGGATGCGTTCTCGGCTGGGAACTCGACGTGCTGTTGGCGTCTTTCATTTTGCATTTTTCCTTCGGTTTCGTGGTTGCTTAGCGATAATGATGCGGTCCCACACGCTGACGCCACTCTTGCCTCTCGGTACACTAAGGGGCGAATCTGTGGCCACAATAAAATGAAAGGTTCTGTCGTGTGTTTGTCGTTTTTTGGTCTCTCCCAGTCGTTTCTCGCGCCTGCCCTCTACGTATATGCCCATTTCCAAGCGTCAGCTTTCGCGTCAGCCGAGCAATGAAAGGTTCTGTCTTGTGTTTGTCGTTTTTTGGTCTCTCCCAGTCGTTTCTCGCGCCTGCCCTCTACATATATGCCCATTTCCAAGCGTCAGCTTTCGCGTCAGCCGAGCAAAGTCGAGACAAGTCGACACATGGAGACACACGACGCTGAGAAACGAAACCGCAGACTAGCGCCCTGGCAGCACGGACTGAGACGAGGGGCGAAGGAAAACTATTCGTACCGCGACACTTCACAGTTTCGAAGATCGCGTTTCGGTACGTGGAATACCCGTAGAAGAAAAAAGTACCTTTTGTGCGGTGGCCGGGAATCGAACCCGGATCAACTGCTTGGGAAGCAACCATGCTGACCGTTACACCACCACCGCGTTGTGCTGCGTCCCACCCACGCCCTGATATATCGGCTACCCTCCTGCCATCAGAGGCCGAAGGCGATGGCGCTGTAGGCGCTCAACGCCAGAGCGGGGGTGAGCACATCTGAACGCAGTGCGTAGGTGCTGCTAGGGCGATGTAGCGTAACTAGAAGCAGAACTGACAGCCGTTGAAAAACTGCCATTTAATTTACAGCAGGGCGATAAAACAAATATCTAATGTGACGTACTTACTGATGATCCAGAGTCGATTCAGCATATGTGTGCCAATCCAGAAGTAGAAAGCACCTAAGTATCACAATATTAAGTTGGTTAGTTTGATGCTCGCCTGGAGCATATCATTAGCTTCCCCTGAGGGCGAAATGCACAGCGTAGCCGTTGCTAGGGAACGGCCTTTTCTGTCGTTTTTTGTTTTCTCTGCGCCAATGTGAATGTTGATAACTACAGTTCTGCTCGTTCCACTTACGACAGATGGCGACGGAAAACAATGGTGTAAGGCACCATATTTAAGCTGTGGTTCCCGAAAGTGAGGGTGGGGTGCAACCTCACATCTGACAACTCGTTTTAAATACTCTAAAACCAACGTATTTCCTTCACACAAGAAAAAAACACGCTAACTTCGCCGTCAGGCTCTGGAGATATGCCTAGAAACGGCGGTAGTAGACACTTTGCGCCCACACGTCAGATTGGCCGAGCGGTCTAAGGCGCCAGATTTAAGCTCTGGTTCCCTGAGGGGAGCGTGGGTTCAAACCCAACATCTGACAATGCATTTTAAATATTCCAAAACTACCAATTTCGTACATGCGGGAAGAACAGGTTCCACAGACACTACTAGAAACGGCTGTGACTATGGTGCTTGCCTTGCAAGTCTGATTGTCTGGCGGACAGAAAGAATGGAAAGCTGTTAGGAGACATGGCTTTCAGCCACGAGGCCCGGATTCGATTCCTGGTAGCCGAACATCCTTTTGTTTGCTGAGTCTTATTATTCTCACTGCATTTACGATATCTTTGTGTTGTGGTTTTTGGGGTCCAAGCATCAGGCGAGCAAACGTGAACGAAAGCAGATATGTGTGTAAATGAGTGTCAGGGCAGTAATAAAGGTGGATGAGACGGTGGATCGGGTATTGGACTGCAGACGTGCCACATTGCGTAGCTCGAAAGCTGAGTAAGTTAGAGCGTCGTGCTGTGAACACAAATGCCACGTATTCGACCGCACCAAGTGCCATTTTATTTTTCTCCCCTAAAAGAGAATGCTTCCTCCAGCGAGACACTGCCAGGTAAATAACAAGCGATCTTCACAAGAAGTAAGATGTCTACACGTCGCGCGATACTGTCGCCAACGGCGATACCGCGCGTAGTGCAGCGGTTCTCGTCTGTTCACCGGCGTCAAGAATCGTTGGCCGTGGTTAGTATTTGGATGCGTTCTCGGCTGGGAACTCGACGTGCTGTTGGCGTCTTTCATTTTGCATTTTTCCTTCGGTTTCGTGGTTGCTTAGCGATAATGATGCGGTCCCACACGCTGACGCCACTCTTGCCTCTCGGTACACTAAGGGGCGAATCTGTGGCCACAATAAAATGAAAGGTTCTGTCGTGTGTTTGTCGTTTTTTGGTCTCTCCCAGTCGTTTCTCGCGCCTGCCCTCTACGTATATGCCCATTTCCAAGCGTCAGCTATCGCGTCAGCCGAGCAATGAAAGGTTCTGTCTTGTGTTTGTCGTTTTTTGGTCTCTCCCAGTCGTTTCTCGCGCCTGCCCTCTACATATATGCCCATTTCCAAGCGTCAGCTTTCGCGTCAGCCGAGCAAAGTCGAGACAAGTCGACACATGGAGACACACGACGCTGAGAAACGAAACCGCAGACTAGCGCCCTGGCAGCACGGACTGAGACGAGGGGCGAAGGAAAACTATTCGTACCGCGACACTTCACAGTTTCGAAGATCGCGTTTCGGTACGTGGAATACCCGTAGAAGAAAAAAGTACCTTTTGTGCGGTGGCCGGGAATCGAACCCGGATCAACTGCTTGGGAAGCAATCATGCTGACCGTTACACCACCACCGCGTTGTGCTGCGTCCCACCCACGCCCTGATATATCGGCTACCCTCCTGCCATCAGAGGCCGAAGGCGATGGCGCTGTAGGCGCTCAACGCCAGAGCGGGGGTGAGCACATCTGAACGCAGTGCGTAGGTGCTGCTAGGGCGATGTAGCGTAACTAGAAGCAGAACTGACAGCCGTTGAAAAACTGCCATTTAATTTACAGCAGGGCGATAAAACAAATATCTAATGTGACGTACTTACTGATGATCCAGAGTCGATTCAGCATATGTGTGCCAATCCAGAAGTAGAAAGCACCTAAGTATCACAATATTAAGTTGGTTAGTTTGATGCTCGCCTGGAGCATATCATTAGCTTCCCCTGAGGGCGAAATGCACAGCGTAGCCGTTGCTAGGGAACGGCCTTTTCTGTCGTTTTTTGTTTTCTCTGCGCCAATGTGAATGTTGATAACTACAGTTCTGCTCGTTCCACTTACGACAGATGGCGACGGAAAACAATGGTGTAAGGCACCATATTTAAGCTGTGGTTCCCGAAAGTGAGGGTGGGGTGCAACCTCACATCTGACAACTCGTTTTAAATACTCTAAAACCAACGTATTTCCTTCACACAAGAAAAAAACACGCTAACTTCGCCGTCAGGCTCTGGAGATATGCCTAGAAACGGCGGTAGTAGACACTTTGCGCCCACACGTCAGATTGGCCGAGCGGTCTAAGGCGCCAGATTTAAGCTCTGGTTCCCTGAGGGGAGCGTGGGTTCAAACCCAACATCTGACAATGCATTTTAAATATTCCAAAACTACCAATTTCGTACATGCGGGAAGAACAGGTTCCACAGACACTACTAGAAACGGCTGTGACTATGGTGCTTGCCTTGCAAGTCTGATTGTCTGGCGGACAGAAAGAATGGAAAGCTGTTAGGAGACATGGCTTTCAGCCACGAGGCCCGGATTCGATTCCTGGTAGCCGAACATCCTTTTGTTTGCTGAGTCTTATTATTCTCACTGCATTTACGATATCTTTGTGTTGTGGTTTTTGGGGTCCAAGCATCAGGCGAGCAAACGTGAACGAAAGCAGATATGTGTGTAAATGAGTGTCAGGGCAGTAATAAAGGTGGATGAGACGGTGGATCGGGTATTGGACTGCAGACGTGCCACATTGCGTAGCTCGAAAGCTGAGTAAGTTAGAGCGTCGTGCTGTGAACACAAATGCCACGTATTCGACCGCACCAAGTGCCATTTTATTTTTCTCCCCTAAAAGAGAATGCTTCCTCCAGCGAGACACTGCCAGGTAAATAACAAGCGATCTTCACAAGAAGTAAGATGTCTACACGTCGCGCGATACTGTCGCCAACGGCGATACCGCGCGTAGTGCAGCGGTTCTCGTCTGTTCACCGGCGTCAAGAATCGTTGGCCGTGGTTAGTATTTGGATGCGTTCTCGGCTGGGAACTCGACGTGCTGTTGGCGTCTTTCATTTTGCATTTTTCCTTCGGTTTCGTGGTTGCTTAGCGATAATGATGCGGTCCCACACGCTGACGCCACTCTTGCCTCTCGGTACACTAAGGGGCGAATCTGTGGCCACAATAAAATGAAAGGTTCTGTCGTGTGTTTGTCGTTTTTTGGTCTCTCCCAGTCGTTTCTCGCGCCTGCCCTCTACGTATATGCCCATTTCCAAGCGTCAGCTATCGCGTCAGCCGAGCAATGAAAGGTTCTGTCTTGTGTTTGTCGTTTTTTGGTCTCTCCCAGTCGTTTCTCGCGCCTGCCCTCTACATATATGCCCATTTCCAAGCGTCAGCTTTCGCGTCAGCCGAGCAAAGTCGAGACAAGTCGACACATGGAGACACACGACGCTGAGAAACGAAACCGCAGACTAGCGCCCTGGCAGCACGGACTGAGACGAGGGGCGAAGGAAAACTATTCGTACCGCGACACTTCACAGTTTCGAAGATCGCGTTTCGGTACGTGGAATACCCGTAGAAGAAAAAAGTACCTTTTGTGCGGTGGCCGGGAATCGAACCCGGATCAACTGCTTGGGAAGCAACCATGCTGACCGTTACACCACCACCGCGTTGTGCTGCGTCCCACCCACGCCCTGATATATCGGCTACCCTCCTGCCATCAGAGGCCGAAGGCGATGGCGCTGTAGGCGCTCAACGCCAGAGCGGGGGTGAGCACATCTGAACGCAGTGCGTAGGTGCTGCTAGGGCGATGTAGCGTAACTAGAAGCAGAACTGACAGCCGTTGAAAAACTGCCATTTAATTTACAGCAGGGCGATAAAACAAATATCTAATGTGACGTACTTACTGATGATCCAGAGTCGATTCAGCATATGTGTGCCAATCCAGAAGTAGAAAGCACCTAAGTATCACAATATTAAGTTGGTTAGTTTGATGCTCGCCTGGAGCATATCATTAGCTTCCCCTGAGGGCGAAATGCACAGCGTAGCCGTTGCTAGGGAACGGCCTTTTCTGTCGTTTTTTGTTTTCTCTGCGCCAATGTGAATGTTGATAACTACAGTTCTGCTCGTTCCACTTACGACAGATGGCGACGGAAAACAATGGTGTAAGGCACCATATTTAAGCTGTGGTTCCCGAAAGTGAGGGTGGGGTGCAACCTCACATCTGACAACTCGTTTTAAATACTCTAAAACCAACGTATTTCCTTCACACAAGAAAAAAACACGCTAACTTCGCCGTCAGGCTCTGGAGATATGCCTAGAAACGGCGGTAGTAGACACTTTGCGCCCACACGTCAGATTGGCCGAGCGGTCTAAGGCGCCAGATTTAAGCTCTGGTTCCCTGAGGGGAGCGTGGGTTCAAACCCAACATCTGACAATGCATTTTAAATATTCCAAAACTACCAATTTCGTACATGCGGGAAGAACAGGTTCCACAGACACTACTAGAAACGGCTGTGACTATGGTGCTTGCCTTGCAAGTCTGATTGTCTGGCGGACAGAAAGAATGGAAAGCTGTTAGGAGACATGGCTTTCAGCCACGAGGCCCGGATTCGATTCCTGGTAGCCGAACATCCTTTTGTTTGCTGAGTCTTATTATTCTCACGGCATTTACGATATCTTTGTGTTGTGGTTTTTGGGGTCCAAGCATCAGGCGAGCAAACGTGAACGAAAGCAGATATGTGTGTAAATGAGTGTCAGGGCAGTAATAAAGGTGGATGAGACGGTGGATCGGGTATTGGACTGCAGACGTGCCACATTGCGTAGCTCGAAAGCTGAGTAAGTTAGAGCGTCGTGCTGTGAACACAAATGCCACGTATTCGACCGCACCAAGTGCCATTTTATTTTTCTCCCCTAAAAGAGAATGCTTCCTCCAGCGAGACACTGCCAGGTAAATAACAAGCGATCTTCACAAGAAGTAAGATGTCTACACGTCGCGCGATACTGTCGCCAACGGCGATACCGCGCGTAGTGCAGCGGTTCTCGTCTGTTCACCGGCGTCAAGAATCGTTGGCCGTGGTTAGTATTTGGATGCGTTCTCGGCTGGGAACTCGACGTGCTGTTGGCGTCTTTCATTTTGCATTTTTCCTTCGGTTTCGTGGTTGCTTAGCGATAATGATGCGGTCCCACACGCTGACGCCACTCTTGCCTCTCGGTACACTAAGGGGCGAATCTGTGGCCACAATAAAATGAAAGGTTCTGTCGTGTGTTTGTCGTTTTTTGGTCTCTCCCAGTCGTTTCTCGCGCCTGCCCTCTACGTATATGCCCATTTCCAAGCGTCAGCTTTCGCGTCAGCCGAGCAATGAAAGGTTCTGTCTTGTGTTTGTCGTTTTTTGGTCTCTCCCAGTCGTTTCTCGCGCCTGCCCTCTACATATATGCCCATTTCCAAGCGTCAGCTTTCGCGTCAGCCGAGCAAAGTCGAGACAAGTCGACACATGGAGACACACGACGCTGAGAAACGAAACCGCAGACTAGCGCCCTGGCAGCACGGACTGAGACGAGGGGCGAAGGAAAACTATTCGTACCGCGACACTTCACAGTTTCGAAGATCGCGTTTCGGTACGTGGAATACCCGTAGAAGAAAAAAGTACCTTTTGTGCGGTGGCCGGGAATCGAACCCGGATCAACTGCTTGGGAAGCAACCATGCTGACCGTTACACCACCACCGCGTTGTGCTGCGTCCCACCCACGCCCTGATATATCGGCTACCCTCCTGCCATCAGAGGCCGAAGGCGATGGCGCTGTAGGCGCTCAACGCCAGAGCGGGGGTGAGCACATCTGAACGCAGTGCGTAGGTGCTGCTAGGGCGATGTAGCGTAACTAGAAGCAGAACTGACAGCCGTTGAAAAACTGCCATTTAATTTACAGCAGGGCGATAAAACAAATATCTAATGTGACGTACTTACTGATGATCCAGAGTCGATTCAGCATATGTGTGCCAATCCAGAAGTAGAAAGCACCTAAGTATCACAATATTAAGTTGGTTAGTTTGATGCTCGCCTGGAGCATATCATTAGCTTCCCCTGAGGGCGAAATGCACAGCGTAGCCGTTGCTAGGGAACGGCCTTTTCTGTCGTTTTTTGTTTTCTCTGCGCCAATGTGAATGTTGATAACTACAGTTCTGCTCGTTCCACTTACGACAGATGGCGACGGAAAACAATGGTGTAAGGCACCATATTTAAGCTGTGGTTCCCGAAAGTGAGGGTGGGGTGCAACCTCACATCTGACAACTCGTTTTAAATACTCTAAAACCAACGTATTTCCTTCACACAAGAAAAAAACACGCTAACTTCGCCGTCAGGCTCTGGAGATATGCCTAGAAACGGCGGTAGTAGACACTTTGCGCCCACACGTCAGATTGGCCGAGCGGTCTAAGGCGCCAGATTTAAGCTCTGGTTCCCTGAGGGGAGCGTGGGTTCAAACCCAACATCTGACAATGCATTTTAAATATTCCAAAACTACCAATTTCGTACATGCGGGAAGAACAGGTTCCACAGACACTACTAGAAACGGCTGTGACTATGGTGCTTGCCTTGCAAGTCTGATTGTCTGGCGGACAGAAAGAATGGAAAGCTGTTAGGAGACATGGCTTTCAGCCACGAGGCCCGGATTCGATTCCTGGTAGCCGAACATCCTTTTGTTTGCTGAGTCTTATTATTCTCACGGCATTTACGATATCTTTGTGTTGTGGTTTTTGGGGTCCAAGCATCAGGCGAGCAAACGTGAACGAAAGCAGATATGTGTGTAAATGAGTGTCAGGGCAGTAATAAAGGTGGATGAGACGGTGGATCGGGTATTGGACTGCAGACGTGCCACATTGCGTAGCTCGAAAGCTGAGTAAGTTAGAGCGTCGTGCTGTGAACACAAATGCCACGTATTCGACCGCACCAAGTGCCATTTTATTTTTCTCCCCTAAAAGAGAATGCTTCCTCCAGCGAGACACTGCCAGGTAAATAACAAGCGATCTTCACAAGAAGTAAGATGTCTACACGTCGCGCGATACTGTCGCCAACGGCGATACCGCGCGTAGTGCAGCGGTTCTCGTCTGTTCACCGGCGTCAAGAATCGTTGGCCGTGGTTAGTATTTGGATGCGTTCTCGGCTGGGAACTCGACGTGCTGTTGGCGTCTTTCATTTTGCATTTTTCCTTCGGTTTCGTGGTTGCTTAGCGATAATGATGCGGTCCCACACGCTGACGCCACTCTTGCCTCTCGGTACACTAAGGGGCGAATCTGTGGCCACAATAAAATGAAAGGTTCTGTCGTGTGTTTGTCGTTTTTTGGTCTCTCCCAGTCGTTTCTCGCGCCTGCCCTCTACGTATATGCCCATTTCCAAGCGTCAGCTTTCGCGTCAGCCGAGCAATGAAAGGTTCTGTCTTGTGTTTGTCGTTTTTTGGTCTCTCCCAGTCGTTTCTCGCGCCTGTCCTCTACATATATGCCCATTTCCAAGCGTCAGCTTTCGCGTCAGCCGAGCAAAGTCGAGACAAGTCGACACATGGAGACACACGACGCTGAGAAACGAAACCGCAGACTAGCGCCCTGGCAGCACGGACTGAGACGAGGGGCGAAGGAAAACTATTCGTACCGCGACACTTCACAGTTTCGAAGATCGCGTTTCGGTACGTGGAATACCCGTAGAAGAAAAAAGTACCTTTTGTGCGGTGGCCGGGAATCGAACCCGGATCAACTGCTTGGGAAGCAACCATGCTGACCGTTACACCACCACCGCGTTGTGCTGCGTCCCACCCACGCCCTGATATATCGGCTACCCTCCTGCCATCAGAGGCCGAAGGCGATGGCGCTGTAGGCGCTCAACGCCAGAGCGGGGGTGAGCACATCTGAACGCAGTGCGTAGGTGCTGCTAGGGCGATGTAGCGTAACTAGAAGCAGAACTGACAGCCGTTGAAAAACTGCCATTTAATTTACAGCAGGGCGATAAAACAAATATCTAATGTGACGTACTTACTGATGATCCAGAGTCGATTCAGCATATGTGTGCCAATCCAGAAGTAGAAAGCACCTAAGTATCACAATATTAAGTTGGTTAGTTTGATGCTCGCCTGGAGCATATCATTAGCTTCCCCTGAGGGCGAAATGCACAGCGTAGCCGTTGCTAGGGAACGGCCTTTTCTGTCGTTTTTTGTTTTCTCTGCGCCAATGTGAATGTTGATAACTACAGTTCTGCTCGTTCCACTTACGACAGATGGCGACGGAAAACAATGGTGTAAGGCACCATATTTAAGCTGTGGTTCCCGAAAGTGAGGGTGGGGTGCAACCTCACATCTGACAACTCGTTTTAAATACTCTAAAACCAACGTATTTCCTTCACACAAGAAAAAAACACGCTAACTTCGCCGTCAGGCTCTGGAGATATGCCTAGAAACGGCGGTAGTAGACACTTTGCGCCCACACGTCAGATTGGCCGAGCGGTCTAAGGCGCCAGATTTAAGCTCTGGTTCCCTGAGGGGAGCGTGGGTTCAAACCCAACATCTGACAATGCATTTTAAATATTCCAAAACTACCAATTTCGTACATGCGGGAAGAACAGGTTCCACAGACACTACTAGAAACGGCTGTGACTATGGTGCTTGCCTTGCAAGTCTGATTGTCTGGCGGACAGAAAGAACGGAAAGCTGTTAGGAGACATGGCTTTCAGCCACGAGGCCCGGATTCGATTCCTGGTAGCCGAACATCCTTTTGTTTGCTGAGTCTTATTATTCTCACGGCATTTACGATATCTTTGTGTTGTGGTTTTTGGGGTCCAAGCATCAGGCGAGCAAACGTGAACGAAAGCAGATATGTGTGTAAATGAGTGTCAGGGCAGTAATAAAGGTGGATGAGACGGTGGATCGGGTATTGGACTGCAGACGTGCCACATTGCGTAGCTCGAAAGCTGAGTAAGTTAGAGCGTCGTGCTGTGAACACAAATGCCACGTATTCGACCGCACCAAGTGCCATTTTATTTTTCTCCCCTAAAAGAGAATGCTTCCTCCAGCGAGACACTGCCAGGTAAATAACAAGCGATCTTCACAAGAAGTAAGATGTCTACACGTCGCGCGATACTGTCGCCAACGGCGATACCGCGCGTAGTGCAGCGGTTCTCGTCTGTTCACCGGCGTCAAGAATCGTTGGCCGTGGTTAGTATTTGGATGCGTTCTCGGCTGGGAACTCGACGTGCTGTTGGCGTCTTTCATTTTGCATTTTTCCTTCGGTTTCGTGGTTGCTTAGCGATAATGATGCGGTCCCACACGCTGACGCCACTCTTGCCTCTCGGTACACTAAGGGGCGAATCTGTGGCCACAATAAAATGAAAGGTTCTGTCGTGTGTTTGTCGTTTTTTGGTCTCTCCCAGTCGTTTCTCGCGCCTGCCCTCTACGTATATGCCCATTTCCAAGCGTCAGCTTTCGCGTCAGCCGAGCAATGAAAGGTTCTGTCTTGTGTTTGTCGTTTTTTGGTCTCTCCCAGTCGTTTCTCGCGCCTGTCCTCTACATATATGCCCATTTCCAAGCGTCAGCTTTCGCGTCAGCCGAGCAAAGTCGAGACAAGTCGACACATGGAGACACACGACGCTGAGAAACGAAACCGCAGACTAGCGCCCTGGCAGCACGGACTGAGACGAGGGGCGAAGGAAAACTATTCGTACCGCGACACTTCACAGTTTCGAAGATCGCGTTTCGGTACGTGGAATACCCGTAGAAGAAAAAAGTACCTTTTGTGCGGTGGCCGGGAATCGAACCCGGATCAACTGCTTGGGAAGCAACCATGCTGACCGTTACACCACCACCGCGTTGTGCTGCGTCCCACCCACGCCCTGATATATCGGCTACCCTCCTGCCATCAGAGGCCGAAGGCGATGGCGCTGTAGGCGCTCAACGCCAGAGCGGGGGTGAGCACATCTGAACGCAGTGCGTAGGTGCTGCTAGGGCGATGTAGCGTAACTAGAAGCAGAACTGACAGCCGTTGAAAAACTGCCATTTAATTTACAGCAGGGCGATAAAACAAATATCTAATGTGACGTACTTACTGATGATCCAGAGTCGATTCAGCATATGTGTGCCAATCCAGAAGTAGAAAGCACCTAAGTATCACAATATTAAGTTGGTTAGTTTGATGCTCGCCTGGAGCATATCATTAGCTTCCCCTGAGGGCGAAATGCACAGCGTAGCCGTTGCTAGGGAACGGCCTTTTCTGTCGTTTTTTGTTTTCTCTGCGCCAATGTGAATGTTGATAACTACAGTTCTGCTCGTTCCACTTACGACAGATGGCGACGGAAAACAATGGTGTAAGGCACCATATTTAAGCTGTGGTTCCCGAAAGTGAGGGTGGGGTGCAACCTCACATCTGACAACTCGTTTTAAATACTCTAAAACCAACGTATTTCCTTCACACAAGAAAAAAACACGCTAACTTCGCCGTCAGGCTCTGGAGATATGCCTAGAAACGGCGGTAGTAGACACTTTGCGCCCACACGTCAGATTGGCCGAGTGGTCTAAGGCGCCAGATTTAAGCTCTGGTTCCCTGAGGGGAGCGTGGGTTCAAACCCAACATCTGACAATGCATTTTAAATATTCCAAAACTACCAATTTCGTACATGCGGGAAGAACAGGTTCCACAGACACTACTAGAAACGGCTGTGACTATGGTGCTTGCCTTGCAAGTCTGATTGTCTGGCGGACAGAAAGAATGGAAAGCTGTTAGGAGACATGGCTTTCAGCCACGAGGCCCGGATTCGATTCCTGGTAGCCGAACATCCTTTTGTTTGCTGAGTCTTATTATTCTCACGGCATTTACGATATCTTTGTGTTGTGGTTTTTGGGGTCCAAGCATCAGGCGAGCAAACGTGAACGAAAGCAGATATGTGTGTAAATGAGTGTCAGGGCAGTAATAAAGGTGGATGAGACGGTGGATCGGGTATTGGACTGCAGACGTGCCACATTGCGTAGCTCGAAAGCTGAGTAAGTTAGAGCGTCGTGCTGTGAACACAAATGCCACGTATTCGACCGCACCAAGTGCCATTTTATTTTTCTCCCCTAAAAGAGAATGCTTCCTCCAGCGAGACACTGCCAGGTAAATAACAAGCGATCTTCACAAGAAGTAAGATGTCTACACGTCGCGCGATACTGTCGCCAACGGCGATACCGCGCGTAGTGCAGCGGTTCTCGTCTGTTCACCGGCGTCAAGAATCGTTGGCCGTGGTTAGTATTTGGATGCGTTCTCGGCTGGGAACTCGACGTGCTGTTGGCGTCTTTCATTTTGCATTTTTCCTTCGGTTTCGTGGTTGCTTAGCGATAATGATGCGGTCCCACACGCTGACGCCACTCTTGCCTCTCGGTACACTAAGGGGCGAATCTGTGGCCACAATAAAATGAAAGGTTCTGTCGTGTGTTTGTCGTTTTTTGGTCTCTCCCAGTCGTTTCTCGCGCCTGCCCTCTACGTATATGCCCATTTCCAAGCGTCAGCTTTCGCGTCAGCCGAGCAATGAAAGGTTCTGTCTTGTGTTTGTCGTTTTTTGGTCTCTCCCAGTCGTTTCTCGCGCCTGTCCTCTACATATATGCCCATTTCCAAGCGTCAGCTTTCGCGTCAGCCGAGCAAAGTCGAGACAAGTCGACACATGGAGACACACGACGCTGAGAAACGAAACCGCAGACTAGCGCCCTGGCAGCACGGACTGAGACGAGGGGCGAAGGAAAACTATTCGTACCGCGACACTTCACAGTTTCGAAGATCGCGTTTCGGTACGTGGAATACCCGTAGAAGAAAAAAGTACCTTTTGTGCGGTGGCCGGGAATCGAACCCGGATCAACTGCTTGGGAAGCAACCATGCTGACCGTTACACCACCACCGCGTTGTGCTGCGTCCCACCCACGCCCTGATATATCGGCTACCCTCCTGCCATCAGAGGCCGAAGGCGATGGCGCTGTAGGCGCTCAACGCCAGAGCGGGGGTGAGCACATCTGAACGCAGTGCGTAGGTGCTGCTAGGGCGATGTAGCGTAACTAGAAGCAGAACTGACAGCCGTTGAAAAACTGCCATTTAATTTACAGCAGGGCGATAAAACAAATATCTAATGTGACGTACTTACTGATGATCCAGAGTCGATTCAGCATATGTGTGCCAATCCAGAAGTAGAAAGCACCTAAGTATCACAATATTAAGTTGGTTAGTTTGATGCTCGCCTGGAGCATATCATTAGCTTCCCCTGAGGGCGAAATGCACAGCGTAGCCGTTGCTAGGGAACGGCCTTTTCTGTCGTTTTTTGTTTTCTCTGCGCCAATGTGAATGTTGATAACTACAGTTCTGCTCGTTCCACTTACGACAGATGGCGACGGAAAACAATGGTGTAAGGCACCATATTTAAGCTGTGGTTCCCGAAAGTGAGGGTGGGGTGCAACCTCACATCTGACAACTCGTTTTAAATACTCTAAAACCAACGTATTTCCTTCACACAAGAAAAAAACACGCTGACTTCGCCGTCAGGCTCTGGAGATATGCCTAGAAACGGCGGTAGTAGACACTTTGCGCCCACACGTCAGATTGGCCGAGCGGTCTAAGGCGCCAGATTTAAGCTCTGGTTCCCTGAGGGGAGCGTGGGTTCAAACCCAACATCTGACAATGCATTTTAAATATTCCAAAACTACCAATTTCGTACATGCGGGAAGAACAGGTTCCACAGACACTACTAGAAACGGCTGTGACTATGGTGCTTGCCTTGCAAGTCTGATTGTCTGGCGGACAGAAAGAATGGAAAGCTGTTAGGAGACATGGCTTTCAGCCACGAGGCCCGGATTCGATTCCTGGTAGCCGAACATCCTTTTGTTTGCTGAGTCTTATTATTCTCACGGCATTTACGATATCTTTGTGTTGTGGTTTTTGGGGTCCAAGCATCAGGCGAGCAAACGTGAACGAAAGCAGATATGTGTGTAAATGAGTGTCAGGGCAGTAATAAAGGTGGATGAGACGGTGGATCGGGTATTGGACTGCAGACGTGCCACATTGCGTAGCTCGAAAGCTGAGTAAGTTAGAGCGTCGTGCTGTGAACACAAATGCCACGTATTCGACCGCACCAAGTGCCATTTTATTTTTCTCCCCTAAAAGAGAATGCTTCCTCCAGCGAGACACTGCCAGGTAAATAACAAGCGATCTTCACAAGAAGTAAGATGTCTACACGTCGCGCGATACTGTCGCCAACGGCGATACCGCGCGTAGTGCAGCGGTTCTCGTCTGTTCACCGGCGTCAAGAATCGTTGGCCGTGGTTAGTATTTGGATGCGTTCTCGGCTGGGAACTCGACGTGCTGTTGGCGTCTTTCATTTTGCATTTTTCCTTCGGTTTCGTGGTTGCTTAGCGATAATGATGCGGTCCCACACGCTGACGCCACTCTTGCCTCTCGGTACACTAAGGGGCGAATCTGTGGCCACAATAAAATGAAAGGTTCTGTCGTGTGTTTGTCGTTTTTTGGTCTCTCCCAGTCGTTTCTCGCGCCTGCCCTCTACGTATATGCCCATTTCCAAGCGTCAGCTTTCGCGTCAGCCGAGCAATGAAAGGTTCTGTCTTGTGTTTGTCGTTTTTTGGTCTCTCCCAGTCGTTTCTCGCGCCTGCCCTCTACATATATGCCCATTTCCAAGCGTCAGCTTTCGCGTCAGCCGAGCAAAGTCGAGACAAGTCGACACATGGAGACACACGACGCTGAGAAACGAAACCGCAGACTAGCGCCCTGGCAGCACGGACTGAGATGAGGGGCGAAGGAAAACCATTCGTACCGCGACACTTCACAGTTTCGAAGATCGCGTTTCGGTACGTGGAATACCCGTAGAAGAAAAATGTACCTTCTGTGCGGTGGCCGGAAATCGAACCCGGATCAACTGCTTGGGAAGCAACCATGCTGACCGTTACACCACCACCGCGTTGTGCTGCGTCCCACCCACGCCCTGATATATCGGCTACCCTCCTGCCATCAGAAGCCGAAGGCGATGGCGCTGTAGGCGCTCAACGCCAGAGCGGGGGTGAGCACATCTGAACGCAGTGCGTAGGGGCTGCTAGGGCGATGTAGCGTAACTAGAAGCAGAACTGACAGCCGTTGAAAAACTGCCATTTAATTTACAGCAGGGCGATAAAACAAATATCTAATGTGACGTACTTACTGATGATCCAGAGTCGATTCAGCATATGTGTGCCAATCCAGAAGTAGAAAGCACCTAAGTATCACAATATTAAGTTGGTTAGTTTGATGCTCGCCTGGAGCATATCATTAGCTTCCCCTGAGGGCGAAATGCACAGCGTAGCCGTTGCTAGGGAACGGCCTTTTCTGTCGTTTTTTGTTTTCTCTGCGCCAATGTGAATGTTGATAACTACAGTTCTGCTCGTTCCACTTACGACAGATGGCGACGGAAAACAATGGTGTAAGGCACCATATTTAAGCTGTGGTTCCCGAAAGTGAGGGTGGGGTGCAACCTCACATCTGACAACTCGTTTTAAATACTCTAAAACCAACGTATTTCCTTCACACAAGAAAAAAACACGCTAACTTCGCCGTCAGGATCTGGAGATATGCCTAGAAACGGCGGTAGTAGACACTTTGCGCCCACACGTCATATTGGCCGAGCGGTCTAAGGCGCCAGATTTAAGCTCTGGTTCCCTGAGGGGAGCGTGGGTTCGAACCCCACATCTGACAATGCATTTTAAATATTCCAAAACTACCAATTTCGTACATGCGGGAAGAACAGGTTCCACAGATACTACTAGAAACGGCAGTGACTATGGTGCTTGCCTTGCAAGTCTGATTGTCTGGCGGACAGAAAGAATGGAAAGCTGTTAGGAGACATGGCTTTCAGCCACGAGGCCCGGATTCGATTCCTGGTAGCCGAACATCCTTTTGTTTGCTGAGTCTTATTATTCTCACGGCATTTACGATATCTTTGTGTTGTGGTTTTTGGGGTCCAAGCATCAGGCGAGCAAACGTGAACGAAAGCAGATATGTGTGTAAATGAGTGTCAGGGCAGTAATAAATGTGGATGAGACGGTGGATCGGGTATTGGACTGCAGACGTGCCACATTGCGTAGCTCGAAAGCTGAGTAAGTTAGAGCGTCGTGCTGTGAACACAAATGCCACGTATTCGACCGCACCAAGTGCCATTCTATTTTTCTCCCCTAAAAGAGAATGCTTCCTCCAGCGAGACACTGCCAGGTAAATAACAAGCGATCTTCACAAGAAGTAAGATGTCTACACGTCGCGCGATACTGTCGCCAACGGCGATACCGCGCGTAGTGCAGCGGTTCTCGTCTGTTCACCGGCGTCAAGAATCGTTGGCCGTGGTTAGTATTTGGATGCGTTCTCGGCTGGGAACTCGACGTGCTGTTGGCGTCTTTCATTTTGCATTTTTCCTTCGGTTTCGTGGTTGCTTAGCGATAATGATGCGGTCCCACACGCTGACGCCACTCTTGCCTCTCGGTACACTAAGGGGCGAATCTGTGGCCACAATAAAATGAAAGGTTCGGTCGTGTGTTTGTCGTTTTTTGGTCTCTCCCAGTCGTTTCTCGCGCCTGCCCTCTACGTATATGCCCATTTCCAAGCGTCAGCTTTCGCGTCAGCCGAGCAATGAAAGGTTCTGTCTTGTGTTTGTCGTTTTTTGGTCTCTCCCAGTCGTTTCTCGCGCCTGCCCTCTACATATATGCCCATTTCCAAGCGTCAGCTTTCGCGTCAGCCGAGCAAAGTCGAGACAAGTCGACACATGGAGACACACGACGCTGAGAAACGAAACCGCAGACTAGCGCCCTGGCAGCACGGACTGAGACGAGGGGCGAAGGAAAACTATTCGTACCGCGACACTTCACAGTTTCGAAGATCGCGTTTCGGTACGTGGAATACCCGTAGAAGAAAAAAGTACCTTTTGTGCGGTGGCCGGGAATCGAACCCGGATCAACTGCTTGGGAAGCAACCATGCTGACCGTTACACCACCACCGCGTTGTGCTGCGTTCCCCCCCACGCCCTGATATATCGGCTACCCTCCTGCCATCAGAGGCCGAAGGCGATGGCGCTGTAGGCGCTCAACGCCAGAGCGGGGGTGAGCACATCTGAACGCAGTGCGTAGGTGCTGCTTGGGCGATGTAGCGTAACTAGAAGCAGAACTGACAGCCGTTGAAAAACTGCCATTTAATTTACAGCAGGGCGATAAAACAAATATCTAATGTGACGTACTTACTGATGATCCAGAGTCGATTCAGCATATGTGTGCCAATCCAGAAGTAGAAAGCACCTAAGTATCACAATATTAAGTTGGTTAGTTTGATGCTCGCCTGGAGCATATCATTAGCTTCCCCTGAGGGCGAAATGCACAGCGTAGCCGTTGCTAAGGTACGGCCTTTTCTGTCGTTTTTTGTTTTCTCTGCGCCAATGTGAATGTTGATAACTACAGTTCTGCTCGTTCCACTTACGACAGATGGCGACGGAAAACAATGGTGTAAGGCACCATATTTAAGCTGTGGTTCCCGAAAGTGAGGGTGGGGAGCAACCTCACATCTGACAACTCGTTTTAAATACTCTAAAACCAACGTATTTCCTTCACACAAGAAAAAAACACGCTAACTTCGCCGTCAGGATCTGGAGATATGCCAAGGAACGGCGGTAGTAGACACTTTGCGCCCACACGTCAGATTGGCCGAGCGGTCTAAGGCGCCAGATTTAAGCTCTGGTTCCCTGAGGGGAGAGTGGGTTCGAACCCCACATCTGACAATGCATTTTAAATATTCCAAAACTACCAATTTCGTACATGCGAGAAGAACAGGTTCCACAGATACTACTAGAAACGGCAGTGACTATGGTGCTTGCCTTGCAAGTCTGATTGTCTGGCGGTCAGAAAGAATGGAAAGCTGTTAGGAGACATGGCTTTCAGCCACGAGGCCCGGATTCGATTCCTGGTAGCCAAACATCGTTTTGTTTGCTGAGTCTTATTATTCTCACGGCATTTACGATATCTTTGTGTTGTGGTTTTTGGGGTCCAAGCATCAGGCGAGCAAACGTGAACGAAAGCAGATATGTGTGTAAATGAGTGTCAGGGCAGTAATAAAGGTGGATGAGACGGTGGATCGGGTATTGGACTGCAGACGTGCCACATTGCGTAGCTCGAAAGCTGAGTAAGTTAGAGCGTCGTGCTGTGAACACAAAGGCCACGTATTCGACCGCACCAAGTGCCATTTTATTTTTCTCCCCTAAAAGAGAATGCTTCCTCCAGCGAGACACTGCCAGGTAAATAACAAGCGATCTTCACAAGAAGTAAGATGTCTACACGTCGCGCGATACTGTCGCCAACGGCGATACCGCGCGTAGTGCAGCGGTTCTCGTCTGTTCACCGGCGTCAAGAATCGTTGGCCGTGGTTAGTATTTGGATGCGTTCTCGGCTGGGAACTCGACGTGCTGTTGGCGTCTTTCATTTTGCATTTTTCCTTCGGTTTCGTGGTTGCTTAGCGATAATGATGCGGTCCCACACGCTGACGCCACTCTTGCCTCTCGGTACACTAAGGGGCGAATCTGTGGCCACAATAAAATGAAAGGTTCTGTCGTGTGTTTGTCGTTTTTTGGTCTCTCCCAGTCGTTTCTCGCGCCTGCCCTCTACGTATATGCCCATTTCCAAGCGTCAGCTTTCGCGTCAGCCGAGCAATGAAAGGTTCTGTCTTGTGTTTGTCGTTTTTTGGTCTCTCCCAGTCGTTTCTCGCGCCTGCCCTCTACATATATGCCCATTTCCAAGCGTCAGCTTTCGCGTCAGCCGAGCAAAGTCGAGACAAGTCGACACATGGAGACACACGACGCTGAGAAACGAAACCGCAGACTAGCGCCCTGGCAGCACGGACTGAGACGAGGGGCGAAGGAAAACTATTCGTACCGCGACACTTCACAGTTTCGAAGATCGCGTTTCGGTACGTGGAATACCCGTAGAAGAAAAAAGTACCTTTTGTGCGGTGGCCGGGAATCGAACCCGGATCAACTGCTTGGGAAGCAACCATGCTGACCGTTACACCACCACCGCGTTGTGCTGCGTTCCCCCCCACGCCCTGATATATCGGCTACCCTCCTGCCATCAGAGGCCGAAGGCGATGGCGCTGTAGGCGCTCAACGCCAGAGCGGGGGTGAGCACATCTGAACGCAGTGCGTAGGTGCTGCTTGGGCGATGTAGCGTAACTAGAAGCAGAACTGACAGCCGTTGAAAAACTGCCATTTAATTTACAGCAGGGCGATAAAACAAATATCTAATGTGACGTACTTACTGATGATCCAGAGTCGATTCAGCATATGTGTGCCAATCCAGAAGTAGAAAGCACCTAAGTATCACAATATTAAGTTGGTTAGTTTGATGCTCGCCTGGAGCATATCATTAGCTTCCCCTGAGGGCGAAATGCACAGCGTAGCCGTTGCTAAGGTACGGCCTTTTCTGTCGTTTTTTGTTTTCTCTGCGCCAATGTGAATGTTGATAACTACAGTTCTGCTCGTTCCACTTACGACAGATGGCGACGGAAAACAATGGTGTAAGGCACCATATTTAAGCTGTGGTTCCCGAAAGTGAGGGTGGGGAGCAACCTCACATCTGACAACTCGTTTTAAATACTCTAAAACCAACGTATTTCCTTCACACAAGAAAAAAACACGCTAACTTCGCCGTCAGGATCTGGAGATATGCCTAGGAACGGCGGTAGTAGACACTTTGCGCCCACACGTCAGATTGGCCGAGCGGTCTAAGGCGCCAGATTTAAGCTCTGGTTCCCTGAGGGGAGCGTGGGTTCGAACCCCACATCTGACAATGCATTTTAAATATTCCAAAACTACCAATTTCGTACATGCGAGAAGATCAGGTTCCACAGATACTACTAGAAACGGCAGTGACTATGGTGCTTGCCTTGCAAGTCTGATTGTCTGGCGGTCAGAAAGAATGGAAAGCTGTTAGGAGACATGGCTTTCAGCCACGAGGCCCGGATTCGATTCCTGGTAGCCAAACATCGTTTTGTTTGCTGAGTCTTATTATTCTCACGGCATTTACGATATCTTTGTGTTGTGGTTTTTGGGGTCCAAGCATCAGGCGAGCAAACGTGAACGAAAGCAGATATGTGTGTAAATGAGTGTCAGGGCAGTAATAAAGGTGGATGAGACGGTGGATCGGGTATTGGACTGCAGACGTGCCACATTGCGTAGCTCGAAAGCTGAGTAAGTTAGAGCGTCGTGCTGTGAACACAAAGGCCACGTATTCGACCGCACCAAGTGCCATTTTATTTTTCTCCCCTAAAAGAGAATGCTTCCTCCAGCGAGACACTGCCAGGTAAATAACAAGCGATCTTCACAAGAAGTAAGATGTCTACACGTCGCGCGATACTGTCGCCAACGGCGATACCGCGCGTAGTGCAGCGGTTCTCGTCTGTTCACCGGCGTCAAGAATCGTTGGCCGTGGTTAGTATTTGGATGCGTTCTCGGCTGGGAACTCGACGTGCTGTTGGCGTCTTTCATTTTGCATTTTTCCTTCGGTTTCGTGGTTGCTTAGCGATAATGATGCGGTCCCACACGCTGACGCCACTCTTGCCTCTCGGTACACTAAGGGGCGAATCTGTGGCCACAATAAAATGAAAGGTTCTGTCGTGTGTTTGTCGTTTTTTGGTCTCTCCCAGTCGTTTCTCGCGCCTGCCCTCTACGTATATGCCCATTTCCAAGCGTCAGCTTTCGCGTCAGCCGAGCAATGAAAGGTTCTGTCTTGTGTTTGTCGTTTTTTGGTCTCTCCCAGTCGTTTCTCGCGCCTGCCCTCTACATATATGCCCATTTCCAAGCGTCAGCTTTCGCGTCAGCCGAGCAAAGTCGAGACAAGTCGACACATGGAGACACACGACGCTGAGAAACGAAACCGCAGACTAGCGCCCTGGCAGCACGGACTGAGACGAGGGGCGAAGGAAAACTATTCGTACCGCGACACTTCACAGTTTCGAAGATCGCGTTTCGGTACGTGGAATACCCGTAGAAGAAAAAAGTACCTTTTGTGCGGTGGCCGGGAATCGAACCCGGATCAACTGCTTGGGAAGCAACCATGCTGACCGTTACACCACCACCGCGTTGTGCTGCGTTCCCCCCCACGCCCTGATATATCGGCTACCCTCCTGCCATCAGAGGCCGAAGGCGATGGCGCTGTAGGCGCTCAACGCCAGAGCGGGGGTGAGCACATCTGAACGCAGTGCGTAGGTGCTGCTTGGGCGATGTAGCGTAACTAGAAGCAGAACTGACAGCCGTTGAAAAACTGCCATTTAATTTACAGCAGGGCGATAAAACAAATATCTAATGTGACGTACTTACTGATGATCCAGAGTCGATTCAGCATATGTGTGCCAATCCAGAAGTAGAAAGCACCTAAGTATCACAATATTAAGTTGGTTAGTTTGATGCTCGCCTGGAGCATATCATTAGCTTCCCCTGAGGGCGAAATGCACAGCGTAGCCGTTGCTAAGGTACGGCCTTTTCTGTCGTTTTTTGTTTTCTCTGCGCCAATGTGAATGTTGATAACTACAGTTCTGCTCGTTCCACTTACGACAGATGGCGACGGAAAACAATGGTGTAAGGCACCATATTTAAGCTGTGGTTCCCGAAAGTGAGGGTGGGGAGCAACCTCACATCTGACAACTCGTTTTAAATACTCTAAAACCAACGTATTTCCTTCACACAAGAAAAAAACACGCTAACTTCGCCGTCAGGATCTGGAGATATGCCTAGGAACGGCGGTAGTAGACACTTTGCGCCCACACGTCAGATTGGCCGAGCGGTCTAAGGCGCCAGATTTAAGCTCTGGTTCCCTGAGGGGAGCGTGGGTTCGAACCCCACATCTGACAATGCATTTTAAATATTCCAAAACTACCAATTTCGTACATGCGAGAAGATCAGGTTCCACAGATACTACTAGAAACGGCAGTGACTATGGTGCTTGCCTTGCAAGTCTGATTGTCTGGCGGTCAGAAAGAATGGAAAGCTGTTAGGAGACATGGCTTTCAGCCACGAGGCCCGGATTCGATTCCTGGTAGCCAAACATCGTTTTGTTTGCTGAGTCTTATTATTCTCACGGCATTTACGATATCTTTGTGTTGTGGTTTTTGGGGTCCAAGCATCAGGCGAGCAAACGTGAACGAAAGCAGATATGTGTGTAAATGAGTGTCAGGGCAGTAATAAAGGTGGATGAGACGGTGGATCGGGTATTGGACTGCAGACGTGCCACATTGCGTAGCTCGAAAGCTGAGTAAGTTAGAGCGTCGTGCTGTGAACACAAAGGCCACGTATTCGACCGCACCAAGTGCCATTTTATTTTTCTCCCCTAAAAGAGAATGCTTCCTCCAGCGAGACACTGCCAGGTAAATAACAAGCGATCTTCACAAGAAGTAAGATGTCTACACGTCGCGCGATACTGTCGCCAACGGCGATACCGCGCGTAGTGCAGCGGTTCTCGTCTGTTCACCGGCGTCAAGAATCGTTGGCCGTGGTTAGTATTTGGATGCGTTCTCGGCTGGGAACTCGACGTGCTGTTGGCGTCTTTCATTTTGCATTTTTCCTTCGGTTTCGTGGTTGCTTAGCGATAATGATGCGGTCCCACACGCTGACGCCACTCTTGCCTCTCGGTACACTAAGGGGCGAATCTGTGGCCACAATAAAATGAAAGGTTCTGTCGTGTGTTTGTCGTTTTTTGGTCTCTCCCAGTCGTTTCTCGCGCCTGCCCTCTACGTATATGCCCATTTCCAAGCGTCAGCTTTCGCGTCAGCCGAGCAATGAAAGGTTCTGTCTTGTGTTTGTCGTTTTTTGGTCTCTCCCAGTCGTTTCTCGCGCCTGCCCTCTACATATATGCCCATTTCCAAGCGTCAGCTTTCGCGTCAGCCGAGCAAAGTCGAGACAAGTCGACACATGGAGACACACGACGCTGAGAAACGAAACCGCAGACTAGCGCCCTGGCAGCACGGACTGAGACGAGGGGCGAAGGAAAATTATTCGTACCGCGACACTTCACAGTTTCGAAGATCGCGTTTCGGTACGTGGAATACCCGTAGAAGAAAAAAGTACCTTTTGTGCGGTGGCCGGGAATCGAACCCGGATCAACTGCTTGGGAAGCAACCATGCTGACCGTTACACCACCACCGCGTTGTGCTGCGTTCCCCCCCACGCCCTGATATATCGGCTACCCTCCTGCCATCAGAGGCCGAAGGCGATGGCGCTGTAGGCGCTCAACGCCAGAGCGGGGGTGAGCACATCTGAACGCAGTGCGTAGGTGCTGCTTGGGCGATGTAGCGTAACTAGAAGCAGAACTGACAGCCGTTGAAAAACTGCCATTTAATTTACAGCAGGGCGATAAAACAAATATCTAATGTGACGTACTTACTGATGATCCAGAGTCGATTCAGCATATGTGTGCCAATCCAGAAGTAGAAAGCACCTAAGTATCACAATATTAAGTTGGTTAGTTTGATGCTCGCCTGGAGCATATCATTAGCTTCCCCTGAGGGCGAAATGCACAGCGTAGCCGTTGCTAAGGTACGGCCTTTTCTGTCGTTTTTTGTTTTCTCTGCGCCAATGTGAATGTTGATAACTACAGTTCTGCTCGTTCCACTTACGACAGATGGCGACGGAAAACAATGGTGTAAGGCACCATATTTAAGCTGTGGTTCCCGAAAGTGAGGGTGGGGAGCAACCTCACATCTGACAACTCGTTTTAAATACTCTAAAACCAACGTATTTCCTTCACACAAGAAAAAAACACGCTAACTTCGCCGTCAGGATCTGGAGATATGCCTAGGAACGGCGGTAGTAGACACTTTGCGCCCACACGTCAGATTGGCCGAGCGGTCTAAGGCGCCAGATTTAAGCTCTGGTTCCCTGAGGGGAGCGTGGGTTCGAACCCCACATCTGACAATGCATTTTAAATATTCCAAAACTACCAATTTCGTACATGCGAGAAGATCAGGTTCCACAGATACTACTAGAAACGGCAGTGACTATGGTGCTTGCCTTGCAAGTCTGATTGTCTGGCGGTCAGAAAGAATGGAAAGCTGTTAGGAGACATGGCTTTCAGCCACGAGGCCCGGATTCGATTCCTGGTAGCCAAACATCGTTTTGTTTGCTGAGTCTTATTATTCTCACGGCATTTACGATATCTTTGTGTTGTGGTTTTTGGGGTCCAAGCATCAGGCGAGCAAACGTGAACGAAAGCAGATATGTGTGTAAATGAGTGTCAGGGCAGTAATAAAGGTGGATGAGACGGTGGATCGGGTATTGGACTGCAGACGTGCCACATTGCGTAGCTCGAAAGCTGAGTAAGTTAGAGCGTCGTGCTGTGAACACAAAGGCCACGTATTCGACCGCACCAAGTGCCATTTTATTTTTCTCCCCTAAAAGAGAATGCTTCCTCCAGCGAGACACTGCCAGGTAAATAACAAGCGATCTTCACAAGAAGTAAGATGTCTACACGTCGCGCGATACTGTCGCCAACGGCGATACCGCGCGTAGTGCAGCGGTTCTCGTCTGTTCACCGGCGTCAAGAATCGTTGGCCGTGGTTAGTATTTGGATGCGTTCTCGGCTGGGAACTCGACGTGCTGTTGGCGTCTTTCATTTTGCATTTTTCCTTCGGTTTCGTGGTTGCTTAGCGATAATGATGCGGTCCCACACGCTGACGCCACTCTTGCCTCTCGGTACACTAAGGGGCGAATCTGTGGCCACAATAAAATGAAAGGTTCTGTCGTGTGTTTGTCGTTTTTTGGTCTCTCCCAGTCGTTTCTCGCGCCTGCCCTCTACGTATATGCCCATTTCCAAGCGTCAGCTTTCGCGTCAGCCGAGCAATGAAAGGTTCTGTCTTGTGTTTGTCGTTTTTTGGTCTCTCCCAGTCGTTTCTCGCGCCTGCCCTCTACATATATGCCCATTTCCAAGCGTCAGCTTTCGCGTCAGCCGAGCAAAGTCGAGACAAGTCGACACATGGAGACACACGACGCTGAGAAACGAAACCGCAGACTAGCGCCCTGGCAGCACGGACTGAGATGAGGGGCGAAGGAAAACCATTCGTACCGCGACACTTCACAGTTTCGAAGATCGCGTTTCGGTACGTGGAATACCCGTAGAAGAAAAATGTACCTTCTGTGCGGTGGCCGGGAATCGAACCCGGATCAACTGCTCGGGAAGCAACCATGCTGACCGTTACACCACCACCGCGTTGTGCTGCGTCCCACCCACGCCCTGATATATCGGCTACCCTCCTGCCATCAGAGGCCGAAGGCGATGGCGCTGTAGGCGCTCAACGCCAGAGCGGGGGTGAGCACATCTGAACGCAGTGCGTAGGGGCTGCTAGGGCGATGTAGTGTAACTAGAAGCAGAACTGACAGCCGTTGAAAAACTGCCATTTAATTTACAGCAGGGCGATAAAACAAATATCTAATGTGACGTACTTACTGATGATCCAGAGTCGATTCAGCATATGTGTGCCAATCCAGAAGTAGAAAGCACCTAAGTATCACAATATTAAGTTGGTTAGTTTGATGCTCGCCTGGAGCATATCATTAGCTTCCCCTGAGGGCGAAATGCACAGCGTAGCCGTTGCTAGGGAACGGCATTTTCTGTCGTTTTTTGTTTTCTCTGCGCCAATGTGAATGTTGATAACTACAGTTCTGCTCGTTCCACTTACGACAGATGGCGACGGAAAACAATGGTGTAAGGCACCATATTTAAGCTGTGGTTCCCGAAAGTGAGGGTGGGGTGCAACCTCACATCTGACAACTCGTTTTAAATACTCTAAAACCAACGTATTTCCTTCACACAAGAAAAAAACACGCTAACTTCGCCGTCAGGATCTGGAGATATGCCTAGAAACGGCGGTAGTAGACACTTTGCGCCCACACGTCAGATTGGCCGAGCGGTCTAAGGCGCCAGATTTAAGCTCTGGTTCCCGGAGGGGAGCGTGGGTTCGAACCCCACATCTGACAATGCATTTTAAATATTCCAAAACTACCAATTTCGTACATGCGGGAAGAACAGGTTCCACAGATACTACTAGAAACGGCAGTGACTATGGTGCTTGCCTTGCAAGTCTGATTGTCTGGCGGTCAGAAAGAATGGAAAGCTGTTAGGAGACATGGCTTTCAGCCACGAGGCCCGGATTCGATTCCTGGTAGCCGAACATCCTTTTGTTTGCTGAGTCTTATTATTCTCACGGCATTTACGATATCTTTGTGTTGTGGTTTTTGGGGTCCAAGCATCAGGCGAGCAAACGTGAACGAAAGCAGATATGTGTGTAAATGAGTGTCAGGGCAGTAATAAATGTGGATGAGACGGTGGATCGGGTATTGGACTGCAGACGTGCCACATTGCGTAGCTCGAAAGCTGAGTAAGTTAGAGCGTCGTGCTGTGAACACAAATGCCACGTATTCGACCGCACCAAGTGCCATTTTATTTTTCTCCCCTAAAAGAGAATGCTTCCTCCAGCGAGACACTGCCAGGTAAATAACAAGCGATCTTCACAAGAAGTAAGATGTCTACACGTCGCGCGATACTGTCGCCAACGGCGATACCGCGCGTAGTGCAACGGTTCTCGTCTGTTCACCGGCGTCAAGAATCGTTGGCCGTGGTTAGTATTTGGATGCGTTCTCGGCTGGGAACTCGACGTGCTGTTGGCGTCTTTCATTTTGCATTTTTCCTTCGGTTTCGTGGTTGCTTAGCGATAATGATGCGGTCCCACACGCTGACGCCACTCTTGCCTCTCGGTACACTAAGGGGCGAATCTGTGGCCACAATAAAATGAAAGGTTCGGTCGTGTGTTTGTCGTTTTTTGGTCTCTCCCAGTCGTTTCTCGCGCCTGCCCTCTACGTATATGCCCATTTCCAAGCGTCAGCTTTCGCGTCAGCCGAGCAATGAAAGGTTCTGTCTTGTGTTTGTCGTTTTTTGGTCTCTCCCAGTCGTTTCTCGCGCCTGCCCTCTACATATATGCCCATTTCCAAGCGTCAGCTTTCGCGTCAGCCGAGCAAAGTCGAGACAAGTCGACACATGGAGACACACGACGCTGAGAAACGAAACCGCAGACTAGCGCCCTGGCAGCACGGACTGAGATGAGGGGCGAAGGAAAACCATTCGTACCGCGACACTTCACAGTTTCGAAGATCGCGTTTCGGTACGTGGAATACCCGTAGAAGAAAAATGTACCTTCTGTGCGGTGGCCGGGAATCGAACCCGGATCAACTGCTTGGGAAGCAACCATGCTGACCGTTACACCACCACCGCGTTGTGCTGCGTCCCACCCACGCCCTGATATATCGGCTACCCTCCTGCCATCAGAGGCCGAAGGCGATGGCGCTGTAGGCGCTCAACGCCAGAGCGGGGGTGAGCACATCTGAACGCAGTGCGTAGGGGCTGCTAGGGCGATGTAGCGTAACTAGAAGCAGAACTGACAGCCGTTGAAAAACTGCCATTTAATTTACAGCAGGGCGATAAAACAAATATCTAATGTGACGTACTTACTGATGATCCAGAGTCGATTCAGCATATGTGTGCCAATCCAGAAGTAGAAAGCACCTAAGTATCACAATATTAAGTTGGTTAGTTTGATGCTCGCCTGGAGCATATCATTAGCTTCCCCTGAGGGCGAAATGCACAGCGTAGCCGTTGCTAGGGAACGGCATTTTCTGTCGTTTTTTGTTTTCTCTGCGCCAATGTGAATGTTGATAACTACAGTTCTGCTCGTTCCACTTACGACAGATGGCGACGGAAAACAATGGTGTAAGGCACCATATTTAAGCTGTGGTTCCCGAAAGTGAGGGTGGGGTGCAACCTCACATCTGACAACTCGTTTTAAATACTCTAAAACCAACGTATTTCCTTCACACAAGAAAAAAACACGCTAACTTCGCCGTCAGGATCTGGAGATATGCCTAGAAACGGCGGTAGTAGACACTTTGCGCCCACACGTCAGATTGGCCGAGCGGTCTAAGGCGCCAGATTTAAGCTCTGGTTCCCTGAGGGGAGCGTGGGTTCGAACCCCACATCTGACAATGCATTTTAAATATTCCAAAACTACCAATTTCGTACATGCGGGAAGAACAGGTTCCACAGATACTACTAGAAACGGCAGTGACTATGGTGCTTGCCTTGCAAGTCTGATTGTCTGGCGGTCAGAAAGAATGGAAAGCTGTTAGGAGACATGGCTTTCAGCCACGAGGCCCTGATTCGATTCCTGGTAGCCAAACATCCTTTTGTTTGCTGAGTCTTATTATTCTCACGGCATTTACGATATCTTTGTGTTGTGGTTTTTGGGGTCCAAGCATCAGGCGAGCAAACGTGAACGAAAGCAGATATGTGTGTAAATGAGTGTCAGGGCAGTAATAAAGGTGGATGAGACGGTGGATCGGGTATTGGACTGAAGACGTGCCACATTGCGTAGCTCGAAAGCTGAGTAAGTTAGAGCGTCGTGCTGTGAACACAAAGGCCACGTATTCGACCGCACCAAGTGCCATTTTATTTTTCTCCCCTAAAAGAGAATGCTTCCTCCAGCGAGACACTGCCAGGTAAATAACAAGCGATCTTCACAAGAAGTAAGATGTCTACACGTCGCGCGATACTGTCGCCAACGGCGATACCGCGCGTAGTGCAGCGGTTCTCGTCTGTTCACCGGCGTCAAGAATCGTTGGCCGTGGTTAGTATTTGGATGCGTTCTCGGCTGGGAACTCGACGTGCTGTTGGCGTCTTTCATTTTGCATTTTTCCTTCGGTTTCGTGGTTGCTTAGCGATAATGATGCGGTCCCGCACGCTGACGCCACTCTTGCCTCTCGGTACACTAAGGGGCGAATCTGTGGCCACAATAAAATGAAAGGTTCGGTCGTGTGTTTGTCGTTTTTTGGTCTCTCCCAGTCGTTTCTCGCGCCTGCCCTCTACGTATATGCCCATTTCCAAGCGTCAGCTTTCGCGTCAGCCGAGCAATGAAAGGTTCTGTCTTGTGTTTGTCGTTTTTTGGTCTCTCCCAGTCGTTTCTCGCGCCTGCCCTCTACATATATGCCCATTTCCAAGCGTCAGCTTTCGCGTCAGCCGAGCAAAGTCGAGACAAGTCGACACATGGAGACACACGACGCTGAGAAACGAAACCGCAGACTAGCGCCCTGGCAGCACGGACTGAGACGAGGGGCGAAGGAAAACTATTCGTACCGCGACACTTCACAGTTTCGAAGATCGCGTTTCGGTACGTGGAATACCCGTAGAAGAAAAAAGTACCTTTTGTGCGGTGGCCGGGAATCGAACCCGGATCAACTGCTTGGGAAGCAACCATGCTGACCGTTACACCACCACCGCGTTGTGCTGCGTTCCCCCCCACGCACTGATATATCGGCTACCCTCCTGCCATCAGAGGCCGAAGGCGATGGCGCTGTAGGCGCTCAACGCCAGAGCGGGGGTGAGCACATCTGAACGCAGTGCGTAGGTGCTGCTTGGGCGATGTAGCGTAACTAGAAGCAGAACTGACAGCCGTTGAAAAACTGCCATTTAATTTACAGCAGGGCGATAAAACAAATATCTAATGTGACGTACTTACTGATGATCCAGAGTCGATTCAGCATATGTGTGCCAATCCAGAAGTAGAAAGCACCTAAGTATCACAATATTAAGTTGGTTAGTTTGATGCTCGCCTGGAGCATATCATTAGCTTCCCCTGAGGGCGAAATGCACAGCGTAGCCGTTGCTAAGGTACGGCCTTTTCTGTCGTTTTTTGTTTTCTCTGCGCCAATGTGAATGTTGATAACTACAGTTCTGCTCGTTCCACTTACGACAGATGGCGACGGAAAACAATGGTGTAAGGCACCATATTTAAGCTGTGGTTCCCGAAAGTGAGGGTGGGGAGCAACCTCACATCTGACAACTCGTTTTAAATACTCTAAAACCAACGTATTTCCTTCACACAAGAAAAAAACACGCTAACTTCGCCGTCAGGATCTGGAGATATGCCTAGGAACGGCGGTAGTAGACACTTTGCGCCCACACGTCAGATTGGCCGAGCGGTCTAAGGCGCCAGATTTAAGCTCTGGTTCCCTGAGGGGAGCGTGGGTTCGAACCCCACATCTGACAATGCATTTTAAATATTCCAAAACTACCAATTTCGTACATGCGAGAAGAACAGGTTCCACAGATACTACTAGAAACGGCAGTGACTATGGTGCTTGCCTTGCAAGTCTGATTGTCTGGCGGTCAGAAAGAATGGAAAGCTGTTAGGAGACATGGCTTTCAGCCACGAGGCCCGGATTCGATTCCTGGTAGCCAAACATCGTTTTGTTTGCTGAGTCTTATTATTCTCACGGCATTTACGATATCTTTGTGTTGTGGTTTTTGGGGTCCAAGCATCAGGCGAGCAAACGTGAACGAAAGCAGATATGTGTGTAAATGAGTGTCAGGGCAGTAATAAAGGTGGATGAGACGGTGGATCGGGTATTGGACTGCAGACGTGCCACATTGCGTAGCTCGAAAGCTGAGTAAGTTAGAGCGTCGTGCTGTGAACACAAAGGCCACGTATTCGACCGCACCAAGTGCCATTTTATTTTTCTCCCCTAAAAGAGAATGCTTCCTCCAGCGAGACACTGCCAGGTAAATAACAAGCGATCTTCACAAGAAGTAAGATGTCTACACGTCGCGCGATACTGTCGCCAACGGCGATACCGCGCGTAGTGCAGCGGTTCTCGTCTGTTCACCGGCGTCAAGAATCGTTGGCCGTGGTTAGTATTTGGATGCGTTCTCGGCTGGGAACTCGACGTGCTGTTGGCGTCTTTCATTTTGCATTTTTCCTTCGGTTTCGTGGTTGCTTAGCGATAATGATGCGGTCCCACACGCTGACGCCACTCTTGCCTCTCGGTACACTAAGGGGCGAATCTGTGGCCACAATAAAATGAAAGGTTCGGTCGTGTGTTTGTCGTTTTTTGGTCTCTCCCAGTCGTTTCTCGCGCCTGCCCTCTACGTATATGCCCATTTCCAAGCGTCAGCTTTCGCGTCAGCCGAGCAATGAAAGGTTCTGTCTTGTGTTTGTCGTTTTTTGGTCTCTCCCAGTCGTTTCTCGCGCCTGCCCTCTACATATATGCCCATTTCCAAGCGTCAGCTTTCGCGTCAGCCGAGCAAAGTCGAGACAAGTCGACACATGGAGACACACGACGCTGAGAAACGAAACCGCAGACTAGCGCCCTGGCAGCACGGACTGAGACGAGGGGCGAAGGAAAACTATTCGTACCGCGACACTTCACAGTTTCGAAGATCGCGTTTCGGTACGTGGAATACCCGTAGAAGAAAAATGTACCTTTTGTGCGGTGGCCGGGAATCGAACCCGGATCAACTGCTTGGGAAGCAACCATGCTGATCGTTACACCACCACCGCGTTGTGCTGCGTCCCACCCACGCCCTAATATATCGGCTACCCTCCTGCCATCAGAGGCCGAAGGCGATGGCGCTGTAGGCGCTCAACGCCAGAGCGGAGGTGAGCACATCTGAACGCAGTGCGTAGGTGCTGCTAGGGCGATGTAGCGTAACTAGAAGCAGAACTGACAGCCGTTGAAAAACTGCCATTTAATTTACAGCAGGGCGATAAAACAAATATCTAATGTGACGTACTTACTGATGATCCAGAGCCGATTCAGCATATGTGTGCCAATCCAGAAGTAGAAAGCACCTAAGTATCACAATATTAAGTTGGTTAGTTTGATGCTCGCCTGGAGCATATCATTAGCTTCCCCTGAGGGCGAAATGCACAGCGTAGCCGTTGCTAGGGAACGGCCTTTTCTGTCGTTTTTTGTTTTCTCTGCGTCAATGTGAATGTTGATAACTACAGTTCTGCTCGTTCCACTTACGACAGATGGCGACGGAAAACAATGGTGTAAGGCACCATATTTAAGCTGTGGTTCCCGAAAGTGAGGGTGGGGTGCAACCTCACATCTGACAACTCGTTTTAAATACTCTAAAACCAACGTATTTCCTTCACACAAGAAAAAAACACGCTAACTTCGCCGTCAGGCTGTGGAGATATGCCTAGAAACAGCGGTAGTAGACACTATGCGCCCACACGTCAGATTGGCCGAGCGGTCTAAGGCGCCAGATTTAAGCTCTGGTTCCCTGAGGGGAGCGTGGGTTCGAACCCCACATCTGACAATGCATTTTAAATATTCCAAAACTACCAATTTCGTACATGCGAGAAGAACAGGTTCCACAGATACTACTAGAAACGGCAGTGACTATGGTGCTTGCCTTGCAAGTCTGATTGTCTGGCGGTCAGAAAGAATGGAAAGCTGTTAGGAGACATGGCTTTCAGCCACGAGGCCCGGATTCGATTCCTGGTAGCCAAACATCCTTTTGTTTGCTGAGTCTTATTATTCTCACGGCATTTACGATATCTTTGTGTTGTGGTTTTTGGGGTCCAAGCATCAGGCGAGCAAACGTGAACGAAAGCAGATATGTGTGTAAATGAGTGTCAGGGCAGTAATAAAGGTGGATGAGACGGTGGATCGGGTATTGGACTGCAGACGTGCCACATTGCGTAGCTCGAAAGCTGAGTAAGTTAGAGCGTCGTGCTGTGAACACAAAGGCCACGTATTCGACCGCACCAAGTGCCATTTTATTTTTCTCCCCTAAAAGAGAATGCTTCCTCCAGCGAGACACTGCCAGGTAAATAACAAGCGATCTTCACAAGAAGTAAGATGTCTACACGTCGCGCGATACTGTCGCCAACGGCGATACCGCGCGTAGTGCAGCGGTTCTCGTCTGTTCACCGGCGTCAAGAATCGTTGGCCGTGGTTAGTATTTGGATGCGTTCTCGGCTGGGAACTCGACGTGCTGTTGGCGTCTTTCATTTTGCATTTTTCCTTCGGTTTCGTGGTTGCTTAGCGATAATGATGCGGTCCCACACGCTGACGCCACTCTTGCCTCTCGGTACACTAAGGGGCGAATCTGTGGCCACAATAAAATGAAAGGTTCGGTCGTGTGTTTGTCGTTTTTTGGTCTCTCCCAGTCGTTTCTCGCGCCTGCCCTCTACGTATATGCCCATTTCCAAGCGTCAGCTTTCGCGTCAGCCGAGCAATGAAAGGTTCTGTCTTGTGTTTGTCGTTTTTTGGTCTCTCCCAGTCGTTTCTCGCGCCTGCCCTCTACATATATGCCCATTTCCAAGCGTCAGCTTTCGCGTCAGCCGAGCAAAGTCGAGACAAGTCGACACATGGAGACACACGACGCTGAGAAACGAAACCGCAGACTAGCGCCCTGGCAGCACGGACTGAGACGAGGGGCGAAGGAAAACTATTCGTACCGCGACACTTCACAGTTTCGAAGATCGCGTTTCGGTACGTGGAATACCCGTAGACGAAAAATGTACCTTTTGTGCGGTGGCCGGGAATCGAACCCGGATCAACTGCTTGGGAAGCAACCATGCTGATCGTTACACCACCACCGCGTTGTGCTGCGTCCCACCCACGCCCTAATATATTGCTACCCTCCTGCCATCAGAGGCCGAAGGCGATGGCGCTGTAGGCGCTCAACGCCAGAGCGGAGGTGAGCACATCTGAACGCAGTGCGTAGGTGCTGCTAGGGCGATGTAGCGTAACTAGAAGCAGAACTGACAGCCGTTGAAAAACTGCCATTTAATTTACAGCAGGGCGATAAAACAAATATCTAATGTGACGTACTTACTGATGATCCAGAGCCGATTCAGCATATGTGTGCCAATCCAGAAGTAGAAAGCACCTAAGTATCACAATATTAAGTTGGTTAGTTTGATGCTCGCCTGGAGCATATCATTAGCTTCCCCTGAGGGCGAAATGCACAGCGTAGCCGTTGCTAGGGAACGGCCTTTTCTGTCGTTTTTTGTTTTCTCTGCGTCAATGTGAATGTTGATAACTACAGTTCTGCTCGTTCCACTTACGACAGATGGCGACGGAAAACAATGGTGTAAGGCACCATATTTAAGCTGTGGTTCCCGAAAGTGAGGGTGGGGTGCAACCTCACATCTGACAACTCGTTTTAAATACTCTAAAACCAACGTATTTCCTTCACACAAGAAAAAAAACACGCTAACTTCGCCGTCAGGCTGTGGAGATATGCCTAGAAACGGCGGTAGTAGACACTATGCGCCCACACGTCAGATTGGCCGAGCGGTCTAAGGCGCCAGATTTAAGCTCTGGTTCCCTGAGGGGAACGTGGGTTCAAACCCCACATCTGACAATGCATTTTAAATATTCCAAAACTACCAATTTCGTACATGCGAGAAGAACAGGTTCCACAGATACTACTAGAAACGGCAGTGACTATGGTGCTTGCCTTGCAAGTCTGATTGTCTGGCGGTCAGAAAGAATGGAAAGCTGTTAGGAGACATGGCTTTCAGCCACGAGGCCCGGATTCGATTCCTGGTAGCCAAACATCCTTTTGTTTGCTGAGTCTTATTATTCTCACGGCATTTACGATATCTTTGTGTTGTGGTTTTTGGGGTCCAAGCATCAGGCGAGCAAACGTGAACGAAAGCAGATATGTGTGTAAATGAGTGTCAGGGCAGTAATAAAGGTGGATGAGACGGTGGATCGGGTATTGGACTGCAGACGTGCCACATTGCGTAGCTCGAAAGCTGAGTAAGTTAGAGCGTCGTGCTGTGAACACAAAGGCCACGTATTCGACCGCACCAAGTGCCATTTTATTTTTCTCCCCTAAAAGAGAATGCTTCCTCCAGCGAGACACTGCCAGGTAAATAACAAGCAATCTTCACAAGAAGTAAGATGTCTACACGTCGCGCGATACTGTCGCCAACGGCGATACCGCGCGTAGTGCATCGGTTCTCGTCTGTTCACCGGCGTCAAGAATCGTTGGCCGTGGTTAGTATTTGGATGCGTTCTCGGCTGGGAACTCGACGTGCTGTTGGCGTCTTTCATTTTGCATTTTTCCTTCGGTTTCGTGGTTGCTTAGCGATAATGATGCGGTCCCGCACGCTGACGCCACTCTTGCCTCTCGGTACACTAAGGGGCGAATCTGTGGCCACAATAAAATGAAAGGTTCTGTCGTGTGTTTGTCGTTTTTTGGTCTCTCCCAGTCGTTTCTCGCGCCTGCCCTCTACGTATATGCCCATTTCCAAGCGTCAGCTTTCGCGTCAGCCGAGCAATGAAAGGTTCTGTCTTGTGTTTGTCGTTTTTTGGTCTCTCCCAGTCGTTTCTCGCGCCTGCCCTCTACATATATGCCCATTTCCAAGCGTCAGCTTTCGCGTCAGCCGAGCAAAGTCGAGACAAGTCGACACATGGAGACACACGACGCTGAGAAACGAAACCGCAGACTAGCGCCCTGGCAGCACGGACTGAGACGAGGGGCGAAGGAAAACTATTCGTACCGCGACACTTCACAGTTTCGAAGATCGCGTTTCGGTACGTGGAATACCCGTAGAAGAAAAAAGTACCTTTTGTGCGGTGGCAGGGAATCGAACCCGGATCAACTGCTTGGGAAGCAACCATGCTGATCGTTACACCACCACCGCGTTGTGCTGCGTCCCACCCACGCCCTGATATATCGGCTACCCTCCTGCCATCTGAGGCCGAAGGCGATGGCGCTGTAGGCGCTCAACGCCAGAGCGGAGGTGAGCACATCTGAACGCAGTGCGTAGGTGCTGCTAGGGCGATGTAGCGTAACTAGAAGCAGAACTGACAGCCGTTGAAAAACTGCCATTTAATCTACAGCAGGGCGATAAAACAAATATCTAATGTGACGTACTTACTGATGATCCAGAGTCGATTCAGCATATGTGTGCCAATCCAGAAGTAGAAAGCACCTAAGTATCACAATATTAAGTTGGTTAGTTTGATGCTCGCCTGGAGCATATCATTAGCTTCCCCTGAGGGCGAAATGCACAGCGTAGCCGTTGCTAGGGAACGGCCTTTTCTGTCGTTTTTTGTTTTCTCTGCGTCAATGTGAATGTTGATAACTACAGTTCTGCTCGTTCCACTTACGACAGATGGCGACGGAAAACAATGGTGTAAGGCACCATATTTAAGCTGTGGTTCCCGAAAGTGAGGGTGGGGTGCAACCTCACATCTGACAACTCGTTTTAAATACTCTAAAACCAACGTATTTCCTTCACACAAGAAAAAAACACGCTAACTTCGCCGTCAGGCTGTGGAGATATGCCTAGAAACGGCGGTAGTAGACACTATGCGCCCATACGTCAGATTGGCCGAGCGGTCTAAGGCGCCAGAATTAAGCTCTGGTTCCCTGAGGGGAGCGTGGGTTCGAACCCCACATCTGACAATGCATTTTAAATATTCCAAAACTACCAATTTCGTACATGCGGGAAGAACAGGTTCCACAGATACTACTAGAAACGGCATTGACTATGGTGCTTGCCTTGCAAGTCTGATTGTCTGGCGGTCAGAAAGAATGGAAAGCTGTTAGGAGACATGGCTTTCAGCCACGAGGCCCGGATTCGATTCCTGGTAGCCAAACATCCTTTTGTTTGCTGAGTCTTATTATTCTCACGGCATTTACGATATCTTTGTGTTGTGGTTTTTGGGGTCCAAGCATCAGGCGAGCAAACGTGAACGAAAGCAGATATGTGTGTAAATGAGTGTCAGGGCAGTAATAAAGGTGGATGAGACGGTGGATCGGGTATTGGACTGCAGACGTGCCACATTGCGTAGCTCGAAAGCTGAGTAAGTTAGAGCGTCGTGCTGTGAACACAAAGGCCACGTATTCGACCGCACCAAGTGCCATTTTATTTTTCTCCCCTAAAAGAGAATGCTTCCTCCAGCGAGACACTGCCAGGTAAATAACAAGCGATCTTCACAAGAAGTAAGATGTCTACACGTCGCGCGATACTGTCGCCAACGGCGATACCGCGCGTAGTGCAGCGGTTCTCGTCTGTTCACCGGCGTCAAGAATCGTTGGCCGTGGTTAGTATTTGGATGCGTTCTCGGCTGGGAACTCGACGTGCTGTTGGCGTCTTTCATTTTGCATTTTTCCTTCGGTTTCGTGGTTGCTTAGCGATAATGATGCGGTCCCGCACGCTGACGCCACTCTTGCCTCTCGGTACACTAAGGGGCGAATCTGTGGCCACAATAAAATGAAAGGTTCTGTCGTGTGTTTGTCGTTTTTTGGTCTCTCCCAGTCGTTTCTCGCGCCTGCCCTCTACGTATATGCCCATTTCCAAGCGTCAGCTTTCGCGTCAGCCGAGCAATGAAAGGTTCTGTCTTGTGTTTGTCGTTTTTTGGTCTCTCCCAGTCGTTTCTCGCGCCTGCCCTCTACATATATGCCCATTTCCAAGCGTCAGCTTTCGCGTCAGCCGAGCAAAGTCGAGACAAGTCGTATATGCCCATTTCCAAGCGTCAGCTTTCGCGTCAGCCGAGCAATGAAAGGTTCTGTCTTGTGTTTGTCGTTTTTTGGTCTCTCCCAGTCGTTTCTCGCGCCTGCCCTCTACATATATGCCCATTTCCAAGCGTCAGCTTTCGCGTCAGCCGAGCAAAGTCGACACATGGAGACACACGACGCTGAGAAACGAAACCGCAGACTAGCGCCCTGGCAGCACGGACTGAGACGAGGGGCGAAGGAAAACTATTCGTACCGCGACACTTCACAGTTTCGAAGATCGCGTTTCGGTACGTGGAATACCCGTAGAAGAAAAAAGTACCTTTTGTGCGGTGGCCGGGAATCGAACCCGGATCAACTGCTTGGGAAGCAACCATGCTGATCGTTACACCACCACCGCGTTGTGCTGCGTCCCACCCACGCCCTGATATATCGGCTACCCTCCTGCCATCAGAGGCCGAAGGCGATGGCGCTGTAGGCGCTCAACGCCAGAGCGGAGGTGAGCACATCTGAACGCAGTGCGTAGGTGCTGCTAGGGCGATGTAGCGTAACTAGAAGCAGAACTGACAGCCGTTGAAAAACTGCCATTTAATTTACAGCAGGGCGATAAAACAAATATCTAATGTGACGTACTTACTGATGATCCAGAGTCGATTCAGCATATGTGTGCCAATCCAGAAGTAGAAAGCACCTAAGTATCACAATATTAAGTTGGTTAGTTTGATGTCGCCTGGAGCATATCATTAGCTTCCCCTGAGGGCGAAATGCACAGCGTAGCCGTTGCTAGGGAACGGCCTTTTCTGTCGTTTTTTGTTTTCTCTGCGTCAATGTGAATGTTGATAACTACAGTTCTGCTCGTTCCACTTACGACAGATGGCGACGGAAAACAATGGTGTAAGGCACCATATTTAAGCTGTGGTTCCCGAAAGTGAGGGTGGGGTGCAACCTCACATCTGACAACTCGTTTTAAATACTCTAAAACCAACGTATTTCCTTCACACAAGAAAAAAACACGCTAACTTCGCCGTCAGGCTGTGGAGATATGCCTAGAAACGGCGGTAGTAGACACTATGCGCCCATACGTCAGATTGGCCGAGCGGTCTAAGGCGCCAGAATTAAGCTCTGGTTCCCTGAGGGGAGCGTGGGTTCGAACCCCACATCTGACAATGCATTTTAAATATTCCAAAACTACCAATTTCGTACATGCGGGAAGAACAGGTTCCACAGATACTACTAGAAACGGCAGTGACTATGGTGCTTGCCTTGCAAGTCTGATTGTCTGGCGGTCAGAAAGAATGGAAAGCTGTTAGGAGACATGGCTTTCAGCCACGAGGCCCGGATTCGATTCCTGGTAGCCGAACATCCTTTTGTTTGCTGAGTCTTATTATTCTCACGGCATTTACGATATCTTTGTGTTGTGGTTTTTGGGGTCCAAGCATCAGGCGAGCAAACGTGAACGAAAGCAGATATGTGTGTAAATGAGTGTCAGGGCAGTAATAAATGTGGATGAGACGGTGGATCGGGTATTGGACTGCAGACGTGCCACATTGCGTAGCTCGAAAGCTGAGTAAGTTAGAGCGTCGTGCTGTGAACACAAATGCCACGTATTCGACCGCACCAAGTGCCATTTTATTTTTCTCCCCTAAAAGAGAATGCTTCCTCCAGCGAGACACTGCCAGGTAAATAACAAGCGATCTTCACAAGAAGTAAGATGTCTACACGTCGCGCGATACTGTCGCCAACGGCGATACCGCGCGTAGTGCAGCGGTTCTCGTCTGTTCACCGGCGTCAAGAATCGTTGGCCGTGGTTAGTATTTGGATGCGTTCTCGGCTGGGAACTCGACGTGCTGTTGGCGTCTTTCATTTTGCATTTTTCCTTCGGTTACGTGGTTGCTTAGCGATAATGATGCGGTCCCGCACGCTGACGCCACTCTTGCCTCTCGGTACACTAAGGGGCGAATCTGTGGCCACAATAAAATGAAAGGTTCTGTCGTGTGTTTGTCGTTTTTTGGTCTCTCCCAGTCGTTTCTCGCGCCTGCCCTCTACGTATATGCCCATTTCCAAGCGTCAGCTTTCGCGTCAGCCGAGCAATGAAAGGTTCTGTCTTGTGTTTGTCGTTTTTTGGTCTCTCCCAGTCGTTTCTCGCGCCTGCCCTCTACATATATGCCCATTTCCAAGCGTCAGCTTTCGCGTCAGCCGAGCAAAGTCGAGACAAGTCGTATATGCCCATTTCCAAGCGTCAGCTTTCGCGTCAGCCGAGCAATGAAAGGTTCTGTCTTGTGTTTGTCGTTTTTTGGTCTCTCCCAGTCGTTTCTCGCGCCTGCCCTCTACATATATGCCCATTTCCAAGCGTCAGCTTTCGCGTCAGCCGAGCAAAGTCGACACATGGAGACACACGACGCTGAGAAACGAAACCGCAGACTAGCGCCCTGGCAGCACGGACTGAGACGAGGGGCGAAGGAAAACTATTCGTACCGCGACACTTCACAGTTTCGAAGATCGCGTTTCGGTACGTGGAATACCCGTAGAAGAAAAAAGTACCTTTTGTGCGGTGGCCGGGAATCGAACCCGGATCAACTGCTTGGGAAGCAACCATGCTGATCGTTACACCACCACCGCGTTGTGCTGCGTCCCACCCACGCCCTGATATATCGGCTACCCTCCTGCCATCAGAGGCCGAAGGCGATGGCGCTGTAGGCGCTCAACGCCAGAGCGGAGGTGAGCACATCTGAACGCAGTGCGTAGGTGCTGCTAGGGCGATGTAGCGTAACTAGAAGCAGAACTGACAGCCGTTGAAAAACTGCCATTTAATTTACAGCAGGGCGATAAAACAAATATCTAATGTGACGTACTTACTGATGATCCAGAGTCGATTCAGCATATGTGTGCCAATCCAGAAGTAGAAAGCACCTAAGTATCACAATATTAAGTTGGTTAGTTTGATGCTCGCCTGGAGCATATCATTAGCTTCCCCTGAGGGCGAAATGCACAGCGTAGCCGTTGCTAGGGAACGGCCTTTTCTGTCGTTTTTTGTTTTCTCTGCGTCAATGTGAATGTTGATAACTACAGTTCTGCTCGTTCCACTTACGACAGATGGCGACGGAAAACAATGGTGTAAGGCACCATATTTAAGCTGTGGTTCCCGAAAGTGAGGGTGGGGTGCAACCTCACATCTGACAACTCGTTTTAAATACTCTAAAACCAACGTATTTCCTTCACACAAGAAAAAAACACGCTAACTTCGCCGTCAGGCTGTGGAGATATGCCTAGAAACGGCGGTAGTAGACACTATGCGCCCATACGTCAGATTGGCCGAGCGGTCTAAGGCGCCAGAATTAAGCTCTGGTTCCCTGAGGGGAGCGTGGGTTCGAACCCCACATCTGACAATGCATTTTAAATATTCCAAAACTACCAATTTCGTACATGCGGGAAGAACAGGTTCCACAGATACTACTAGAAACGGCAGTGACTATGGTGCTTGCCTTGCAAGTCTGATTGTCTGGCGGTCAGAAAGAATGGAAAGCTGTTAGGAGACATGGCTTTCAGCCACGAGGCCCGGATTCGATTCCTGGTAGCCAAACATCCTTTTGTTTGCTGAGTCTTATTATTCTCACGGCATTTACGATATCTTTGTGTTGTGGTTTTTGGGGTCCAAGCATCAGGCGAGCAAACGTGAACGAAAGCAGATATGTGTGTAAATGAGTGTCAGGGCAGTAATAAAGGTGGATGAGACGGTGGATCGGGTATTGGACTGCAGACGTGCCACATTGCGTAGCTCGAAAGCTGAGTAAGTTAGAGCGTCGTGCTGTGAACACAAAGGCCACGTATTCGACCGCACCAAGTGCCATTTTATTTTTCTCCCCTAAAAGAGAATGCTTCCTCCAGCGAGACACTGCCAGGTAAATAACAAGCGATCTTCACAAGAAGTAAGATGTCTACACGTCGCGCGATACTGTCGCCAACGGCGATACCGCGCGTAGTGCAGCGGTTCTCGTCTGTTCACCGGCGTCAAGAATCGTTGGCCGTGGTTAGTATTTGGATGCGTTCTCGGCTGGGAACTCGACGTGCTGTTGGCGTCTTTCATTTTGCATTTTTCCTTCGGTTTCGTGGTTGCTTAGCGATAATGATGCGGTCCCGCACGCTGACGCCACTCTTGCCTCTCGGTACACTAAGGGGCGAATCTGTGGCCACAATAAAATGAAAGGTTCTGTCGTGTGTTTGTCGTTTTTTGGTCTCTCCCAGTCGTTTCTCGCGCCTGCCCTCTACGTATATGCCCATTTCCAAGCGTCAGCTTTCGCGTCAGCCGAGCAATGAAAGGTTCTGTCTTGTGTTTGTCGTTTTTTGGTCTCTCCCAGTCGTTTCTCGCGCCTGCCCTCTACATATATGCCCATTTCCAAGCGTCAGCTTTCGCGTCAGCCGAGCAAAGTCGAGACAAGTCGTATATGCCCATTTCCAAGCGTCAGCTTTCGCGTCAGCCGAGCAATGAAAGGTTCTGTCTTGTGTTTGTCGTTTTTTGGTCTCTCCCAGTCGTTTCTCGCGCCTGCCCTCTACATATATGCCCATTTCCAAGCGTCAGCTTTCGCGTCAGCCGAGCAAAGTCGAGACAAGTCGACACATGGAGACACACGACGCTGAGAAACGAAACCGCAGACTAGCGCCCTGGCAGCACGGACTGAGACGAGGGGCGAAGGAAAACTATTCGTACCGCGACACTTCACAGTTTCGAAGATCGCGTTTCGGTACGTGGAATACCCGTAGAAGAAAAAAGTACCTTTTGTGCGGTGGCCGGGAATCGAACCCGGATCAACTGCTTGGGAAGCAACCATGCTGATCGTTACACCACCACCGCGTTGTGCTGCGTCCCACCCACGCCCTGATATATCGGCTACCCTCCTGCCATCAGAGGCCGAAGGCGATGGCGCTGTAGGCGCTCAACGCCAGAGCGGAGGTGAGCACATCTGAACGCAGTGCGTAGGTGCTGCTAGGGCGATGTAGCGTAACTAGAAGCAGAACTGACAGCCGTTGAAAAACTGCCATTTAATTTACAGCAGGGCGATAAAACAAATATCTAATGTGACGTACTTACTGATGATCCAGAGTCGATTCAGCATATGTGTGCCAATCCAGAAGTAGAAAGCACCTAAGTATCACAATATTAAGTTGGTTAGTTTGATGTCGCCTGGAGCATATCATTAGCTTCCCCTGAGGGCGAAATGCACAGCGTAGCCGTTGCTAGGGAACGGCCTTTTCTGTCGTTTTTTGTTTTCTCTGCGTCAATGTGAATGTTGATAACTACAGTTCTGCTCGTTCCACTTACGACAGATGGCGACGGAAAACAATGGTGTAAGGCACCATATTTAAGCTGTGGTTCCCGAAAGTGAGGGTGGGGTGCAACCTCACATCTGACAACTCGTTTTAAATACTCTAAAACCAACGTATTTCCTTCACACAAGAAAAAAACACGCTAACTTCGCCGTCAGGCTGTGGAGATATGCCTAGAAACGGCGGTAGTAGACACTATGCGCCCATACGTCAGATTGGCCGAGCGGTCTAAGGCGCCAGAATTAAGCTCTGGTTCCCTGAGGGGAGCGTGGGTTCGAACCCCACATCTGACAATGCATTTTAAATATTCCAAAACTACCAATTTCGTACATGCGGGAAGAACAGGTTCCACAGATACTACTAGAAACGGCAGTGACTATGGTGCTTGCCTTGCAAGTCTGATTGTCTGGCGGTCAGAAAGAATGGAAAGCTGTTAGGAGACATGGCTTTCAGCCACGAGGCCCGGATTCGATTCCTGGTAGCCAAACATCCTTTTGTTTGCTGAGTCTTATTATTCTCACGGCATTTACGATATCTTTGTGTTGTGGTTTTTGGGGTCCAAGCATCAGGCGAGCAAACGTGAACGAAAGCAGATATGTGTGTAAATGAGTGTCAGGGCAGTAATAAAGGTGGATGAGACGGTGGATCGGGTATTGGACTGCAGACGTGCCACATTGCGTAGCTCGAAAGCTGAGTAAGTTAGAGCGTCGTGCTGTGAACACAAAGGCCACGTATTTGACCGCACCAAGTGCCATTTTATTTTTCTCCCCTAAAAGAGAATGCTTCCTCCAGCGAGACACTGCCAGGTAAATAACAAGCGATCTTCACAAGAAGTAAGATGTCTACACGTCGCGCGATACTGTCGCCAACGGCGATACCGCGCGTAGTGCAGCGGTTCTCGTCTGTTCACCGGCGTCAAGAATCGTTGGCCGTGGTTAGTATTTGGATGCGTTCTCGGCTGGGAACTCGACGTGCTGTTGGCGTCTTTCATTTTGCATTTTTCCTTCGGTTTCGTGGTTGCTTAGCGATAATGATGCGGTCCCGCACGCTGACGCCACTCTTGCCTCTCGGTACACTAAGGGGCGAATCTGTGGCCACAATAAAATGAAAGGTTCTGTCGTGTGTTTGTCGTTTTTTGGTCTCTCCCAGTCGTTTCTCGCGCCTGCCCTCTACGTATATGCCCATTTCCAAGCGTCAGCTTTCGCGTCAGCCGAGCAATGAAAGGTTCTGTCTTGTGTTTGTCGTTTTTTGGTCTCTCCCAGTCGTTTCTCGCGCCTGCCCTCTACATATATGCCCATTTCCAAGCGTCAGCTTTCGCGTCAGCCGAGCAAAGTCGAGACATGTCGTATATGCCCATTTCCAAGCGTCAGCTTTCGCGTCAGCCGAGCAATGAAAGGTTCTGTCTTGTGTTTGTCGTTTTTTGGTCTCTCCCAGTCGTTTCTCGCGCCTGCCCTCTACATATATGCCCATTTCCAAGCGTCAGCTTTCGCGTCAGCCGAGCAAAGTCGAGACAAGTCGACACATGGAGACACACGACGCTGAGAAACGAAACCGCAGACTAGCGCCCTGGCAGCACGGACTGAGACGAGGGGCGAAGGAAAACTATTCGTACCGCGACACTTCACAGTTTCGAAGATCGCGTTTCGGTACGTGGAATACCCGTAGAAGAAAAAAGTACCTTTTGTGCGGTGGCAGGGAATCGAACCCGGATCAACTGCTTGGGAAGCAACCATGCTGATCGTTACACCACCACCGCGTTGTGCTGCGTCCCACCCACGCCCTCATATATCGGCTACCCTCCTGCCATCAGAGGCCGAAGGCGATGGCGCTGTAGGCGCTCAACGCCAGAGCGGAGGTGAGCACATCTGAACGCAGTGCGTAGGTGCTGCTAGGGCGATGTAGCGTAACTAGAAGCAGAACTGACAGCCGTTGAAAAACTGCCATTTAATTTACAGCAGGGCGATAAAACAAATATCTAATGTGACGTACTTACTGATGATCCAGAGTCGATTCAGCATATGTGTGCCAATCCAGAAGTAGAAAGCACCTAAGTATCACAATATTAAGTTGGTTAGTTTGATGTCGCCTGGAGCATATCATTAGCTTCCCCTGAGGGCGAAATGCACAGCGTAGCCGTTGCTAGGGAACGGCCTTTTCTGTCGTTTTTTGTTTTCTCTGCGTCAATGTGAATGTTGATAACTACAGTTCTGCTCGTTCCACTTACGACAGATGGCGACGGAAAACAATGGTGTAAGGCACCATATTTAAGCTGTGGTTCCCGAAAGTGAGGGTGGGGTGCAACCTCACATCTGACAACTCGTTTTAAATACTCTAAAACCAACGTATTTCCTTCACACAAGAAAAAAACACGCTAACTTCGCCGTCAGGCTGTGGAGATATGCCTAGAAACGGCGGTAGTAGACACTATGCGCCCATACGTCAGATTGGCCGAGCGGTCTAAGGCGCCAGAATTAAGCTCTGGTTCCCTGAGGGGAGCGTGGGTTCGAACCCCACATCTGACAATGCATTTTAAATATTCCAAAACTACCAATTTCGTACATGCGGGAAGAACAGGTTCCACAGATACTACTAGAAACGGCAGTGACTATGGTGCTTGCCTTGCAAGTCTGATTGTCTGGCGGTCAGAAAGAATGGAAAGCTGTTAGGAGACATGGCTTTCAGCCACGAGGCCCGGATTCGATTCCTGGTAGCCAAACATCCTTTTGTTTGCTGAGTCTTATTATTCTCACGGCATTTACGATATCTTTGTGTTGTGGTTTTTGGGGTCCAAGCATCAGGCGAGCAAACGTGAACGAAAGCAGATATGTGTGTAAATGAGTGTCAGGGCAGTAATAAAGGTGGATGAGACGGTGGATCGGGTATTGGACTGCAGACGTGCCACATTGCGTAGCTCGAAAGCTGAGTAAGTTAGAGCGTCGTGCTGTGAACTCAAAGGCCACGTATTCGACCGCACCAAGTGCCATTTTATTTTTCTCCCCTAAAAGAGAATGCTTCCTCCAGCGAGACACTGCCAGGTAAATAACAAGCGATCTTCACAAGAAGTAAGATGTCTACACGTCGCGCGATACTGTCGCCAACGGCGATACCGCGCGTAGTGCAGCGGTTCTCGTCTGTTCACCGGCGTCAAGAATCGTTGGCCGTGGTTAGTATTTGGATGCGTTCTCGGCTGGGAACTCGACGTGCTGTTGGCGTCTTTCATTTTGCATTTTTCCTTCGGTTTCGTGGTTGCTTAGCGATAATGATGCGGTCCCGCACGCTGACGCCACTCTTGCCTCTCGGTACACTAAGGGGCGAATCTGTGGCCACAATAAAATGAAAGGTTCTGTCGTGTGTTTGTCGTTTTTTGGTCTCTCCCAGTCGTTTCTCGCGCCTGCCCTCTACGTATATGCCCATTTCCAAGCGTCAGCTTTCGCGTCAGCCGAGCAATGAAAGGTTCTGTCTTGTGTTTGTCGTTTTTTGGTCTCTCCCAGTCGTTTCTCGCGCCTGCCCTCTACATATATGCCCATTTCCAAGCGTCAGCTTTCGCGTCAGCCGAGCAAAGTCGAGACAAGTCGACACATGGAGACACACGACGCTGAGAAACGAAACCGCAGACTAGCGCCCTGGCAGCACGGACTGAGACGAGGGGCGAAGGAAAACTATTCGTACCGCGACACTTCACAGTTTCGAAGATCGCGTTTCGGTACGTGGAATACCCGTAGAAGAAAAAAGTACCTTTTGTGCGGTGGCAGGGAATCGAACCCGGATCAACTGCTTGGGAAGCAACCATGCTGATCGTTACACCACCACCGCGTTGTGCTGCGTCCCACCCACGCCCTCATATATCGGCTACCCTCCTGCCATCAGAGGCCGAAGGCGATGGCGCTGTAGGCGCTCAACGCCAGAGCGGAGGTGAGCACATCTGAACGCAGTGCGTAGGTGCTGCTAGGGCGATGTAGCGTAACTAGAAGCAGAACTGACAGCCGTTGAAAAACTGCCATTTAATTTACAGCAGGGCGATAAAACAAATATCTAATGTGACGTACTTACTGATGATCCAGAGTCGATTCAGCATATGTGTGCCAATCCAGAAGTAGAAAGCACCTAAGTATCACAATATTAAGTTGGTTAGTTTGATGTCGCCTGGAGCATATCATTAGCTTCCCCTGAGGGCGAAATGCACAGCGTAGCCGTTGCTAGGGAACGGCCTTTTCTGTCGTTTTTTGTTTTCTCTGCGTCAATGTGAATGTTGATAACTACAGTTCTGCTCGTTCCACTTACGACAGATGGCGACGGAAAACAATGGTGTAAGGCACCATATTTAAGCTGTGGTTCCCGAAAGTGAGGGTGGGGTGCAACCTCACATCTGACAACTCGTTTTAAATACTCTAAAACCAACGTATTTCCTTCACACAAGAAAAAAACACGCTAACTTCGCCGTCAGGCTGTGGAGATATGCCTAGAAACGGCGGTAGTAGACACTATGCGCCCATACGTCAGATTGGCCGAGCGGTCTAAGGCGCCAGAATTAAGCTCTGGTTCCCTGAGGGGAGCGTGGGTTCGAACCCCACATCTGACAATGCATTTTAAATATTCCAAAACTACCAATTTCGTACATGCGGGAAGAACAGGTTCCACAGATACTACTAGAAACGGCAGTGACTATGGTGCTTGCCTTGCAAGTCTGATTGTCTGGCGGTCAGAAAGAATGGAAAGCTGTTAGGAGACATGGCTTTCAGCCACGAGGCCCGGATTCGATTCCTGGTAGCCAAACATCCTTTTGTTTGCTGAGTCTTATTATTCTCACGGCATTTACGATATCTTTGTGTTGTGGTTTTTGGGGTCCAAGCATCAGGCGAGCAAACGTGAACGAAAGCAGATATGTGTGTAAATGAGTGTCAGGGCAGTAATAAAGGTGGATGAGACGGTGGATCGGGTATTGGACTGCAGACGTGCCACATTGCGTAGCTCGAAAGCTGAGTAAGTTAGAGCGTCGTGCTGTGAACTCAAAGGCCACGTATTCGACCGCACCAAGTGCCATTTTATTTTTCTCCCCTAAAAGAGAATGCTTCCTCCAGCGAGACACTGCCAGGTAAATAACAAGCGATCTTCACAAGAAGTAAGATGTCTACACGTCGCGCGATACTGTCGCCAACGGCGATACCGCGCGTAGTGCAGCGGTTCTCGTCTGTTCACCGGCGTCAAGAATCGTTGGCCGTGGTTAGTATTTGGATGCGTTCTCGGCTGGGAACTCGACGTGCTGTTGGCGTCTTTCATTTTGCATTTTTCCTTCGGTTTCGTGGTTGCTTAGCGATAATGATGCGGTCCCGCACGCTGACGCCACTCTTGCCTCTCGGTACACTAAGGGGCGAATCTGTGGCCACAATAAAATGAAAGGTTCTGTCGTGTGTTTGTCGTTTTTTGGTCTCTCCCAGTCGTTTCTCGCGCCTGCCCTCTACGTATATGCCCATTTCCAAGCGTCAGCTTTCGCGTCAGCCGAGCAATGAAAGGTTCTGTCTTGTGTTTGTCGTTTTTTGGTCTCTCCCAGTCGTTTCTCGCGCCTGCCCTCTACATATATGCCCATTTCCAAGCGTCAGCTTTCGCGTCAGCCGAGCAAAGTCGAGACAAGTCGTATATGCCCATTTCCAAGCGTCAGCTTTCGCGTCAGCCGAGCAATGAAAGGTTCTGTCTTGTGTTTGTCGTTTTTTGGTCTCTCCCAGTCGTTTCTCGCGCCTGCCCTCTACATATATGCCCATTTCCAAGCGTCAGCTTTCGCGTCAGCCGAGCAAAGTCGAGACAAGTCGACACATGGAGACACACGACGCTGAGAAACGAAACCGCAGACTAGCGCCCTGGCAGCACGGACTGAGACGAGGGGCGAAGGAAAACTATTCGTACCGCGACACTTCACAGTTTCGAAGATCGCGTTTCGGTACGTGGAATACCCGTAGAAGAAAAAGTACCTTTTGTGCGGTGGCCGGGAATCGAACCCGGATCAACTGCTTGGGAAGCAACCATGCTGATCGTTACACCACCACCGCGTTGTGCTGCGTCCCACCCACGCCCTGATATATCGGCTACCCTCCTGCCATCAGAGGCCGAAGGCGATGGCGCTGTAGGCGCTCAACGCCAGAGCGGAGGTGAGCACATCTGAACGCAGTGCGTAGGTGCTGCTAGGGCGATGTAGCGTAACTAGAAGCAGAACTGACAGCCGTTGAAAAACTGCCATTTAATTTACAGCAGGGCGATAAAACAAATATCTAATGTGACGTACTTACTGATGATCCAGAGTCGATTCAGCATATGTGTGCCAATCCAGAAGTAGAAAGCACCTAAGTATCACAATATTAAGTTGGTTAGTTTGATGCTCGCCTGGAGCATATCATTAGCTTCCCCTGAGGGCGAAATGCACAGCGTAGCCGTTGCTAGGGAACGGCCTTTTCTGTCGTTTTTTGTTTTCTCTGCGTCAATGTGAATGTTGATAACTACAGTTCTGCTCGTTCCACTTACGACAGATGGCGACGGAAAACAATGGTGTAAGGCACCATATTTAAGCTGTGGTTCCCGAAAGTGAGGGTGGGGTGCAACCTCACATCTGACAACTCGTTTTAAATACTCTAAAACCAACGTATTTCCTTCACACAAGAAAAAAACACGCTAACTTCGCCGTCAGGCTGTGGAGATATGCCTAGAAACGGCGGTAGTAGACACTATGCGCCCATACGTCAGATTGGCCGAGCGGTCTAAGGCGCCAGAATTAAGCTCTGGTTCCCTGAGGGGAGCGTGGGTTCGAACCCCACATCTGACAATGCATTTTAAATATTCCAAAACTACCAATTTCGTACATGCGGGAAGAACAGGTTCCACAGATACTACTAGAAACGGCAGTGACTATGGTGCTTGCCTTGCAAGTCTGATTGTCTGGCGGTCAGAAAGAATGGAAAGCTGTTAGGAGACATGGCTTTCAGCCACGAGGCCCGGATTCGATTCCTGGTAGCCAAACATCCTTTTGTTTGCTGAGTCTTATTATTCTCACGGCATTTACGATATCTTTGTGTTGTGGTTTTTGGGGTCCAAGCATCAGGCGAGCAAACGTGAACGAAAGAAGATATGTGTGTAAATGAGTGTCAGGGCAGTAATAAAGGTGGATGAGACGGTGGATCGGGTATTGGACTGCAGACGTGCCACATTGCGTAGCTCGAAAGCTGAGTAAGTTAGAGCGTCGTGCTGTGAACACAAAGGCCACGTATTCGACCGCACCAAGTGCCATTTTATTTTTCTCCCCTAAAAGAGAATGCTTCCTCCAGCGAGACACTGCCAGGTAAATAACAAGCGATCTTCACAAGAAGTAAGATGTCTACACGTCGCGCGATACTGTCGCCAACGGCGATACCGCGCGTAGTGCAGCGGTTCTCGTCTGTTCACCGGCGTCAAGAATCGTTGGCCGTGGTTAGTATTTGGATGCGTTCTCGGCTGGGAACTCGACGTGCTGTTGGCGTCTTTCATTTTGCATTTTTCCTTCGGTTTCGTGGTTGCTTAGCGATAATGATGCGGTCCCGCACGCTGACGCCACTCTTGCCTCTCGGTACACTAAGGGGCGAATCTGTGGCCACAATAAAATGAAAGGTTCTGTCGTGTGTTTGTCGTTTTTTGGTCTCTCCCAGTCGTTTCTCGCGCCTGCCCTCTACGTATATGCCCATTTCCAAGCGTCAGCTTTCGCGTCAGCCGAGCAATGAAAGGTTCTGTCTTGTGTTTGTCGTTTTTTGGTCTCTCCCAGTCGTTTCTCGCGCCTGCCCTCTACATATATGCCCATTTCCAAGCGTCAGCTTTCGCGTCAGCCGAGCAAAGTCGAGACAAGTCGACACATGGAGACACACGACGCTGAGAAACGAAACCGCAGACTAGCGCCCTGGCAGCACGGACTGAGACGAGGGGCGAAGGAAAACTATTCGTACCGCGACACTTCACAGTTTCGAAGATCGCGTTTCGGTACGTGGAATACCCGTAGAAGAAAAAAGTACCTTTTGTGCGGTGGCCGGGAATCGAACCCGGATCAACTGCTTGGGAAGCAACCATGCTGATCGTTACACCACCACCGCGTTGTGCTGCGTCCCACCCACGCCCTGATATATCGGCTACCCTCCTGCCATCAGAGGCCGAAGGCGATGGCGCTGTAGGCGCTCAACGCCAGAGCGGAGGTGAGCACATCTGAACGCAGTGCGTAGGTGCTGCTAGGGCGATGTAGCGTAACTAGAAGCAGAACTGACAGCCGTTGAAAAACTGCCATTTAATTTACAGCAGGGCGATAAAACAAATATCTAATGTGACGTACTTACTGATGATCCAGAGTCGATTCAGCATATGTGTGCCAATCCAGAAGTAGAAAGCACCTAAGTATCACAATATTAAGTTGGTTAGTTTGATGCTCGCCTGGAGCATATCATTAGCTTCCCCTGAGGGCGAAATGCACAGCGTAGCCGTTGCTAGGGAACGGCCTTTTCTGTCGTTTTTTGTTTTCTCTGCGTCAATGTGAATGTTGATAACTACAGTTCTGCTCGTTCCACTTACGACAGATGGCGACGGAAAACAATGGTGTAAGGCACCATATTTAAGCTGTGGTTCCCGAAAGTGAGGGTGGGGTGCAACCTCACATCTGACAACTCGTTTTAAATACTCTAAAACCAACATATTTCCTTCACACAAGAAAAAAACACGCTAACTTCGCCGTCAGGCTGTGGAGATATGCCTAGAAACGGCGGTAGTAGACACTATGCGCCCATACGTCAGATTGGCCGAGCGGTCTAAGGCGCCAGAATTAAGCTCTGGTTCCCTGAGGGGAGCGTGGGTTCGAACCCCACATCTGACAATGCATTTTAAATATTCCAAAACTACCAATTTCGTACATGCGGGAAGAACAGGTTCCACAGATACTACTAGAAACGGCAGTGACTATGGTGCTTGCCTTGCAAGTCTGATTGTCTGGCGGACAGAAAGAATGGAAAGCTGTTAGGAGACATGGCTTTCAGCCACGAGGCCCGGATTCGATTCCTGGTAGCCGAACATCCTTTTGTTTGCTGAGTCTTATTATTCTCACGGCATTTACGATATCTTTGTGTTGTGGTTTTTGGGGTCCAAGCATCAGGCGAGCAAACGTGAACGAAAGCAGATATGTGTGTAAATGAGTGTCAGGGCAGTAATAAAGGTGGATGAGACGGTGGATCGGGTATTGGACTGCAGACGTGCCACATTGCGTAGCTCGAAAGCTGAGTAAGTTAGAGCGTCGTGCTGTGAACACAAAGGCCACGTATTCGACCGCACCAAGTGCCATTTTCTTTTTCTCCCCTAAAAGAGAATGCTTCCTCCAGCGAGACACTGCCAGGTAAATAACAAGCGATCTTCACAAGAAGTAAGATGTCTACACGTCGCGCGATACTGTCGCCAACGGCGATACCGCGCGTAGTGCAGCGGTTCTCGTCTGTTCACCGGCGTCAAGAATCGTTGGCCGTGGTTAGTATTTGGATGCGTTCTCGGCTGGGAACTCGACGTGCTGTTGGCGTCTTTCATTTTGCATTTTTCCTTCGGTTTCGTGGTTGCTTAGCGATAATGATGCGGTCCCGCACGCTGACGCCACTCTTGCCTCTCGGTACACTAAGGGGCGAATCTGTGGCCACAATAAAATGAAAGGTTCTGTCGTGTGTTTGTCGTTTTTTGGTCTCTCCCAGTCGTTTCTCGCGCCTGCCCTCTACGTATATGCCCATTTCCAAGCGTCAGCTTTCGCGTCAGCCGAGCAATGAAAGGTTCTGTCTTGTGTTTGTCGTTTTTTGGTCTCTCCCAGTCGTTTCTCGCGCCTGCCCTCTACATATATGCCCATTTCCAAGCGTCAGCTTTCGCGTCAGCCGAGCAAAGTCGAGACAAGTCGACACATGGAGACACACGACGCTGAGAAACGAAACCGCAGACTAGCGCCCTGGCAGCACGGACTGAGACGAGGGGCGAAGGAAAACTATTCGTACCGCGACACTTCACAGTTTCGAAGATCGCGTTTCGGTACGTGGAATACCCGTAGAAGAAAAAAGTACCTTTTCTGCGGTGGCCGGGAATCGAACCCGGATCAACTGCTTGGGAAGCAACCATGCTGATCGTTACACCACCACCGCGTTGTGCTGCGTCCCACCCACGCCCTGATATATCGGCTACCCTCCTGCCATCAGAGGCCGAAGGCGATGGCGCTGTAGGCGCTCAACGCCAGAGCGGAGGTGAGCACATCTGAACGCAGTGCGTAGGTGCTGCTAGGGCGATGTAGCGTAACTAGAAGCAGAACTGACAGCCGTTGAAAAACTGCCATTTAATTTACAGCAGGGCGATAAAACAAATATCTAATGTGACGTACTTACTGATGATCCAGAGTCGATTCAGCATATGTGTGCCAATCCAGAAGTAGAAAGCACCTAAGTATCACAATATTAAGTTGGTTAGTTTGATGCTCGCCTGGAGCATATCATTAGCTTCCCCTGAGGGCGAAATGCACAGCGTAGCCGTTGCTAGGGAACGGCCTTTTCTGTCGTTTTTTGTTTTCTCTGCGTCAATGTGAATGTTGATAACTACAGTTCTGCTCGTTCCACTTACGACAGATGGCGACGGAAAACAATGGTGTAAGGCACCATATTTAAGCTGTGGTTCCCGAAAGTGAGGGTGGGGTGCAACCTCACATCTGACAACTCGTTTTAAATACTCTAAAACCAACGTATTTCCTTCACACAAGAAAAAAACACGCTAACTTCGCCGTCAGGCTGTGGAGATATGCCTAGAAACGGCGGTAGTAGACACTATGCGCCCATACGTCAGATTGGCCGAGCGGTCTAAGGCGCCAGAATTAAGCTCTGGTTCCCTGAGGGGAGCGTGGGTTCGAACCCCACATCTGACAATGCATTTTAAATATTCCAAAACTACCAATTTCGTACATGCGGGAAGAACAGGTTCCACAGATACTACTAGAAACGGCAGTGACTATGGTGCTTGCCTTGCAAGTCTGATTGTCTGGCGGTCAGAAAGAATGGAAAGCTGTTAGGAGACATGGCTTTCAGCCACGAGGCCCGGATTCGATTCCTGGTAGCCGAACATCCTTTTGTTTGCTGAGTCTTATTATTCTCACGGCATTTACGATATCTTTGTGTTGTGGTTTTTGGGGTCCAAGCATCAGGCGAGCAAACGTGAACGAAAGCAGATATGTGTGTAAATGAGTGTCAGGGCAGTAATAAAGGTGGATGAGACGGTGGATCGGGTATTGGACTGCAGACGTGCCACATTGCGTAGCTCGAAAGCTGAGTAAGTTAGAGCGTCGTGCTGTGAACACAAAGGCCACGTATTCGACCGCACCAAGTGCCATTTTCTTTTTCTCCCCTAAAAGAGAATGCTTCCTCCAGCGAGACACTGCCAGGTAAATAACAAGCGATCTTCACAAGAAGTAAGATGTCTACACGTCGCGCGATACTGTCGCCAACGGCGATACCGCGCGTAGTGCAGCGGTTCTCGTCTGTTCACCGGCGTCAAGAATCGTTGGCCGTGGTTAGTATTTGGATGCGTTCTCGGCTGGGAACTCGACGTGCTGTTGGCGTCTTTCATTTTGCATTTTTCCTTCGGTTTCGTGGTTGCTTAGCGATAATGATGCGGTCCCGCACGCTGACGCCACTCTTGCCTCTCGGTACACTAAGGGGCGAATCTGTGGCCACAATAAAATGAAAGGTTCTGTCGTGTGTTTGTCGTTTTTTGGTCTCTCCCAGTCGTTTCTCGCGCCTGCCCTCTACGTATATGCCCATTTCCAAGCGTCAGCTTTCGCGTCAGCCGAGCAATGAAAGGTTCTGTCTTGTGTTTGTCGTTTTTTGGTCTCTCCCAGTCGTTTCTCGCGCCTGCCCTCTACATATATGCCCATTTCCAAGCGTCAGCTTTCGCGTCAGCCGAGCAAAGTCGAGACAAGTCGACACATGGAGACACACGACGCTGAGAAACGAAACCGCAGACTAGCGCCCTGGCAGCACGGACTGAGACGAGGGGCGAAGGAAAACTATTCGTACCGCGACACTTCACAGTTTCGAAGATCGCGTTTCGGTACGTGGAATACCCGTAGAAGAAAAAAGTACCTTTTGTGCGGTGGCCGGGAATCGAACCCGGATCAACTGCTTGGGAAGCAACCATGCTGATCGTTACACCACCACCGCGTTGTGCTGCGTCCCACCCACGCCCTGATATATCGGCTACCCTCCTGCCATCAGAGGCCGAAGGCGATGTCGCTGTAGGCGCTCAACGCCAGAGCGGAGGTGAGCACATCTGAACGCAGTGCGTAGGTGCTGCTAGGGCGATGTAGCGTAACTAGAAGCAGAACTGACAGCCGTTGAAAAACTGCCATTTAATTTACAGCAGGGCGATAAAACAAATATCTAATGTGACGTACTTACTGATGATCCAGAGTCGATTCAGCATATGTGTGCCAATCCAGAAGTAGAAAGCACCTAAGTATCACAATATTAAGTTGGTTAGTTTGATGCTCGCCTGGAGCATATCATTAGCTTCCCCTGAGGGCGAAATGCACAGCGTAGCCGTTGCTAGGGAACGGCCTTTTCTGTCGTTTTTTGTTTTCTCTGCGTCAATGTGAATGTTGATAACTACAGTTCTGCTCGTTCCACTTACGACAGATGGCGACGGAAAACAATGGTGTAAGGCACCATATTTAAGCTGTGGTTCCCGAAAGTGAGGGTGGGGTGCAACCTCACATCTGACAACTCGTTTTAAATACTCTAAAACCAACGTATTTCCTTCACACAAGAAAAAAACACGCTAACTTCGCCGTCAGGCTGTGGAGATATGCCTAGAAACGGCGGTAGTAGACACTATGCGCCCATACGTCAGATTGGCCGAGCGGTCTAAGGCGCCAGAATTAAGCTCTGGTTCCCTGAGGGGAGCGTGGGTTCGAACCCCACATCTGACAATGCATTTTAAATATTCCAAAACTACCAATTTCGTACATGCGGGAAGAACAGGTTCCACAGATACTACTAGAAACGGCAGTGACTATGGTGCTTGCCTTGCAAGTCTGATTGTCTGGCGGTCAGAAAGAATGGAAAGCTATTAGGAGACATGGCTTTCAGCCACGAGGCCCGGATTCGATTCCTGGTAGCCAAACATCCTTTTGTTTGCTGAGACTTATTATTCTCACGGCATTTACGATATCTTTGTGTTGTGGTTTTTGGGGTCCAAGCATCAGGCGAGCAAACGTGAACGAAAGCAGATATGTGTGTAAATGAGTGTCAGGGCAGTAATAAAGGTGGATGAGACGGTGGATCGGGTATTGGACTGCAGACGTGCCACATTGCGTAGCTCGAAAGCTGAGTAAGTTAGAGCGTCGTGCTGTGAACACAAAGGCCACGTATTCGACCGCACCAAGTGCCATTTTATTTTTCTCCCCTAAAAGAGAATGCTTCCTCCAGCGAGACACTGCCAGGTAAATAACAAGCGATCTTCACAAGAAGTAAGATGTCTACACGTCGCGCGATACTGTCGCCAACGGCGATACCGCGCGTAGTGCAGCGGTTCTCGTCTGTTCACCGGCGTCAAGAATCGTTGGCCGTGGTTAGTATTTGGATGCGTTCTCGGCTGGGAACTCGACGTGCTGTTGGCGTCTTTCATTTTGCATTTTTCCTTCGGTTTCGTGGTTGCTTAGCGATAATGATGCGGTCCCGCACGCTGACGCCACTCTTGCCTCTCGGTACACTAAGGGGCGAATCTGTGGCCACAATAAAATGAAAGGTTCGGTCGTGTGTTTGTCGTTTTTTGGTCTCTCCTAGTCGTTTCTCGCGCCTGCCCTCTACGTATATGCCCATTTCCAAGCGTCAGCTTTCGCGTCAGCCGAGCAATGAAAGGTTCTGTCTTGTGTTTGTCGTTTTTTGGTCTCTCCCAGTCGTTTCTCGCGCCTGCCCTCTACATATATGCCCATTTCCAAGCGTCAGCTTTCGCGTCAGCCGAGCAAAGTCGAGACAAGTCGACACATGGAGACACACGACGCTGAGAAACGAAACCGCAGACTAGCGCCCTGGCAGCACGGACTGAGACGAGGGGCGAAGGAAAACTATTCGTACCGCGACACTTCACAGTTTCGAAGATCGCGTTTCGGTACGTGGAATACCCGTAGAAGAAAAAAGTACCTTTTCTGCGGTGGCCGGGAATCGAACCCGGATCAACTGCTTGGGAAGCAACCATGCTGATCGTTACACCACCACCGCGTTGTGCTGCGTCCCACCCACGCCCTGATATATCGGCTACCCTCCTGCCATCAGAGGCCGAAGGCGATGGCGCTGTAGGCGCTCAACGCCAGAGCGGAGGTGAGCACATCTGAACGCAGTGCGTAGGTGCTGCTAGGGCGATGTAGCGTAACTAGAAGCAGAACTGACAGCCGTTGAAAAACTGCCATTTAATTTACAGCAGGGCGATAAAACAAATATCTAATGTGACGTACTTACTGATGATCCAGAGTCGATTCAGCATATGTGTGCCAATCCAGAAGTAGAAAGCACCTAAGTATCACAATATTAAGTTGGTTAGTTTGATGCTCGCCTGGAGCATATCATTAGCTTCCCCTGAGGGCGAAATGCACAGCGTAGCCGTTGCTAGGGAACGGCCTTTTCTGTCGTTTTTTGTTTTCTCTGCGTCAATGTGAATGTTGATAACTACAGTTCTGCTCGTTCCACTTACGACAGATGGCGACGGAAAACAATGGTGTAAGGCACCATATTTAAGCTGTGGTTCCCGAAAGTGAGGGTGGGGTGCAACCTCACATCTGACAACTCGTTTTAAATACTCTAAAACCAACGTATTTCCTTCACACAAGAAAAAAACACGCTAACTTCGCCGTCAGGCTGTGGAGATATGCCTAGAAACGGCGGTAGTAGACACTATGCGCCCATACGTCAGATTGGCCGAGCGGTCTAAGGCGCCAGAATTAAGCTCTGGTTCCCTGAGGGGAGCGTGGGTTCGAACCCCACATCTGACAATGCATTTTAAATATTCCAAAACTACCAATTTCGTACATGCGGGAAGAACAGGTTCCACAGATACTACTAGAAACGGCAGTGACTATGGTGCTTGCCTTGCAAGTCTGATTGTCTGGCGGTCAGAAAGAATGGAAAGCTATTAGGAGACATGGCTTTCAGCCACGAGGCCCGGATTCGATTCCTGGTAGCCAAACATCCTTTTGTTTGCTGAGACTTATTATTCTCACGGCATTTACGATATCTTTGTGTTGTGGTTTTTGGGGTCCAAGCATCAGGCGAGCAAACGTGAACGAAAGCAGATATGTGTGTAAATGAGTGTCAGGGCAGTAATAAAGGTGGATGAGACGGTGGATCGGGTATTGGACTGCAGACGTGCCACATTGCGTAGCTCGAAAGCTGAGTAAGTTAGAGCGTCGTGCTGTGAACACAAAGGCCACGTATTCGACCGCACCAAGTGCCATTTTATTTTTCTCCCCTAAAAGAGAATGCTTCCTCCAGCGAGACACTGCCAGGTAAATAACAAGCGATCTTCACAAGAAGTAAGATGTCTACACGTCGCGCGATACTGTCGCCAACGGCGATACCGCGCGTAGTGCAGCGGTTCTCGTCTGTTCACCGGCGTCAAGAATCGTTGGCCGTGGTTAGTATTTGGATGCGTTCTCGGCTGGGAACTCGACGTGCTGTTGGCGTCTTTCATTTTGCATTTTTCCTTCGGTTTCGTGGTTGCTTAGCGATAATGATGCGGTCCCGCACGCTGACGCCACTCTTGCCTCTCGGTACACTAAGGGGCGAATCTGTGGCCACAATAAAATGAAAGGTTCGGTCGTGTGTTTGTCGTTTTTTGGTCTCTCCTAGTCGTTTCTCGCGCCTGCCCTCTACGTATATGCCCATTTCCAAGCGTCAGCTTTCGCGTCAGCCGAGCAATGAAAGGTTCTGTCTTGTGTTTGTCGTTTTTTGGTCTCTCCCAGTCGTTTCTCGCGCCTGCCCTCTACATATATGCCCATTTCCAAGCGTCAGCTTTCGCGTCAGCCGAGCAAAGTCGAGACAAGTCGACACATGGAGACACACGACGCTGAGAAACGAAACCGCAGACTAGCGCCCTGGCAGCACGGACTGAGACGAGGGGCGAAGGAAAACTATTCGTACCGCGACACTTCACAGTTTCGAAGATCGCGTTTCGGTACGTGGAATACCCGTAGAAGAAAAAAGTACCTTTTGTGCGGTGGCCGGGAATCGAACCCGGATCAACTGCTTGGGAAGCAACCATGCTGATCGTTACACCACCACCGCGTTGCGCTGCGTCCCACCCACGCCCTGATATATCGGCTACCCTCCTGCCATCAGAGGCCGAAGGCGATGGCGCTGTAGGCGCTCAACGCCAGAGCGGAGGTGAGCACATCTGAACGCAGTGCGTAGGTGCTGCTAGGGCGATGTAGCGTAACTAGAAGCAGAACTGACAGCCGTTGAAAAACTGCCATTTAATTTACAGCAGGGCGATAAAACAAATATCTAATGTGACGTACTTACTGATGATCCAGAGTCGATTCAGCATATGTGTGCCAATCCAGAAGTAGAAAGCACCTAAGTATCACAATATTAAGTTGGTTAGTTTGATGCTCGCCTGGAGCATATCATTAGCTTCCCCTGAGGGCGAAATGCACAGCGTAGCCGTTGCTAGGGAACGGCCTTTTCTGTCGTTTTTTGTTTTCTCTGCGTCAATGTGAATGTTGATAACTACAGTTCTGCTCGTTCCACTTACGACAGATGGCGACGGAAAACAATGGTGTAAGGCACCATATTTAAGCTGTGGTTCCCGAAAGTGAGGGTGGGGTGCAACCTCACATCTGACAACTCGTTTTAAATACTCTAAAACCAACGTATTTCCTTCACACAAGAAAAAAACACGCTAACTTCGCCGTCAGGCTGTGGAGATATGCCTAGAAACGGCGGTAGTAGACACTATGCGCCTACACGTCAGATTGGCCGAGCGGTTTAAGGCGCCAGATTTAAGCTCTGGTTCCCTGAGGGGAGCGTGGGTTCGAACCCCACATCTGACAATGCATTTTAAATATTCCAAAACTACCAATTTCGTACATGCGGGAAGAACAGGTTCCACAGATACTACTAGAAACGGCAGTGACTATGGTGCTTGCCTTGCAAGTCTGATTGTCTGGCGGTCAGAAAGAATGGAAAGCTGTTAGGAGACATGGCTTTCAGCCACGAGGCCCGGATTCGATTCCTGGTAGCCAAACATCCTTTTGTTTGCTGAGTCTTATTATTCTCACGGCATTTACGATATCTTTGTGTTGTGGTTTTTGGGGTCCAAGCATCAGGCGAGCAAACGTGAACGAAAGCAGATATGTGTGTAAATGAGTGTCAGGGCAGTAATAAAGGTGGATGAGACGGTGGATCGGGTATTGGACTGAAGACGTGCCACATTGCGTAGCTCGAAAGCTGAGTAAGTTAGAGCGTCGTGCTGTGAACACAAAGGCCACGTATTCGACCGCACCAAGTGCCATTTTATTTTTCTCCCCTAAAAGAGAATGCTTCCTCCAGCGAGACACTGCCAGGTAAATAACAAGCGATCTTCACAAGAAGTAAGATGTCTACACGTCGCGCGATACTGTCGCCAACGGCGATACCGCGCGTAGTGCAGCGGTTCTCGTCTGTTCACCGGCGTCAAGAATCGTTGGCCGTGGTTAGTATTTGGATGCGTTCTCGGCTGGGAACTCGACGTGCTGTTGGCGTCTTTCATTTTGCATTTTTCCTTCGGTTTCGTGGTTGCTTAGCGATAATGATGCGGTCCCGCACGCTGACGCCACTCTTGCCTCTCGGTACACTAAGGGGCGAATCTGTGGCCACAATAAAATGAAAGGTTCTGTCGTGTGTTTGTCGTTTTTTGGTCTCTCCCAGTCGTTTCTCGCGCCTGCCCTCTACGTATATGCCCATTTCCAAGCGTCAGCTTTCGCGTCAGCCGAGCAATGAAAGGTTCTGTCTTGTGTTTGTCGTTTTTTGGTCTCTCCCAGTCGTTTCTCGCGCCTGCCCTCTACATATATGCCCATTTCCAAGCGTCAGCTTTCGCGTCAGCCGAGCAAAGTCGAGACAAGTCGACACATGGAGACACACGACGCTGAGAAACGAAACCGCAGACTAGCGCCCTGGCAGCACGGACTGAGACGATGGGCGAAGGAAAACTATTCGTACCGCGACACTTCACAGTTTCGAAGATGGCTTTTCGGTACGTGGAATACCCGTAGAAGAAAAAAGTACCTTTTGTGCGGTGGCCGGGAATCTAATCCGGATCAACTGCTTGGGAAGCAACCATGCTGATCGTTACACCACCACCGCGTTGTGGTGCGTCCCACCCACGCCCTGATATATCGGCTACCCTCCTGCCATCAGAGGCCGAAGGCGATGGCGCTGTAGGCGCTCAACGCCAGAGCGGAGGTGAGCACATCTGAACGCAGTGCGTAGGTGCTGCTAGGGCGATGTAGCGTAACTAGAAGCAGAACTGACAGCCGTTGAAAAACTGCCATTTAATTTACAGCAGGGCGATAAAACAAATATCTAATGTGACGTACTTACTGATGATCCAGAGTCGATTCAGCATATGTGTGCCAATCCAGAAGTAGAAAGCACCTAAGTATCACAATATTAAGTTGGTTAGTTTGATGCTCGCCTGGAGCATATCATTAGCTTCCCCTGAGGGCGAAATGCACAGCGTAGCCGTTGCTAGGGAACGGCCTTTTCTGTCGTTTTTTGTTTTCTCTGCGTCAATGTGAATGTTGATAACTACAGTTCTGCTCGTTCCACTTACGACAGATGGCGACGGAAAACAATGGTGTAAGGCACCATATTTAAGCTGTGGTTCCCGAAAGTGAGGGTGGGGTGCAACCTCACATCTGACAACTCGTTTTAAATACTCTAAAACCAACGTATTTCCTTCACACAAGAAAAAAACACGCTAACTTCGCCGTCAGGCTGTGGAGATATGCCTAGAAACGGCGGTAGTAGACACTATGCGCCTACACGTCAGATTGGCCGAGCGGTTCAAGGCGCCAGATTTAAGCTCTGGTTCCCTGAGGGGAGCGTGGGTTCGAACCCCACATCTGACAATGCATTTTAAATATTCCAAAACTACCAATTTCGTACATGCGGGAAGAACAGGTTCCACAGATACTACTAGAAACGGCAGTGACTATGGTGCTTGCCTTGCAAGTCTGATTGTCTGGCGGTCAGAAAGAATGGAAAGCTGTTAGGAGACATGGCTTTCAGCCACGAGGCCCGGATTCGATTCCTGGTAGCCAAACATCCTTTTGTTTGCTGAGTCTTATTATTCTCACGGCATTTACGATATCTTTGTGTTGTGGTTTTTGGGGTCCAAGCATCAGGCGAGCAAACGTGAACGAAAGCAGATATGTGTGTAAATGAGTGTCAGGGCAGTAATAAAGGTGGATGAGACGGTGGATCGGGTATTGGACTGAAGACGTGCCACATTGCGTAGCTCGAAAGCTGAGTAAGTTAGAGCGTCGTGCTGTGAACACAAAGGCCACGTATTCGACCGCACCAAGTGCCATTTTATTTTTCTCCCCTAAAAGAGAATGCTTCCTCCAGCGAGACACTGCCAGGTAAATAACAAGCGATCTTCACAAGAAGTAAGATGTCTACACGTCGCGCGATACTGTCGCCAACGGCGATACCGCGCGTAGTGCAGCGGTTCTCGTCTGTTCACCGGCGTCAAGAATCGTTGGCCGTGGTTAGTATTTGGATGCGTTCTCGGCTGGGAACTCGACGTGCTGTTGGCGTCTTTCATTTTGCATTTTTCCTTCGGTTTCGTGGTTGCTTAGCGATAATGATGCGGTCCCGCACGCTGACGCCACTCTTGCCTCTCGGTACACTAAGGGGCGAATCTGTGGCCACAATAAAATGAAAGGTTCGGTCGTGTGTTTGTCGTTTTTTGGTCTCTCCCAGTCGTTTCTCGCGCCTGCCCTCTACGTATATGCCCATTTCCAAGCGTCAGCTTTCGCGTCAGCCGAGCAATGAAAGGTTCTGTCTTGTGTTTGTCGTTTTTTGGTCTCTCCCAGTCGTTTCTCGCGCCTGCCCTCTACATATATGCCCATTTCCAAGCGTCAGCTTTCGCGTCAGCCGAGCAAAGTCGAGACAAGTCGACACATGGAGACACACGACGCTGAGAAACGAAACCGCAGACTAGCGCCCTGGCAGCACGGACTGAGACGAGGGGCGAAGGAAAACTATTCGTACCGCGACACTTCACAGTTTCGAAGATCGCGTTTCGGTACGTGGAATACCCGTAGAAGAAAAAAGTACCTTTTGTGCGGTGGCCGGGAATCGAACCCGGATCAACTGCTTGGGAAGCAACCATGCTGATCGTTACACCACCACCGCGTTGTGCTGCGTCCCACCCACGCCCTGATATATCGGCTACCCTCCTGCCATCAGAGGCCGAAGGCGATGGCGCTGTAGGCGCTCAACGCCAGAGCGGGGGTGAGCACATCTGAACGCAGTGCGTAGGTGCTGCTAGGGCGATGTAGCGTAACTAGAAGCAGAACTGACAGCCGTTGAAAAACTGCCATTTAATTTACAGCAGGGCGATAAAACAAATATCTAATGTGACATACTTACTGATGATCCAGAGTCGATTCAGCATATGTGTGCCAATCCAGAAGTAGAAAGCACCTAAGTATCACAATATTAAGTTGGTTAGTTTGATGCTCGCCTGGAGCATATCATTAGCTTCCCCTGAGGGCGAAATGCACAGCGTAGCCGTTGCTAGGGAACGGCCTTTTCTGTCGTTTTTTGTTTTCTCTGCGTCAATGTGAATGTTGATAACTACAGTTCTGCTCGTTCCACTTACGACAGATGGCGACGGAAAACAATGGTGTAAGGCACCATATTTAAGCTGTGGTTCCCGAAAGTGAGGGTGGGGTGCAACCTCACATCTGACAACTCGTTTTAAATACTCTAAAACCAACGTATTTCCTTCACACAAGAAAAAAACACGCTAACTTCGCCGTCAGGCTGTGGAGATATGCCTAGATACGGCGGTAGTAGACACTATGCGCCCACACGTCAGATTGGCCGAGCGGTTTAAGGCGCCAGATTTAAGCTCTGGTTCCCTGAGGGGAGCGTGGGTTCGAACCCCACATCTGACAATGCATTTTAAATATTCCAAAACTACCAATTTCGTACATGTGGGAAGAACAGGTTCCACAGATACTACTAGAAACGGCAGTGACTATGGTGCTTGCCTTGCAAGTCTGATTGTCTGGCGGTCAGAAAGAATGGAAAGCTGTTAGGAGACATGGCTTTCAGCCACGAGGCCCGGATTCGATTCCTGGTAGCCAAACATCCTTTTGTTTGCTGAGTCTTATTATTCTCACGGCATTTACGATATCTTTGTGTTGTGGTTTTTGGGGTCCAAGCATCAGGCGAGCAAACGTGAACGAAAGCAGATATGTGTGTAAATGAGTGTCAGGGCAGTAATAAAGGTGGATGAGACGGTGGATCGGGTATTGGACTGAAGACGTGCCACATTGCGTAGCTCGAAAGCTGAGTAAGTTAGAGCGTCGTGCTGTGAACACAAAGGCCACGTATTCGACCGCACCAAGTGCCATTTTATTTTTCTCCCCTAAAAGAGAATGCTTCCTCCAGCGAGACACTGCCAGGTAAATAACAAGCGATCTTCACAAGAAGTAAGATGTCTACACGTCGCGCGATACTGTCGCCAACGGCGATACCGCGCGTAGTGCAGCGGTTCTCGTCTGTTCACCGGCGTCAAGAATCGTTGGCCGTGGTTAGTATTTGGATGCGTTCTCGGCTGGGAACTCGACGTGCTGTTGGCGTCTTTCATTTTGCATTTTTCCTTCGGTTTCGTGGTTGCTTAGCGATAATGATGCGGTCCCGCACGCTGACGCCACTCTTGCCTCTCGGTACACTAAGGGGCGAATCTGTGGCCACAATAAAATGAAAGGTTCGGTCGTGTGTTTGTCGTTTTTTGGTCTCTCCCAGTCGTTTCTCGCGCCTGCCCTCTACGTATATGCCCATTTCCAAGCGTCAGCTTTCGCGTCAGCCGAGCAATGAAAGGTTCTGTCTTGTGTTTGTCGTTTTTTGGTCTCTCCCAGTCGTTTCTCGCGCCTGCCCTCTACATATATGCCCATTTCCAAGCGTCAGCTTTCGCGTCAGCCGAGCAAAGTCGAGACAAGTCGACACATGGAGACACACGACGCTGAGAAACGAAACCGCAGACTAGCGCCCTGGCAGCACGGACTGAGACGAGGGGCGAAGGAAAACTATTCGTACCGCGACACTTCACAGTTTCGAAGATGGCTTTTCGGTACGTGGAATACCCGTAGAAGAAAAAAGTACCTTTTGTGCGGTGGCCGGGAATCTAACCCGGATCAACTGCTTGGGAAGCAACCATGCTGATCGTTACACCACTACCGCGTTGTGCTGCGTCCCACCCACGCCCTGATATATCGGCTACCCTCCTGCCATCAGAGGCCGAAGGCGATGGCGCTGTAGGCGCTCAACGCCAGAGCGGAGGTGAGCACATCTGAACGCAGTGCGTAGGTGCTGCTAGGGCGATGTAGCGTAACTAGAAGCAGAACTGACAGCCGTTGAAAAACTGCCATTTAATTTACAGCAGGGCGATAAAACAAATATCTAATGTGACGTACTTACTGATGATCCAGAGTCGATTCAGCATATGTGTGCCAATCCAGAAGTAGAAAGCACCTAAGTATCACAATATTAAGTTGGTTAGTTTGATGCTCGCCTGGAGCATATCATTAGCTTCCCCTGAGGGCGAAATGCACAGCGTAGCCGTTGCTAGGGAACGGCCTTTTCTGTCGTTTTTTGTTTTCTCTGCGTCAATGTGAATGTTGATAACTACAGTTCTGCTCGTTCCACTTACGACAGATGGCGACGGAAAACAATGGTGTAAGGCACCATATTTAAGCTGTGGTTCCCGAAAGTGAGGGTGGGGTGCAACCTCACATCTGACAACTCGTTTTAAATACTCTAAAACCAACGTATTTCCTTCACACAAGAAAAAAACACGCTAACTTCGCCGTCAGGCTGTGGAGATATGCCTAGAAACGGCGGTAGTAGACACTATGCGCCTACACGTCAGATTGGCCGAGCGGTTTAAGGCGCCAGATTTAAGCTCTGGTTCCCTGAGGGGAGCGTGGGTTCGAACCCCACATCTGACAATGCATTTTAAATATTCCAAAACTACCAATTTCGTACATGCGGGAAGAACAGGTTCCACAGATACTACTAGAAACGGCAGTGACTATGGTGCTTGCCTTGCAAGTCTGATTGTCTGGCGGTCAGAAAGAATGGAAAGCTGTTAGGAGACATGGCTTTCAGCCACGAGGCCCGGATTCGATTCCTGGTAGCCAAACATCCTTTTGTTTGCTGAGTCTTATTATTCTCACGGCATTTACGATATCTTTGTGTTGTGGTTTTTGGGGTCCAAGCATCAGGCGAGCAAACGTGAACGAAAGCAGATATGTGTGTAAATGAGTGTCAGGGCAGTAATAAAGGTGGATGAGACGGTGGATCGGGTATTGGACTGCAGACGTGCCACATTGCGTAGCTCGAAAGCTGAGTAAGTTAGAGCGTCGTGCTGTGAACACAAAGGCCACGTATTCGACCGCACCAAGTGCCATTTTATTTTTCTCCCCTAAAAGAGAATGCTTCCTCCAGCGAGACACTGCCAGGTAAATAACAAGTGATCTTCACAAGAAGTAAGATGTCTACACGTCGCGCGATACTGTCGCCAACGGCGATACCGCGCGTAGTGCAGCGGTTCTCGTCTGTTCACCGGCGTCAAGAATCGTTGGCCGTGGTTAGTATTTGGATGCGTTCTCGGCTGGGAACTCGACGTGCTGTTGGCGTCTTTCATTTTGCATTTTTCCTTCGGTTTCGTGGTTGCTTAGCGATAATGATGCGGTCCCGCACGCTGACGCCACTCTTGCCTCTCGGTACACTAAGGGGCGAATCTGTGGCCACAATAAAATGAAAGGTTCGGTCGTGTGTTTGTCGTTTTTTGGTCTCTCCCAGTCGTTTCTCGCGCCTGCCCTCTACGTATATGCCCATTTCCAAGCGTCAGCTTTCGCGTCAGCCGAGCAATGAAAGGTTCTGTCTTGTGTTTGTCGTTTTTTGGTCTCTCCCAGTCGTTTCTCGCGCCTGCCCTCTACATATATGCCCATTTCCAAGCGTCAGCTTTCGCGTCAGCCGAGCAAAGTCGAGACAAGTCGACACATGGAGACACACGACGCTGAGAAACGAAACCGCAGACTAGCGCCCTGGCAGCACGGACTGAGACGAGGGGCGAAGGAAAACTATTCGTACCGCGACACTTCACAGTTTCGAAGATCGCGTTTCGGTACGTGGAATACCCGTAGAAGAAAAAAGTACCTTTTGTGCGGTGGCCGGGAATCGAACCCGGATCAACTGCTTGGGAAGCAACCATGCTGATCGTTACACCACCACCGCGTTGTGCTGCGTCCCACCCACGCCCTGATATATCGGCTACCCTCCTGCCATCAGAGGCCGAAGGCGATGGCGCTGTAGGCGCTCAACGCCAGAGCGGAGGTGAGCACATCTGAACGCAGTGCGTAGGTGCTGCTAGGGCGATGTAGCGTAACTAGAAGCAGAACTGACAGCCGTTGAAAAACTGCCATTTAATTTACAGCAGGGCGATAAAACAAATATCTAATGTGACATACTTACTGATGATCCAGAGTCGATTCAGCATATGTGTGCCAATCCAGAAGTAGAAAGCACCTAAGTATCACAATATTAAGTTGGTTAGTTTGATGCTCGCCTGGAGCATATCATTAGCTTCCCCTGAGGGCGAAATGCACAGCGTAGCCGTTGCTAGGGAACGGCCTTTTCTGTCGTTTTTTGTTTTCTCTGCGTCAATGTGAATGTTGATAACTACAGTTCTGCTCGTTCCACTTACGACAGATGGCGACGGAAAACAATGGTGTAAGGCACCATATTTAAGCTGTGGTTCCCGAAAGTGAGGGTGGGGTGCAACCTCACATCTGACAACTCGTTTTAAATACTCTAAAACCAACGTATTTCCTTCACACAAGAAAAAAACACGCTAACTTCGCCGTCAGGCTGTGGAGATATGCCTAGATACGGCGGTAGTAGACACTATGCGCCCACACGTCAGATTGGCCGAGCGGTTTAAGGCGCCAGATTTAAGCTCTGGTTCCCTGAGGGGAGCGTGGGTTCGAACCCCACATCTGACAATGCATTTTAAATATTCCAAAACTACCAATTTCGTACATGTGGGAAGAACAGGTTCCACAGATACTACTAGAAACGGCAGTGACTATGGTGCTTGCCTTGCAAGTCTGATTGTCTGGCGGTCAGAAAGAATGGAAAGCTGTTAGGAGACATGGCTTTCAGCCACGAGGCCCGGATTCGATTCCTGGTAGCCAAACATCCTTTTGTTTGCTGAGTCTTATTATTCTCACGGCATTTACGATATCTTTGTGTTGTGGTTTTTGGGGTCCAAGCATCAGGCGAGCAAACGTGAACGAAAGCAGATATGTGTGTAAATGAGTGTCAGGGCAGTAATAAAGGTGGATGAGACGGTGGATCGGGTATTGGACTGAAGACGTGCCACATTGCGTAGCTCGAAAGCTGAGTAAGTTAGAGCGTCGTGCTGTGAACACAAAGGCCACGTATTCGACCGCACCAAGTGCCATTTTATTTTTCTCCCCTAAAAGAGAATGCTTCCTCCAGCGAGACACTGCCAGGTAAATAACAAGCGATCTTCACAAGAAGTAAGATGTCTACACGTCGCGCGATACTGTCGCCAACGGCGATACCGCGCGTAGTGCAGCGGTTCTCGTCTGTTCACCGGCGTCAAGAATCGTTGGCCGTGGTTAGTATTTGGATGCGTTCTCGGCTGGGAACTCGACGTGCTGTTGGCGTCTTTCATTTTGCATTTTTCCTTCGGTTTCGTGGTTGCTTAGCGATAATGATGCGGTCCCGCACGCTGACGCCACTCTTGCCTCTCGGTACACTAAGGGGCGAATCTGTGGCCACAATAAAATGAAAGGTTCGGTCGTGTGTTTGTCGTTTTTTGGTCTCTCCCAGTCGTTTCTCGCGCCTGCCCTCTACGTATATGCCCATTTCCAAGCGTCAGCTTTCGCGTCAGCCGAGCAATGAAAGGTTCTGTCTTGTGTTTGTCGTTTTTTGGTCTCTCCCAGTCGTTTCTCGCGCCTGCCCTCTACATATATGCCCATTTCCAAGCGTCAGCTTTCGCGTCAGCCGAGCAAAGTCGAGACAAGTCGACACATGGAGACACACGACGCTGAGAAACGAAACCGCAGACTAGCGCCCTGGCAGCACGGACTGAGACGAGGGGCGAAGGAAAACTATTCGTACCGCGACACTTCACAGTTTCGAAGATGGCTTTTCGGTACGTGGAATACCCGTAGAAGAAAAAAGTACCTTTTGTGCGGTGGCCGGGAATCGAACCCGGATCAACTGCTTGGGAAGCAACCATGCTGACCGTTACACCACCACCGCGTTGTGCTGCGTCCCACCCACGCCCTGATATATCGGCTACCCTCCTGCCATCAGAGGCCGAAGGCGATGGCGCTGTAGGCGCTCAACGCCAGAGCGGGGGTGAGCACATCTGAACGCAGTGCGTAGGTGCTGCTAGGGCGATGTAGCGTAACTAGAAGCAGAACTGACAGCCGTTGAAAAACTGCCATTTAATTTACAGCAGGGCGATAAAACAAATATCTAATGTGACATACTTACTGATGATCCAGAGTCGATTCAGCATATGTGTGCCAATCCAGAAGTAGAAAGCACCTAAGTATCACAATATTAAGTTGGTTAGTTTGATGCTCGCCTGGAGCATATCATTAGCTTCCCCTGAGGGCGAAATGCACAGCGTAGCCGTTGCTAGGGAACGGCCTTTTCTGTCGTTTTTTGTTTTCTCTGCGTCAATGTGAATGTTGATAACTACAGTTCTGCTCGTTCCACTTACGACAGATGGCGACGGAAAACAATGGTGTAAGGCACCATATTTAAGCTGTGGTTCCCGAAAGTGAGGGTGGGGTGCAACCTCACATCTGACAACTCGTTTTAAATACTCTAAAACCAACGTATTTCCTTCACACAAGAAAAAAACACGCTAACTTCGCCGTCAGGCTGTGGAGATATGCCTAGATACGGCGGTAGTAGACACTATGCGCCCACACGTCAGATTGGCCGAGCGGTTTAAGGCGCCAGATTTAAGCTCTGGTTCCCTGAGGGGAGCGTGGGTTCGAACCCCACATCTGACAATGCATTTTAAATATTCCAAAACTACCAATTTCGTACATGTGGGAAGAACAGGTTCCACAGATACTACTAGAAACGGCAGTGACTATGGTGCTTGCCTTGCAAGTCTGATTGTCTGGCGGTCAGAAAGAATGGAAAGCTGTTAGGAGACATGGCTTTCAGCCACGAGGCCCGGATTCGATTCCTGGTAGCCAAACATCCTTTTGTTTGCTGAGTCTTATTATTCTCACGGCATTTACGATATCTTTGTGTTGTGGTTTTTGGGGTCCAAGCATCAGGCGAGCAAACGTGAACGAAAGCAGATATATGTGTAAATGAGTGTCAGGGCAGTAATAAAGGTGGATGAGACGGTGGATCGGGTATTGGACTGAAGACGTGCCACATTGCGTAGCTCGAAAGCTGAGTAAGTTAGAGCGTCGTGCTGTGAACACAAAGGCCACGTATTCGACCGCACCAAGTGCCATTTTATTTTTCTCCCCTAAAAGAGAATGCTTCCTCCAGCGAGACACTGCCAGGTAAATAACAAGCGATCTTCACAAGAAGTAAGATGTCTACACGTCGCGCGATACTGTCGCCAACGGCGATACCGCGCGTAGTGCAGCGGTTCTCGTCTGTTCACCGGCGTCAAGAATCGTTGGCCGTGGTTAGTATTTGGATGCGTTCTCGGCTGGGAACTCGACGTGCTGTTGGCGTCTTTCATTTTGCATTTTTCCTTCGGTTTCGTGGTTGCTTAGCGATAATGATGCGGTCCCGCACGCTGACGCCACTCTTGCCTCTCGGTACACTAAGGGGCGAATCTGTGGCCACAATAAAATGAAAGGTTCGGTCGTGTGTTTGTCGTTTTTTGGTCTCTCCCAGTCGTTTCTCGCGCCTGCCCTCTACGTATATGCCCATTTCCAAGCGTCAGCTTTCGCGTCAGCCGAGCAATGAAAGGTTCTGTCTTGTGTTTGTCGTTTTTTGGTCTCTCCCAGTCGTTTCTCGCGCCTGCCCTCTACATATATGCCCATTTCCAAGCGTCAGCTTTCGCGTCAGCCGAGCAAAGTCGAGACAAGTCGACACATGGAGACACACGACGCTGAGAAACGAAACCGCAGACTAGCGCCCTGGCAGCACGGACTGAGACGAGGGGCGAAGGAAAACTATTCGTACCGCGACACTTCACAGTTTCGAAGATGGCTTTTCGGTACGTGGAATACCCGTAGAAGAAAAAAGTACCTTTTGTGCGGTGGCCGGGAATCGAACCCGGATCAACTGCTTGGGAAGCAACCATGCTGATCGTTACACCACCACCGCGTTGTGCTGCGTCCCACCCACGCCCTGATATATCGGCTACCCTCCTGCCATCAGAGGCCGAAGGCGATGGCGCTGTAGGCGCTCAACGCCAGAGCGGGGGTGAGCACATCTGAACGCAGTGCGTAGGTGCTGCTAGGGCGATGTAGCGTAACTAGAAGCAGAACTGACAGCCGTTGAAAAACTGCCATTTAATTTACAGCAGGGCGATAAAACAAATATCTAATGTGACATACTTACTGATGATCCAGAGTCGATTCAGCATATGTGTGCCAATCCAGAAGTAGAAAGCACCTAAGTATCACAATATTAAGTTGGTTAGTTTGATGCTCGCCTGGAGCATATCATTAGCTTCCCCTGAGGGCGAAATGCACAGCGTAGCCGTTGCTAGGGAACGGCCTTTTCTGTCGTTTTTTGTTTTCTCTGCGTCAATGTGAATGTTGATAACTACAGTTCTGCTCGTTCCACTTACGACAGATGGCGACGGAAAACAATGGTGTAAGGCACCATATTTAAGCTGTGGTTCCCGAAAGTGAGGGTGGGGTGCAACCTCACATCTGACAACTCGTTTTAAATACTCTAAAACCAACGTATTTCCTTCACACAAGAAAAAAACACGCTAACTTCGCCGTCAGGCTGTGGAGATATGCCTAGATACGGCGGTAGTAGACACTATGCGCCCACACGTCAGATTGGCCGAGCGGTTTAAGGCGCCAGATTTAAGCTCTGGTTCCCTGAGGGGAGCGTGGGTTCGAACCCCACATCTGACAATGCATTTTAAATATTCCAAAACTACCAATTTCGTACATGTGGGAAGAACAGGTTCCACAGATACTACTAGAAACGGCAGTGACTATGGTGCTTGCCTTGCAAGTCTGATTGTCTGGCGGTCAGAAAGAATGGAAAGCTGTTAGGAGACATGGCTTTCAGCCACGAGGCCCGGATTCGATTCCTGGTAGCCAAACATCCTTTTGTTTGCTGAGTCTTATTATTCTCACGGCATTTACGATATCTTTGTGTTGTGGTTTTTGGGGTCCAAGCATCAGGCGAGCAAACGTGAACGAAAGCAGATATGTGTGTAAATGAGTGTCAGGGCAGTAATAAAGGTGGATGAGACGGTGGATCGGGTATTGGACTGAAGACGTGCCACATTGCGTAGCTCGAAAGCTGAGTAAGTTAGAGCGTCGTGCTGTGAACACAAAGGCCACGTATTCGACCGCACCAAGTGCCATTTTATTTTTCTCCCCTAAAAGAGAATGCTTCCTCCAGCGAGACACTGCCAGGTAAATAACAAGCGATCTTCACAAGAAGTAAGATGTCTACACGTCGCGCGATACTGTCGCCAACGGCGATACCGCGCGTAGTGCAGCGGTTCTCGTCTGTTCACCGGCGTCAAGAATCGTTGGCCGTGGTTAGTATTTGGATGCGTTCTCGGCTGGGAACTCGACGTGCTGTTGGCGTCTTTCATTTTGCATTTTTCCTTCGGTTTCGTGGTTGCTTAGCGATAATGATGCGGTCCCGCACGCTGACGCCACTCTTGCCTCTCGGTACACTAAGGGGCGAATCTGTGGCCACAATAAAATGAAAGGTTCGGTCGTGTGTTTGTCGTTTTTTGGTCTCTCCCAGTCGTTTCTCGCGCCTGCCCTCTACGTATATGCCCATTTCCAAGCGTCAGCTTTCGCGTCAGCCGAGCAATGAAAGGTTCTGTCTTGTGTTTGTCGTTTTTTGGTCTCTCCCAGTCGTTTCTCGCGCCTGCCCTCTACATATATGCCCATTTCCAAGCGTCAGCTTTCGCGTCAGCCGAGCAAAGTCGAGACAAGTCGACACATGGAGACACACGACGCTGAGAAACGAAACCGCAGACTAGCGCCCTGGCAGCACGGACTGAGACGAGGGGCGAAGGAAAACTATTCGTACCGCGACACTTCACAGTTTCGAAGATCGCGTTTCGGTACGTGGAATACCCGTAGAAGAAAAAAGTACCTTTTGTGCGGTGGCCGGGAATCGAACCCGGATCAACTGCTTGGGAAGCAACCATGCTGATCGTTACACCACCACCGCGTTGTGCTGCGTCCCACCCACGCCCTGATATATCGGCTACCCTCCTGCCATCAGAGGCCGAAGGCGATGGCGCTGTAGGCGCTCAACGCCAGAGCGGAGGTGAGCACATCTGAACGCAGTGCGTAGGTGCTGCTAGGGCGATGTAGCGTAACTGGAAGCAGAACTGACAGCCGTTGAAAAACTGCCATTTAATTTACAGCAGGGCGATAAAACAAATATCTAATGTGACATACTTACTGATGATCCAGAGTCGATTCAGCATATGTGTGCCAATCCAGAAGTAGAAAGCACCTAAGTATCACAATATTAAGTTGGTTAGTTTGATGCTCGCCTGAAGCATATCATTAGCTTCCCCTGAGGGCGAAATGCACAGCGTAGCCGTTGCTAGGGAACGGCCTTTTCTGTCGTTTTTTGTTTTCTCTGCGTCAATGTGAATGTTGATAACTACAGTTCTGCTCGTTCCACTTACGACAGATGGCGACGGAAAACAATGGTGTAAGGCACCATATTTAAGCTGTGGTTCCCGAAAGTGAGGGTGGGGTGCAACCTCACATCTGACAACTCGTTTTAAATACTCTAAAACCAACGTATTTCCTTCACACAAGAAAAAAACACGCTAACTTCGCCGTCAGGCTGTAGAGATATGCCTAGATACGGCGGTAGTAGACACTATGCGCCCACACGTCAGATTGGCCGAGCGGTTTAAGGCGCCAGATTTAAGCTCTGGTTCCCTGAGGGGAGCGTGGGTTCGAACCCCTTATCTGACAATGCATTTTAAATATTCCAAAACTACCAATTTCGTACATGTGGGAAGAACAGGTTCCACAGATACTACTAGAAACGGCAGTGACTATGGTGCTTGCCTTGCAAGTCTGATTGTCTGGCGGTCAGAAAGAATGGAAAGCTGTTAGGAGACATGGCTTTCAGCCACGAGGCCCGGATTCGATTCCTGGTAGCCAAACATCCTTTTGTTTGCTGAGTCTTATTATTCTCACGGCATTTACGATATCTTTGTGTTGTGGTTTTTGGGGTCCAAGCATCAGGCGAGCAAACGTGAACGAAAGCAGATATGTGTGTAAATGAGTGTCAGGGCAGTAATAAAGGTGGATGAGACGGTGGATCGGGTATTGGACTGAAGACGTGCCACATTGCGTAGCTCGAAAGCTGAGTAAGTTAGAGCGTCGTGCTGTGAACACAAAGGCCACGTATTCGACCGCACCAAGTGCCATTTTATTTTTCTCCCCTAAAAGAGAATGCTTCCTCCAGCGAGACACTGCCAGGTAAATAACAAGCGATCTTCACAAGAAGTAAGATGTCTACACGTCGCGCGATACTGTCGCCAACGGCGATACCGCGCGTAGTGCAGCGGTTCTCGTCTGTTCACCGGCGTCAAGAATCGTTGGCCGTGGTTAGTATTTGGATGCGTTCTCGGCTGGGAACTCGACGTGCTGTTGGCGTCTTTCATTTTGCATTTTTCCTTCGGTTTCGTGGTTGCTTAGCGATAATGTTGCGGTCCCGCACGCTGACGCCACTCTTGCCTCTCGGTACACTAAGGGGCGAATCTGTGGCCACAATAAAATGAAAGGTTCGGTCGTGTGTTTGTCGTTTTTTGGTCTCTCCCAGTCGTTTCTCGCGCCTGCCCTCTACGTATATGCCCATTTCCAAGCGTCAGCTTTCGCGTCAGCCGAGCAATGAAAGGTTCTGTCTTGTGTTTGTCGTTTTTTGGTCTCTCCCAGTCGTTTCTCGCGCCTGCCCTCTACATATATGCCCATTTCCAAGCGTCAGCTTTCGCGTCAGCCGAGCAAAGTCGAGACAAGTCGACACATGGAGACACACGACGCTGAGAAACGAAACCGCAGACTAGCGCCCTGGCAGCACGGACTGAGACGAGGGGCGAAGGAAAACTATTCGTACCGCGACACTTCACAGTTTCGAAGATGGCTTTTCGGTACGTGGAATACCCGTAGAAGAAAAAAGTACCTTTTGTGCGGTGGCCGGGAATCGAACCCGGATCAACTGCTTGGGAAGCAACCATGCTGATCGTTACACCACTACCGCGTTGTGCTGCGTCCCACCCACGCCCTGATATATCGGCTACCCTCCTGCCATCAGAGGCCGAAGGCGATGGCGCTGTAGGCGCTCAACGCCAGAGCGGAGGTGAGCACATCTGAACGCAGTGCGTAGGTGCTGCTAGGGCGATGTAGCGTAACTAGAAGCAGAACTGACAGCCGTTGAAAAACTGCCATTTAATTTACAGCAGGGCGATAAAACAAATATCTAATGTGACGTACTTACTGATGATCCAGAGTCGATTCAGCATATGTGTGCCAATCCAGAAGTAGAAAGCACCTAAGTATCACAATATTAAGTTGGTTAGTTTGATGCTCGCCTGGAGCATATCATTAGCTTCCCCTGAGGGCGAAATGCACAGCGTAGCCGTTGCTAGGGAACGGCCTTTTCTGTCGTTTTTTGTTTTCTCTGCGTCAATGTGAATGTTGATAACTACAGTTCTGCTCGTTCCACTTACGACAGATGGCGACGGAAAACAATGGTGTAAGGCACCATATTTAAGCTGTGGTTCCCGAAAGTGAGGGTGGGGTGCAACCTCACATCTGACAACTCGTTTTAAATACTCTAAAACCAACGTATTTCCTTCACACAAGAAAAAAACACGCTAACTTCGCCGTCAGGCTGTGGAGATATGCCTAGAAACGGCGGTAGTAGACACTATGCGCCTACACGTCAGATTGGCCGAGCGGTTTAAGGCGCCAGATTTAAGCTCTGGTTCCCTGAGGGGAGCGTGGGTTCGAACCCCACATCTGACAATGCATTTTAAATATTCCAAAACTACCAATTTCGTACATGCGGGAAGAACAGGTTCCACAGATACTACTAGAAACGGCAGTGACTATGGTGCTTGCCTTGCAAGTCTGATTGTCTGGCGGTCAGAAAGAATGGAAAGCTGTTAGGAGACATGGCTTTCAGCCACGAGGCCCGGATTCGATTCCTGGTAGCCAAACATCCTTTTGTTTGCTGAGTCTTATTATTCTCACGGCATTTACGATATCTTTGTGTTGTGGTTTTTGGGGTCCAAGCATCAGGCGAGCAAACGTGAACGAAAGCAGATATGTGTGTAAATGAGTGTCAGGGCAGTAATAAAGGTGGATGAGACGGTGGATCGGGTATTGGACTGCAGACGTGCCACATTGCGTAGCTCGAAAGCTGAGTAAGTTAGAGCGTCGTGCTGTGAACACAAAGGCCACGTATTCGACCGCACCAAGTGCCATTTTATTTTTCTCCCCTAAAAGAGAATGCTTCCTCCAGCGAGACACTGCCAGGTAAATAACAAGTGATCTTCACAAGAAGTAAGATGTCTACACGTCGCGCGATACTGTCGCCAACGGCGATACCGCGCGTAGTGCAGCGGTTCTCGTCTGTTCACCGGCGTCAAGAATCGTTGGCCGTGGTTAGTATTTGGATGCGTTCTCGGCTGGGAACTCGACGTGCTGTTGGCGTCTTTCATTTTGCATTTTTCCTTCGGTTTCGTGGTTGCTTAGCGATAATGATGCGGTCCCGCACGCTGACGCCACTCTTGCCTCTCGGTACACTAAGGGGCGAATCTGTGGCCACAATAAAATGAAAGGTTCGGTCGTGTGTTTGTCGTTTTTTGGTCTCTCCCAGTCGTTTCTCGCGCCTGCCCTCTACGTATATGCCCATTTCCAAGCGTCAGCTTTCGCGTCAGCCGAGCAATGAAAGGTTCTGTCTTGTGTTTGTCGTTTTTTGGTCTCTCCCAGTCGTTTCTCGCGCCTGCCCTCTACATATATGCCCATTTCCAAGCGTCAGCTTTCGCGTCAGCCGAGCAAAGTCGAGACAAGTCGACACATGGAGACACACGACGCTGAGAAACGAAACCGCAGACTAGCGCCCTGGCAGCACGGACTGAGACGAGGGGCGAAGGAAAACTATTCGTACCGCGACACTTCACAGTTTCGAAGATGGCTTTTCGGTACGTGGAATACCCGTAGAAGAAAAAAGTACCTTTTGTGCGGTGGCCGGGAATCTAACCCGGATCAACTGCTTGGGAAGCAACCATGCTGATCGTTACACCACTACCGCGTTGTGCTGCGTCCCACCCACGCCCTGATATATCGGCTACCCTCCTGCCATCAGAGGCCGAAGGCGATGGCGCTGTAGGCGCTCAACGCCAGAGCGGAGGTGAGCACATCTGAACGCAGTGCGTAGGTGCTGCTAGGGCGATGTAGCGTAACTAGAAGCAGAACTGACAGCCGTTGAAAAACTGCCATTTAATTTACAGCAGGGCGATAAAACAAATATCTAATGTGACGTACTTACTGATGATCCAGAGTCGATTCAGCATATGTGTGCCAATCCAGAAGTAGAAAGCACCTAAGTATCACAATATTAAGTTGGTTAGTTTGATGCTCGCCTGGAGCATATCATTAGCTTCCCCTGAGGGCGAAATGCACAGCGTAGCCGTTGCTAGGGAACGGCCTTTTCTGTCGTTTTTTGTTTTCTCTGCGTCAATGTGAATGTTGATAACTACAGTTCTGCTCGTTCCACTTACGACAGATGGCGACGGAAAACAATGGTGTAAGGCACCATATTTAAGCTGTGGTTCCCGAAAGTGAGGGTGGGGTGCAACCTCACATCTGACAACTCGTTTTAAATACTCTAAAACCAACGTATTTCCTTCACACAAGAAAAAAACACGCTAACTTCGCCGTCAGGCTGTGGAGATATGCCTAGAAACGGCGGTAGTAGACACTATGCGCCTACACGTCAGATTGGCCGAGCGGTTTAAGGCGCCAGATTTAAGCTCTGGTTCCCTGAGGGGAGCGTGGGTTCGAACCCCACATCTGACAATGCATTTTAAATATTCCAAAACTACCAATTTCGTACATGCGGGAAGAACAGGTTCCACAGATACTACTAGAAACGGCAGTGACTATGGTGCTTGCCTTGCAAGTCTGATTGTCTGGCGGTCAGAAAGAATGGAAAGCTGTTAGGAGACATGGCTTTCAGCCACGAGGCCCGGATTCGATTCCTGGTAGCCAAACATCCTTTTGTTTGCTGAGTCTTATTATTCTCACGGCATTTACGATATCTTTGTGTTGTGGTTTTTGGGGTCCAAGCATCAGGCGAGCAAACGTGAACGAAAGCAGATATGTGTGTAAATGAGTGTCAGGGCAGTAATAAAGGTGGATGAGACGGTGGATCGGGTATTGGACTGCAGACGTGCCACATTGCGTAGCTCGAAAGCTGAGTAAGTTAGAGCGTCGTGCTGTGAACACAAAGGCCACGTATTCGACCGCACCAAGTGCCATTTTATTTTTCTCCCCTAAAAGAGAATGCTTCCTCCAGCGAGACACTGCCAGGTAAATAACAAGTGATCTTCACAAGAAGTAAGATGTCTACACGTCGCGCGATACTGTCGCCAACGGCGATACCGCGCGTAGTGCAGCGGTTCTCGTCTGTTCACCGGCGTCAAGAATCGTTGGCCGTGGTTAGTATTTGGATGCGTTCTCGGCTGGGAACTCGACGTGCTGTTGGCGTCTTTCATTTTGCATTTTTCCTTCGGTTTCGTGGTTGCTTAGCGATAATGATGCGGTCCCGCACGCTGACGCCACTCTTGCCTCTCGGTACACTAAGGGGCGAATCTGTGGCCACAATAAAATGAAAGGTTCGGTCGTGTGTTTGTCGTTTTTTGGTCTCTCCCAGTCGTTTCTCGCGCCTGCCCTCTACGTATATGCCCATTTCCAAGCGTCAGCTTTCGCGTCAGCCGAGCAATGAAAGGTTCTGTCTTGTGTTTGTCGTTTTTTGGTCTCTCCCAGTCGTTTCTCGCGCCTGCCCTCTACATATATGCCCATTTCCAAGCGTCAGCTTTCGCGTCAGCCGAGCAAAGTCGAGACAAGTCGACACATGGAGACACACGACGCTGAGAAACGAAACCGCAGACTAGCGCCCTGGCAGCACGGACTGAGACGAGGGGCGAAGGAAAACTATTCGTACCGCGACACTTCACAGTTTCGAAGATCGCGTTTCGGTACGTGGAATACCCGTAGAAGAAAAAAGTACCTTTTGTGCGGTGGCCGGGAATCGAACCCGGATCAACTGCTTGGGAAGCAACCATGCTGATCGTTACACCACCACCGCGTTGTGCTGCGTCCCACCCACGCCCTGATATATCGGCTACCCTCCTGCCATCAGAGGCCGAAGGCGATGGCGCTGTAGGCGCTCAACGCCAGAGCGGAGGTGAGCACATCTGAACGCAGTGCGTAGGTGCTGCTAGGGCGATGTAGCGTAACTAGAAGCAGAACTGACAGCCGTTGAAAAACTGCCATTTAATTTACAGCAGGGCGATAAAACAAATATCTAATGTGACATACTTACTGATGATCCAGAGTCGATTCAGCATATGTGTGCCAATCCAGAAGTAGAAAGCACCTAAGTATCACAATATTAAGTTGGTTAGTTTGATGCTCGCCTGGAGCATATCATTAGCTTCCCCTGAGGGCGAAATGCACAGCGTAGCCGTTGCTAGGGAACGGCCTTTTCTGTCGTTTTTTGTTTTCTCTGCGTCAATGTGAATGTTGATAACTACAGTTCTGCTCGTTCCACTTACGACAGATGGCGACGGAAAACAATGGTGTAAGGCACCATATTTAAGCTGTGGTTCCCGAAAGTGAGGGTGGGGTGCAACCTCACATCTGACAACTCGTTTTAAATACTCTAAAACCAACGTATTTCCTTCACACAAGAAAAAAACACGCTAACTTCGCCGTCAGGCTGTGGAGATATGCCTAGATACGGCGGTAGTAGACACTATGCGCCCACACGTCAGATTGGCCGAGCGGTTTAAGGCGCCAGATTTAAGCTCTGGTTCCCTGAGGGGAGCGTGGGTTCGAACCCCACATCTGACAATGCATTTTAAATATTCCAAAACTACCAATTTCGTACATGTGGGAAGAACAGGTTCCACAGATACTACTAGAAACGGCAGTGACTATGGTGCTTGCCTTGCAAGTCTGATTGTCTGGCGGTCAGAAAGAATGGAAAGCTGTTAGGAGACATGGCTTTCAGCCACGAGGCCCGGATTCGATTCCTGGTAGCCAAACATCCTTTTGTTTGCTGAGTCTTATTATTCTCACGGCATTTACGATATCTTTGTGTTGTGGTTTTTGGGGTCCAAGCATCAGGCGAGCAAACGTGAACGAAAGCAGATATGTGTGTAAATGAGTGTCAGGGCAGTAATAAAGGTGGATGAGACGGTGGATCGGGTATTGGACTGAAGACGTGCCACATTGCGTAGCTCGAAAGCTGAGTAAGTTAGAGCGTCGTGCTGTGAACACAAAGGCCACGTATTCGACCGCACCAAGTGCCATTTTATTTTTCTCCCCTAAAAGAGAATGCTTCCTCCAGCGAGACACTGCCAGGTAAATAACAAGCGATCTTCACAAGAAGTAAGATGTCTACACGTCGCGCGATACTGTCGCCAACGGCGATACCGCGCGTAGTGCAGCGGTTCTCGTCTGTTCACCGGCGTCAAGAATCGTTGGCCGTGGTTAGTATTTGGATGCGTTCTCGGCTGGGAACTCGACGTGCTGTTGGCGTCTTTCATTTTGCATTTTTCCTTCGGTTTCGTGGTTGCTTAGCGATAATGATGCGGTCCCGCACGCTGACGCCACTCTTGCCTCTCGGTACACTAAGGGGCGAATCTGTGGCCACAATAAAATGAAAGGTTCGGTCGTGTGTTTGTCGTTTTTTGGTCTCTCCCAGTCGTTTCTCGCGCCTGCCCTCTACGTATATGCCCATTTCCAAGCGTCAGCTTTCGCGTCAGCCGAGCAATGAAAGGTTCTGTCTTGTGTTTGTCGTTTTTTGGTCTCTCCCAGTCGTTTCTCGCGCCTGCCCTCTACATATATGCCCATTTCCAAGCGTCAGCTTTCGCGTCAGCCGAGCAAAGTCGAGACAAGTCGACACATGGAGACACACGACGCTGAGAAACGAAACCGCAGACTAGCGCCCTGGCAGCACGGACTGAGACGAGGGGCGAAGGAAAACTATTCGTACCGCGACACTTCACAGTTTCGAAGATGGCTTTTCGGTACGTGGAATACCCGTAGAAGAAAAAAGTACCTTTTGTGCGGTGGCCGGGAATCGAACCCGGATCAACTGCTTGGGAAGCAACCATGCTGATCGTTACACCACTACCGCGTTGTGCTGCGTCCCACCCACGCCCTGATATATCGGCTACCCTCCTGCCATCAGAGGCCGAAGGCGATGGCGCTGTAGGCGCTCAACGCCAGAGCGGAGGTGAGCACATCTGAACGCAGTGCGTAGGTGCTGCTAGGGCGATGTAGCGTAACTAGAAGCAGAACTGACAGCCGTTGAAAAACTGCCATTTAATTTACAGCAGGGCGATAAAACAAATATCTAATGTGACGTACTTACTGATGATCCAGAGTCGATTCAGCATATGTGTGCCAATCCAGAAGTAGAAAGCACCTAAGTATCACAATATTAAGTTGGTTAGTTTGATGCTCGCCTGGAGCATATCATTAGCTTCCCCTGAGGGCGAAATGCACAGCGTAGCCGTTGCTAGGGAACGGCCTTTTCTGTCGTTTTTTGTTTTCTCTGCGTCAATGTGAATGTTGATAACTACAGTTCTGCTCGTTCCACTTACGACAGATGGCGACGGAAAACAATGGTGTAAGGCACCATATTTAAGCTGTGGTTCCCGAAAGTGAGGGTGGGGTGCAACCTCACATCTGACAACTCGTTTTAAATACTCTAAAACCAACGTATTTCCTTCACACAAGAAAAAAACACGCTAACTTCGCCGTCAGGCTGTGGAGATATGCCTAGAAACGGCGGTAGTAGACACTATGCGCCTACACGTCAGATTGGCCGAGCGGTTTAAGGCGCCAGATTTAAGCTCTGGTTCCCTGAGGGGAGCGTGGGTTCGAACCCCACATCTGACAATGCATTTTAAATATTCCAAAACTACCAATTTCGTACATGCGGGAAGAACAGGTTCCACAGATACTACTAGAAACGGCAGTGACTATGGTGCTTGCCTTGCAAGTCTGATTGTCTGGCGGTCAGAAAGAATGGAAAGCTGTTAGGAGACATGGCTTTCAGCCACGAGGCCCGGATTCGATTCCTGGTAGCCAAACATCCTTTTGTTTGCTGAGTCTTATTATTCTCACGGCATTTACGATATCTTTGTGTTGTGGTTTTTGGGGTCCAAGCATCAGGCGAGCAAACGTGAACGAAAGCAGATATGTGTGTAAATGAGTGTCAGGGCAGTAATAAAGGTGGATGAGACGGTGGATCGGGTATTGGACTGAAGACGTGCCACATTGCGTAGCTCGAAAGCTGAGTAAGTTAGAGCGTCGTGCTGTGAACACAAAGGCCACGTATTCGACCGCACCAAGTGCCATTTTATTTTTCTCCCCTAAAAGAGAATGCTTCCTCCAGCGAGACACTGCCAGGTAAATAACAAGCGATCTTCACAAGAAGTAAGATGTCTACACGTCGCGCGATACTGTCGCCAACGGCGATACCGCGCGTAGTGCAGCGGTTCTCGTCTGTTCACCGGCGTCAAGAATCGTTGGCCGTGGTTAGTATTTGGATGCGTTCTCGGCTGGGAACTCGACGTGCTGTTGGCGTCTTTCATTTTGCATTTTTCCTTCGGTTTCGTGGTTGCTTAGCGATAATGATGCGGTCCCGCACGCTGACGCCACTCTTGCCTCTCGGTACACTAAGGGGCGAATCTGTGGCCACAATAAAATGAAAGGTTCTGTCGTGTGTTTGTCGTTTTTTGGTCTCTCCCAGTCGTTTCTCGCGCCTGCCCTCTACGTATATGCCCATTTCCAAGCGTCAGCTTTCGCGTCAGCCGAGCAAAGTCGAGACAAGTCGACACATGGAGACACACGACGCTGAGAAACGAAACCGCAGACTAGCGCCCTGGCAGCACGGACTGAGACGAGGGGCGAAGGAAAACTATTCGTACCGCGACACTTCACAGTTTCGAAGATCGCGTTTCGGTACGTGGAATACCCGTAGAAGAAAAAAGTACCTTTTGTGCGGTGGCCGGGAATCGAACCCGGATCAACTGCTTGGGAAGCAACCATGCTGATCGTTACACCACCACCGCGTTGTGCTGCGTCCCACCCACGCCCTGATATATCGGCTACCCTCCTGCCATCAGAGGCCGAAGGCGATGGCGCTGTAGGCGCTCAACGCCAGAGCGGAGGTGAGCACATCTGAACGCAGTGCGTAGGTGCTGCTAGGGCGATGTAGCGTAACTAGAAGCAGAACTGACAGCCGTTGAAAAACTGCCATTTAATTTACAGCAGGGCGATAAAACAAATATCTAATGTGACATACTTAATGATGATCCAGAGTCGATTCAGCATATGTGTGCCAATCCAGAAGTAGAAAGCACCTAAGTATCACAATATTAAGTTGGTTAGTTTGATGCTCGCCTGGAGCATATCATTAGCTTCCCCTGAGGGCGAAATGCACAGCGTAGCCGTTGCTAGGGAACGGCCTTTTCTGTCGTTTTTTGTTTTCTCTGCGTCAATGTGAATGTTGATAACTACAGTTCTGCTCGTTCCACTTACGACAGATGGCGACGGAAAACAATGGTGTAAGGCACCATATTTAAGCTGTGGTTCCCGAAAGTGAGGGTGGGGTGCAACCTCACATCTGACAACTCGTTTTAAATACTCTAAAACCAACGTATTTCCTTCACACAAGAAAAAAACACGCTAACTTCGCCGTCAGGCTGTGGAGATATGCCTAGAAACGGCGGTAGTAGACACTATGCGCCCACACGTCAGATTGGCCGAGCGGTTTAAGGCGCCAGATTTAAGCTCTGGTTCCCGGAGGGGAGCGTGGGTTCGAACCCCACATCTGACAATGCATTTTAAATATTCCAAAACTACCAATTTCGTACATGCGGGAAGAACAGGTTCCACAGATACTACTAGAAACGGCAGTGACTATGGTGCTTGCCTTGCAAGTCTGATTGTCTGGCGGTCAGAAAGAATGGAAAGCTGTTAGGAGACATGGCTTTCAGCCACGAGGCCCGGATTCGATTCCTGGTAGCCAAACATCCTTTTGTTTGCTGAGTCTTATTATTCTCACGGCATTTACGATATCTTTGTGTTGTGGTTTTTGGGGTCCAAGCATCAGGCGAGCAAACGTGAACGAAAGCAGATATGTGTGTAAATGAGTGTCAGGGCAGTAATAAAGGTGGATGAGACGGTGGATCGGGTATTGGACTGAAGACGTGCCACATTGCGTAGCTCGAAAGCTGAGTAAGTTAGAGCGTCGTGCTGTGAACACAAAGGCCACGTATTCGACCGCACCAAGTGCCATTTTATTTTTCTCCCCTAAAAGAGAATGCTTCCTCCAGCGAGACACTGCCAGGTAAATAACAAGCGATCTTCACAAGAAGTAAGATGTCTACACGTCGCGCGATACTGTCGCCAACGGCGATACCGCGCGTAGTGCAGCGGTTCTCGTCTGTTCACCGGCGTCAAGAATCGTTGGCCGTGGTTAGTATTTGGATGCGTTCTCGGCTGGGAACTCGACGTGCTGTTGGCGTCTTTCATTTTGCATTTTTCCTTCGGTTTCGTGGTTGCTTAGCGATAATGATGCGGTCCCGCACAATGACGCCACTCTTGCCTCTCGGTACACTAAGGGGCGAATCTGTGGCCACAATAAAATGAAAGGTTCGGTCGTGTGTTTGTCGTTTTTTGGTCTCTCCCAGTCGTTTCTCGCGCCTGCCCTCTACGTATATGCCCATTTCCAAGCGTCAGCTTTCGCGTCAGCCGAGCAAAGTCGAGACAAGTCGACACATGGAGACACACGACGCTGAGAAACGAAACCGCAGACTAGCGCCCTGGCAGCACGGACTGAGACGAGGGGCGAAGGAAAACTATTCGTACCGCGACACTTCACAGTTTCGAAGATCGCGTTTCGGTACGTGGAATACCCGTAGAAGAAAAAAGTACCTTTTGTGCGGTGGCCGGGAATCGAACCCGGATCAACTGCTTGGGAAGCAACCATGCTGATCGTTACACCACCACCGCGTTGTGCTGCGTCCCACCCACGCCCTGATATATCGGCTACCCTCCTGCCATCAGAGGCCGAAGGCGATGGCGCTGTAGGCGCTCAACGCCAGAGCGGAGGTGAGCACATCTGAACGCAGTGCGTAGGTGCTGCTAGGGCGATGTAGCGTAACTAGAAGCAGAACTGACAGCCGTTGAAAAACTGCCATTTAATTTACAGCAGGGCGATAAAACAAATATCTAATGTGACATACTTACTGATGATCCAGAGTCGATTCAGCATATGTGTGCCAATCCAGAAGTAGAAAGCACCTAAGTATCACAATATTAAGTTGGTTAGTTTGATGCTCGCCTGGAGCATATCATTAGCTTCCCCTGAGGGCGAAATGCACAGCGTAGCCGTTGCTAGGGAACGGCCTTTTCTGTCGTTTTTTGTTTTCTCTGCGTCAATGTGAATGTTGATAACTACAGTTCTGCTCGTTCCACTTACGACAGATGGCGACGGAAAACAATGGTGTAAGGCACCATATTTAAGCTGTGGTTCCCGAAAGTGAGGGTGGGGTGCAACCTCACATCTGACAACTCGTTTTAAATACTCTAAAACCAACGTATTTCCTTCACACAAGAAAAAAACACGCTAACTTCGCCGTCAGGCTGTGGAGATATGCCTAGAAACGGCGGTAGTAGACACTATGCGCCCACACGTCAGATTGGCCGAGCGGTTTAAGGCGCCAGATTTAAGCTCTGGTTCCCGGAGGGGAGCGTGGGTTCGAACCCCACATCTGACAATGCATTTTAAATATTCCAAAACTACCAATTTCGTACATGCGGGAAGAACAGGTTCCACAGATACTACTAGAAACGGCAGTGACTATGGTGCTTGCCTTGCAAGTCTGATTGTCTGGCGGTCAGAAAGAATGGAAAGCTGTTAGGAGACATGGCTTTCAGCCACGAGGCCCGGATTCGATTCCTGGTAGCCAAACATCCTTTTGTTTGCTGAGTCTTATTATTCTCACGGCATTTACGATATCTTTGTGTTGTGGTTTTTGGGGTCCAAGCATCAGGCGAGCAAACGTGAACGAAAGCAGATATGTGTGTAAATGAGTGTCAGGGCAGTAATAAAGGTGGATGAGACGGTGGATCGGGTATTGGACTGAAGACGTGCCACATTGCGTAGCTCGAAAGCTGAGTAAGTTAGAGCGTCGTGCTGTGAACACAAAGGCCACGTATTCGACCGCACCAAGTGCCATTTTATTTTTCTCCCCTAAAAGAGAATGCTTCCTCCAGCGAGACACTGCCAGGTAAATAACAAGCGATCTTCACAAGAAGTAAGATGTCTACACGTCGCGCGATACTGTCGCCAACGGCGATACCGCGCGTAGTGCAGCGGTTCTCGTCTGTTCACCGGCGTCAAGAATCGTTGGCCGTGGTTAGTATTTGGATGCGTTCTCGGCTGGGAACTCGACGTGCTGTTGGCGTCTTTCATTTTGCATTTTTCCTTCGGTTTCGTGGTTGCTTAGCGATAATGATGCGGTCCCGCACGCTGACGCCACTCTTGCCTCTCGGTACACTAAGGGGCGAATCTGTGGCCACAATAAAATGAAAGGTTCGGTCGTGTGTTTGTCGTTTTTTGGTCTCTCCCAGTCGTTTCTCGCGCCTGCCCTCTACGTATATGCCCATTTCCAAGCGTCAGCTTTCGCGTCAGCCGAGCAATGAAAGGTTCTGTCTTGTGTTTGTCGTTTTTTGGTCTCTCCCAGTCGTTTCTCGCGCCTGCCCTCTACATATATGCCCATTTCCAAGCGTCAGCTTTCGCGTCAGCCGAGCAAAGTCGAGACAAGTCGACACATGGAGACACACGACGCTGAGAAACGAAACCGCAGACTAGCGCCCTGGCAGCACGGACTGAGACGAGGGGCGAAGGAAAACTATTCGTACCGCGACACTTCACAGTTTCGAAGATCGCGTTTCGGTACGTGGAATACCCGTAGAAGAAAAAAGTACCTTTTGTGCGGTGGCCGGGAATCGAACCCGGATCAACTGCTTGGGAAGCAACCATGCTGATCGTTACACCACCACCGCGTTGTGCTGCGTCCCACCCACGCCCTGATATATCGGCTACCCTCCTGCCATCAGAGGCCGAAGGCGATGGCGCTGTAGGCGCTCAACGCCAGAGCGGAGGTGAGCACATCTGAACGCAGTGCGTAGGTGCTGCTAGGGCCATGTAGCGTAACTAGAAGCAGAACTGACAGCCGTTGAAAAACTGCCATTTAATTTACAGCAGGGCGATAAAACAAATATCTAATGTGACGTACTTACTGATGATCCAGAGTCGATTCAGCATATGTGTGCCAATCCAGAATTAGAAAGCACCTAAGTATCACAATATTAAGTTGGTTAGTTTGATGCTCGCCTGGAGCGTATCATTAGCTTCCCCTGAGGGCGAAATGCACAGCGTAGCCGTTGCTAGGGAACGGCCTTTTCTGTCGTTTTTTGTTTTCTCTGCGTCAATGTGAATGTTGATAACTACAGTTCTGCTCGTTCCACTTACGACAGATGGCGACGGAAAACAATGGTGTAAGGCACCATATTTAAGCTGTGGTTCCCGAAAGTGAGGGTGGGGTGCAACCTCACATCTGACAACTCGTTTTAAATACTCTAAAACCAACGTATTTCCTTCACACAAGAAAAAAACACGCTAACTTCGCCGTCAGGCTGTGGAGATATGCCTAGAAACGGCGGTAGTAGACACTTTGCGCCCACACGTCCGATTGGCCGAGCGGTCTAAGGCGCCAGATGTAAGCTCTGGTTCCCTGAGGGGAGCGTGGGTTCGAACCCCACATCTGACAATCCATTTTAAATATTCCAAAACTACCAATTTCGTACATGCGGGAAGAACAGGTTCCACAGATACTACTAGAAACGGCAGTGACTATGGTGCTTGCCTTGCAAGTCTGATTGTCTGGCGGTCAGAAAGAATGGAAAGCTGTTAGGAGACATGGCTTTCAGCCACGAGGCCCGGATTCGATTCCTGGTAGCCAAACATCCTTTTGTTTGCTGAGTCTTATTATTCTCACGGCATTTACGATATCTTTGTGTTGTGGTTTTTGGGGTCCAAGCATCAGGCGAGCAAACGTGAACGAAAGCAGATACGTGTGTAAATGAGTGTCAGGGCAGTAATAAAGGTGGATGAGACGGTGGATCGGGTATTGGACTGAAGACGTGCCACATTGCGTAGCTCGAAAGCTGAGTAAGTTAGAGCGTCGTGCTGTGAACACAAAGGCCACGTATTCGACCGCACCAAGTGCCATTTTATTTTTCTCCCCTAAAAGAGAATGCTTCCTCCAGCGAGACACTGCCAGGTAAATAACAAGCGATCTTCACAAGAAGTAAGATGTCTACACGTCGCGCGATACTGTCGCCAACGGCGATACCACGCGTAGTGCAGCGGTTCTCGTCTGTTCACCGGCGTCAAGAATCGTTGGCCGTGGTTAGTATTTGGATGCGTTCTCGGCTGGGAACTCGACGTGCTGTTGGCGTCTTTCAGTTTGCATTTTTCCTTCGGTTTCGTGGTTGCTTAGCGATAATGATGCGGTCCCGCACGCTGACGCCACTCTTGCCTCTCGGTACACTAAGGGGCGAATCTGTGGCCACAATAAAATGAAAGGTTCTGTCGTGTGTTTGTCGTTTTTTGGTCTCTCCCAGTCGTTTCTCGCGCCTGCCCTCTACGTATATGCCCATTTCCAAGCGTCAGCTTTCGCGTCAGCCGAGCAATGAAAGGTTCTGTCTTGTGTTTGTCGTTTTTTGGTCTCTCCCAGTCGTTTCTCGCGCCTGCCCTCTACATATATGCCCATTTCCAAGCGTCAGCTTTCGCGTCAGCCGAGCAAAGTCGGTTTCGAAGATCGCGTTTCGGTACGTGGAATACCCGTAGAAGAAAAAAGTACCTTTTGTGCGGTGGCCGGGAATCGAACCCGGATCAACTGCTTGGGAAGCAACCATGCTGATCGTTACACCACCACCGCGTTGTGCTGCGTCCCACCCACGCCCTGATATATCGGCTACCCTCCTGCCATCAGAGGCCGAAGGCGATGGCGCTGTAGGCGCTCAACGCCAGAGCGGAGGTGAGCACATCTGAACGCAGTGCGTAGGTGCTGCTAGGGCGATGTAGCGTAACTAGAAGCAGAACTGACAGCCGTTGAAAAACTGCCATTTAATTTACAGCAGGGCGATAAAACAAATACCTAATGTGACGTACTTACTGATGATCCAGAGTCGATTCAGCATATGTGTGCCAATCCAGAAGTAGAAAGCACCTAAGTATCACAATATTAAGTTGGTTAGTTTGATGCTCGCCTGGAGCGTATCATTAGCTTCCCCTGAGGGCGAAATGCACAGCGTAGCCGTTGCTAGGGAACGGCCTTTTCTGTCGTTTTTTGTTTTCTCTGCGTCAATGTGAATGTTGATAACTACAGTTCTGCTCGTTCCACTTACGACAGATGGCGACGGAAAACAATGGTGTAAGGCACCATATTTAAGCTGTGGTTCCCGAAAGTGAGGGTGGGGTGCAACCTCACATCTGACAACTCGTTTTAAATACTCTAAAACCAACGTATTTCCTTCACACAAGAAAAAAACACGCTAACTTCGCCGTCAGGCTGTGGAGATATGCCTAGAAACGGCGGTAGTAGACACTATGCGCCCACACGTCAGATTGGCCGAGCGGTCTAAGGCGCCAGATTTAAGCTCTGGTTCCCTGAGGGGAGCGTGGGTTCGAACCCCACATCTGACAATGCATTTTAAATATTCCAAAACTACCAATTTCGTACATGCGGGAAGAACAGGTTCCACAGATACTACTAGAAACGGCAGTGACTATGGTGCTTGCCTTGCAAGTCTGATTGTCTGGCGGTCAGAAAGAATGGAAAGCTGTTAGGAGACATGGCTTTCAGCCACGAGGCCCGGATTCGATTCCTGGTAGGCAAACATCCTTTTGTTTGCTGAGTCTTATTATTCTCACGGCATTTACGATATCTTTGTGTTGTGGTTTTTGGGGTCCAAGCATCAGGCGAGCAAACGTGAACGAAAGCAGATATGTGTGTAAATGAGTGTCAGGGCAGTAATAAAGGTGGATGAGACGGTGGATCGGGTATTGGACTGAAGACGTGCCACATTGCGTAGCTCGAAAGCTGAGTAAGTTAGAGCGTCGTGCTGTGAACACAAAGGCCACGTATTCGACCGCACCAAGTGCCATTTTATTTTTCTCCCCTAAAAGAGAATGCTTCCTCCAGCGAGACACTGCCAGGTAAATAACAAGCGATCTTCACAAGAAGTAAGATGTCTACACGTCGCGCGATACTGTCGCCAACGGCGATACCGAGCGTAGTGCAGCGGTTCTCGTCTGTTCACCGGCGTCAAGAATCGTTGGCCGTGGTTAGTATTTGGATGCGTTCTCGGCTGGGAACTCGACGTGCTGTTGGCGTCTTTCATTTTGCATTTTTCCTTCGGTTTCGTGGTTGCTTAGCGATAATGATGCGGTCCCGCACGCTGACGCCACTCTTGCCTCTCGGTACACTAAGGGGCGAATCTGTGGCCACAATAAAATGAAAGGTTCTGTCGTGTGTTTGTCGTTTTTTGGTCTCTCCCAGTCGTTTCTCGCGCCTGCCCTCTACGTATATGCCCATTTCCAAGCGTCAGCTTTCGCGTCAGCCGAGCAATGAAAGGTTCTGTCTTGTGTTTGTCGTTTTTTGGTCTCTCCCAGTCGTTTCTCGCGCCTGCCCTCTACATATATGCCCATTTCCAAGCGTCAGCTTTCGCGTCAGCCGAGCAAAGTCGAGACACATGGAGACACACGACGCTGAGAAACGAAACCGCAGACTAGCGCCCTGGCAGCACGGACTGAGACGAGGGGCGAAGGAAAACTATTCGTACCGCGACACTTCACAGTTTCGAAGATCGCGTTTCGGTACGTGGAATACCCGTAGAAGAAAAAAGTACCTTTTGTGCGGTGGCCGGGAATCGAACCCAGATCAACTGCTTGGGAAGCAACCATGCTGATCGTTACACCACCACCGCGTTGTGCTGCGTCCCACCCACGCCCTGATATATCGGCTACCCTCCTGCCATCAGAGGCCGAAGGCGATGGCGCTGTAGGCGCTCAACGCCAGAGCGGAGGTGAGCACATCTGAACGCAGTGCGTAGGTGCTGCTAGGGCCATGTAGCGTAACTAGAAGCAGAACTGACAGCCGTTGAAAAACTGCCATTTAATTTACAGCAGGGCGATAAAACAAATATCTAATGTGACGTACTTACTGATGATCCAGAGTCGATTCAGCATATGTGTGCCAATCCAGAAGTAGAAAGCACCTAAGTATCACAATATTAAGTTGGTTAGTTTGATGCTCGCCTGGAGCATATCATTAGCTTCCCCTGAGGGCGAAATGCACAGCGTAGCCGTTGCTAGGGAACGGCCTTTTCTGTCGTTTTTTGTTTTCTCTGCGTCAATGTGAATGTTGATAACTACAGTTCTGCTCGTTCCACTTACGACAGATGGCGACGGAAAACAATGGTGTAAGGCACCATATTTAAGCTGTGGTTCCCGAAAGTGAGGGTGGGGTGCAACCTCACATCTGACAACTCGTTTTAAATACTCTAAAACCAACGTATTTCCTTCACACAAGAAAAAAACACGCTAACTTCGCCGTCAGGCTGTGGAGATATGCCTAGAAACGGCGGTAGTAGACACTATGCGCCCACACGTCAGATTGGCCGAGCGGTCTAAGGCGCCAGATTTAAGCTCTGGTTCCCTGAGGGGAGCGTGGGTTCGAACCCCACATCTGACAATGCATTTTAAATATTCCAAAACTACCAATTTCGTACATGCGGGATGAACAGGTTCCACAGATACTACTAGAAACGGCAGTGACTATGGTGCTTGCCTTGCAAGTCTGATTGTCTGGCGGTCAGAAAGAATGGAAAGCTGTTAGGAGACATGGCTTTCAGCCACGAGGCCCGGATTCGATTCCTGGTAGGCAAACATCCTTTTGTTTGCTGAGTCTTATTATTCTCACGGCATTTACGATATCTTTGTGTTGTGGTTTTTGGGGTCCAAGCATCAGGCGAGCAAACGTGAACGAAAGCAGATATGTGTGTAAATGAGTGTCAGGGCAGTAATAAAGGTGGATGAGACGGTGGATCGGGTATTGGACTGAAGACGTGCCACATTGCGTAGCTCGAAAGCTGAGTAAGTTAGAGCGTCGTGCTGTGAACACAAAGGCCACGTATTCGACCGCACCAAGTGCCATTTTATTTTTCTCCCCTAAAAGAGAATGCTTCCTCCAGCGAGACACTGCCAGGTAAATAACAAGCGATCTTCACAAGAAGTAAGATGTCTACACGTCGCGCGATACTGTCGCCAACGGCGATACCGAGCGTAGTGCAGCGGTTCTCGTCTGTTCACCGGCGTCAAGAATCGTTGGCCGTGGTTAGTATTTGGATGCGTTCTCGGCTGGGAACTCGACGTGCTGTTGGCGTCTTTCATTTTGCATTTTTCCTTCGGTTTCGTGGTTGCTTAGCGATAATGATGCGGTCCCGCACGCTGACGCCACTCTTGCCTCTCGGTACACTAAGGGGCGAATCTGTGGCCACAATAAAATGAAAGGTTCTGTCGTGTGTTTGTCGTTTTTTGGTCTCTCCCAGTCGTTTCTCGCGCCTGCCCTCTACGTATATGCCCATTTCCAAGCGTCAGCTTTCGCGTCAGCCGAGCAATGAAAGGTTCTGTCTTGTGTTTGTCGTTTTTTGGTCTCTCCCAGTCGTTTCTCGCGCCTGCCCACTACATATATGCCCATTTCCAAGCGTCAGCTTTCGCGTCAGCCGAGCAAAGTCGAGACAAGTCGACACATGGAGACACACGACGCTGAGAAACGAAACCGCAGACTAGCGCCCTGGCAGCACGGACTGAGACGAGGGGCGAAGGAAAACTATTCGTACCGCGACACTTCACAGTTTCGAAGATCGCGTTTCGGTACGTGGAATACCCGTAGAAGAAAAAAGTACCTTTTGTGCGGTGGCCGGGAATCGAACCCGGATCAACTGCTTGGGAAGCAACCATGCTGATCGTTACACCACCACCGCGTTGTGCTGCGTCCCACCCACGCCCTGATATATCGGCTACCCTCCTGCCATCAGAGGCCGAAGGCGATGGCGCTGTAGGCGCTCAACGCCAGAGCGGAGGTGAGCACATCTGAACGCAGTGCGTAGGTGCTGCTAGGGCCATGTAGCGTAACTAGAAGCAGAACTGACAGCCGTTGAAAAACTGCCATTTAATTTACAGCAGGGCGATAAAACAAATATCTAATGTGACGTACTTACTGATGATCCAGAGTCGATTCAGCATATGTGTGCCAATCCAGAATTAGAAAGCACCTAAGTATCACAATATTAAGTTGGTTAGTTTGATGCTCGCCTGGAGCGTATCATTAGCTTCCCCTGAGGGCGAAATGCACAGCGTAGCCGTTGCTAGGGAACGGCCTTTTCTGTCGTTTTTTGTTTTCTCTGCGTCAATGTGAATGTTGATAACTACAGTTCTGCTCGTTCCACTTACGACAGATGGCGACGGAAAACAATGGTGTAAGGCACCATATTTAAGCTGTGGTTCCCGAAAGTGAGGGTGGGGTGCAACCTCACATCTGACAACTCGTTTTAAATACTCTAAAACCAACGTATTTCCTTCACACAAGAAAAAAACACGCTAACTTCGCCGTCAGGCTGTGGAGATATGCCTAGAAACGGCGGTAGTAGACACTTTGCGCCCACACGTCCGATTGGCCGAGCGGTCTAAGGCGCCAGATGTAAGCTCTGGTTCCCTGAGGGGAGCGTGGGTTCGAACCCCACATCTGACAATCCATTTTAAATATTCCAAAACTACCAATTTCGTACATGCGGGAAGAACAGGTTCCACAGATACTACTAGAAACGGCAGTGACTATGGTGCTTGCCTTGCAAGTCTGATTGTCTGGCGGTCAGAAAGAATGGAAAGCTGTTAGGAGACATGGCTTTCAGCCACGAGGCCCGGATTCGATTCCTGGTAGCCAAACATCCTTTTGTTTGCTGAGTCTTATTATTCTCACGGCATTTACGATATCTTTGTGTTGTGGTTTTTGGGGTCCAAGCATCAGGCGAGCAAACGTGAACGAAAGCAGATACGTGTGTAAATGAGTGTCAGGGCAGTAATAAAGGTGGATGAGACGGTGGATCGGGTATTGGACTGAAGACGTGCCACATTGCGTAGCTCGAAAGCTGAGTAAGTTAGAGCGTCGTGCTGTGAACACAAAGGCCACGCATTCGACCGCACCAAGTGCCATTTTATTTTTCTCCCCTAAAAGAGAATGCTTCCTCCAGCGAGACACTGCCAGGTAAATAACAAGCGATCTTCACAAGAAGTAAGATGTCTACACGTCGCGCGATACTGTCGCCAACGGCGATACCACGCGTAGTGCAGCGGTTCTCGTCTGTTCACCGGCGTCAAGAATCGTTGGCCGTGGTTAGTATTTGGATGCGTTCTCGGCTGGGAACTCGACGTGCTGTTGGCGTCTTTCAGTTTGCATTTTTCCTTCGGTTTCGTGGTTGCTTAGCGATAATGATGCGGTCCCGCACGCTGACGCCACTCTTGCCTCTCGGTACACTAAGGGGCGAATCTGTGGCCACAATAAAATGAAAGGTTCTGTCGTGTGTTTGTCGTTTTTTGGTCTCTCCCAGTCGTTTCTCGCGCCTGCCCTCTACGTATATGCCCATTTCCAAGCGTCAGCTTTCGCGTCAGCCGAGCAATGAAAGGTTCTGTCTTGTGTTTGTCGTTTTTTGGTCTCTCCCAGTCGTTTCTCGCGCCTGCCCTCTACATATATGCCCATTTCCAAGCGTCAGCTTTCGCGTCAGCCGAGCAAAGTCGAGACAAGTCGACACATGGAGACACACGACGCTGAGAAACGAAACCGCAGACTAGCGCCCTGGCAGCACGGACTGAGACGAGGGGCGAAGGAAAACTATTCGTACCGCGACACTTCACAGTTTAGAAGATCGCGTTTCGGTACGTGGAATACCCGTAGAAGAAAAAAGTACCTTTTGTGCGGTGGCCGGGAATCGAACCCGGATCAACTGCTTGGGAAGCAACCATGCTGATCGTTACACCACCACCGCGTTGTGCTGCGTCCCACCCACGCCCTGATATATCGGCTACCCTCCTGCCATCAGAGGCCGAAGGCGATGGCGCTGTAGGCGCTCAACGCCAGAGCGGAGGTGAGCACATCTGAACGCAGTGCGTAGGTGCTGCTAGGGCGATGTAGCGTAACTAGAAGCAGAACTGACAGCCGTTGAAAAACTGCCATTTAATTTACAGCAGGGCGATAAAACAAATACCTAATGTGACGTACTTACTGATGATCCAGAGTCGATTCAGCATATGTGTGCCAATCCAGAAGTAGAAAGCACCTAAGTATCACAATATTAAGTTGGTTAGTTTGATGCTCGCCTGGAGCATATCATTAGCTTCCCCTGAGGGCGAAATGCACAGCGTAGCCGTTGCTAGGGAACGGCCTTTTCTGTCGTTTTTTGTTTTCTCTGCGTCAATGTGAATGTTGATAACTACAGTTCTGCTCGTTCCACTTACGACAGATGGCGACGGAAAACAATGGTGTAAGGCACCATATTTAAGCTGTGGTTCCCGAAAGTGAGGGTGGGGTGCAACCTCACATCTGACAACTCGTTTTAAATACTCTAAAACCAACGTATTTCCTTCACACAAGAAAAAAACACGCTAACTTCGCCGTCAGGCTGTGGAGATAAGCCTAGAAACGGCGGTAGTAGACACTGTGCGCCCACACGTCCGATTGGCCGAGCGGTCTAAGGCGCCAGATTTAAGCTCTGGTTCCCTGAGGGGAGCGTGGGTTCGAACCCCACATCTGACAATGCATTTTAAATATTCCAAAACTACCAATTTCGTACATGCGGGAAGAACAGGTTCCACAGATACTACTAGAAACGGCAGTGACTATGGTGCTTGCCTTGCAAGTCTGATTGTCTGGCGGTCAGAAAGAATGGAAAGCTGTTAGGAGACATGGCTTTCAGCCACGAGGCCCGGATTCGATTCCTGGTAGCCAAACATCCTTTTGTTTGCTGAGTCTTATTATTCTCACGGCATTTACGATATCTTTGTGTTGTGGTTTTTGGGGTCCAAGCATCAGGCGAGCAAACGTGAACGAAAGCAGATACGTGTGTAAATGAGTGTCAGGGCAGTAATAAAGGTGGATGAGACGGTGGATCGGGTATTGGACTGAAGACGTGCCACATTGCGTAGCTCGAAAGCTGAGTAAGTTAGAGCGTCGTGCTGTGAACACAAAGGCCACGTATTCGACCGCACCAAGTGCCATTTTATTTTTCTCCCCTAAAAGAGAATGCTTCCTCCAGCGAGACACTGCAAGGTAAATAACAAGCGATCTTCACAAGAAGTAAGATGTCTACACGTCGCGCGGTACTGTCGCCAACGGCGATACCACGCGTAGTGCAGCGGTTCTCGTCTGTTCACCGGCGTCAAGAATCGTTGGCCGTGGTTAGTATTTGGATGCGTTCTCGGCTGGGAACTCGACGTGCTGTTGGCGTCTTTCAGTTTGCATTTTTCCTTCGGTTTCGTGGTTGCTTAGCGATAATGATGCGGTCCCGCACGCTGACGCCACTCTTGCCTCTCGGTACACTAAGGGGCGAATCTGTGGCCACAATAAAATGAAAGGTTCTGTCGTGTGTTTGTCGTTTTTTGGTCTCTCCCAGTCGTTTCTCGCGCCTGCCCTCTACGTATATGCCCATTTCCAAGCGTCAGCTTTCGCGTCAGCCGAGCAATGAAAGGTTCTGTCTTGTGTTTGTCGTTTTTTGGTCTCTCCCAGTCGTTTCTCGCGCCTGCCCTCTACATATATGCCCATTTCCAAGCGTCAGCTTTCGCGTCAGCCGAGCAAAGTCGAGACAAGTCGACACATGGAGACACACGACGCTGAGAAACGAAACCGCAGACTAGCGCCCTGGCAGCACGGACTGAGACGAGGGGCGAAGGAAAACTATTCGTACCGCGACACTTCACAGTTTAGAAGATCGCGTTTCGGTACGTGGAATACCCGTAGAAGAAAAAAGTACCTTTTGTGCGGTGGCCGGGAATCGAACCCGGATCAACTGCTTGGGAAGCAACCATGCTGATCGTTACACCACCACCGCGTTGTGCTGCGTCCCACCCACGCCCTGATATATCGGCTACCCTCCTGCCATCAGAGGCCGAAGGCGATGGCGCTGTAGGCGCTCAACGCCAGAGCGGAGGTGAGCACATCTGAACGCAGTGCGTAGGTGCTGCTAGGGCCATGTAGCGTAACTAGAAGCAGAACTGACAGCCGTTGAAAAACTGCCATTTAATTTACAGCAGGGCGATAAAACAAATACCTAATGTGACGTACTTACTGATGATCCAGAGTCGATTCAGCATATGTGTGCCAATCCAGAAGTAGAAAGCACCTAAGTATCACAATATTAAGTTGGTTAGTTTGATGCTCGCCTGGAGCGTATCATTAGCTTCCCCTGAGGGCGAAATGCACAGCGTAGCCGTTGCTAGGGAACGGCCTTTTCTGTCGTTTTTTGTTTTCTCTGCGTCAATGTGAATGTTGATAACTACAGTTCTGCTCGTTCCACTTACGACAGATGGCGACGGAAAACAATGGTGTAAGGCACCATATTTAAGCTGTGGTTCCCGAAAGTGAGGGTGGGGTGCAACCTCACATCTGACAACTCGTTTTAAATACTCTAAAACCAACGTATTTCCTTCACACAAGAAAAAAACACGCTAACTTCGCCGTCAGGCTGTGGAGATATGCCTAGAAACGGCGGTAGTAGACACTATGCGCCCACACGTCAGATTGGCCGAGCGGTCTAAGGCGCCAGATTTAAGCTCTGGTTCCCTGAGGGGAGCGTGGGTTCGAACCCCACATCTGACAATGCATTTTAAATATTCCAAAACTACCAATTTCGTACATGCGGGAAGAACAGGTTCCACAGATACTACTAGAAACGGCAGTGACTATGGTGCTTGCCTTGCAAGTCTGATTGTCTGGCGGTCAGAAAGAATGGAAAGCTGTTAGGAGACATGGCTTTCAGCCACGAGGCCCGGATTCGATTCCTGGTAGCCAAACATCCTTTTGTTTGCTGAGTCTTATTATTCTCACGGCATTTACGATATCTTTGTGTTGTGGTTTTTGGGGTCCAAGCATCAGGCGAGCAAACGTGAACGAAAGCAGATATGTGTGTAAATGAGTGTCAGGGCAGTAATAAAGGTGGATGAGACGGTGGATCGGGTATTGGACTGAAGACGTGCCACATTGCGTAGCTCGAAAGCTGAGTAAGTTAGAGCGTCGTGCTGTGAACACAAAGGCCACGTATTCGACCGCACCAAGTGCCATTTTATTTTTCTCCCCTAAAAGAGAATGCTTCCTCCAGCGAGACACTGCCAGGTAAATAACAAGCGATCTTCACAAGAAGTAAGATGTCTACACGTCGCGCGATACTGTCGCCAACGGCGATACCGAGCGTAGTGCAGCGGTTCTCGTCTGTTCACCGGCGTCAAGAATCGTTGGCCGTGGTTAGTATTTGGATGCGTTCTCGGCTGGGAACTCGACGTGCTGTTGGCGTCTTTCATTTTGCATTTTTCCTTCGGTTTCGTGGTTGCTTAGCGATAATGATGCGGTCCCGCACGCTGACGCCACTCTTGCCTCTCGGTACACTAAGGGGCGAATCTGTGGCCACAATAAAATGAAAGGTTCTGTCGTGTGTTTGTCGTTTTTTGGTCTCTCCCAGTCGTTTCTCGCGCCTGCCCTCTACGTATATGCCCATTTCCAAGCGTCAGCTTTCGCGTCAGCCGAGCAATGAAAGGTTCTGTCTTGTGTTTGTCGTTTTTTGGTCTCTCCCAGTCGTTTCTCGCGCCTGCCCTCTACATATATGCCCATTTCCAAGCGTCAGCTTTCGCGTCAGCCGAGCAAAGTCGAGACAAGTCGACACATGGAGACACACGACGCTGAGAAACGAAACCGCAGACTAGCGCCCTGGCAGCACGGACTGAGACGAGGGGCGAAGGAAAACTATTCGTACCGCGACACTTCACAGTTTAGAAGATCGCGTTTCGGTACGTGGAATACCCGTAGAAGAAAAAAGTACCTTTTGTGCGGTGGCCGGGAATCGAACCCGGATCAACTGCTTGGGAAGCAACCATGCTGATCGTTACACCACCACCGCGTTGTGCTGCGTCCCACCCACGCCCTGATATATCGGCTACCCTCTTGCCATCAGAGGCCGAAGGCGATGGCGCTGTAGGCGCTCAACGCCAGAGCGGAGGTGAGCACATCTGAACGCAGTGCGTAGGTGCTGCTAGGGCCATGTAGCGTAACTAGAAGCAGAACTGACAGCCGTTGAAAAACTGCCATTTAATTTACAGCAGGGCGATAAAACAAATATCTAATGTGACGTACTTACTGATGATCCAGAGTCGATTCAGCATATGTGTGCCAATCCAGAAGTAGAAAGCACCTAAGTATCACAATATTAAGTTGGTTAGTTTGATGCTCGCCTGGAGCATATCATTAGCTTCCCCTGAGGGCGAAATGCACAGCGTAGCCGTTGCTAGGGAACGGCCTTTTCTGTCGTTTTTTGTTTTCTCTGCGTCAATGTGAATGTTGATAACTACAGTTCTGCTCGTTCCACTTACGACAGATGGCGACGGAAAACAATGGTGTAAGGCACCATATTTAAGCTGTGGTTCCCGAAAGTGAGGGTGGGGTGCAACCTCACATCTGACAACTCGTTTTAAATACTCTAAAACCAACGTATTTCCTTCACACAAGAAAAAAACACGCTAACTTCGCCGTCAGGCTGTGGAGATAAGCCTAGAAAAAGCGGTAGTAGACACTGTGCGCCCACACGTCCGATTGGCCGAGCGGTCTAAGGCGCCAGATTTAAGCTCTGGTTCCCTGAGGGGAGCGTGGGTTCGAACCCCACATCTGACAATGCATTTTAAATATTCCAAAACTACCAATTTCGTACATGCGGGAAGAACAGGTTCCACAGATACTACTAGAAACGGCAGTGACTATGGTGCTTGCCTTGCAAGTCTGATTGTCTGGCGGTCAGAAAGAATGGAAAGCTGTTAGGAGACACGGCTTTCAGCCACGAGGCCCGGATTCGATTCCTGGTAGCCAAACATCCTTTTGTTTGCTGAGTCTTATTATTCTCACGGCATTTACGATATCTTTGTGTTGTGGTTTTTGGGGTCCAAGCATCAGGCGAGCAAACGTGAACGAAAGCAGATATGTGTGTAAATGAGTGTCAGGGCAGTAATAAAGGTGGATGAGACGGTGGATCGGGTATTGGACTGCAGACGTGCCACATTGCGTAGCTCGAAAGCTGAGTAAGTTAGAGCGTCGTGCTGTGAACACAAAGGCCACGTATTCGACCGCACCAAGTGCCATTTTATTTTTCTCCCCTAAAAGAGAATGCTTCCTCCAGCGAGACACTGCCAGGTAAATAACAAGCGATCTTCACAAGAAGTAAGATGTCTACACGTCGCGCGATACTGTCGCCAACGGCGATACCGCGCGTAGTGCAGCGGTTCTCGTCTGTTCACCGGCGTCAAGAATCGTTGGCCGTGGTTAGTATTTGGATGCGTTCTCGGCTGGGAACTCGACGTGCTGTTGGCGTCTTTCATTTTGCATTTTTCCTTCGGTTTCGTGGTTGCTTAGCGATAATGATGCGGTCCCGCACGCTGACGCCACTCTTGCCTCTCGGTACACTAAGGGGCGAATCTGTGGCCACAATAAAATGAAAGGTTCGGTCGTGTGTTTGTCGTTTTTTGGTCTCTCCCAGTCGTTTCTCGCGCCTGCCCTCTACGTATATGCCCATTTCCAAGCGTCAGCTTTCGCGTCAGCCGAGCAATGAAAGGTTCTGTCTTGTGTTTGTCGTTTTTTGGTCTCTCCCAGTCGTTTCTCGCGCCTGCCCTCTACATATATGCCCATTTCCAAGCGTCAGCTTTCGCGTCAGCCGAGCAAAGTCGAGACAAGTCGACACATGGAGACACACGACGCTGAGAAACGAAACCGCAGACTAGCGCCCTGGCAGCACGGACTGAGACGAGGGGCGAAGGAAAACTATTCGTACCGCGACACTTCACAGTTTCGAAGATCGCGTTTCGGTACGTGGAATACCCGTAGAAGAAAAAAGTACCTTTTGTGCGGTGGCCGGGAATCGAACCCGGATCAACTGCTTGGGAAGCAACCATGCTGATCGTTACACCACCACCGCGTTGTGCTGCGTCCCACCCACGCCCTGATATATCGGCTACCCTCCTGCCATCAGAGGCCGAAGGCGATGGCGCTGTAGGCGCTCAACGCCAGAGCGGAGGTGAGCACATCTGAACGCAGTGCGTAGGTGCTGCTAGGGCGATGTAGCGTAACTAGAAGCAGAACTGACAGCCGTTGAAAAACTGCCAGTTAATTTACAGCAGGGCGATAAAACAAATATCTAATGTGACGTACTTACTGATGATCCAGAGCCGATTCAGCATATGTGTGCCAATCCAGAAGTAGAAAGCACCTAAGTATCACAATATTAAGTTGGTTAGTTTGATGCTCGCCTGGAGCATATCATTAGCTTCCCCTGAGGGCGAAATGCACAGCGTAGCCGTTGCTAGGGAACGGCCTTTTCTGTCGTTTTTGTTTTCTCTGCGTCAATGTGAATGTTGATAACTACAGTTCTGCTCGTTCCACTTACGACAGATGGCGACGGAAAACAATGGTGTAAGGCACCATATTTAAGCTGTGGTTCCCGAAAGTGAGGGTGGGGTGCAACCTCACATCTGACAACTCGTTTTAAATACTCTAAAACCAACGTATTTCCTTCACACAAGAAAAAAACACGCTAACTTCGCCGTCAGGCTGTGGAGATATGCCTAGAAACGGCGGTAGTAGACACTATGCGCCCACACGTCAGATTGGCCGAGCGGTCTAAGGCGCCAGATTTAAGCTCTGGTTCCCTGAGGGGAGCGTGGGTTCGAACCCCACATCTGACAGTGCATTTTAAATATTCCAAAACTACCAATTTCGTACATGCGGGAAGAACAGGTTCCACAGATACTACTAGAAACGGCAGTGACTATGGTGCTTGCCTTGCAAGTCTGATTGTCTGGCGGTCAGAAAGAATGGAAAGCTGTTAGGAGACACGGCTTTCAGCCACGAGGCCCGGATTCGATTCCTGGTAGCCAAACATCCTTTTGTTTGCTGAGTCTTATTATTCTCACGGCATTTACGATATCTTTGTGTTGTGGTTTTTGGGGTCCAAGCATCAGGCGAGCAAACGTGAACGAAAGCAGATATGTGTGTAAATGAGTGTCAGGGCAGTAATAAAGGTGGATGAGACGGTGGATCGGGTATTGGACTGCAGACGTGCCACATTGCGTAGCTCGAAAGCTGAGTAAGTTAGAGCGTCGTGCTGTGAACACAAAGGCCACGTATTCGACCGCACCAAGTGCCATTTTATTTTTCTCCCCTAAAAGAGAATGCTTCCTCCAGCGAGACACTGCCAGGTAAATAACAAGCGATCTTCACAAGAAGTAAGATGTCTACACGTCGCGCGATACTGTCGCCAACGGCGATACCGCGCGTAGTGCAGCGGTTCTCGTCTGTTCACCGGCGTCAAGAATCGTTGGCCGTGGTTAGTATTTGGATGCGTTCTCGGCTGGGAACTCGACGTGCTGTTGGCGTCTTTCATTTTGCATTTTTCCTTCGGTTTCGTGGTTGCTTAGCGATAATGATGCGGTCCCGCACGCTGACGCCACTCTTGCCTCTCGGTACACTAAGGGGCGAATCTGTGGCCACAATAAAATGAAAGGTTCGGTCGTGTGTTTGTCGTTTTTTGGTCTCTCCCAGTCGTTTCTCGCGCCTGCCCTCTACGTATATGCCCATTTCCAAGCGTCAGCTTTCGCGTCAGCCGAGCAATGAAAGGTTCTGTCTTGTGTTTGTCGTTTTTTGGTCTCTCCCAGTCGTTTCTCGCGCCTGCCCTCTACATATATGCCCATTTCCAAGCGTCAGCTTTCGCGTCAGCCGAGCAAAGTCGAGACAAGTCGACACATGGAGACACACGACGCTGAGAAACGAAACCGCAGACTAGCGCCCTGGCAGCACGGACTGAGACGAGGGGCGAAGGAAAACTATTCGTACCGCGACACTTCACAGTTTCGAAGATCGCGTTTCGGTACGTGGAATACCCGTAGAAGAAAAAAGTACCTTTTGTGCGGTGGCCGGGAATCGAACCCGGATAAACTGCTTGGGAAGCAACCATGCTGATCGTTACACCACCACCGCGTTGTGCTGCGTCCCACCCACGCCCTGATATATCGGCTACCCTCCTGCCATCAGAGGCCGAAGGCGATGGCGCTGTAGGCGCTCAACGCCAGAGCGGAGGTGAGCACATCTGAACGCAGTGCGTAGGTGCTGCTAGGGCCATGTAGCGTAACTAGAAGCAGAACTGACAGCCGTTGAAAAACTGCCAGTTAATTTACAGCAGGGCGATAAAACAAATATCTAATGTGACGTACTTACTGATGATCCAGAGCCGATTCAGCATATGTGTGCCAATCCAGAAGTAGAAAGCACCTAAGTATCACAATATTAAGTTGGTTAGTTTGATGCTCGCCTGGAGCATATCATTAGCTTCCCCTGAGGGCGAAATGCACAGCGTAGCCGTTGCTAGGGAACGGCCTTTTCTGTCGTTTTTGTTTTCTCTGCGTCAATGTGAATGTTGATAACTACAGTTCTGCTCGTTCCACTTACGACAGATGGCGACGGAAAACAATGGTGTAAGGCACCATATTTAAGCTGTGGTTCCCGAAAGTGAGGGTGGGGTGCAACCTCACATCTGACAACTCGTTTTAAATACTCTAAAACCAACGTATTTCCTTCACACAAGAAAAAAACACGCTAACTTCGCCGTCAGGCTGTGGAGATATGCCTAGAAACGGCGGTAGTAGACACTATGCGCCCACACGTCAGATTGGCCGAGCGGTCTAAGGCGCCAGATTTAAGCTCCGGTTCCATGAGGGGAGCGTGGGTTCGAACCCCACATCTGACAATGCATTTTAAATATTCCAAAACTACCAATTTAGTACATGCGAGAAGAACAGGTTCCACAGATACTACTAGAAACGGCAGTGACTATGGTGCTTGCCTTGCAAGTCTGATTGTCTGGCGGTCAGAAAGAATGGAAAGCTGTTAGGAGACACGGCTTTCAGCCACGAGGCCCGGATTCGATTCCTGGTAGCCGAACATCCTTTTGTTTGCTGAGTCTTATTATTCTCACGGCATTTACGATATCTTTGTGTTGTGGTTTTTGGGGTCCAAGCATCAGGCGAGCAAACGTGAACGAAAGCAGATATGTGTGTAAATGAGTGTCAGGGCAGTAATAAAGGTGAATGAGACGGTGGATCGGGTATTGGACTGCAGACGTGCCACATTGCGTAGCTCGAAAGCTGAGTAAGTTAGAGCGTCGTGCTGTGAACACAAAGGCCACGTATTCGACCGCACCAAGTGCCATTTTATTTTTCTCCCCTAAAAGAGAATGCTTCCTCCAGCGAGACACTGCCAGGTAAATAACAAGCGATCTTCACAAGAAGTAAGATGTCTACACGTCGCGCGATACTGTCGCCAACGGCGATACCGCGCGTTGTGCAGTGGTTCTCGTCTGTTCACCGGCGTCAAGAATCGTTGGCCGTGGTTAGTATTTGGATGCGTTCTCGGCTGGGAACTCGACGTGCTGTTGGCGTCTTTCATTTTGCATTTTTCCTTCGGTTTCGTGGTTGCTTAGCGATAATGATGCGGTCCCGCACGCTGACGCCACTCTTGCCTCTCGGTACACTAAGGGGCGAATCTGTGGCCACAATAAAATGAAAGGTTCTGTCGTGTGTTTGTCGTTTTTTGGTCTCTCCCAGTCGTTTCTCGCGCCTGCCCTCTACGTATATGCCCATTTCCAAGCGTCAGCTTTCGCGTCAGCCGAGCAATGAAAGGTTCTGTCTTGTGTTTGTCGTTTTTTGGTCTCTCCCAGTCGTTTCTCGCGCCTGCCCTCTACATATATGCCCATTTCCAAGCGTCAGCTTTCGCGTCAGCCGAGCAAAGTCGAGACAAGTCGACACATGGAGACACACGACGCTGAGAAACGAAACCGCAGACTAGCGCCCTGGCAGCACGGACTGAGACGAGGGGCGAAGGAAAACTATTCGTACCGCGACCCTTCACAGTTTCGAAGATCGCGTTTCGGTACGTGGAATACCCGTAGAAGAAAAAAGTACCTTTTGTGCGGTGGCCGGGAATCGAACCCGGATCAACTGCTTGGGAAGCAACCATGCTGATCGTTACACCACCACCGCGTTGTGCTGCGTCCCACCCACGCCCTGATATATCGGCTACCCTCCTGCCATCAGAGGCCGAAGGCGATGGCGCTGTAGGCGCTCAACGCCAGAGCGGAGGTGAGCACATCTGAACGCAGTGCGTAGGTGCTGCTAGGGCCATGTAGCGTAACTAGAAGCAGAACTGACAGCCGTTGAAAAACTGCCAGTTAATTTACAGCAGGGCGATAAAACAAATATCTAATGTGACGTACTTACTGATGATCCAGAGCCGATTCAGCATATGTGTGCCAATCCAGAAGTAGAAAGCACCTAAGTATCACAATATTAAGTTGGTTAGTTTGATGCTCGCCTGGAGCATATCATTAGCTTCCCCTGAGGGCGAAATGCACAGCGTAGCCGTTGCTAGGGAACGGCCTTTTCTGTCGTTTTTGTTTTCTCTGCGTCAATGTGAATGTTGATAACTATAGTTCTGCTCGTTCCACTTACGACAGATGGCGACGGAAAACAATGGTGTAAGGCACCATATTTAAGCTGTGGTTCCCGAAAGTGAGGGTGGGGTGCAACCTCACATCTGACAACTCGTTTTAAATACTCTAAAACCAACGTATTTCCTTCACACAAGAAAAAAACACGCTAACTTCGCCGTCAGGCTGTGGAGATATGCCTAGAAACGGCGGTAGTAGACACTATGCGCCCACACGTCAGATTGGCCGAGCGGTCTAAGGCGCCAGATTTAAGCTCTGGTTCCATGAGGGGAGTGTGTGTTCGAACCCCACATCGGACAATGCATTTTAAATATTCCAAAACTACCAATTTCGTACATGCGAGAAGAACAGGTTCCACAGATACTACTAGAAACGGCAGTGACTATGGTGCTTGCCTTGCAAGTCTGATTGTCTGGCGGTCAGAAAGAATGGAAAGCTGTTAGGAGACACGGCTTTCAGCCACGAGGCCCGGATTCGATTCCTGGTAGCCAAACATCCTTTTGTTTGCTGAGTCTTATTATTCTCACGGCATTTACGATATCTTTGTGTTGTGGTTTTTGGGGTAAAAGCATCAGGCGAGCAAACGTGAACGAAAGCAGATATGTGTGTAAATGAGTGTCAGGGCAGTAATAAAGGTGAATGAGACGGTGGATCGGGTATTGGACTGCAGACGTGCCACATTGCGTAGCTCGAAAGCTGAGTAAGTTAGAGCGTCGTGCTGTGAACACAAAGGCCACGTATTCGACCGCACCAAGTGCCATTTTATTTTTCTCCCCTAAAAGAGAATGCTTCCTCCAGCGAGACACTGCCAGGTAAATAACAAGCGATCTTCACAAGAAGTAAGATGTCTACACGTCGCGCGATACTGTCGCCAACGGCGATACCGCGCGTTGTGCAGCGGTTCTCGTCTGTTCACCGGCGTCAAGAATCGTTGGCCGTGGTTAGTATTTGGATGCGTTCTCGGCTGGGAACTCGACGTGCTGTTGGCTTCTTTCATTTTGCATTTTTCCTTCGGTTTCGTGGTTGCTTAGCGATAATGATGCGGTCCCGCACGCTGACGCCACTCTTGCCTCTCGGTACACTAAGGGGCGAATCTGTGGCCACAATAAAATGAAAGGTTCTGTCGTGTGTTTGTCGTTTTTTGGTCTCTCCCAGTCGTTTCTCGCGCCTGCCCTCTACGTATATGCCCATTTCCAAGCGTCAGCTTTCGCGTCAGCCGAGCAATGAAAGGTTCTGTCTTGTGTTTGTCGTTTTTTGGTCTCTCCCAGTCGTTTCTCGCGCCTGCCCTCTACATATATGCCCATTTCCAAGCGTCAGCTTTCGCGTCAGCCGAGCAAAGTCGAGACAAGTCGACACATGGAGACACACGACGCTGAGAAACGAAACCGCAGACTAGCGCCCTGGCAGCACGGACTGAGACGAGGGGCGAAGGAAAACTATTCGTACCGCGACACTTCACAGTTTCGAAGATCGCGTTTCGGTACGTGGAATACCCGTAGAAGAAAAAAGTACCTTTTGTGCGGTGGCCGGGAATCGAACCCGGATCAACTGCTTGGGAAGCAACCATGCTGATCGTTACACCACCACCGCGTTGTGCTGCGTCCCACCCACGCCCTGATATATCGGCTACCCTCCTGCCATCAGAGGCCGAAGGCGATGGCGCTGTAGGCGCTCAACGCCAGAGCGGAGGTGAGCACATCTGAACGCAGTGCGTAGGTGCTGCTAGGGCCATGTAGCGTAACTAGAAGCAGAACTGACAGCCGTTGAAAAACTGCCATTTAATTTACAGCAGGGCGATAAAACAAATATCTAATGTGACGTACTTACTGATGATCCAGAGTCGATTCAGCATATGTGTGCCAATCCAGAAGTAGAAAGCACCTAAGTATCACAATATTAAGTTGGTTAGTTTGATGCTCGCCTAGAGCATATCATTAGCTTCCCCCGAGGGCGAAATGCACAGCGTAGCCGTTGCTAGGGAACGGCCTTTTCTGTCGTTTTTTTGTTTTCTCTGCGTCAATGTTAATGTTGATAACTACAGTTCTGCTCGTTCCACTTACGACAGATGGCGACGGAAAACAATGGTGTAAGGCACCATATTTAAGCTGTGGTTCCCGAATGTGAGGGTAGGGTGCAACCTCACATCTGACAACTCGTTTTAAATACTCTAAAACCAACGTATTTCCTTCACACAAGAAAAAAACCCGCTAACTTCGCCGTCAGGCTGTGGAGATATGCCTTGAAACATCGGTAGTAGACACTTTGCACCCACAAGTCAGATTGGCCGAGCGGTCTAAGGCGCCAGATTTAAGCTCTGGTTCCCTGAGGGGAGCGTGGGTTCGAACCCCACATCTGACAATGCATTTTAAATAATCCAAAACTACCAATTTCGTACATGCGGGAAGAACAGGTTCCACAGATACTACTAGAAACGGCAGTGACTATGGTGCTTGCCTTGCAAGTCTGATTGTCTGGCGGTCAGAAAGAATGGAAAGCTGTTAGGAGACATGGCTTTCAGCCACGAGGCCCGGATTCGATTCCTGGTAGCCGAACATCCTTTTGTTTGCTGAGTCTTATTATTCTCACGGCATTTACGATATCTTTGTGTTGTGGATTTTGGGGTCCAAGCATCAGGCGAGCAAACGTGAACGAAAGCAGATATGTGTGTAAATGAGTGTCAGGGCAGTAATAAAGGTGGATGAGACGGTGGATCGGGTATTGGACTGCAGACGTGCCACATTGCGTAGCTCGAAAGCTGAGTAAGTTAGAGCGTCGTGCTGTGAACACAAAGGCCACGTATTCGACCGCACCAAGTGCCATTTTATTTTTCTCCCCTAAAAGAGAATGCTTCCTCCAGCGAGACACTGCCAGGTAAATAACAAGCGATCTTCACAAGAAGTAAGATGTCTACACGTCGCGCGATACTGTCGCCAACGGCGATACCGCGCGTAGTGCAGCGGTTCTCGTCTGTTCACCGGCGTCAAGAATCGTTGGCCGTGGTTAGTATTTGGATGCGTTCTCGGCTGGGAACTCGACGTGCTGTTGGCGTCTTTCATTTTGCATTTTTCCTTCGGTTTCGTGGTTGCTTAGCGATAATGATGCGGTCCCGCACGCTGACGCCACTCTTGCCTCTCGGTACACTAAGGGGCGAATCTGTGGCCACAATAAAATGAAAGGTTCTGTCGTGTGTTTGTCGTTTTTTGGTCTCTCCCAGTCGTTTCTCGCGCCTGCCCTCTACGTATATGCCCATTTCCAAGCGTCAGCTTTCGCGTCAGCCGAGCAATGAAAGGTTCTGTCTTGTGTTTGTCGTTTTTTGGTCTCTCCCAGTCGTTTCTCGCGCCTGCCCTCTACATATATGCCCATTTCCAAGCGTCAGCTTTCGCGTCAGCCGAGCAAAGTCGAGACAAGTCGACACATGGAGACACACGACGCTGAGAAACGAAACCGCAGACTAGCGCCCTGGCAGCACGGACTGAGACGAGGGGCGAAGGAAAACTATTCGTACCGCGACACTTCACAGTTTCGAAGATCGCGTTTCGGTACGTGGAATACCCGTAGAAGAAAAAAGTACCTTTTGTGCGGTGGCCGGGAATCGAACCCGGATCAACTGCTTGGGAAGCAACCATGCTGATCGTTACACCACCACCGCGTTGTGCTGCGTCCCACCCACGCCCTGATATATCGGCTACCCTCCTGCCATCAGAGGCCGAAGGCGATGGCGCTGTAGGCGCTCAACGCCAGAGCGGAGGTGAGCACATCTGAACGCAGTGCGTAGGTGCTGCTAGGGCGATGTAGCGTAACTAGAAGCAGAACTGACAGCCGTTGAAAAACTGCCATTTAATTTACAGCAGGGCGATAAAACAAATATCTAATGTGACGTACTTACTGATGATCCAGAGTCGATTCAGCATATGTGTGCCAATCCAGAAGTAGAAAGCACCTAAGTATCACAAGATTAAGTTGGTTAGTTTGATGCTCGCCTGGAGCATATCATTAGCTTCCCCTGAGGGCGAAATGCACAGCGTAGCCGTTGCTAGGGAACGGCCTTTTCTGTCGTTTTTTGTTTTCTCTGCGTCAATGTGAATGTTGATAACTACAGTTCTGCTCGTTCCACTTACGACAGATGGCGACGGAAAACAATGGTGTAAGGCACCATATTTAAGCTGTGGTTCCCGAAAGTGAGGGTGGGGTGCAACCTCACATCTGACAACTCGTTTTAAATACTCTAAAACCAACGTATTTCCTTCACACAAGAAAAAAACACGCTAACTTCGCCGTCAGGCTCTGGAGATATGCCTAGAAACGGCGGTAGTAGACACTTTGCGCCCACACGTCAGATTGGCCGAGCGGTCTAAGGCGCCAGATTTAAGCTCTGGTTCCCTGAGGGGAGCGTGGGTTCGAACCCCACATCTGACAATGCATTTTAAATATTCCAAAACTACCAATTTCGTACATGTGGGAAGAACAGGTTCCACAGATACTACTAGAAACGGCAGTGACTATGGTGCTTGCCTTGCAAGTCTGATTGTCTGGCGGTCAGAAAGAATGGAAAGCTGTTAGGAGACATGGCTTTCAGCCACGAGGCCCGGATTCGATTCCTGGTAGCCGAACATCCTTTTGTTTGCTGAGTCTTATTATTCTCACGGCATTTACGATATCTTTGTGTTGTGGTTTTTGGGGTCCAAGCATCAGGCGAGCAAACGTGAACGAAAGCAGATATGTGTGTAAATGAGTGTCAGGGCAGTAATAAAGGTGGATGAGACGGTGGATCGGGTATTGGACTGCAGACGTGCCACATTGCGTAGCTCGAAAGCTGAGTAAGTTAGAGCGTCGTGCTGTGAACACAAAGGCCACGTATTCGACCGCACCAAGTGCCATTTTATTTTTCTCCCCTAAAAGAGAATGCTTCCTCCAGCGAGACACTGCCAGGTAAATAACAAGCGATCTTCACAAGAAGTAAGATGTCTACACGTCGCGCGATACTGTCGCCAACGGCGATACCGCGCGTAGTGCAGCGGTTCTCGTCTGTTCACCGGCGTCAAGAATCGTTGGCCGTGGTTAGTATTTGGATGCGTTCTCGGCTGGGAACTCGACGTGCTGTTGGCGTCTTTCATTTTGCATTTTTCCTTCGGTTTCGTGGTTGCTTAGCGATAATGATGCGGTCCCGCACGCTGACGCCACTCTTGCCTCTCGGTACACTAAGGGGCGAATCTGTGGCCACAATAAAATGAAAGGTTCTGTCGTGTGTTTGTCGTTTTTTGGTCTCTCCCAGTCGTTTCTCGCGCCTGCCCTCTACGTATATGCCCATTTCCAAGCGTCAGCTTTCGCGTCAGCCGAGCAATGAAAGGTTCTGTCTTGTGTTTGTCGTTTTTTGGTCTCTCCCAGTCGTTTCTCGCGCCTGCCCTCTACATATATGCCCATTTCCAAGCGTCAGCTTTCGCGTCAGCCGAGCAAAGTCGAGACAAGTCGACACATGGAGACACACGACGCTGAGAAACGAAACCGCAGACTAGCGCCCTGGCAGCACGGACTGAGACGAGGGGCGAAGGAAAACTATTCGTACCGCGACACTTCACAGTTTCGAAGATCGCGTTTCGGTACGTGGAATACCCGTAGAAGAAAAAAGTACCTTTTGTGCGGTGGCCGGGAATCGAACCCGGATCAACTGCTTGGGAAGCAACCATGCTGATCGTTACACCACCACCGCGTTGTGCTGCGTACCACCCACGCCCTGATATATCGGCTACCCTCCTGCCATCAGAGGCCGAAGGCGATGGCGCTGTAGGCGCTCAACGCCAGAGCGGAGGTGAGCACATCTGAACGCAGTGCGTAGGTGCTGCTAGGGCGATGTAGCGTAACTAGAAGCAGAACTGACAGCCGTTGAAAAACTGCCATTTAATTTACAGCAGGGCGATAAAACAAATATCTAATGTGACGTACTTACTGATGATCCAGAGTCGATTCAGCATATGTGTGCCAATCCAGAAGTAGAAAGCACCTAAGTATCACAATATTAAGTTGGTTAGTTTGATGCTCGCCTGGAGCATATCATTAGCTTCCCCTGAGGGCGAAATGCACAGCGTAGCCGTTGCTAGGGAACGGCCTTTTCTGTCGTTTTTTGTTTTCTCTGCGTCAATGTGAATGTTGATAACTACAGTTCTGCTCGTTCCACTTACGACAGATGGCGACGGAAAACAATGGTGTAAGGCACCATATTTAAGCTGTGGTTCCCGAAAGTGAGGGTGGGGTGCAACCTCACATCTGACAACTCGTTTTAAATACTCTAAAACCAACGTATTTCCTTCACACAAGAAAAAAACACGCTAACTTCGCCGTCAGGCTCTGGAGATATGCCTAGATACGGCGGTAGTAGACACTTTGCGCCCACACGTCAGATTGGCCGAGCGGTCTAAGGCGCCAGATTTAAGCTCTGGTTCCCGGAGGGGAGCGTGGGTTCGAACCCCACATCTGACAATGCATTTTAAATATTCCAAAACTACCAATTTCGTACATGCGGGAAGAACAGGTTCCACAGATACTACTAGAAACGGCAGTGACTATGGTGCTTGCCTTGCAAGTCTGATTGTCTGGCGGTCAGAAAGAATGGAAAGCTGTTAGGAGACATGGCTTTCAGCCACGAGGCCCGGATTCGATTCCTGGTAGCCGAACATCCTTTTGTTTGCTGAGTCTTATTATTCTCACGGCATTTACGATATCTTTGTGTTGTGGTTTTTGGGGTCCAAGCATCAGGCGAGCAAACGTGAACGAAAGCAGATATGTGTGTAAATGAGTGTCAGGGCAGTAATAAAGGTGGATGAGACGGTGGATCGGGTATTGGACTGCAGACGTGCCACATTGCGTAGCTCGAAAGCTGAGTAAGTTAGAGCGTCGTGCTGTGAACACAAAGGCCACGTATTCGACCGCACCAAGTGCCATTTTATTTTTCTCCCCTAAAAGAGAATGCTTCCTCCAGCGAGACACTGCCAGGTAAATAACAAGCGATCTTCACAAGAAGTAAGATGTCTACACGTCGCGCGATACTGTCGCCAACGGCGATACCGCGCGTAGTGCAGCGGTTCTCGTCTGTTCACCGGCGTCAAGAATCGTTGGCCGTGGTTAGTATTTGGATGCGTTCTCGGCTGGGAACTCGACGTGCTGTTGGCGTCTTTCATTTTGCATTTTTCCTTCGGTTTCGTGGTTGCTTAGCGATAATGATGCGGTCCCGCACGCTGACGCCACTCTTGCCTCTCGGTACACTAAGGGGCGAATCTGTGGCCACAATAAAATGAAAGGTTCTGTCGTGTGTTTGTCGTTTTTTGGTCTCTCCCAGTCGTTTCTCGCGCCTGCCCTCTACGTATATGCCCATTTCCAAGCGTCAGCTTTCGCGTCAGCCGAGCAATGAAAGGTTCTGTCTTGTGTTTGTCGTTTTTTGGTCTCTCCCAGTCGTTTCTCGCGCCTGCCCTCTACATATATGCCCATTTCCAAGCGTCAGCTTTCGCGTCAGCCGAGCAAAGTCGAGACAAGTCGACACATGGAGACACACGACGCTGAGAAACGAAACCGCAGACTAGCGCCCTGGCAGCACGGACTGAGACGAGGGGCGAAGGAAAACTATTCGTACCGCGACACTTCACAGTTTCGAAGATCGCGTTTCGGTACGTGGAATACCCGTAGAAGAAAAAAGTACCTTTTGTGCGGTGGCCGGGAATCGAACCCGGATCAACTGCTTGGGAAGCAACCATGCTGATCGTTACACCACCACCGCGTTGTGCTGCGTACCACCCACGCCCTGATATATCGGCTACCCTCCTGCCATCAGAGGCCGAAGGCGATGGCGCTGTAGGCGCTCAACGCCAGAGCGGAGGTGAGCACATCTGAACGCAGTGCGTAGGTGCTGCTAGGGCCATGTAGCGTAACTAGAAGCAGAACTGACAGCCGTTGAAAAACTGCCATTTAATTTACAGCAGGGCGATAAAACAAATATCTAATGTGACGTACTTACTGATGATCCAGAGTCGATTCAGCATATGTGTGCCAATCCAGAAGTAGAAAGCACCTAAGTATCACAATATTAAGTTGGTTAGTTTGATGCTCGCCTGGAGCATATCATTAGCTTCCCCTGAGGGCGAAATGCACAGCGTAGCCGTTGCTAGGGAACGGCCTTTTCTGTCGTTTTTTGTTTTCTCTGCGTCAATGTGAATGTTGATAACTACAGTTCTGCTCGTTCCACTTACGACAGATGGCGACGGAAAACAATGGTGTAAGGCACCATATTTAAGCTGTGGTTCCCGAAAGTGAGGGTGGGGTGCAACCTCACATCTGACAACTCGTTTTAAATACTCTAAAACCAACGTATTTCCTTCACACAAGAAAAAAACACGCTAACTTCGCCGTCAGGCTCTGGAGATATGCCTAGAAACGGCGGTAGTAGACACTTTGCGCCCACACGTCAGATTGGCCGAGCGGTCTAAGGCGCCAGATTTAAGCTCTGGTTCCCGGAGGGGAGCGTGGGTTCGAACCCCACATCTGACAATGCATTTTAAATATTCCAAAACTACCAATTTCGTACATGCGGGAAGAACAGGTTCCACAGATACTACTAGAAACGGCAGTGACTATGGTGCTTGCCTTGCAAGTCTGATTGTCTGGCGGTCAGAAAGAATGGAAAGCTGTTAGGAGACATGGCTTTCAGCCACGAGGCCCGGATTCGATTCCTGGTAGCCGAACATCCTTTTGTTTGCTGAGTCTTATTATTCTCACGGCATTTACGATATCTTTGTGTTGTGGTTTTTGGGGTCCAAGCATCAGGCGAGCAAACGTGAACGAAAGCAGATATGTGTGTAAATGAGTGTCAGGGCAGTAATAAAGGTGGATGAGACGGTGGATCGGGTATTGGACTGCAGACGTGCCACATTGCGTAGCTCGAAAGCTGAGTAAGTTAGAGCGTCGTGCTGTGAACACAAAGGCCACGTATTCGACCGCACCAAGTGCCATTTTATTTTTCTCCCCTAAAAGAGAATGCTTCCTCCAGCGAGACACTGCCAGGTAAATAACAAGCGATCTTCACAAGAAGTAAGATGTCTACACGTCGCGCGATACTGTCGCCAACGGCGATACCGCGCGTAGTGCAGCGGTTCTCGTCTGTTCACCGGCGTCAAGAATCGTTGGCCGTGGTTAGTATTTGGATGCGTTCTCGGCTGGGAACTCGACGTGCTGTTGGCGTCTTTCATTTTGCATTTTTCCTTCGGTTTCGTGGTTGCTTAGCGATAATGATGCGGTCCCGCACGCTGACGCCACTCTTGCCTCTCGGTACACTAAGGGGCGAATCTGTGGCCACAATAAAATGAAAGGTTCTGTCGTGTGTTTGTCGTTTTTTGGTCTCTCCCAGTCGTTTCTCGCGCCTGCCCTCTACGTATATGCCCATTTCCAAGCGTCAGCTTTCGCGTCAGCCGAGCAATGAAAGGTTCTGTCTTGTGTTTGTCGTTTTTTGGTCTCTCCCAGTCGTTTCTCGCGCCTGCCCTCTACATATATGCCCATTTCCAAGCGTCAGCTTTCGCGTCAGCCGAGCAAAGTCGAGACAAGTCGACACATGGAGACACACGACGCTGAGAAACGAAACCGCAGACTAGCGCCCTGGCAGCACGGACTGAGACGAGGGGCGAAGGAAAACTATTCGTACCGCGACACTTCACAGTTTCGAAGATCGCGTTTCGGTACGTGGAATACCCGTAGAAGAAAAAAGTACCTTTTGTGCGGTGGCCGGGAATCGAACCCGGATCAACTGCTTGGGAAGCAACCATGCTGATCGTTACACCACCACCGCGTTGTGCTGCGTACCACCCACGCCCTGATATATCGGCTACCCTCCTGCCATCAGAGGCCGAAGGCGATGGCGCTGTAGGCGCTCAACGCCAGAGCGGAGGTGAGCACATCTGAACGCAGTGCGTAGGTGCTGCTAGGGCGATGTAGCGTAACTAGAAGCAGAACTGACAGCCGTTGAAAAACTGCCATTTAATTTACAGCAGGGCGATAAAACAAATATCTAATGTGACGTACTTACTGATGATCCAGAGTCGATTCAGCATATGTGTGCCAATCCAGAAGTAGAAAGCACCTAAGTATCACAATATTAAGTTGGTTAGTTTGATGCTCGCCTGGAGCATATCATTAGCTTCCCCTGAGGGCGAAATGCACAGCGTAGCCGTTGCTAGGGAACGGCCTTTTCTGTCGTTTTTTGTTTTCTCTGCGTCAATGTGAATGTTGATAACTACAGTTCTGCTCGTTCCACTTACGACAGATGGCGACGGAAAACAATGGTGTAAGGCACCATATTTAAGCTGTGGTTCCCGAAAGTGAGGGTGGGGTGCAACCTCACATCTGACAACTCGTTTTAAATACTCTAAAACCAACGTATTTCCTTCACACAAGAAAAAAACACGCTAACTTCGCCGTCAGGCTCTGGAGATATGCCTAGAAACGGCGGTAGTAGACACTTTGCGCCCACACGTCAGATTGGCCGAGCGGTCTAAGGCGCCAGATTTAAGCTCTGGTTCCCGGAGGGGAGCGTGGGTTCGAACCCCACATCTGACAATGCATTTTAAATATTCCAAAACTACCAATTTCGTACATGCGGGAAGAACAGGTTCCACAGATACTACTAGAAACGGCAGTGACTATGGTGCTTGCCTTGCAAGTCTGATTGTCTGGCGGTCAGAAAGAATGGAAAGCTGTTAGGAGACATGGCTTTCAGCCACGAGGCCCGGATTCGATTCCTGGTAGCCGAACATCCTTTTGTTTGCTGAGTCTTATTATTCTCACGGCATTTACGATATCTTTGTGTTGTGGTTTTTGGGGTCCAAGCATCAGGCGAGCAAACGTGAACGAAAGCAGATATGTGTGTAAATGAGTGTCAGGGCAGTAATAAAGGTGGATGAGACGGTGGATCGGGTATTGGACTGCAGACGTGCCACATTGCGTAGCTCGAAAGCTGAGTAAGTTAGAGCGTCGTGCTGTGAACACAAAGGCCACGTATTCGACCGCACCAAGTGCCATTTTATTTTTCTCCCCTAAAAGAGAATGCTTCCTCCAGCGAGACACTGCCAGGTAAATAACAAGCGATCTTCACAAGAAGTAAGATGTCTACACGTCGCGCGATACTGTCGCCAACGGCGATACCGCGCGTAGTGCAGCGGTTCTCGTCTGTTCACCGGCGTCAAGAATCGTTGGCCGTGGTTAGTATTTGGATGCGTTCTCGGCTGGGAACTCGACGTGCTGTTGGCGTCTTTCATTTTGCATTTTTCCTTCGGTTTCGTGGTTGCTTAGCGATAATGATGCGGTCCCGCACGCTGACGCCACTCTTGCCTCTCGGTACACTAAGGGGCGAATCTGTGGCCACAATAAAATGAAAGGTTCTGTCGTGTGTTTGTCGTTTTTTGGTCTCTCCCAGTCGTTTCTCGCGCCTGCCCTCTACGTATATGCCCATTTCCAAGCGTCAGCTTTCGCGTCAGCCGAGCAATGAAAGGTTCTGTCTTGTGTTTGTCGTTTTTTGGTCTCTCCCAGTCGTTTCTCGCGCCTGCCCTCTACATATATGCCCATTTCCAAGCGTCAGCTTTCGCGTCAGCCGAGCAAAGTCGAGACAAGTCGACACATGGAGACACACGACGCTGAGAAACGAAACCGCAGACTAGCGCCCTGGCAGCACGGACTGAGACGAGGGGCGAAGGAAAACTATTCGTACCGCGACACTTCACAGTTTCGAAGATCGCGTTTCGGTACGTGGAATACCCGTAGAAGAAAAAAGTACCTTTTGTGCGGTGGCCGGGAATCGAACCCGGATCAACTGCTTGGGAAGCAACCATGCTGATCGTTACACCACCACCGCGTTGTGCTGCGTACCACCCACGCCCTGATATATCGGCTACCCTCCTGCCATCAGAGGCCGAAGGCGATGGCGCTGTAGGCGCTCAACGCCAGAGCGGAGGTGAGCACATCTGAACGCAGTGCGTAGGTGCTGCTAGGGCCATGTAGCGTAACTAGAAGCAGAACTGACAGCCGTTGAAAAACTGCCATTTAATTTACAGCAGGGCGATAAAACAAATATCTAATGTGACGTACTTACTGATGATCCAGAGTCGATTCAGCATATGTGTGCCAATCCAGAAGTAGAAAGCACCTAAGTATCACAATATTAAGTTGGTTAGTTTGATGCTCGCCTGGAGCATATCATTAGCTTCCCCTGAGGGCGAAATGCACAGCGTAGCCGTTGCTAGGGAACGGCCTTTTCTGTCGTTTTTTGTTTTCTCTGCGTCAATGTGAATGTTGATAACTACAGTTCTGCTCGTTCCACTTACGACAGATGGCGACGGAAAACAATGGTGTAAGGCACCATATTTAAGCTGTGGTTCCCGAAAGTGAGGGTGGGGTGCAACCTCACATCTGACAACTCGTTTTAAATACTCTAAAACCAACGTATTTCCTTCACACAAGAAAAAAACACGCTAACTTCGCCGTCAGGCTCTGGAGATATGCCTAGAAACGGCGGTAGTAGACACTTTGCGCCCACACGTCAGATTGGCCGAGCGGTCTAAGGCGCCAGATTTAAGCTCTGGTTCCCGGAGGGGAGCGTGGGTTCGAACCCCACATCTGACAATGCATTTTAAATATTCCAAAACTACCAATTTCGTACATGCGGGAAGAACAGGTTCCACAGATACTACTAGAAACGGCAGTGACTATGGTGCTTGCCTTGCAAGTCTGATTGTCTGGCGGTCAGAAAGAATGGAAAGCTGTTAGGAGACATGGCTTTCAGCCACGAGGCCCGGATTCGATTCCTGGTAGCCGAACATCCTTTTGTTTGCTGAGTCTTATTATTCTCACGGCATTTACGATATCTTTGTGTTGTGGATTTTGGGGTCCAAGCATCAGGCGAGCAAACGTGAACGAAAGCAGATATGTGTGTAAATGAGTGTCAGGGCAGTAATAAAGGTGGATGAGACGGTGGATCGGGTATTGGACTGCAGACGTGCCACATTGCGTAGCTCGAAAGCTGAGTAAGTTAGAGCGTCGTGCTGTGAACACAAAGGCCACGTATTCGACCGCACCAAGTGCCATTTTATTTTTCTCCCCTAAAAGAGAATGCTTCCTCCAGCGAGACACTGCCAGGTAAATAACAAGCGATCTTCACAAGAAGTAAGATGTCTACACGTCGCGCGATACTGTCGCCAACGGCGATACCGCGCGTAGTGCAGCGGTTCTCGTCTGTTCACCGGCGTCAAGAATCGTTGGCCGTGGTTAGTATTTGGATGCGTTCTCGGCTGGGAACTCGACGTGCTGTTGGCGTCTTTCATTTTGCATTTTTCCTTCGGTTTCGTGGTTGCTTAGCGATAATGATGCGGTCCCGCACGCTGACGCCACTCTTGCCTCTCGGTACACTAAGGGGCGAATCTGTGGCCACAATAAAATGAAAGGTTCTGTCGTGTGTTTGTCGTTTTTTGGTCTCTCCCAGTCGTTTCTCGCGCCTGCCCTCTACGTATATGCCCATTTCCAAGCGTCAGCTTTCGCGTCAGCCGAGCAATGAAAGGTTCTGTCTTGTGTTTGTCGTTTTTTGGTCTCTCCCAGTCGTTTCTCGCGCCTGCCCTCTACATATATGCCCATTTCCAAGCGTCAGCTTTCGCGTCAGCCGAGCAAAGTCGAGACAAGTCGACACATGGAGACACACGACGCTGAGAAACGAAACCGCAGACTAGCGCCCTGGCAGCACGGACTGAGACGAGGGGCGAAGGAAAACTATTCGTACCGCGACACTTCACAGTTTCGAAGATCGCGTTTCGGTACGTGGAATACCCGTAGAAGAAAAAAGTACCTTTTGTGCGGTGGCCGGGAATCGAACCCGGATCAACTGCTTGGGAAGCAACCATGCTGATCGTTACACCACCACCGCGTTGTGCTGCGTACCACCCACGCCCTGATATATCGGCTACCCTCCTGCCATCAGAGGCCGAAGGCGATGGCGCTGTAGGCGCTCAACGCCAGAGCGGAGGTGAGCACATCTGAACGCAGTGCGTAGGTGCTGCTAGGGCGATGTAGCGTAACTAGAAGCAGAACTGACAGCCGTTGAAAAACTGCCATTTAATTTACAGCAGGGCGATAAAACAAATATCTAATGTGACGTACTTACTGATGATCCAGAGTCGATTCAGCATATGTGTGCCAATCCAGAAGTAGAAAGCACCTAAGTATCACAATATTAAGTTGGTTAGTTTGATGCTCGCCTGGAGCATATCATTAGCTTCCCCTGAGGGCGAAATGCACAGCGTAGCCGTTGCTAGGGAACGGCCTTTTCTGTCGTTTTTTGTTTTCTCTGCGTCAATGTGAATGTTGATAACTACAGTTCTGCTCGTTCCACTTACGACAGATGGCGACGGAAAACAATGGTGTAAGGCACCATATTTAAGCTGTGGTTCCCGAAAGTGAGGGTGGGGTGCAACCTCACATCTGACAACTCGTTTTAAATACTCTAAAACCAACGTATTTCCTTCACACAAGAAAAAAACACGCTAACTTCGCCGTCAGGCTCTGGAGATATGCCTAGAAACGGCGGTAGTAGACACTTTGCGCCCACACGTCAGATTGGCCGAGCGGTCTAAGGCGCCAGATTTAAGCTCTGGTTCCCGGAGGGGAGCGTGGGTTCGAACCCCACATCTGACAATGCATTTTAAATATTCCAAAACTACCAATTTCGTACATGCGGGAAGAACAGGTTCCACAGATACTACTAGAAACGGCAGTGACTATGGTGCTTGCCTTGCAAGTCTGATTGTCTGGCGGTCAGAAAGAATGGAAAGCTGTTAGGAGACATGGCTTTCAGCCACGAGGCCCGGATTCGATTCCTGGTAGCCGAACATCCTTTTGTTTGCTGAGTCTTATTATTCTCACGGCATTTACGATATCTTTGTGTTGTGGTTTTTGGGGTCCAAGCATCAGGCGAGCAAACGTGAACGAAAGCAGATATGTGTGTAAATGAGTGTCAGGGCAGTAATAAAGGTGGATGAGACGGTGGATCGGGTATTGGACTGCAGACGTGCCACATTGCGTAGCTCGAAAGCTGAGTAAGTTAGAGCGTCGTGCTGTGAACACAAAGGCCACGTATTCGACCGCACCAAGTGCCATTTTATTTTTCTCCCCTAAAAGAGAATGCTTCCTCCAGCGAGACACTGCCAGGTAAATAACAAGCGATCTTCACAAGAAGTAAGATGTCTACACGTCGCGCGATACTGTCGCCAACGGCGATACCGCGCGTAGTGCAGCGGTTCTCGTCTGTTCACCGGCGTCAAGAATCGTTGGCCGTGGTTAGTATTTGGATGCGTTCTCGGCTGGGAACTCGACGTGCTGTTGGCGTCTTTCATTTTGCATTTTTCCTTCGGTTTCGTGGTTGCTTAGCGATAATGATGCGGTCCCGCACGCTGACGCCACTCTTGCCTCTCGGTACACTAAGGGGCGAATCTGTGGCCACAATAAAATGAAAGGTTCTGTCGTGTGTTTGTCGTTTTTTGGTCTCTCCCAGTCGTTTCTCGCGCCTGCCCTCTACGTATATGCCCATTTCCAAGCGTCAGCTTTCGCGTCAGCCGAGCAATGAAAGGTTCTGTCTTGTGTTTGTCGTTTTTTGGTCTCTCCCAGTCGTTTCTCGCGCCTGCCCTCTACATATATGCCCATTTCCAAGCGTCAGCTTTCGCGTCAGCCGAGCAAAGTCGAGACAAGTCGACACATGGAGACACACGACGCTGAGAAACGAAACCGCAGACTAGCGCCCTGGCAGCACGGACTGAGACGAGGGGCGAAGGAAAACTATTCGTACCGCGACACTTCACAGTTTCGAAGATCGCGTTTCGGTACGTGGAATACCCGTAGAAGAAAAAAGTACCTTTTGTGCGGTGCCCAGGAATCGAACCCGGATCAACTGCTTGGGAAGCAACCATGCTGATCGTTACACCACCACCGCGTTGTGCTGCGTACCACCCACGCCCTGATATATCGGCTACCCTCCTGCCATCAGAGGCCGAAGGCGATGGCGCTGTAGGCGCTCAACGCCAGAGCGGAGGTGAGCACATCTGAACGCAGTGCGTAGGTGCTGCTAGGGCGATGTAGCGTAACTAGAAGCAGAACTGACAGCCGTTGAAAAACTGCCATTTAATTTACAGCAGGGCGATAAAACAAATATCTAATGTGACGTACTTACTGATGATCCAGAGTCGATTCAGCATATGTGTGCCAATCCAGAAGTAGAAAGCACCTAAGTATCACAATATTAAGTTGGTTAGTTTGATGCTCGCCTGGAGCATATCATTAGCTTCCCCTGAGGGCGAAATGCACAGCGTAGCCGTTGCTAGGGAACGGCCTTTTCTGTCGTTTTTTGTTTTCTCTGCGTCAATGTGAATGTTGATAACTACAGTTCTGCTCGTTCCACTTACGACAGATGGCGACGGAAAACAATGGTGTAAGGCACCATATTTAAGCTGTGGTTCCCGAAAGTGAGGGTGGGGTGCAACCTCACATCTGACAACTCGTTTTAAATACTCTAAAACCAACGTATTTCCTTCACACAAGAAAAAAACACGCTAACTTCGCCGTCAGGCTCTGGAGATATGCCTAGAAACGGCGGTAGTAGACACTTTGCGCCCACACGTCAGATTGGCCGAGCGGTCTAAGGCGCCAGATTTAAGCTCTGGTTCCCGGAGGGGAGCGTGGGTTCGAACCCCACATCTGACAATGCATTTTAAATATTCCAAAACTACCAATTTCGTACATGCGGGAAGAACAGGTTCCACAGATACTACTAGAAACGGCAGTGACTATGGTGCTTGCCTTGCAAGTCTGATTGTCTGGCGGTCAGAAAGAATGGAAAGCTGTTAGGAGACATGGCTTTCAGCCACGAGGCCCGGATTCGATTCCTGGTAGCCGAACATCCTTTTGTTTGCTGAGTCTTATTATTCTCACGGCATTTACGATATCTTTGTGTTGTGGTTTTTGGGGTCCAAGCATCAGGCGAGCAAACGTGAACGAAAGCAGATATGTGTGTAAATGAGTGTCAGGGCAGTAATAAAGGTGGATGAGACGGTGGATCGGGTATTGGACTGCAGACGTGCCACATTGCGTAGCTCGAAAGCTGAGTAAGTTAGAGCGTCGTGCTGTGAACACAAAGGCCACGTATTCGACCGCACCAAGTGCCATTTTATTTTTCTCCCCTAAAAGAGAATGCTTCCTCCAGCGAGACACTGCCAGGTAAATAACAAGCGATCTTCACAAGAAGTAAGATGTCTACACGTCGCGCGATACTGTCGCCAACGGCGATACCGCGCGTAGTGCAGCGGTTCTCGTCTGTTCACCGGCGTCAAGAATCGTTGGCCGTGGTTAGTATTTGGATGCGTTCTCGGCTGGGAACTCGACGTGCTGTTGGCGTCTTTCATTTTGCATTTTTCCTTCGGTTTCGTGGTTGCTTAGCGATAATGATGCGGTCCCGCACGCTGACGCCACTCTTGCCTCTCGGTACACTAAGGGGCGAATCTGTGGCCACAATAAAATGAAAGGTTCTGTCGTGTGTTTGTCGTTTTTTGGTCTCTCCCAGTCGTTTCTCGCGCCTGCCCTCTACGTATATGCCCATTTCCAAGCGTCAGCTTTCGCGTCAGCCGAGCAATGAAAGGTTCTGTCTTGTGTTTGTCGTTTTTTGGTCTCTCCCAGTCGTTTCTCGCGCCTGCCCTCTACATATATGCCCATTTCCAAGCGTCAGCTTTCGCGTCAGCCGAGCAAAGTCGAGACAAGTCGACACATGGAGACACACGACGCTGAGAAACGAAACCGCAGACTAGCGCCCTGGCAGCACGGACTGAGACGAGGGGCGAAGGAAAACTATTCGTACCGCGACACTTCACAGTTTCGAAGATCGCGTTTCGGTACGTGGAATACCCGTAGAAGAAAAAAGTACCTTTTGTGCGGTGGCCGGGAATCGAACCCGGATCAACTGCTTGGGAAGCAACCATGCTGATCGTTACACCACCACCGCGTTGTGCTGCGTACCACCCACGCCCTGATATATCGGCTACCCTCCTGCCATCAGAGGCCGAAGGCGATGGCGCTGTAGGCGCTCAACGCCAGAGCGGAGGTGAGCACATCTGAACGCAGTGCGTAGGTGCTGCTAGGGCGATGTAGCGTAACTAGAAGCAGAACTGACAGCCGTTGAAAAACTGCCATTTAATTTACAGCAGGGCGATAAAACAAATATCTAATGTGACGTACTTACTGATGATCCAGAGTCGATTCAGCATATGTGTGCCAATCCAGAAGTAGAAAGCACCTAAGTATCACAATATTAAGTTGGTTAGTTTGATGCTCGCCTGGAGCATATCATTAGCTTCCCCTGAGGGCGAAATGCACAGCGTAGCCGTTGCTAGGGAACGGCCTTTTCTGTCGTTTTTTGTTTTCTCTGCGTCAATGTGAATGTTGATAACTACAGTTCTGCTCGTTCCACTTACGACAGATGGCGACGGAAAACAATGGTGTAAGGCACCATATTTAAGCTGTGGTTCCCGAAAGTGAGGGTGGGGTGCAACCTCACATCTGACAACTCGTTTTAAATACTCTAAAACCAACGTATTTCCTTCACACAAGAAAAAAACACGCTAACTTCGCCGTCAGGCTCTGGAGATATGCCTAGAAACGGCGGTAGTAGACACTTTGCGCCCACACGTCAGATTGGCCGAGCGGTCTAAGGCGCCAGATTTAAGCTCTGGTTCCCGGAGGGGAGCGTGGGTTCGAACCCCACATCTGACAATGCATTTTAAATATTCCAAAACTACCAATTTCGTACATGCGGGAAGAACAGGTTCCACAGATACTACTAGAAACGGCAGTGACTATGGTGCTTGCCTTGCAAGTCTGATTGTCTGGCGGTCAGAAAGAATGGAAAGCTGTTAGGAGACATGGCTTTCAGCCACGAGGCCCGGATTCGATTCCTGGTAGCCGAACATCCTTTTGTTTGCTGAGTCTTATTATTCTCACGGCATTTACGATATCTTTGTGTTGTGGTTTTTGGGGTCCAAGCATCAGGCGAGCAAACGTGAACGAAAGCAGATATGTGTGTAAATGAGTGTCAGGGCAGTAATAAAGGTGGATGAGACGGTGGATCGGGTATTGGACTGCAGACGTGCCACATTGCGTAGCTCGAAAGCTGAGTAAGTTAGAGCGTCGTGCTGTGAACACAAAGGCCACGTATTCGACCGCACCAAGTGCCATTTTATTTTTCTCCCCTAAAAGAGAATGCTTCCTCCAGCGAGACACTGCCAGGTAAATAACAAGCGATCTTCACAAGAAGTAAGATGTCTACACGTCGCGCGATACTGTCGCCAACGGCGATACCGCGCGTAGTGCAGCGGTTCTCGTCTGTTCACCGGCGTCAAGAATCGTTGGCCGTGGTTAGTATTTGGATGCGTTCTCGGCTGGGAACTCGACGTGCTGTTGGCGTCTTTCATTTTGCATTTTTCCTTCGGTTTCGTGGTTGCTTAGCGATAATGATGCGGTCCCGCACGCTGACGCCACTCTTGCCTCTCGGTACACTAAGGGGCGAATCTGTGGCCACAATAAAATGAAAGGTTCTGTCGTGTGTTTGTCGTTTTTTGGTCTCTCCCAGTCGTTTCTCGCGCCTGCCCTCTACGTATATGCCCATTTCCAAGCGTCAGCTTTCGCGTCAGCCGAGCAATGAAAGTTTCTGTCTTGTGTTTGTCGTTTTTTGGTCTCTCCCAGTCGTTTCTCGCGCCTGCCCTCTACATATATGCCCATTTCCAAGCGTCAGCTTTCGCGTCAGCCGAGCAAAGTCGAGACAAGTCGACACATGGAGACACACGACGCTGAGAAACGAAACCGCAGACTAGCGCCCTGGCAGCACGGACTGAGACGAGGGGCGAAGGAAAACTATTCGTACCGCGACACTTCACAGTTTCGAAGATCGCGTTTCGGTACGTGGAATACCCGTAGAAGAAAAAAGTACCTTTTGTGCGGTGGCCGGGAATCGAACCCGGATCAACTGCTTGGGAAGCAACCATGCTGATCGTTACACCACCACCGCGTTGTGCTGCGTACCACCCACGCCCTGATATATCGGCTACCCTCCTGCCATCAGAGGCCGAAGGCGATGGCGCTGTAGGCGCTCAACGCCAGAGCGGAGGTGAGCACATCTGAACGCAGTGCGTAGGTGCTGCTAGGGCGATGTAGCGTAACTAGAAGCAGAACTGACAGCCGTTGAAAAACTGCCATTTAATTTACAGCAGGGCGATAAAACAAATATCTAATGTGACGTACTTACTGATGATCCAGAGTCGATTCAGCATATGTGTGCCAATCCAGAAGTAGAAAGCACCTAAGTATCACAATATTAAGTTGGTTAGTTTGATGCTCGCCTGGAGCATATCATTAGCTTCCCCTGAGGGCGAAATGCACAGCGTAGCCGTTGCTAGGGAACGGCCTTTTCTGTCGTTTTTTGTTTTCTCTGCGTCAATGTGAATGTTGATAACTACAGTTCTGCTCGTTCCACTTACGACAGATGGCGACGGAAAACAATGGTGTAAGGCACCATATTTAAGCTGTGGTTCCCGAAAGTGAGGGTGGGGTGCAACCTCACATCTGACAACTCGTTTTAAATACTCTAAAACCAACGTATTTCCTTCACACAAGAAAAAAACACGCTAACTTCGCCGTCAGGCTCTGGAGATATGCCTAGAAACGGCGGTAGTAGACACTTTGCGCCCACACGTCAGATTGGCCGAGCGGTCTAAGGCGCCAGATTTAAGCTCTGGTTCCCGGAGGGGAGCGTGGGTTCGAACCCCACATCTGACAATGCATTTTAAATATTCCAAAACTACCAATTTCGTACATGCGGGAAGAACAGGTTCCACAGATACTACTAGAAACGGCAGTGACTATGGTGCTTGCCTTGCAAGTCTGATTGTCTGGCGGTCAGAAAGAATGGAAAGCTGTTAGGAGACATGGCTTTCAGCCACGAGGCCCGGATTCGATTCCTGGTAGCCGAACATCCTTTTGTTTGCTGAGTCTTATTATTCTCACGGCATTTACGATATCTTTGTGTTGTGGTTTTTGGGGTCCAAGCATCAGGCGAGCAAACGTGAACGAAAGCAGATATGTGTGTAAATGAGTGTCAGGGCAGTAATAAAGGTGGATGAGACGGTGGATCGGGTATTGGACTGCAGACGTGCCACATTGCGTAGCTCGAAAGCTGAGTAAGTTAGAGCGTCGTGCTGTGAACACAAAGGCCACGTATTCGACCGCACCAAGTGCCATTTTATTTTTCTCCCCTAAAAGAGAATGCTTCCTCCAGCGAGACACTGCCAGGTAAATAACAAGCGATCTTCACAAGAAGTAAGATGTCTACACGTCGCGCGATACTGTCGCCAACGGCGATACCGCGCGTAGTGCAGCGGTTCTCGTCTGTTCACCGGCGTCAAGAATCGTTGGCCGTGGTTAGTATTTGGATGCGTTCTCGGCTGGGAACTCGACGTGCTGTTGGCGTCTTTCATTTTGCATTTTTCCTTCGGTTTCGTGGTTGCTTAGCGATAATGATGCGGTCCCGCACGCTGACGCCACTCTTGCCTCTCGGTACACTAAGGGGCGAATCTGTGGCCACAATAAAATGAAAGGTTCTGTCGTGTGTTTGTCGTTTTTTGGTCTCTCCCAGTCGTTTCTCGCGCCTGCCCTCTACGTATATGCCCATTTCCAAGCGTCAGCTTTCGCGTCAGCCGAGCAATGAAAGGTTCTGTCTTGTGTTTGTCGTTTTTTGGTCTCTCCCAGTCGTTTCTCGCGCCTGCCCTCTACATATATGCCCATTTCCAAGCGTCAGCTTTCGCGTCAGCCGAGCAAAGTCGAGACAAGTCGACACATGGAGACACACGACGCTGAGAAACGAAACCGCAGACTAGCGCCCTGGCAGCACGGACTGAGACGAGGGGCGAAGGAAAACTATTCGTACCGCGACACTTCACAGTTTCGAAGATCGCGTTTCGGTACGTGGAATACCCGTAGAAGAAAAAAGTACCTTTTGTGCGGTGGCCGGGAATCGAACCCGGATCAACTGCTTGGGAAGCAACCATGCTGATCGTTACACCACCACCGCGTTGTGCTGCGTACCACCCACGCCCTGATATATCGGCTACCCTCCTGCCATCAGAGGCCGAAGGCGATGGCGCTGTAGGCGCTCAACGCCAGAGCGGAGGTGAGCACATCTGAACGCAGTGCGTAGGTGCTGCTAGGGCGATGTAGCGTAACTAGAAGCAGAACTGACAGCCGTTGAAAAACTGCCATTTAATTTACAGCAGGGCGATAAAACAAATATCTAATGTGACGTACTTACTGATGATCCAGAGTCGATTCAGCATATGTGTGCCAATCCAGAAGTAGAAAGCACCTAAGTATCACAATATTAAGTTGGTTAGTTTGATGCTCGCCTGGAGCATATCATTAGCTTCCCCTGAGGGCGAAATGCACAGCGTAGCCGTTGCTAGGGAACGGCCTTTTCTGTCGTTTTTTGTTTTCTCTGCGTCAATGTGAATGTTGATAACTACAGTTCTGCTCGTTCCACTTACGACAGATGGCGACGGAAAACAATGGTGTAAGGCACCATATTTAAGCTGTGGTTCCCGAAAGTGAGGGTGGGGTGCAACCTCACATCTGACAACTCGTTTTAAATACTCTAAAACCAACGTATTTCCTTCACACAAGAAAAAAACACGCTAACTTCGCCGTCAGGCTCTGGAGATATGCCTAGAAACGGCGGTAGTAGACACTTTGCGCCCACACGTCAGATTGGCCGAGCGGTTTAAGGCGCCAGATTTAAGCTCTGGTTCCCGGAGGGGAGCGTGGGTTCGAACCCCACATCTGACAATGCATTTTAAATATTCCAAAACTACCAATTTCGTACATGCGGGAAGAACAGGTTCCACAGATACTACTAGAAACGGCAGTGACTATGGTGCTTGCCTTGCAAGTCTGATTGTCTGGCGGTCAGAAAGAATGGAAAGCTGTTAGGAGACATGGCTTTCAGCCACGAGGCCCGGATTCGATTCCTGGTAGCCGAACATCCTTTTGTTTGCTGAGTCTTATTATTCTCACGGCATTTACGATATCTTTGTGTTGTGGTTTTTGGGGTCCAAGCATCAGGCGAGCAAACGTGAACGAAAGCAGATATGTGTGTAAATGAGTGTCAGGGCAGTAATAAAGGTGGATGAGACGGTGGATCGGGTATTGGACTGCAGACGTGCCACATTGCGTAGCTCGAAAGCTGAGTAAGTTAGAGCGTCGTGCTGTGAACACAAAGGCCACGTATTCGACCGCACCAAGTGCCATTTTATTTTTCTCCCCTAAAAGAGAATGCTTCCTCCAGCGAGACACTGCCAGGTAAATAACAAGCGATCTTCACAAGAAGTAAGATGTCTACACGTCGCGCGATACTGTCGCCAACGGCGATACCGCGCGTAGTGCAGCGGTTCTCGTCTGTTCACCGGCGTCAAGAATCGTTGGCCGTGGTTAGTATTTGGATGCGTTCTCGGCTGGGAACTCGACGTGCTGTTGGCGTCTTTCATTTTGCATTTTTCCTTCGGTTTCGTGGTTGCTTAGCGATAATGATGCGGTCCCGCACGCTGACGCCACTCTTGCCTCTCGGTACACTAAGGGGCGAATCTGTGGCCACAATAAAATGAAAGGTTCTGTCGTGTGTTTGTCGTTTTTTGGTCTCTCCCAGTCGTTTCTCGCGCCTGCCCTCTACGTATATGCCCATTTCCAAGCGTCAGCTTTCGCGTCAGCCGAGCAATGAAAGGTTCTGTCTTGTGTTTGTCGTTTTTTGGTCTCTCCCAGTCGTTTCTCGCGCCTGCCCTCTACATATATGCCCATTTCCAAGCGTCAGCTTTCGCGTCAGCCGAGCAAAGTCGAGACAAGTCGACACATGGAGACACACGACGCTGAGAAACGAAACCGCAGACTAGCGCCCTGGCAGCACGGACTGAGACGAGGGGCGAAGGAAAACTATTCGTACCGCGACACTTCACAGTTTCGAAGATCGCGTTTCGGTACGTGGAATACCCGTAGAAGAAAAAAGTACCTTTTGTGCGGTGGCCGGGAATCGAACCCGGATCAACTGCTTGGGAAGCAACCATGCTGATCGTTACACCACCACCGCGTTGTGCTGCGTACCACCCACGCCCTGATATATCGGCTACCCTCCTGCCATCAGAGGCCGAAGGCGATGGCGCTGTAGGCGCTCAACGCCAGAGCGGAGGTGAGCACATCTGAACGCAGTGCGTAGGTGCTGCTAGGGCGATGTAGCGTAACTAGAAGCAGAACTGACAGCCGTTGAAAAACTGCCATTTAATTTACAGCAGGGCGATAAAACAAATATCTAATGTGACGTACTTACTGATGATCCAGAGTCGATTCAGCATATGTGTGCCAATCCAGAAGTAGAAAGCACCTAAGTATCACAATATTAAGTTGGTTAGTTTGATGCTCGCCTGGAGCATATCATTAGCTTCCCCTGAGGGCGAAATGCACAGCGTAGCCGTTGCTAGGGAACGGCCTTTTCTGTCGTTTTTTGTTTTCTCTGCGTCAATGTGAATGTTGATAACTACAGTTCTGCTCGTTCCACTTACGACAGATGGCGACGGAAAACAATGGTGTAAGGCACCATATTTAAGCTGTGGTTCCCGAAAGTGAGGGTGGGGTGCAACCTCACATCTGACAACTCGTTTTAAATACTCTAAAACCAACGTATTTCCTTCACACAAGAAAAAAACACGCTAACTTCGCCGTCAGGCTCTGGAGATATGCCTAGAAACGGCGGTAGTAGACACTTTGCGCCCACACGTCAGATTGGCCGAGCGGTCTAAGGCGCCAGATTTAAGCTCTGGTTCCCGGAGGGGAGCGTGGGTTCGAACCCCACATCTGACAATGCATTTTAAATATTCCAAAACTACCAATTTCGTACATGCGGGAAGAACAGGTTCCACAGATACTACTAGAAACGGCAGTGACTATGGTGCTTGCCTTGCAAGTCTGATTGTCTGGCGGTCAGAAAGAATGGAAAGCTGTTAGGAGACATGGCTTTCAGCCACGAGGCCCGGATTCGATTCCTGGTAGCCGAACATCCTTTTGTTTGCTGAGTCTTATTATTCTCACGGCATTTACGATATCTTTGTGTTGTGGTTTTTGGGGTCCAAGCATCAGGCGAGCAAACGTGAACGAAAGCAGATATGTGTGTAAATGAGTGTCAGGGCAGTAATAAAGGTGGATGAGACGGTGGATCGGGTATTGGACTGCAGACGTGCCACATTGCGTAGCTCGAAAGCTGAGTAAGTTAGAGCGTCGTGCTGTGAACACAAAGGCCACGTATTCGACCGCACCAAGTGCCATTTTATTTTTCTCCCCTAAAAGAGAATGCTTCCTCCAGCGAGACACTGCCAGGTAAATAACAAGCGATCTTCACAAGAAGTAAGATGTCTACACGTCGCGCGATACTGTCGCCAACGGCGATACCGCGCGTAGTGCAGCGGTTCTCGTCTGTTCACCGGCGTCAAGAATCGTTGGCCGTGGTTAGTATTTGGATGCGTTCTCGGCTGGGAACTCGACGTGCTGTTGGCGTCTTTCATTTTGCATTTTTCCTTCGGTTTCGTGGTTGCTTAGCGATAATGATGCGGTCCCGCACGCTGACGCCACTCTTGCCTCTCGGTACACTAAGGGGCGAATCTGTGGCCACAATAAAATGAAAGGTTCTGTCGTGTGTTTGTCGTTTTTTGGTCTCTCCCAGTCGTTTCTCGCGCCTGCCCTCTACGTATATGCCCATTTCCAAGCGTCAGCTTTCGCGTCAGCCGAGCAATGAAAGGTTCTGTCTTGTGTTTGTCGTTTTTTGGTCTCTCCCAGTCGTTTCTCGCGCCTGCCCTCTACATATATGCCCATTTCCAAGCGTCAGCTTTCGCGTCAGCCGAGCAAAGTCGAGACAAGTCGACACATGGAGACACACGACGCTGAGAAACGAAACCGCAGACTAGCGCCCTGGCAGCACGGACTGAGACGAGGGGCGAAGGAAAACTATTCGTACCGCGACACTTCACAGTTTCGAAGATCGCGTTTCGGTACGTGGAATACCCGTAGAAGAAAAAAGTACCTTTTGTGCGGTGGCCGGGAATCGAACCCGGATCAACTGCTTGGGAAGCAACCATGCTGATCGTTACACCACCACCGCGTTGTGCTGCGTACCACCCACGCCCTGATATATCGGCTACCCTCCTGCCATCAGAGGCCGAAGGCGATGGCGCTGTAGGCGCTCAACGCCAGAGCGGAGGTGAGCACATCTGAACGCAGTGCGTAGGTGCTGCTAGGGCGATGTAGCGTAACTAGAAGCAGAACTGACAGCCGTTGAAAAACTGCCATTTAATTTACAGCAGGGCGATAAAACAAATATCTAATGTGACGTACTTACTGATGATCCAGAGTCGATTCAGCATATGTGTGCCAATCCAGAAGTAGAAAGCACCTAAGTATCACAATATTAAGTTGGTTAGTTTGATGCTCGCCTGGAGCATATCATTAGCTTCCCCTGAGGGCGAAATGCACAGCGTAGCCGTTGCTAGGGAACGGCCTTTTCTGTCGTTTTTTGTTTTCTCTGCGTCAATGTGAATGTTGATAACTACAGTTCTGCTCGTTCCACTTACGACAGATGGCGACGGAAAACAATGGTGTAAGGCACCATATTTAAGCTGTGGTTCCCGAAAGTGAGGGTGGGGTGCAACCTCACATCTGACAACTCGTTTTAAATACTCTAAAACCAACGTATTTCCTTCACACAAGAAAAAAACACGCTAACTTCGCCGTCAGGCTCTGGAGATATGCCTAGAAACGGCGGTAGTAGACACTTTGCGCCCACACGTCAGATTGGCCGAGCGGTCTAAGGCGCCAGATTTAAGCTCTGGTTCCCGGAGGGGAGCGTGGGTTCGAACCCCACATCTGACAATGCATTTTAAATATTCCAAAACTACCAATTTCGTACATGCGGGAAGAACAGGTTCCACAGATACTACTAGAAACGGCAGTGACTATGGTGCTTGCCTTGCAAGTCTGATTGTCTGGCGGTCAGAAAGAATGGAAAGCTGTTAGGAGACATGGCTTTCAGCCACGAGGCCCGGATTCGATTCCTGGTAGCCGAACATCCTTTTGTTTGCTGAGTCTTATTATTCTCACGGCATTTACGATATCTTTGTGTTGTGGTTTTTGGGGTCCAAGCATCAGGCGAGCAAACGTGAACGAAAGCAGATATGTGTGTAAATGAGTGTCAGGGCAGTAATAAAGGTGGATGAGACGGTGGATCGGGTATTGGACTGCAGACGTGCCACATTGCGTAGCTCGAAAGCTGAGTAAGTTAGAGCGTCGTGCTGTGAACACAAAGGCCACGTATTCGACCGCACCAAGTGCCATTTTATTTTTCTCCCCTAAAAGAGAATGCTTCCTCCAGCGAGACACTGCCAGGTAAATAACAAGCGATCTTCACAAGAAGTAAGATGTCTACACGTCGCGCGATACTGTCGCCAACGGCGATACCGCGCGTAGTGCAGCGGTTCTCGTCTGTTCACCGGCGTCAAGAATCGTTGGCCGTGGTTAGTATTTGGATGCGTTCTCGGCTGGGAACTCGACGTGCTGTTGGCGTCTTTCATTTTGCATTTTTCCTTCGGTTTCGTGGTTGCTTAGCGATAATGATGCGGTCCCGCACGCTGACGCCACTCTTGCCTCTCGGTACACTAAGGGGCGAATCTGTGGCCACAATAAAATGAAAGGTTCTGTCGTGTGTTTGTCGTTTTTTGGTCTCTCCCAGTCGTTTCTCGCGCCTGCCCTCTACGTATATGCCCATTTCCAAGCGTCAGCTTTCGCGTCAGCCGAGCAATGAAAGGTTCTGTCTTGTGTTTGTCGTTTTTTGGTCTCTCCCAGTCGTTTCTCGCGCCTGCCCTCTACATATATGCCCATTTCCAAGCGTCAGCTTTCGCGTCAGCCGAGCAAAGTCGAGACAAGTCGACACATGGAGACACACGACGCTGAGAAACGAAACCGCAGACTAGCGCCCTGGCAGCACGGACTGAGACGAGGGGCGAAGGAAAACTATTCGTACCGCGACACTTCACAGTTTCGAAGATCGCGTTTCGGTACGTGGAATACCCGTAGAAGAAAAAAGTACCTTTTGTGCGGTGGCCGGGAATCGAACCCGGATCAACTGCTTGGGAAGCAACCATGCTGATCGTTACACCACCACCGCGTTGTGCTGCGTACCACCCACGCCCTGATATATCGGCTACCCTCCTGCCATCAGAGGCCGAAGGCGATGGCGCTGTAGGCGCTCAACGCCAGAGCGGAGGTGAGCACATCTGAACGCAGTGCGTAGGTGCTGCTAGGGCGATGTAGCGTAACTAGAAGCAGAACTGACAGCCGTTGAAAAACTGCCATTTAATTTACAGCAGGGCGATAAAACAAATATCTAATGTGACGTACTTACTGATGATCCAGAGTCGATTCAGCATATGTGTGCCAATCCAGAAGTAGAAAGCACCTAAGTATCACAATATTAAGTTGGTTAGTTTGATGCTCGCCTGGAGCATATCATTAGCTTCCCCTGAGGGCGAAATGCACAGCGTAGCCGTTGCTAGGGAACGGCCTTTTCTGTCGTTTTTTGTTTTCTCTGCGTCAATGTGAATGTTGATAACTACAGTTCTGCTCGTTCCACTTACGACAGATGGCGACGGAAAACAATGGTGTAAGGCACCATATTTAAGCTGTGGTTCCCGAAAGTGAGGGTGGGGTGCAACCTCACATCTGACAACTCGTTTTAAATACTCTAAAACCAACGTATTTCCTTCACACAAGAAAAAAACACGCTAACTTCGCCGTCAGGCTCTGGAGATATGCCTAGAAACGGCGGTAGTAGACACTTTGCGCCCACACGTCAGATTGGCCGAGCGGTCTAAGGCGCCAGATTTAAGCTCTGGTTCCCGGAGGGGAGCGTGGGTTCGAACCCCACATCTGACAATGCATTTTAAATATTCCAAAACTACCAATTTCGTACATGCGGGAAGAACAGGTTCCACAGATACTACTAGAAACGGCAGTGACTATGGTGCTTGCCTTGCAAGTCTGATTGTCTGGCGGTCAGAAAGAATGGAAAGCTGTTAGGAGACATGGCTTTCAGCCACGAGGCCCGGATTCGATTCCTGGTAGCCGAACATCCTTTTGTTTGCTGAGTCTTATTATTCTCACGGCATTTACGATATCTTTGTGTTGTGGTTTTTGGGGTCCAAGCATCAGGCGAGCAAACGTGAACGAAAGCAGATATGTGTGTAAATGAGTGTCAGGGCAGTAATAAAGGTGGATGAGACGGTGGATCGGGTATTGGACTGCAGACGTGCCACATTGCGTAGCTCGAAAGCTGAGTAAGTTAGAGCGTCGTGCTGTGAACACAAAGGCCACGTATTCGACCGCACCAAGTGCCATTTTATTTTTCTCCCCTAAAAGAGAATGCTTCCTCCAGCGAGACACTGCCAGGTAAATAACAAGCGATCTTCACAAGAAGTAAGATGTCTACACGTCGCGCGATACTGTCGCCAACGGCGATACCGCGCGTAGTGCAGCGGTTCTCGTCTGTTCACCGGCGTCAAGAATCGTTGGCCGTGGTTAGTATTTGGATGCGTTCTCGGCTGGGAACTCGACGTGCTGTTGGCGTCTTTCATTTTGCATTTTTCCTTCGGTTTCGTGGTTGCTTAGCGATAATGATGCGGTCCCGCACGCTGACGCCACTCTTGCCTCTCGGTACACTAAGGGGCGAATCTGTGGCCACAATAAAATGAAAGGTTCTGTCGTGTGTTTGTCGTTTTTTGGTCTCTCCCAGTCGTTTCTCGCGCCTGCCCTCTACGTATATGCCCATTTCCAAGCGTCAGCTTTCGCGTCAGCCGAGCAATGAAAGGTTCTGTCTTGTGTTTGTCGTTTTTTGGTCTCTCCCAGTCGTTTCTCGCGCCTGCCCTCTACATATATGCCCATTTCCAAGCGTCAGCTTTCGCGTCAGCCGAGCAAAGTCGAGACAAGTCGACACATGGAGACACACGACGCTGAGAAACGAAACCGCAGACTAGCGCCCTGGCAGCACGGACTGAGACGAGGGGCGAAGGAAAACTATTCGTACCGCGACACTTCACAGTTTCGAAGATCGCGTTTCGGTACGTGGAATACCCGTAGAAGAAAAAAGTACCTTTTGTGCGGTGGCCGGGAATCGAACCCGGATCAACTGCTTGGGAAGCAACCATGCTGATCGTTACACCACCACCGCGTTGTGCTGCGTCCCACCCACGCCCTGATATATCGGCTACCCTCCTGCCATCAGAGGCCGAAGGCGATGGCGCTGTAGGCGCTCAACGCCAGAGCGGAGGTGAGCACATCTGAACGCAGTGCGTAGGTGCTGCTAGGGCGATGTAGCGTAACTAGAAGCAGAACTGACAGCCGTTGAAAAACTGCCATTTAATTTACAGCAGGGCGATAAAACAAATATCTAATGTGACGTACTTACTGATGATCCAGAGTCGATTCAGCATATGTGTGCCAATCCAGAAGTAGAAAGCACCTAAGTATCACAATATTAAGTTGGTTAGTTTGATGCTCGCCTGGAGCATATCATTAGCTTCCCCTGAGGGCGAAATGCACAGCGTAGCCGTTGCTAGGGAACGGCCTTTTCTGTCGTTTTTTGTTTTCTCTGCGTCAATGTGAATGTTGATAACTACAGTTCTGCTCGTTCCACTTACGACAGATGGCGACGGAAAACAATGGTGTAAGGCACCATATTTAAGCTGTGGTTCCCGAAAGTGAGGGTGGGGTGCAACCTCACATCTGACAACTCGTTTTAAATACTCTAAAACCAACGTATTTCCTTCACACAAGAAAAAAACACGCTAACTTCGCCGTCAGGCTCTGGAGATATGCCTAGAAACGGCGGTAGTAGACACTTTGCGCCCACACGTCAGATTGGCCGAGCGGTCTAAGGCGCCAGATTTAAGCTCTGGTTCCCGGAGGGGAGCGTGGGTTCGAACCCCACATCTGACAATGCATTTTAAATATTCCAAAACTACCAATTTCGTACATGCGGGAAGAACAGGTTCCACAGATACTACTAGAAACGGCAGTGACTATGGTGCTTGCCTTGCAAGTCTGATTGTCTGGCGGTCAGAAAGAATGGAAAGCTGTTAGGAGACATGGCTTTCAGCCACGAGGCCCGGATTCGATTCCTGGTAGCCGAACATCCTTTTGTTTGCTGAGTCTTATTATTCTCACGGCATTTACGATATCTTTGTGTTGTGGTTTTTGGGGTCCAAGCATCAGGCGAGCAAACGTGAACGAAAGCAGATATGTGTGTAAATGAGTGTCAGGGCAGTAATAAAGGTGGATGAGACGGTGGATCGGGTATTGGACTGCAGACGTGCCACATTGCGTAGCTCGAAAGCTGAGTAAGTTAGAGCATCGTGCTGTGAACACAAAGGCCACGTATTCGACCGCACCAAGTGCCATTTTATTTTTCTCCCCTAAAAGAGAATGCTTCCTCCAGCGAGACACTGCCAGGTAAATAACAAGCGATCTTCACAAGAAGTAAGATGTCTACACGTCGCGCGATACTGTCGCCAACGGCGATACCGCGCGTAGTGCAGCGGTTCTCGTCTGTTCACCGGCGTCAAGAATCGTTGGCCGTGGTTAGTATTTGGATGCGTTCTCGGCTGGGAACTCGACGTGCTGTTGGCGTCTTTCATTTTGCATTTTTCCTTCGGTTTCGTGGTTGCTTAGCGATAATGATGCGGTCCCGCACGCTGACGCCACTCTTGCCTCTCGGTACACTAAGGGGCGAATCTGTGGCCACAATAAAATGAAAGGTTCTGTCGTGTGTTTGTCGTTTTTTGGTCTCTCCCAGTCGTTTCTCGCGCCTGCCCTCTACGTATATGCCCATTTCCAAGCGTCAGCTTTCGCGTCAGCCGAGCAATGAAAGGTTCTGTCTTGTGTTTGTCGTTTTTTGGTCTCTCCCAGTCGTTTCTCGCGCCTGCCCTCTACATATATGCCCATTTCCAAGCGTCAGCTTTCGCGTCAGCCGAGCAAAGTCGAGACAAGTCGACACATGGAGACACACGACGCTGAGAAACGAAACCGCAGACTAGCGCCCTGGCAGCACGGACTGAGACGAGGGGCGAAGGAAAACTATTCGTACCGCGACACTTCACAGTTTCGAAGATCGCGTTTCGGTACGTGGAATACCCGTAGAAGAAAAAAGTACCTTTTGTGCGGTGGCCGGGAATCGAACCCGGATCAACTGCTTGGGAAGCAACCATGCTGATCGTTACACCACCACCGCGTTGTGCTGCGTACCACCCACGCCCTGATATATCGGCTACCCTCCTGCCATCAGAGGCCGAAGGCGATGGCGCTGTAGGCGCTCAACGCCAGAGCGGAGGTGAGCACATCTGAACGCAGTGCGTAGGTGCTGCTAGGGCGATGTAGCGTAACTAGAAGCAGAACTGACAGCCGTTGAAAAACTGCCATTTAATTTACAGCAGGGCGATAAAACAAATATCTAATGTGACGTACTTACTGATGATCCAGAGTCGATTCAGCATATGTGTGCCAATCCAGAAGTAGAAAGCACCTAAGTATCACAATATTAAGTTGGTTAGTTTGATGCTCGCCTGGAGCATATCATTAGCTTCCCCTGAGGGCGAAATGCACAGCGTAGCCGTTGCTAGGGAACGGCCTTTTCTGTCGTTTTTTGTTTTCTCTGCGTCAATGTGAATGTTGATAACTACAGTTCTGCTCGTTCCACTTACGACAGATGGCGACGGAAAACAATGGTGTAAGGCACCATATTTAAGCTGTGGTTCCCGAAAGTGAGGGTGGGGTGCAACCTCACATCTGACAACTCGTTTTAAATACTCTAAAACCAACGTATTTCCTTCACACAAGAAAAAAACACGCTAACTTCGCCGTCAGGCTCTGGAGATATGCCTAGAAACGGCGGTAGTAGACACTTTGCGCCCACACGTCAGATTGGCCGAGCGGTCTAAGGCGCCAGATTTAAGCTCTGGTTCCCGGAGGGGAGCGTGGGTTCGAACCCCACATCTGACAATGCATTTTAAATATTCCAAAACTACCAATTTCGTACATGCGGGAAGAACAGGTTCCACAGATACTACTAGAAACGGCAGTGACTATGGTGCTTGCCTTGCAAGTCTGATTGTCTGGCGGTCAGAAAGAACGGAAAGCTGTTAGGAGACATGGCTTTCAGCCACGAGGCCCGGATTCGATTCCTGGTAGCCGAACATCCTTTTGTTTGCTGAGTCTTATTATTCTCACGGCATTTACGATATCTTTGTGTTGTGGTTTTTGGGGTCCAAGCATCAGGCGAGCAAACGTGAACGAAAGCAGATATGTGTGTAAATGAGTGTCAGGGCAGTAATAAAGGTGGATGAGACGGTGGATCGGGTATTGGACTGCAGACGTGCCACATTGCGTAGCTCGAAAGCTGAGTAAGTTAGAGCGTCGTGCTGTGAACACAAAGGCCACGTATTCGACCGCACCAAGTGCCATTTTATTTTTCTCCCCTAAAAGAGAATGCTTCCTCCAGCGAGACACTGCCAGGTAAATAACAAGCGATCTTCACAAGAAGTAAGATGTCTACACGTCGCGCGATACTGTCGCCAACGGCGATACCGCGCGTAGTGCAGCGGTTCTCGTCTGTTCACCGGCGTCAAGAATCGTTGGCCGTGGTTAGTATTTGGATGCGTTCTCGGCTGGGAACTCGACGTGCTGTTGGCGTCTTTCATTTTGCATTTTTCCTTCGGTTTCGTGGTTGCTTAGCGATAATGATGCGGTCCCGCACGCTGACGCCACTCTTGCCTCTCGGTACACTAAGGGGCGAATCTGTGGCCACAATAAAATGAAAGGTTCTGTCGTGTGTTTGTCGTTTTTTGGTCTCTCCCAGTCGTTTCTCGCGCCTGCCCTCTACGTATATGCCCATTTCCAAGCGTCAGCTTTCGCGTCAGCCGAGCAATGAAAGGTTCTGTCTTGTGTTTGTCGTTTTTTGGTCTCTCCCAGTCGTTTCTCGCGCCTGCCCTCTACATATATGCCCATTTCCAAGCGTCAGCTTTCGCGTCAGCCGAGCAAAGTCGAGACAAGTCGACACATGGAGACACACGACGCTGAGAAACGAAACCGCAGACTAGCGCCCTGGCAGCACGGACTGAGACGAGGGGCGAAGGAAAACTATTCGTACCGCGACACTTCACAGTTTCGAAGATCGCGTTTCGGTACGTGGAATACCCGTAGAAGAAAAAAGTACCTTTTGTGCGGTGGCCGGGAATCGAACCCGGATCAACTGCTTGGGAAGCAACCATGCTGATCGTTACACCACCACCGCGTTGTGCTGCGTACCACCCACGCCCTGATATATCGGCTACCCTCCTGCCATCAGAGGCCGAAGGCGATGGCGCTGTAGGCGCTCAACGCCAGAGCGGAGGTGAGCACATCTGAACGCAGTGCGTAGGTGCTGCTAGGGCGATGTAGCGTAACTAGAAGCAGAACTGACAGCCGTTGAAAAACTGCCATTTAATTTACAGCAGGGCGATAAAACAAATATCTAATGTGACGTACTTACTGATGATCCAGAGTCGATTCAGCATATGTGTGCCAATCCAGAAGTAGAAAGCACCTAAGTATCACAATATTAAGTTGGTTAGTTTGATGCTCGCCTGGAGCATATCATTAGCTTCCCCTGAGGGCGAAATGCACAGCGTAGCCGTTGCTAGGGAACGGCCTTTTCTGTCGTTTTTTGTTTTCTCTGCGTCAATGTGAATGTTGATAACTACAGTTCTGCTCGTTCCACTTACGACAGATGGCGACGGAAAACAATGGTGTAAGGCACCATATTTAAGCTGTGGTTCCCGAAAGTGAGGGTGGGGTGCAACCTCACATCTGACAACTCGTTTTAAATACTCTAAAACCAACGTATTTCCTTCACACAAGAAAAAAACACGCTAACTTCGCCGTCAGGCTCTGGAGATATGCCTAGAAACGGCGGTAGTAGACACTTTGCGCCCACACGTCAGATTGGCCGAGCGGTCTAAGGCGCCAGATTTAAGCTCTGGTTCCCGGAGGGGAGCGTGGGTTCGAACCCCACATCTGACAATGCATTTTAAATATTCCAAAACTACCAATTTCGTACATGCGGGAAGAACAGGTTCCACAGATACTACTAGAAACGGCAGTGACTATGGTGCTTGCCTTGCAAGTCTGATTGTCTGGCGGTCAGAAAGAATGGAAAGCTGTTAGGAGACATGGCTTTCAGCCACGAGGCCCGGATTCGATTCCTGGTAGCCGAACATCCTTTTGTTTGCTGAGTCTTATTATTCTCACGGCATTTACGATATCTTTGTGTTGTGGTTTTTGGGGTCCAAGCATCAGGCGAGCAAACGTGAACGAAAGCAGATATGTGTGTAAATGAGTGTCAGGGCAGTAATAAAGGTGGATGAGACGGTGGATCGGGTATTGGACTGCAGACGTGCCACATTGCGTAGCTCGAAAGCTGAGTAAGTTAGAGCGTCGTGCTGTGAACACAAAGGCCACGTATTCGACCGCACCAAGTGCCATTTTATTTTTCTCCCCTAAAAGAGAATGCTTCCTCCAGCGAGACACTGCCAGGTAAATAACAAGCGATCTTCACAAGAAGTAAGATGTCTACACGTCGCGCGATACTGTCGCCAACAGCGATACCGCGCGTAGTGCAGCGGTTCTCGTCTGTTCACCGGCGTCAAGAATCGTTGGCCGTGGTTAGTATTTGGATGCGTTCTCGGCTGGGAACTCGACGTGCTGTTGGCGTCTTTCATTTTGCATTTTTCCTTCGGTTTCGTGGTTGCTTAGCGATAATGATGCGGTCCCGCACGCTGACGCCACTCTTGCCTCTCGGTACACTAAGGGGCGAATCTGTGGCCACAATAAAATGAAAGGTTCTGTCGTGTGTTTGTCGTTTTTTGGTCTCTCCCAGTCGTTTCTCGCGCCTGCCCTCTACGTATATGCCCATTTCCAAGCGTCAGCTTTCGCGTCAGCCGAGCAATGAAAGGTTCTGTCTTGTGTTTGTCGTTTTTTGGTCTCTCCCAGTCGTTTCTCGCGCCTGCCCTCTACATATATGCCCATTTCCAAGCGTCAGCTTTCGCGTCAGCCGAGCAAAGTCGAGACAAGTCGACACATGGAGACACACGACGCTGAGAAACGAAACCGCAGACTAGCGCCCTGGCAGCACGGACTGAGACGAGGGGCGAAGGAAAACTATTCGTACCGCGACACTTCACAGTTTCGAAGATCGCGTTTCGGTACGTGGAATACCCGTAGAAGAAAAAAGTACCTTTTGTGCGGTGGCCGGGAATCGAACCCGGATCAACTGCTTGGGAAGCAACCATGCTGATCGTTACACCACCACCGCGTTGTGCTGCGTACCACCCACGCCCTGATATATCGGCTACCCTCCTGCCATCAGAGGCCGAAGGCGATGGCGCTGTAGGCGCTCAACGCCAGAGCGGAGGTGAGCACATCTGAACGCAGTGCGTAGGTGCTGCTAGGGCGATGTAGCGTAACTAGAAGCAGAACTGACAGCCGTTGAAAAACTGCCATTTAATTTACAGCAGGGCGATAAAACAAATATCTAATGTGACGTACTTACTGATGATCCAGAGTCGATTCAGCATATGTGTGCCAATCCAGAAGTAGAAAGCACCTAAGTATCACAATATTAAGTTGGTTAGTTTGATGCTCGCCTGGAGCATATCATTAGCTTCCCCTGAGGGCGAAATGCACAGCGTAGCCGTTGCTAGGGAACGGCCTTTTCTGTCGTTTTTTGTTTTCTCTGCGTCAATGTGAATGTTGATAACTACAGTTCTGCTCGTTCCACTTACGACAGATGGCGACGGAAAACAATGGTGTAAGGCACCATATTTAAGCTGTGGTTCCCGAAAGTGAGGGTGGGGTGCAACCTCACATCTGACAACTCGTTTTAAATACTCTAAAACCAACGTATTTCCTTCACACAAGAAAAAAACACGCTAACTTCGCCGTCAGGCTCTGGAGATATGCCTAGAAACGGCGGTAGTAGACACTTTGCGCCCACACGTCAGATTGGCCGAGCGGTCTAAGGCGCCAGATTTAAGCTCTGGTTCCCGGAGGGGAGCGTGGGTTCGAACCCCACATCTGACAATGCATTTTAAATATTCCAAAACTACCAATTTCGTACATGCGGGAAGAACAGGTTCCACAGATACTACTAGAAACGGCAGTGACTATGGTGCTTGCCTTGCAAGTCTGATTGTCTGGCGGTCAGAAAGAATGGAAAGCTGTTAGGAGACATGGCTTTCAGCCACGAGGCCCGGATTCGATTCCTGGTAGCCGAACATCCTTTTGTTTGCTGAGTCTTATTATTCTCACGGCATTTACGATATCTTTGTGTTGTGGTTTTTGGGGTCCAAGCATCAGGCGAGCAAACGTGAACGAAAGCAGATATGTGTGTAAATGAGTGTCAGGGCAGTAATAAAGGTGGATGAGACGGTGGATCGGGTATTGGACTGCAGACGTGCCACATTGCGTAGCTCGAAAGCTGAGTAAGTTAGAGCGTCGTGCTGTGAACACAAAGGCCACGTATTCGACCGCACCAAGTGCCATTTTATTTTTCTCCCCTAAAAGAGAATGCTTCCTCCAGCGAGACACTGCCAGGTAAATAACAAGCGATCTTCACAAGAAGTAAGATGTCTACACGTCGCGCGATACTGTCGCCAACGGCGATACCGCGCGTAGTGCAGCGGTTCTCGTCTGTTCACCGGCGTCAAGAATCGTTGGCCGTGGTTAGTATTTGGATGCGTTCTCGGCTGGGAACTCGACGTGCTGTTGGCGTCTTTCATTTTGCATTTTTCCTTCGGTTTCGTGGTTGCTTAGCGATAATGATGCGGTCCCGCACGCTGACGCCACTCTTGCCTCTCGGTACACTAAGGGGCGAATCTGTGGCCACAATAAAATGAAAGGTTCTGTCGTGTGTTTGTCGTTTTTTGGTCTCTCCCAGTCGTTTCTCGCGCCTGCCCTCTACGTATATGCCCATTTCCAAGCGTCAGCTTTCGCGTCAGCCGAGCAATGAAAGGTTCTGTCTTGTGTTTGTCGTTTTTTGGTCTCTCCCAGTCGTTTCTCGCGCCTGCCCTCTACATATATGCCCATTTCCAAGCGTCAGCTTTCGCGTCAGCCGAGCAAAGTCGAGACAAGTCGACACATGGAGACACACGACGCTGAGAAACGAAACCGCAGACTAGCGCCCTGGCAGCACGGACTGAGACGAGGGGCGAAGGAAAACTATTCGTACCGCGACACTTCACAGTTTCGAAGATCGCGTTTCGGTACGTGGAATACCCGTAGAAGAAAAAAGTACCTTTTGTGCGGTGGCCGGGAATCGAACCCGGATCAACTGCTTGGGAAGCAACCATGCTGATCGTTACACCACCACCGCGGTGTGCTGCGTACCACCCACGCCCTGATATATCGGCTACCCTCCTGCCATCAGAGGCCGAAGGCGATGGCGCTGTAGGCGCTCAACGCCAGAGCGGAGGTGAGCACATCTGAACGCAGTGCGTAGGTGCTGCTAGGGCGATGTAGCGTAACTAGAAGCAGAACTGACAGCCGTTGAAAAACTGCCATTTAATTTACAGCAGGGCGATAAAACAAATATCTAATGTGACGTACTTACTGATGATCCAGAGTCGATTCAGCATATGTGTGCCAATCCAGAAGTAGAAAGCACCTAAGTATCACAATATTAAGTTGGTTAGTTTGATGCTCGCCTGGAGCATATCATTAGCTTCCCCTGAGGGCGAAATGCACAGCGTAGCCGTTGCTAGGGAACGGCCTTTTCTGTCGTTTTTTGTTTTCTCTGCGTCAATGTGAATGTTGATAACTACAGTTCTGCTCGTTCCACTTACGACAGATGGCGACGGAAAACAATGGTGTAAGGCACCATATTTAAGCTGTGGTTCCCGAAAGTGAGGGTGGGGTGCAACCTCACATCTGACAACTCGTTTTAAATACTCTAAAACCAACGTATTTCCTTCACACAAGAAAAAAACACGCTAACTTCGCCGTCAGGCTCTGGAGATATGCCTAGAAACGGCGGTAGTAGACACTTTGCGCCCACACGTCAGATTGGCCGAGCGGTCTAAGGCGCCAGATTTAAGCTCTGGTTCCCGGAGGGGAGCGTGGGTTCGAACCCCACATCTGACAATGCATTTTAAATATTCCAAAACTACCAATTTCGTACATGCGGGAAGAACAGGTTCCACAGATACTACTAGAAACGGCAGTGACTATGGTGCTTGCCTTGCAAGTCTGATTGTCTGGCGGTCAGAAAGAATGGAAAGCTGTTAGGAGACATGGCTTTCAGCCACGAGGCCCGGATTCGATTCCTGGTAGCCGAACATCCTTTTGTTTGCTGAGTCTTATTATTCTCACGGCATTTACGATATCTTTGTGTTGTGGTTTTTGGGGTCCAAGCATCAGGCGAGCAAACGTGAACGAAAGCAGATATGTGTGTAAATGAGTGTCAGGGCAGTAATAAAGGTGGATGAGACGGTGGATCGGGTATTGGACTGCAGACGTGCCACATTGCGTAGCTCGAAAGCTGAGTAAGTTAGAGCGTCGTGCTGTGAACACAAAGGCCACGTATTCGACCGCACCAAGTGCCATTTTATTTTTCTCCCCTAAAAGAGAATGCTTCCTCCAGCGAGACACTGCCAGGTAAATAACAAGCGATCTTCACAAGAAGTAAGATGTCTACACGTCGCGCGATACTGTCGCCAACGGCGATACCGCGCGTAGTGCAGCGGTTCTCGTCTGTTCACCGGCGTCAAGAATCGTTGGCCGTGGTTAGTATTTGGATGCGTTCTCGGCTGGGAACTCGACGTGCTGTTGGCGTCTTTCATTTTGCATTTTTCCTTCGGTTTCGTGGTTGCTTAGCGATAATGATGCGGTCCCGCACGCTGACGCCACTCTTGCCTCTCGGTACACTAAGGGGCGAATCTGTGGCCACAATAAAATGAAAGGTTCTGTCGTGTGTTTGTCGTTTTTTGGTCTCTCCCAGTCGTTTCTCGCGCCTGCCCTCTACGTATATGCCCATTTCCAAGCGTCAGCTTTCGCGTCAGCCGAGCAATGAAAGGTTCTGTCTTGTGTTTGTCGTTTTTTGGTCTCTCCCAGTCGTTTCTCGCGCCTGCCCTCTACATATATGCCCATTTCCAAGCGTCAGCTTTCGCGTCAGCCGAGCAAAGTCGAGACAAGTCGACACATGGAGACACACGACGCTGAGAAACGAAACCGCAGACTAGCGCCCTGGCAGCACGGACTGAGACGAGGGGCGAAGGAAAACTATTCGTACCGCGACACTTCACAGTTTCGAAGATCGCGTTTCGGTACGTGGAATACCCGTAGAAGAAAAAAGTACCTTTTGTGCGGTGGCCGGGAATCGAACCCGGATCAACTGCTTGGGAAGCAACCATGCTGATCGTTACACCACCACCGCGTTGTGCTGCGTACCACCCACGCCCTGATATATCGGCTACCCTCCTGCCATCAGAGGCCGAAGGCGATGGCGCTGTAGGCGCTCAACGCCAGAGCGGAGGTGAGCACATCTGAACGCAGTGCGTAGGTGCTGCTAGGGCGATGTAGCGTAACTAGAAGCAGAACTGACAGCCGTTGAAAAACTGCCATTTAATTTACAGCAGGGCGATAAAACAAATATCTAATGTGACGTACTTACTGATGATCCAGAGTCGATTCAGCATATGTGTGCCAATCCAGAAGTAGAAAGCACCTAAGTATCACAATATTAAGTTGGTTAGTTTGATGCTCGCCTGGAGCATATCATTAGCTTCCCCTGAGGGCGAAATGCACAGCGTAGCCGTTGCTAGGGAACGGCCTTTTCTGTCGTTTTTTGTTTTCTCTGCGTCAATGTGAATGTTGATAACTACAGTTCTGCTCGTTCCACTTACGACAGATGGCGACGGAAAACAATGGTGTAAGGCACCATATTTAAGCTGTGGTTCCCGAAAGTGAGGGTGGGGTGCAACCTCACATCTGACAACTCGTTTTAAATACTCTAAAACCAACGTATTTCCTTCACACAAGAAAAAAACACGCTAACTTCGCCGTCAGGCTCTGGAGATATGCCTAGAAACGGCGGTAGTAGACACTTTGCGCCCACACGTCAGATTGGCCGAGCGGTCTAAGGCGCCAGATTTAAGCTCTGGTTCCCGGAGGGGAGCGTGGGTTCGAACCCCACATCTGACAATGCATTTTAAATATTCCAAAACTACCAATTTCGTACATGCGGGAAGAACAGGTTCCACAGATACTACTAGAAACGGCAGTGACTATGGTGCTTGCCTTGCAAGTCTGATTGTCTGGCGGTCAGAAAGAATGGAAAGCTGTTAGGAGACATGGCTTTCAGCCACGAGGCCCGGATTCGATTCCTGGTAGCCGAACATCCTTTTGTTTGCTGAGTCTTATTATTCTCACGGCATTTACGATATCTTTGTGTTGTGGTTTTTGGGGTCCAAGCATCAGGCGAGCAAACGTGAACGAAAGCAGATATGTGTGTAAATGAGTGTCAGGGCAGTAATAAAGGTGGATGAGACGGTGGATCGGGTATTGGACTGCAGACGTGCCACATTGCGTAGCTCGAAAGCTGAGTAAGTTAGAGCGTCGTGCTGTGAACACAAAGGCCACGTATTCGACCGCACCAAGTGCCATTTTATTTTTCTCCCCTAAAAGAGAATGCTTCCTCCAGCGAGACACTGCCAGGTAAATAACAAGCGATCTTCACAAGAAGTAAGATGTCTACACGTCGCGCGATACTGTCGCCAACGGCGATACCGCGCGTAGTGCAGCGGTTCTCGTCTGTTCACCGGCGTCAAGAATCGTTGGCCGTGGTTAGTATTTGGATGCGTTCTCGGCTGGGAACTCGACGTGCTGTTGGCGTCTTTCATTTTGCATTTTTCCTTCGGTTTCGTGGTTGCTTAGCGATAATGATGCGGTCCCGCACGCTGACGCCACTCTTGCCTCTCGGTACACTAAGGGGCGAATCTGTGGCCACAATAAAATGAAAGGTTCTGTCGTGTGTTTGTCGTTTTTTGGTCTCTCCCAGTCGTTTCTCGCGCCTGCCCTCTACGTATATGCCCATTTCCAAGCGTCAGCTTTCGCGTCAGCCGAGCAATGAAAGGTTCTGTCTTGTGTTTGTCGTTTTTTGGTCTCTCCCAGTCGTTTCTCGCGCCTGCCCTCTACATATATGCCCATTTCCAAGCGTCAGCTTTCGCGTCAGCCGAGCAAAGTCGAGACAAGTCGACACATGGAGACACACGACGCTGAGAAACGAAACCGCAGACTAGCGCCCTGGCAGCACGGACTGAGACGAGGGGCGAAGGAAAACTATTCGTACCGCGACACTTCACAGTTTCGAAGATCGCGTTTCGGTACGTGGAATACCCGTAGAAGAAAAAAGTACCTTTTGTGCGGTGGCCGGGAATCGAACCCGGATCAACTGCTTGGGAAGCAACCATGCTGATCGTTACACCACCACCGCGTTGTGCTGCGTACCACCCACGCCCTGATATATCGGCTACCCTCCTGCCATCAGAGGCCGAAGGCGATGGCGCTGTAGGCGCTCAACGCCAGAGCGGAGGTGAGCACATCTGAACGCAGTGCGTAGGTGCTGCTAGGGCGATGTAGCGTAACTAGAAGCAGAACTGACAGCCGTTGAAAAACTGCCATTTAATTTACAGCAGGGCGATAAAACAAATATCTAATGTGACGTACTTACTGATGATCCAGAGTCGATTCAGCATATGTGTGCCAATCCAGAAGTAGAAAGCACCTAAGTATCACAATATTAAGTTGGTTAGTTTGATGCTCGCCTGGAGCATATCATTAGCTTCCCCTGAGGGCGAAATGCACAGCGTAGCCGTTGCTAGGGAACGGCCTTTTCTGTCGTTTTTTGTTTTCTCTGCGTCAATGTGAATGTTGATAACTACAGTTCTGCTCGTTCCACTTACGACAGATGGCGACGGAAAACAATGGTGTAAGGCACCATATTTAAGCTGTGGTTCCCGAAAGTGAGGGTGGGGTGCAACCTCACATCTGACAACTCGTTTTAAATACTCTAAAACCAACGTATTTCCTTCACACAAGAAAAAAACACGCTAACTTCGCCGTCAGGCTCTGGAGATATGCCTAGAAACGGCGGTAGTAGACACTTTGCGCCCACACGTCAGATTGGCCGAGCGGTCTAAGGCGCCAGATTTAAGCTCTGGTTCCCGGAGGGGAGCGTGGGTTCGAACCCCACATCTGACAATGCATTTTAAATATTCCAAAACTACCAATTTCGTACATGCGGGAAGAACAGGTTCCACAGATACTACTAGAAACGGCAGTGACTATGGTGCTTGCCTTGCAAGTCTGATTGTCTGGCGGTCAGAAAGAATGGAAAGCTGTTAGGAGACATGGCTTTCAGCCACGAGGCCCGGATTCGATTCCTGGTAGCCGAACATCCTTTTGTTTGCTGAGTCTTATTATTCTCACGGCATTTACGATATCTTTGTGTTGTGGTTTTTGGGGTCCAAGCATCAGGCGAGCAAACGTGAACGAAAGCAGATATGTGTGTAAATGAGTGTCAGGGCAGTAATAAAGGTGGATGAGACGGTGGATCGGGTATTGGACTGCAGACGTGCCACATTGCGTAGCTCGAAAGCTGAGTAAGTTAGAGCGTCGTGCTGTGAACACAAAGGCCACGTATTCGACCGCACCAAGTGCCATTTTATTTTTCTCCCCTAAAAGAGAATGCTTCCTCCAGCGAGACACTGCCAGGTAAATAACAAGCGATCTTCACAAGAAGTAAGATGTCTACACGTCGCGCGATACTGTCGCCAACGGCGATACCGCGCGTAGTGCAGCGGTTCTCGTCTGTTCACCGGCGTCAAGAATCGTTGGCCGTGGTTAGTATTTGGATGCGTTCTCGGCTGGGAACTCGACGTGCTGTTGGCGTCTTTCATTTTGCATTTTTCCTTCGGTTTCGTGGTTGCTTAGCGATAATGATGCGGTCCCGCACGCTGACGCCACTCTTGCCTCTCGGTACACTAAGGGGCGAATCTGTGGCCACAATAAAATGAAAGGTTCTGTCGTGTGTTTGTCGTTTTTTGGTCTCTCCCAGTCGTTTCTCGCGCCTGCCCTCTACGTATATGCCCATTTCCAAGCGTCAGCTTTCGCGTCAGCCGAGCAATGAAAGGTTCTGTCTTGTGTTTGTCGTTTTTTGGTCTCTCCCAGTCGTTTCTCGCGCCTGCCCTCTACATATATGCCCATTTCCAAGCGTCAGCTTTCGCGTCAGCCGAGCAAAGTCGAGACAAGTCGACACATGGAGACACACGACGCTGAGAAACGAAACCGCAGACTAGCGCCCTGGCAGCACGGACTGAGACGAGGGGCGAAGGAAAACTATTCGTACCGCGACACTTCACAGTTTCGAAGATCGCGTTTCGGTACGTGGAATACCCGTAGAAGAAAAAAGTACCTTTTGTGCGGTGGCCGGGAATCGAACCCGGATCAACTGCTTGGGAAGCAACCATGCTGATCGTTACACCACCACCGCGTTGTGCTGCGTACCACCCACGCCCTGATATATCGGCTACCCTCCTGCCATCAGAGGCCGAAGGCGATGGCGCTGTAGGCGCTCAACGCCAGAGCGGAGGTGAGCACATCTGAACGCAGTGCGTAGGTGCTGCTAGGGCGATGTAGCGTAACTAGAAGCAGAACTGACAGCCGTTGAAAAACTGCCATTTAATTTACAGCAGGGCGATAAAACAAATATCTAATGTGACGTACTTACTGATGATCCAGAGTCGATTCAGCATATGTGTGCCAATCCAGAAGTAGAAAGCACCTAAGTATCACAATATTAAGTTGGTTAGTTTGATGCTCGCCTGGAGCATATCATTAGCTTCCCCTGAGGGCGAAATGCACAGCGTAGCCGTTGCTAGGGAACGGCCTTTTCTGTCGTTTTTTGTTTTCTCTGCGTCAATGTGAATGTTGATAACTACAGTTCTGCTCGTTCCACTTACGACAGATGGCGACGGAAAACAATGGTGTAAGGCACCATATTTAAGCTGTGGTTCCCGAAAGTGAGGGTGGGGTGCAACCTCACATCTGACAACTCGTTTTAAATACTCTAAAACCAACGTATTTCCTTCACACAAGAAAAAAACACGCTAACTTCGCCGTCAGGCTCTGGAGATATGCCTAGAAACGGCGGTAGTAGACACTTTGCGCCCACACGTCAGATTGGCCGAGCGGTCTAAGGCGCCAGATTTAAGCTCTGGTTCCCGGAGGGGAGCGTGGGTTCGAACCCCACATCTGACAATGCATTTTAAATATTCCAAAACTACCAATTTCGTACATGCGGGAAGAACAGGTTCCACAGATACTACTAGAAACGGCAGTGACTATGGTGCTTGCCTTGCAAGTCTGATTGTCTGGCGGTCAGAAAGAATGGAAAGCTGTTAGGAGACATGGCTTTCAGCCACGAGGCCCGGATTCGATTCCTGGTAGCCGAACATCCTTTTGTTTGCTGAGTCTTATTATTCTCACGGCATTTACGATATCTTTGTGTTGTGGTTTTTGGGGTCCAAGCATCAGGCGAGCAAACGTGAACGAAAGCAGATATGTGTGTAAATGAGTGTCAGGGCAGTAATAAAGGTGGATGAGACGGTGGATCGGGTATTGGACTGCAGACGTGCCACATTGCGTAGCTCGAAAGCTGAGTAAGTTAGAGCGTCGTGCTGTGAACACAAAGGCCACGTATTCGACCGCACCAAGTGCCATTTTATTTTTCTCCCCTAAAAGAGAATGCTTCCTCCAGCGAGACACTGCCAGGTAAATAACAAGCGATCTTCACAAGAAGTAAGATGTCTACACGTCGCGCGATACTGTCGCCAACGGCGATACCGCGCGTAGTGCAGCGGTTCTCGTCTGTTCACCGGCGTCAAGAATCGTTGGCCGTGGTTAGTATTTGGATGCGTTCTCGGCTGGGAACTCGACGTGCTGTTGGCGTCTTTCATTTTGCATTTTTCCTTCGGTTTCGTGGTTGCTTAGCGATAATGATGCGGTCCCGCACGCTGACGCCACTCTTGCCTCTCGGTACACTAAGGGGCGAATCTGTGGCCACAATAAAATGAAAGGTTCTGTCGTGTGTTTGTCGTTTTTTGGTCTCTCCCAGTCGTTTCTCGCGCCTGCCCTCTACGTATATGCCCATTTCCAAGCGTCAGCTTTCGCGTCAGCCGAGCAATGAAAGGTTCTGTCTTGTGTTTGTCGTTTTTTGGTCTCTCCCAGTCGTTTCTCGCGCCTGCCCTCTACATATATGCCCATTTCCAAGCGTCAGCTTTCGCGTCAGCCGAGCAAAGTCGAGACAAGTCGACACATGGAGACACACGACGCTGAGAAACGAAACCGCAGACTAGCGCCCTGGCAGCACGGACTGAGACGAGGGGCGAAGGAAAACTATTCGTACCGCGACACTTCACAGTTTCGAAGATCGCGTTTCGGTACGTGGAATACCCGTAGAAGAAAAAAGTACCTTTTGTGCGGTGGCCGGGAATCGAACCCGGATCAACTGCTTGGGAAGCAACCATGCTGATCGTTACACCACCACCGCGTTGTGCTGCGTACCACCCACGCCCTGATATATCGGCTACCCTCCTGCCATCAGAGGCCGAAGGCGATGGCGCTGTAGGCGCTCAACGCCAGAGCGGAGGTGAGCACATCTGAACGCAGTGCGTAGGTGCTGCTAGGGCGATGTAGCGTAACTAGAAGCAGAACTGACAGCCGTTGAAAAACTGCCATTTAATTTACAGCAGGGCGATAAAACAAATATCTAATGTGACGTACTTACTGATGATCCAGAGTCGATTCAGCATATGTGTGCCAATCCAGAAGTAGAAAGCACCTAAGTATCACAATATTAAGTTGGTTAGTTTGATGCTCGCCTGGAGCATATCATTAGCTTCCCCTGAGGGCGAAATGCACAGCGTAGCCGTTGCTAGGGAACGGCCTTTTCTGTCGTTTTTTGTTTTCTCTGCGTCAATGTGAATGTTGATAACTACAGTTCTGCTCGTTCCACTTACGACAGATGGCGACGGAAAACAATGGTGTAAGGCACCATATTTAAGCTGTGGTTCCCGAAAGTGAGGGTGGGGTGCAACCTCACATCTGACAACTCGTTTTAAATACTCTAAAACCAACGTATTTCCTTCACACAAGAAAAAAACACGCTAACTTCGCCGTCAGGCTCTGGAGATATGCCTAGAAACGGCGGTAGTAGACACTTTGCGCCCACACGTCAGATTGGCCGAGCGGTCTAAGGCGCCAGATTTAAGCTCTGGTTCCCTGAGGGGAGCGTGGGTTCGAACCCCACATCTGACAATGCATTTTAAATATTCCAAAACTACCAATTTCGTACATGCGGGAAGAACAGGTTCCACAGATACTACTAGAAACGGCAGTGACTATGGTGCTTGCCTTGCAAGTCTGATTGTCTGGCGGTCAGAAAGAATGGAAAGCTGTTAGGAGACATGGCTTTCAGCCACGAGGCCCGGATTCGATTCCTGGTAGCCGAACATCCTTTTGTTTGCTGAGTCTTATTATTCTCACGGCATTTACGATATCTTTGTGTTGTGGTTTTTGGGGTCCAAGCATCAGGCGAGCAAACGTGAACGAAAGCAGATATGTGTGTAAATGAGTGTCAGGGCAGTAATAAAGGTGGATGAGACGGTGGATCGGGTATTGGACTGCAGACGTGCCACATTGCGTAGCTCGAAAGCTGAGTAAGTTAGAGCGTCGTGCTGTGAACACAAAGGCCACGTATTCGACCGCACCAAGTGCCATTTTATTTTTCTCCCCTAAAAGAGAATGCTTCCTCCAGCGAGACACTGCCAGGTAAATAACAAGCGATCTTCACAAGAAGTAAGATGTCTACACGTCGCGCGATACTGTCGCCAACGGCGATACCGCGCGTAGTGCAGCGGTTCTCGTCTGTTCACACGGCGTCAGAATCGTGGCCGTGGTTAGTATTTGGATGCGTTCTCGGCTGGAACTCGACGTGCTGTTGGCGTCTTTCATTTTGCATTTTTCCTTCGGTTTCGTGGTTGCTTAGCGATAATGATGCGGTCCCGCACGCTGACGCCACTCTTGCCTCTCGGTACACTAAGGGCGAATCTGTGGCCACAATAAAATGAAAGGTTCTGTCGTGTGTTTGTCGTTTTTTGGTCTCTCCCAGTCGTTTCTCGCGCCTGCCCTCTACGTATATGCCCATTTCCAAGCGTCAGCTTTCGCGTCAGCCGAGCAATGAAAGGTTCTGTCTTGTGTTTGTCGTTTTTTGGTCTCTCCCAGTCGTTTCTCGCGCCTGCCCTCTACATATATGCCCATTTCCAAGCGTCAGCTTTCGCGTCAGCCGAGCAAAGTCGAGACAAGTCGACACATGGAGACACACGACGCTGAGAAACGAAACCGCAGACTAGCGCCCTGGCAGCACGGACTGAGACGAGGGCGAAGGAAAACTATTCGTACCGCGACACTTCACAGTTTCGAAGATCGCGTTTCGGTACGTGGAATACCCGTAGAAGAAAAAAGTACCTTTTGTGCGGTGGCCGGGAATCGAACCCGGATCAACTGCTTGGGAAGCAACCATGCTGATCGTTACACCACCACCGCGTTGTGCTGCGTACCACCCACGCCCTGATATATCGGCTACCCTCCTGCCATCAGAGGCCGAAGGCGATGGCGCTGTAGGCGCTCAACGCCAGAGCGGAGTGAGCACATCT